>NC_053154.1:41708461-42365961 GCF_016835505.1 Polypterus senegalus
TCTGATCAATACCTGTCCAGAGATCGTGCCTGCCTAATGTCCTATCCTGGCTAGGACAGACTCCAGCTTCTTTGTGCCCCTATCCTGCATAAGTGGGTTTGGAAAATGGATGGATGGACATGTGGTCAAACAACAACTCAATCTGTTAGTTTATCTGTTTATGGAGTTTTCACTGCACCCACTTAACCCAGTTTGATAAGTTTGGCAAGCACAGCATGCATCGATCTGTTATCTGAGCACAGACACACCTTAGCATGAAGCTGGAGCCTGTCCGGATGGGGTCTGGCTGCAAGGCAGGATGCAACCCCAGATGTGATACCAGACCACCTCAGAGTGCACTCTTGTATGCACAAATAAGTTAGAGTTGCCAGTTAAATTAGGCATCAAAATTAAATATTTTTCTTAAGGAATATTGGTGTGCATTTTTATAAATGATCAGGTCATTTTCTTTTCATATGAGTGATACAGTGATGTAGTGATTAACAATCCAGGTTCAGTTTCTGTAAAATTTGTTCTGATCTTCACCACATCCCAAAGATGTCCATGTCTGGTTCAGTGACAACTTTCAATTTTTCTGCCATCAGAGAGAGCATAAATGTACAGATGCATAAAGGTCTCTGGGAAGAAATCATTCTGCTGGAAAATCTAATGTGTTGCCACTACAATGGATTCATTAGATCAATCTAGAGAAGAAGAGGCCATTCAGCCCAACACTGCTCAACAGTCCTATCCTCTCAGTTCTTCTAAAATAACATCAGGTCGAGTTTTGAAAGTCCCTAAAGTCTTACTGTCTACCACACTACTTGGCCACTTATTCCAAGTGTCTATGATTCTTTGTGTAATGAAAAACTTCCTAATGTTTTGTGCAAAATGTTCCCTTAAGTTTCCAACTGTGTCCACATGATCTTAATGAACTCATTTCAAAGTCACAGTCTCGATTCACTGGACTAATTTCCTTTATGATTTTAAACACTTCAGTGATGTCTTGTCTAAATCTTTTGCTTTAACTGTATAGGCTCAGCTCTTTTAATCTTTCCTCATAATTCATCCCCTGTAGTCCAGGAATCAGCCTAGTCGCTCTGCTCAGGACCTTTTCTAGCTCTGCTGTGTCCTTTTTGTAGCCTGAAGACCAAAACTGTACACAGTACTCCAGATGTGGCTCCACCAGTGCATTATAAAGCTTTAGCATCACCTCCTTGGACTTGTAAGGGAATATTCAGAAAGCATTCAGACCCTTTCATGTGCTGCAAACTTTATTGTGTTGTAGAAGTTATTTGAAATGGATACATTTGCTATTTTTACCTATTAAGCTACACTCAGTAACCCATAATGTCAAAGTCAAAACCTGTTTTCAAAATGGCTTGCAAATGAATTAAAATTTAAAAAATGAAGTCTCCCATTCCTTTAAGTATTCAGACCCTTAATTCAGTTCTTTGTAGAAGCACCTTTAGCAGTAATTATAGCTTTAAGTCTTCTTGGGTAAGTGTCTACAAGCTTTGCACACCTGGATTTGGGCAGTTTATCCCATTGTTCCTGGCAGATCCTCTCAGGCTCCATTAGACTGGATGGGAAGTGTCTGTAAACTGCCACCTCAGGTCTCTCCACAGATGTTCTATAGGGTTTAAGTCTGGGCTTTTGGCAGAGCCACCCAAAGACATTCACACACTTGTACTGAAGCAACTCCAGTGTTGTCTTTCTTGCCAGTGGTGTAGCCGGGGGGTTTCAAGGGGGACATCTGTCCCTGGCCGCAGCATTCCAAGGGGCGCCAAATTGATGTTACAAAATTTTAGAATGAAATGTTTTCCATTCTTAAATGCACTAAAACGTAAATAAAATACATTTACAAACTCAGTCCATCATTCCATCAGTATGAGGATATCTTTTTCCTATGTTTTTTGTCTCTTTCTGATTTCGAAGCACGTATTAGTTCTATATACCCAACAGACAATAATTTATCCCCTCCACTACTCTAACATACTTGACTCCCACCCAGAAACATTTTTGACGTTATTAAACAGGTTGCGTGACTGACATGAGGCGTTAGTGTATCATTGTCTAAGTTGTTGCAAACGCCATTTCTGTGTGCCAAGTAATTTGTGTTTATGTGTTTGATAGAAAATTGATTGAGCTGTGGTGAAGTATTCTAGTAGATGGCTGCAAAAGTCTAGACGTTTCCCCATCATATTGTCGTACGAATAAATTGTAAGTAATGCAGTTTTTATAAATACAGTTAGGTCCATAAATATTTGGACAGAGACAACTTTTTTCTAATTTTGGTTCTGTACATTACCACAATGAATTTTAAATGAAACAACTCAGATGCAGTTGAAGTGCAGACTTTCAGCTTTAATTCAGTGGGTTGAACAAAAAGATTGCAAAAAATGTGAGGCAACTAAAGTATTTTTTAACACAATCCCTTTATTTCAGGGGCTCAAAAGTAATTGGACAATATTTTTTTTACTTTATACTAACTTCATTTTCAGGTTATTATATTATTATATCCAATGCAATGTTTAAGATTTTGCAATGTTATATGTGGAAAGTAATTTAGAATAATTATATTTTCGAACTACCATTGTTGTCTTAATTATTTTACTTTGTTCTATCTTTATAAATTTAGTGAAACCTTGAAAATATACGCATAAAAGTGCTTTAAAAAATCCATCCATTTTCCAACCCGCTGAATCAATCCTGGGCAGGGTGCCAACCCACCGCAGGACACACACCCACACACCCATGGCACACACCAGGGCCAATTTAGAATGGCCAATCCACCTAACCTGCATGTCTTTGGACTGTGGGAGGAAACCCACGCAGACACGGGGGGAACATGCAAACTCCATGCAGGGAGGACCTGGGAAGTGAACCTGGGTCTCCTAACTGTGAGGCAGCAGCGCTACCACTACGCCATTAAATACGCAATATTTAAAAATGTAAAACTATTTAAAATAAAAAATGTGAATTTTTTTTCTTAAAATACTATTATTTTAAATACATTTTTAAAAAATTTCTTTCCCTTCCCCATTGCATTTTGGCAAACAGGAGGGGGCGCGAAATCTTCAGTTGTCCCCGGATGTTGAAAACCTTAGCTACGCCTCTGCTTCCTGCCTGTATGCTTTGGGTTGTGGTTGTGCTGAAATGTGGACCGTCATCCCGGTTCGAGGGCCCGTGCAATCTGGAGCAGGTTTTCTTCAAGGTTCTCTCTGTATTTGGGTTCATTTATCCTTCTCTGTGCCTGCTGCTGAGAAGTACCCTCATGCTTCACATTAGGGATGGTATTAGGCAGGTGATGAGCAGTGCATGGTCTTCACTAGACATAGTGCTTGGAGATCCACCCAACACATTCAATTTTTATCTCATCAGAATGGAGAATCTTTTTCCTCATGCTCTCAGAATCCTTTAAATGTCATCATGCACCTTTTACTCAAGAATGGCTTCCATTTTGGAGTTTTTTTTTGATTGATGAAGTGCTTGGTGCTAAGTTGGTCATCCTTCTGACAGGTTCTTCCATCTCAGTAGAGGACTTCTGAAGCTCTGTTAGGGTCACCATTGAGTTCTTGGTTACCTCCCCAAACAAGGCAGTTCTTGTCCAGTTACTTAGTTTGAATGGACAGTAAACTCTAAGAAAAACTGAGCTCCTGGAAACACTCAAAGCGTTAGAATCGGCTAGGATCCCCTAGTCCTGATCTAGTTCTCACCCCAGTTTGACCATGGAGGTCTAGAGAGAGACTTCCTTGGACTTCATGGCTTGTTTTTCTGTCCTGATATGCAGTGTAAATTGTAGGCCATCTATACACAGGAGTGTGTCTTTCTGAACGGATGAACCTGACCACAATCTGGAGTGTCATACTTATATGAATGAGAGATTTGAGGTTTTTTTTGTTTTGAATAAATATGTTTATGAATAAATATTTTTTGACTTTGTCATTGTGGGTTACTGACTTTTGATTGATGGTCAAAAATGGCAAATTTATGTCTTTAAAATGAAATCTGCAAAACAGTAAAGTGTGCAGAAAGTAATGAGCTTTGAATACTTTTGAATCCACTGTAGTAGCCACACATTAAGTTTAAGTTTTACAGCAGAATGATCTTTATGCATCTGCCACAAAGTGAAGAGCTCTGAATACTTTCTGAATCCACCATACTAGTGCACTTGTCCTTACTGGGCCCTTGTGAGGCCAGTTTAAGCTGAAAACCGTGGCCCCATTGTGACAACTGTGTTCTGAGATTGTTCAGCTATTGAAGGGAGAAGTTTTAAGGTCAGGTTTTCATACTTTGGCACTGGAGAGTAAGAATTTCACGGTACTCTGCACACATCACAATGATGACACTCTAAACCTGCAAGTTTAGAACACACAGGCACTGCGACTATACTGACAGTAGCTGGAAAGGTCCAGGGCATGGGAGTCAGCTCACAAAAGCCACTGGAATGAAGCGATACACGAAAACCTAAGGATCTGTCAGAAAGCGTTCTGCCCGTCTGTATAACATTTGTCTGGGCGGCACAGTGGTAAGAATTACAGTCTTAACGGTGCAGGGCTGACGGCTAATGTTAATGCTGACCCGACAATAATCTGGGCTCCAACCGTGTACGTTTTGTTGCCTCTCAGTACAGATACTATCCTTATGGCATCGACTCGCGAATAAATGCAATTCTAATGCTAAAGGTTTGTTCAGTTCAGTACAGAAATGAAGTAGCAATTAATTATCCAAAACATGATTAATACATGGTGCATTTTTTCTTGTTACTATGCAAAGAAAGCCAACTTTAGCGCCTCTAAACCTAAGCGACTGATTGCTTGGAACGATGAGAGCAATACCACGGGAACGGCAGGCGTTCGGTATCGCGATGGGGCGTATAGTTTGTCCTTTGCCGCATGCCGTAGTTCGTGACGCAGACTTCCTCTTCAAATAGGCGGGCGCATCCGTCCGGAAGCACTTTTGTTTAGTGAACATGGCGTTGGCAAGTGTGTTGGGTCGTGAGTCGGCGTTTTTCAACAACAATAAACAGTCTTTATTGGGGGTTAATTTGGACTTGCACGTCAGTGAGCCACAGGACTTCTTCGTGAGAAATGCTGCGAGCGCAGATGTTTCCAGTGGCCCCGAAGAAAAGATCGAGTTTCTGCATGGCACGACTACATTGGCGTTCAAGGTAAAATCGGATAGTAATTTGAATTTATAATTCAAACAATAAAACCTTAAGGAAAAGAAAACATACGCATGAATAAGCAAACCGTCGATTTGTCAGATTTTGCTGTTGTTTGCTTGTTTTGTAAAGAATTACATGGGTGATGCTTTGTCACTTTTATGTCTTATCCTGTTGTTCTCATTAGAGAAGTTATAACAGAACAGTATCATTAAGCCCAACCAGCTGGTCCATCCCAGTCACCTAGATTGTCCAGAATAATACCAGATTCGATTTTTAAGGTCTCTAAATTCCTACCACACTACCTCTCTTTGGTGCCTTAAGTGAAGAAAAACTTTTAACATTTTTGCGAAATGTACCCTTAACAAGTTCCCAACTGTGTTCGTATTGTAGAATATCGGTCATAAACATTAATTAGAAAGTCATTGTTATTGCCACCTTTCAACGCGAAAACGAGATAGTGATGTTGTAACATACAAGAGGCTTAACTCACTGTGGACATGTCATGTCTGCTGCTCGGAAACAAACGGGTGCAGCTTTCAGTGTTGCGTTTGCTTCTTACATCGGTTGCCTTGTGCCTAATACCGTAGTGCTATCATTTAAGGCAAAATTCTCCTTCTATCGAGTCTCACAACGCTGAGCATCAGCCTAAAGCGAGCTTCAAATTTTTGTCCATCTTGTTTTGTAGTTGGCAGTATTCAGGAATATTGAGCAGCATAAAACGACCGTGGGGAACTTACCTTCAGCCCCGTGATCTTTAGGCAAGTTCTTTTGCATCAGGGCCGTGTTGTGAAATACTCTCGAATTGCGGTCCACTGTAGGGTTCCTCAAGTTTGGTTCTCGACGGCCACCGTGTCTGCAGGTTTTCTTTCCAGCCTAACTTCTTATTTAGAAGGTAATCATGGCTGACAGAAGAACTTGACATTTAATTCTACGTCTTTCATTCGGCATTATTAAATTGTACCTTTTTTTTTTTTCTTCACAAGGTTATCAATGAAGTGACTTCTGGCTCTGAGCAAATTAGTAAATCACAGTTCTTCACTTTTCTTAAAAGTGCTTAAAAGTATCCTGCTGATTCATGCTGGCAGTAATGAAATGCCTTGTATATTGTGTGCTTTCAATCAACATAGTAAAAACATTAAGTCTAATTTAGGTGAAGGTTTTGTGTACCAAGTCTGCAGCCCTGGAGTTATCCCCAAGTGTGAACGAGAGAGAAATCACAGATGTGCCTTTGTTTTAGGTCCTCTCACTTCACAGTTGTTTTCCGTATTGAGTGAGCTCATATTTACAGGTCTTGGAAGATGCAAGTTTCTTGTCAAGTGTGAATTTGAAATGACTCAACACTTTGGTCTTCACCCCTCTGCCGTATTTATATCTTCTGTCTCTGCCATCTCTCAGATTTGATATACGGTTACGCTACTTTATCAGTGAAGTGATGCACACAGTTCATAACAAGGCTGCTAATCAAAACTCAAATTGATTGGCAACAATTTTCATTATCTGTTGTTGGAGATGATTTGCTTTTTTTTTTTGTTGCAGCCCCAAGCTGTGTCAGAGGTGCCGTAAAATTTAAGCATACTGGAAGTGTGTATACTGTCAGACCTTGCATGCATACACACAGAAAAACGCTGAATAAATCCTTTTAGCTCTGCTCATTAACATACCAAATGAACATGAAATGGTAGCACTGACAGTAAACGTTGCAAAATAAAGACATACTCCACCCAAAAATGTTTTTTTAATATGTTAAGTAGGCCCTTGTTTTTAATTGTTGATCTCAATAATCTCCTGTGTTCATGTAGATTGTGATAGAATACAAGCCAATAGTGGCCAGTGCTGTACCATGGCTAATGTGAAAAATGTAAACGGGGGGTTTGGGCGAGGAAATCCCTCGTGTTGCATAATCCACATGTTGGTTATGCAGTCTTTTACTTAGTGTGCAAAACGTGTGTTTGTTTTCTAGAATGTTGTTAAATATACTTGTGTTTATTGCTTATGATGTACACTGATTCTTTTTGCAAGCCACATGGGTTTTGGTTTTTGATTTTAAGGTAAACTGTTGACCAATGAATTGGGGTGTGAGTGTGTGTGGATGTTTTAGTTACTAATTCTACACTGTTATTGGCTAGTATGTTTAGTGTTTTGACATGCCCCAAAATGTTCATTATAATTTGTAACCTTCCATCTTTTTCTTTTTTACAGTTTCAGCATGGTGTTATAGTTGCAGTGGATTCACGAGCAACTGCAGGGTCTTACATTGCCTCACAGACTGTGAAGAAAGTGATTGAAATCAATCCCTATCTCTTGGGAACGATGGCAGGAGGTGCCGCAGATTGCAGTTTCTGGGAGCGACTACTTGCACGTCAATGTAGAATCTATGAGCTCCGCAATAAAGAGAGAATCTCAGTAGCAGCAGCCTCCAAACTGCTAGCCAATATGGTGTACCAATACAAGGGCATGGGACTCTCGATGGGCACTATGGTGTGTGGCTGGGACAAGAGAGGACCAGGTATGAGAATTGTAGCGATTTTGTTCTATTGTAATTTATCATAAAGGAGGGGAATGAATATATTTAGTCCAATATAACCCTATAAATTAGGATGGCACTTACTGAAATATTACGATGATTGAACATTTTGAAACTTCAATATTATGAAAAAAAACTGCAAAACAATTTTTTAAAATTTTTACATAACCATAATCCCTTTGAACACAGATGCACTTCTTTATATAGCATAAGCTTTGTTATAACAAATCTTCTATGCCATTCACATAATTTTTTTTTTCTTGCTTATGCACCAGCCTTCTGTAGCTGACTGGGTTGCCGCCTTTTTGTTGTTGCTTGTCCCACAGAGGTAGTCTTTCAGATTAGTAACAATTTTAGTGGCATTGCACCATTTTTGAAGAATGGGTGGATCTAACATTCATTCAGATTAGGGCTGTCTGATCGAATGTTGCTATTTAGAATATAATCAGAATTAAAGTCTCACTTGAAGGCAAAAGCTGACATTGTAAAAGAAAATGTTTTTTTTCCTGCACTAGTTTTGTCATTGAGTTACACCTAGTATGCCATGTTTAGCTAGTTATTTTAATTAGTAAGATCCCTTCAACACAGTTTTTACCCCCCTTTTCCCTTTCCCACTGCTCTACTCTTTAATCTAAAAATGTTGGTGCATCCAATGAGATTGCTAGTGTCATCCATTAATTTTTTTAATGAGGGTAAAATACTCTTTGTATAAAGTATTTTATACTTTATGTATGTAGTTGTAGGTTCACAAAGAGCTAATTAGTGGACTTTCTTTGTGCTTAATAGGTGCCCTCCTTGTGAAGTATGATGAAATATCATACCCAAATTGGTTATTCGGTGCGGACAGTAACTCAGCACTCCCTTCAGCAGGAGGTTGTGTATACGCCCAAAGTCACCAATTTCAAAAAATTACATTGTACATATTTCAAAATGCAGGACATTGCTCCCTCCCATTGATTACATGACTACCTGATATTTGACTAAAATATTGTTATATTGACAGTTGAATTCAGCTGTCAAATGTTAGGAGTGGCCTTTTAATGATAAAAACATTAAATAGTCAGACTTGACGCACCAAATTCGACAACTCTGGATGACCTGGGCACAGACAATCCTAACGAAGTTGCACCAAACAAATACAGAGGAATCTTCTTGTGGTACACATTTTTTTTTTTTCTTATTTTGGTGGACTTGGGTTAATGTTCTTTGGTTAACTATTGTGTGGTTTTTAAGCGAGAGGTCTGCTCAGCTAATGTGAGCTCATCTGCTGCTCAAACTTGCATCAACCTTTTTTTTTTTTTTATTTTTTTAACCAGTCATCTCTACAGTTACATTTGATTGATTCACATGTTGGCATCTCTGCCATTCAGTTATTTTGAAATCTGTGCTTTGTTAAAATAGTGCAATAGGATTCACTTTGCTTAAAACTGGGAATTCATATTGATTAGCATCCGTCACTAGCGTACTCAGTGCTGTTTTTCTAAATGCTTCTCCAGTGATCTAAAAGTATCATTTCACATCTGATTTTTGTCCCATTTATTTATAAACCTGAGATCTGCAATTGTTTAGTCCTGTCATTAACTTTAGTAATTTGACATCAAAAATGAATCTAGACACATTCAGCCAGTTGGTTGTATTTTGCCTGTAATGACTTCTGTAAGTACATTTTCTGTGCTCTCCTCCTGTGTTGATTTCCTAATTGGTTTATTCTGAAAATGCTTAGAATGCACACATCATGCCCAACAATGACTGTGTTTGGTCAGTCACCTCCAACTGTTCAGTTGGCTCCCAGTGCCTCTAGCAACATGGAAGATGCCATCTGCAGCTGATGTGTATGATTAATCTCCATGGCAGGCTCCATTTAAAGAAAATGTACCTTCATGCTATTCTCATTTTTATAATTTTATAAATGTGAAATAGCTTTTGAAGTTAATTTCCATTAAAGTGTGTATAGTTTTATCTTCACATTGGAGCAATTGGATTTTTTTTTTTATGTAAGTAATGTTTTTGAACTGAGGACCTTATGAATTGTAATCCCCTGGTGATGTCTTTGGTATATTACAGGATTGTACTATGTCGACTCTGAAGGAAATCGTGTCTGTGGTGACTCCTTCTCAGTGGGGTCAGGCTCTGTTTATGCATACGGTGTGTTGGACCGTGGCCGTCGGGAGGATTTGTCTGTAGAAGAAGCCTGTGAACTGGGAAGACGAGCCATTTACCAGGCCACATACCGTGATGCGTACTCTGGAGGAGTGGTCAACCTATATCACGTCAAAAGTGATGGCTGGGTGTGCGTTTCTCAGAATGATGTGGCTGATCTCCATAGGAAATACCTGGATGAGGCAAAGTAATTGAAATTAGGTGTTGTACAGATGTATTTTATTCTCATTCCCTGAAGCTTGCTTTCTCATCTTTTATTGGCTGCATTCACTTGTAAAAGTCAGAAGTCAAAATAAAATATTTTGGACTTTGTGTTTACTACAATGTTTTTTTTTTTGGAAAAAATTGTTTTCTCAAAATTAAAACTTAACTGTGATGTGTTACAATGATCTGCAGCTTAACAAAATATACAGAATTAATGGGCACAATAAGAAAAGATAAGTTCATTGTTTACACCACATAACCTTTTATTAGAGAATGACATGTGTGACAGCATTGGGCATTAAATTTTGTGTGAAGTAGCTGTTAAACATTATTGATTAGCAATTTAGAATTAACGTAAAAGGTGTTTTATAGTGAGTACAGTCAAGTAAAACAATGTCTGAGTAGATAGCAGATCTAGGAAAATATTTGGAATAGCATGCAAATTACAGGCTATTAAAATGTAAAGGTAATTATAAGTTAGAGGGGCTGCCACCTATTGGTCACCTACAGTGAAGACCAGGAAATGCCAAAAAGAGATAATGAAGCAGGGCAGGGAGGATCAGAGGAGGACGGGGAAATGGAAACAGAAATGGTCAAAGAAAAACAAAAGACACAGGCCATCGTATTAACATGGAATCTAAGCAATTTTTAAAAAATATTTTGCTTACACCAGCAAGGAAAATTGCCATATGCATAAAAAAATAAAAAAAACCTCATGGATGCCTGGTCAAGTTGCCAAGTTTCTTAAATCTCAGATGAGATTATAACTCTGGTTTCAGCTACTTCCAGTGCCCTCCTCAATAACCATGTATGTCTTAACTAACTAACTAACTTGACTAATTACCATATACATTTGGATGTGTTCCCAAGTGACAGCTTTACTTTCAAATGATGGGAGAACACTGAAAGTTCAATGAATTTGAACTCGAGGTGTTCCTGACATTTGGTGGAGTGTAAGTAGTGGCCAGGGGGCCTGCTTCAACCCCTCCATTCCCCTGAAGGTGCAAGTCTCAAAGGGAATTTTCCT
This sequence comes from Polypterus senegalus, assembly GCF_016835505.1. Lineage (NCBI taxonomy): Eukaryota > Metazoa > Chordata > Cladistia > Polypteriformes > Polypteridae > Polypterus > Polypterus senegalus. Next base: position 41,719,526 of record NC_053154.1, read on the forward strand.
CAATTTTTAAGGCTACACTTAATGTAAATATTTTGATAATCAACCAATAGGTTCACAGTGATGCTGCTGTAGCGCTGCTGCCTTGTGGTAAGGAGTCCTTCATTTTGGATAGTGGTTCATATGAATTTGTGGTGATTTCCTCCTGCAGCCCAAAAACATGTTAGGTAAATTGGCAGTGCTAAATTGGCCCTGAGTGAGTGAGCGAATGTGTGCGTGTGTGTTCATGTTCACCTTACCTTGGACCAGTTCTTTTGTCCAGGGTTTGTTCCTTTGTGCGCTGATTGCTTGCAAAGTTAGCTTCAGCTGTCCCCTGGCCCAGATAAGTGGGTTTAGAAGGTGAACGGATCAATGAATACTATAATCTGTCCTGCCCAAAGCAACTTTCATTTGCATTTACAGGTTAGTTCAACACTGCAACACCACAAGGAACAGTCCTTTTTCCATTTCTGTTCACTCTGCACATCTCTTAACTATAAATATAGTACCGGGTCATGTCACTTGCAGAAGTTCTAAGGTGATTCTGCACTGCTGGTGTGTATTGATAAAGGGGATGAGACCGGAGTATAGGAGTCAGGGGGAGAACTTTGCTGTAATGTCAGTAAAACCAAGCATCTGATTATTGAATGTTCGGCACCAAAGAGCCTCCAAGTCTGTTAACTATTCAAGGAGTGGATGTAGAGGTGGTTTGCTCCTACAAGTACTTGGACTGGTCTTGGAAAACAGAGCTTTAAACCAACACTAAAACATCTGCATAATACCTCACTGGGACTGGGACAGTCAAGTCAGAAGTTCCTTTTTAAATTTTGTTGCTTCATAGTTATTCTGGTATGTGTGTGTGTTTTACCCTTATAAAATAAGAAAGGGCTTCTTTTGTCACAGTTAAAATATGACCTTTGTGTCGATGACTGACGACATACTGTATAAACTGATGTATACATCTCAGGTATGTGCAGTTTGGATTTGTGTGCTGAATTGGAGCCCACATTGCAGAGAACATCGTGCTGATATCGCGTGATCCCGGTTACGTTACAGGTTTTAACAACCGTGTTGAGAAAAACTATGGACAGATATCAAAATGTGACTGATGCATCTTTCAGATGTGCAGTGAAATCAGATTTTCTTTTCACTTCACTGTTCTGCTGCTTGGAGTCCATGAAAATGCCAACACCAAAAAAGTCTGCATAGGATTTATGATGGTCAAACTTTCCATAACTTTAAGCCAATTTTCACCCCAACATCAAGTTATAGAATTCCCGGTTAATGCATAATCAATGCTTCATGCATGTCTCTGAGTGTAAGTAAGCCTTGCATATGAAGCTCCAGGAGTTCCCCTTATTGCACTCTTTATCTGCCGATGTCCCTTCACTTAATTCACAGCCCAGACGCAGCAGTTTAAGTCACAAGGTTGTCACATATCTCCTTGTCTTCTAAATCACATCGGTGTCTGCCAAACACACAGTAACCATCTCCAGCACTTCGGACTCAAGGGGTGCACTTTAAACCTGGTCTAGTGTTCTGTTCTGGGTAATTCCTAAAATCACCTCTGTGACGTCTTGTCACCACCAAGCTACAGTGTAATCTCGTGGCCATGCAGACCATTTCATCCCTGATCCCATAACCCCACACTAAATTTTTAGACCACTGTGCTCTCATTTGTATGTGGGACTTTGTCTCTCCTCTCCCACCATCAAAGGGAAATTGTAGCTTCCTCCCATCATCCCAAAGAGCTCCCCTCACTTCTGGTGAATGTGCATTAGTGTTAGATTGGTACTAAAATTTGGATTTTGGGATCAATACCAGCCTTTGGACCTCAGAACTGATACCAAAATGGTTCTGAAGCAAATAACAGTTAACTCCAAACTGCCACCCTCTTAATCCAGATTCCCTAGTGGCCAGTGCCACTGCGAGATGGGCTCCCATGAAGTCCTAATTGCATCAAAGCAATACGGAGAGGAATTCCCATGAATTTCTGATTGTGTCCAAGTGTGAAGTTTTGTTTTGTGCAATGTAGGATACGGATATTTTTCTACAGCTGCAATATCGAAAATTCTGAAATGCTGCTGCCATGGTGTTTTAAAATTTGGATTTTGTGATACTTGTCTTCGGTACCAGTATACCCTAGTGTGTGTAGAGCACTACTAGTAAAATACTGGAGATCAGGGGTGTCGAACTCCAGGCCTGGAGGGCCACAGTGGTTGCAGGTTTTCATTCTAAGCATCTTCTTCATTAGTGGCCAGTTTTTGCTGCTAATTAACTTCTTTTGCCTTTGTTTTAATTAACTTGACTCGGGCCCCTTAGTTTTCTCTTTTTCCTTAATTAGCAGCCAAACGATAATGAGACACAAAACAAGCCGTCACATGACCAGCTAACCTGTACTCATCACACAGTAGCTGAAAATAAAGAAAGGTGAAGGTCTCAGTAAGGTTGATCTCTCAGGTCACCAAAACGTTTTGACAGCGTTCTTAGAAAAAAACAGAACAATTAACAGTTTTCAAAATGTCTGCTGTGGCAGAATGAGAGCAGCAACAAAGCCATGGAATTAAATAACGGGTTTAATTAACAGCAAGAATCAGCTTCTCATTAAAAGATTGGTTGGAGTTTGAAATCTCAGTTTAACTGGTCATCTGTTAGCTCGTTTCACATCTAATTTCTCTTTGGCTGTCATTTAATGAAGTAAAGAATCCATTCAGAGGACTGAATCCTTAAAAACAGGGCTAGTAAAATGAAGGGAAAAGGAGTTAATTAGCAGTGAAAACTGGTCAGTGATTAGGAAAAAAGTCAGAATGAAAACCTGCAGCCACAGCGGCCCTCCAGGCCTGGAGTTCAACACCCCTGCTGGAGATAGTGCTCACTGCCCCCTGGTGACCCCAGTCTGCACACACTGGTGCCATTCCTCTTCATCTTAATATATACGTTTCTTTTTTTTACACCTGACAGGCTCTGCTCCTGTGCAGTTCCACTATGGTGTCACTTTGTGTTTTGTCAATTCTTGCCATCTAGCCATTCCCTTATAATGTACATATAACGTCTAGAGATCTGCACCGGCAAATTGACGGTTTCCAGTTTGAATCTCGCAAACCACTCCATTGGGAAATTGAGCAAGGCCCTTAACCTGCAGTTCCTTTATTCTGGGTATGACATTAACGTGCATCCAGGCCTGCAAGCTGGTCCTCCAACTTACACGGACAAATCAGGGGTTGGTGGCAGGACTGACACTTCTGCTGCTGTGAAGAGCCTCACACTGTTCTGTTCCATTCAATTTGAGATCCGGAGGTGGTTTGTTGTGTGGTGGGTATCACAACGCACTTTATCAGTGCAGGCTCCCAACCTGTCTGTTTGACCATCAAGCAGAAACCACTGCACTTATTTCTAGAATACTTTGCAGTTATCCCCAGTGTAGTCTAATATAGAATAAATCAAATTTTAGATTTTCTATGTATAAATATTTGGAAAAACAAAAACAGTGACAGCCTTTCTTAAAAGGTGCCTTTACAAGCGGAAATAATTTTAAAATAAAAAGCACTAAATCCCCACTGGATGGTAGAAGGTCAATAGTGTGCTTTACTCAAATTGCTCAGAAGGAACGTCACTTTGTTTATTTACAAGCTGACTACCTTGTATCTTGTGAAAACATTTAATTTAATTTTTATTTGTCTGTTTACATATAATTTGAAAACCACCCACTTACAGTGCATCCGGAAAGTATTCACAGCACATCACTTTTTCCACATTTTGTTATGTTACAGCCTTATTCCAAAATGGATTAAATTCATTTTTTTCCTCAGAATTCTACACACAACACCCCCAATAATGACAACGTGAAACAAGTTTACTTGAGATTTTTGCAAATTTATTAAAAATAAAAAAATTGAGAAAGCACATGTACATAAGTATTCACAGCCTTTGCCATGAAGCTCAAAATTGAGCACAGGTGCATCCTGTTTCCCCTGATCATCCTTGAGATGTTTCTGCAGCTTCATTGGAGTCCACCTGTGGTAAATTCAGCTGACTGGACATGATTTGAAAAGGCACACACCTGTCTATAGAAGGTCCCACAGTTGACAGTTCATGTCAGAGCACAAACCAAGCATGAAGTCAAAGGAATTGTCTGTAGACCTCCGAGACAGGATTGTCTCGAGGCACAAATCTTGGGAAGGTTACAGAAAAGTTTCTGCTGCTTTGAAGGTCCAAATGAGCACAGTGGCCTCCATCATCCGTAAGTGGAAGAAGTTCAAAACCACCAGGACTCTTCCTAGAGCTGGCCGGCCATCTAAACTGAGCGATCGTGGGAGAAGGGCCTTAGTCAGGGAGGTGACCAAGAACCCGATGGTCACTCTGTCAGAGCTCCAGAGGTCCTCTGTGGAGAGAGGAGAACCTTCCAGAAGGACAACCATCTCTGCAGCAATCCACCAATCAGGCCTGTATGGTAGAGTTTCCAGACGGAAGTCACTCCTTAGTAAAAGGCACATGGCAGCCCGCCTGGAGTTTGCCAAAAGGCACCTGAAGGACTCTCAGACCATGAGAAACAAAATTATCTGGTCTGATGAGACAAAGATTGAACTCTTTGGTGTGAATGCCAGGCGTCACGTTTGGAAGAAACCAGGCACCGCTCATCACCAGGCCAATACCATCCCTACAGTGAAGCATGGTGGTGGCAGCATCATGCTGTGGGGATGTTTTTTAGCGGCAGGAACTGGGAGACTAGTCAGGATAAAGGGAAAGATGACTGCAGCAATGTACAGAGACAATCCTGGATGAAAACCTGCTCCAGTACACTCTTGACCTCAGACTGGGGTGACGGTTCATCTTTCAGTAGGACAACGACCCTAAACACACAGCCAAGATGTCAAAGGAGTGGCTTCAGGACAACTCTGTGAATGTCCTTGAGTGGCCCAGCCAGAGCCCAGACTTGAATCTGATTGAACATCTCTGGAGAGATCTTAAGATGGCTGTGCACCGACGCTTCCCATCCAACCTGATGGAGCTTGAGAGGTGCTGCAAAGAGGAATGGGTGACACTGGCCAAGGATAGGTGTGCCAAGCTTGTGGCATCATATTCAAAAAGACTTGAGGCTGGAATTGCTGCCAAAGGTGCATCGACAAAGTATTGAGCAAAGGCTGTGAATACTTATGTACATGTGATTTCTCCGTTTATTTATTTTTAATCAATTTGAAAAAAACATCAAGTAAACTTTTTTCATGTTGTCCTTATGGGGTGTTGTGTGTAGACTTCTGAGGAAAAAAATTAATTTAATCCATTTTGGAATAAGGCTGTAACATAACAAAATGTGGAAAAAGTGATGCGCTGTGAATACATTCCGGATGTACTGCATTTCTACAAAACTTTGTGGTTATTTAACGTGTAGCTAAACTTAGTGTAAAAGCTGATAAATGTGCGTGATTTTGTAAAGAGAAAAATGTCTTTGCAGCTCCACACCACTTCGGCCTGTTTTTTTAGTTCCACCCTATGGCAGTGAAGTGTCCGACATTTAAAGTTTAAAGCCATCCACTTAACAGTTGTAGCTCTTCCAGACAGTCACATCTACTGCTACCCAATTACTGATAAAAGTGGGCATTGCTGTTGGGGTCTGAAAATCACAGCTGGTAACGGTGGGATAACCACTACTGTCAAACAATGTGTTGTAATTTTGAGGGAAAAGTATAATAAAATAAAAAACATACTGGAAGGTATGGGAAGATAATTCTGATTGGAAACAATCAATCACTTCTGTTCTTTGAGGCAGCATGAAGGTTAAAGGCCGTGGTGTGGTTGGTAAGTCGTCCTTTCTTATTTGAGTGCTACATTTAAAATAAAACATTAAAGTACAGTAGTAGTTTTTTAAAGGATGGTTTGCTGTGTGAAGAAAATGTGTACTTCATCGTGCTGTTTGTAATTGTGCTGCTTGGGTTTTACTGGTGCCATACATCTCTCTTCAACACTGAAGAGGAAAGAAGGTAAGCGAAGCAGCATTATGGTGGCACACTTGATGAAGGCTCTGCAGCCGAAACACTGCAGCTCTTACATTCTTCCTTTTCAGTGTGGAAATGACCTATTAACTTTTTTTTTCCTTTTTCTTATGTTGTTTCACCTGAAAAGTAAAAAATAATGCAACAGGTAAGGCCGAAAGGGCTGTCGTCATGATGTTTTTTTTCTGTCTTTTATTCCGCTAATTTAAGACGTCCATTTAAGGGCTTTGCTCTGTAGTTGTAGCCCTTTTTGCCATTTTGGAAAATTAATCATGAAATGTAACTGCCTGGCTCCGCCTACTGATTAATTGCCCGTCGACCAATCAAAGAAGTGTCACCATTGATGTTTGCAGTTTACAATTGATGGAGGGTGGTGGGGGGAGGTTATTTGGGTGTCAATTTGTTGGGCTAACCAATAATGGGGCAGGTTTGTAGGACTGGGCGGGATTTTGACTTTGATTGGATTATAAAGTGCCTGTCAAATGTGACAACCCAGAGCTTGACCCTCATTTGAATCTCAGCCGTCAAGTTGTATGTAGGTGGAGTGATGGCTCTGAGGTAGGGATCTGTACTGGCATTCGGAAGGTTGCCGATTCGAATCCCGTAAATGCCAAAAGGGACCCCTGAGCAAGGCCCTTAACCTGCAATTGCTGAGTGCTTTGAGTAGTGAGAAAAACACTATATAAATGCAAAGAATTATTATTATTACGTTTATTCTACACGGTGTACAACATTACAATATGATTACTAAATTCTTGCGATCGTTTTTTTATTGCTGTTGTGTGATTTGTTCTTTGCTGCTTCTGTTTCTCTAATTCTTGCACTTAATTACAAGTAAAATTTCTCAAAAGATTTAAGCTCAGAAGCACAAGGCTCTAAATAATAACAAATAAATACACAACCCTGTGCCACAATGAGGAGGTTATAAATGTCAGATGTGCTTTTTATATATTTTAAGCATGTAATCCTCGTTTATCACACTTCGGAGTGAAGCTGGGTGGAGCAGCTGGTATCCAGTTTATTTAGCCCTATGGGGGTCTGTCCTGGCAGCATTGAACTGGCACTCAGTCACCTACACCGGGCCAATTTAGAGACCCCAACCTGCACATACCTTTGAAAATTGGGATGAAATCAAAGCACCTGGAGCCCACTGACATGGACATGGGGAGAACAAGCAAACTCCACACAGCCAGGAATGAAAGAGCGAGACAACAGCGCTAACCACATTGTCACCTTGTGATTCTGCCTGCACCCATAGTGTGTTAATCTGCCTGAACAGGATGGCATTTCACCTGGGCACACTCAATCTGGCCAGTTTACTGCTGCAACGTGAAGACTTGAGCAGACTTGGTTGCATGTGGAGACTGTTGGATGGAGACATGAAATTTGAATGGCAGGCGTTCAAGGGCAGAGGAGTCCGAGAAATGTGAAGCACTGAAGATCTGAGATCGGGAGACGTCATCAAGGATCAAAACTGTGTTTGAACTCAAAGTATACTTTTAAAACAAACAACGGTTTGGTGGCCCGTTAAAGGATAAGTTTATATATTTTCCAAGTCAATGTTATTTCCTCACAAATATGCTATATATGCATTTGCCACATGGAATTTTATTTTAAAGTTAAGCGTTTTCTATAACTTTTATAAAGATACCTTCTCCTCACTGGCACCTCACAATCGAGGCTAATGGGGCACCTGAGAGAAACAAATACTTAAAAACTCACCAAGTCCATCAAAGATATTTGGCGAGTGTTGATCTGTGTCTTGTGATTACACCCACAATGTAAAATATTTTATACATGTCATTTTTTAACAAAAATATTATGAGATTTCGTCCATTTTCGAAGATCTGTGTGCACACCATTCTACTGCAATAACATTTCACACCCGAGCTGCGATTTCCTCCCGACAGACCAAATCACAGTAAGCGTTTCGTGCCACTTGGTTGGTTTTGTTTTGTTATCACAAACATGCATCGGAGATATCTAAGGCATGTTTTCTTATATTGAAATTTTTTTTTTTGTACATTTTTAGGATTTTATTTTCCGTGTGTGTCCCATGCCCCATAGCCTCCATTGTAAAGCGCCAGTTTGGGCAATACATTTTTTTTTTTACTTATAGAAATCGCTTAACTTTAGAATACAATTTCACGTTGTAGCGGGGCCACTTAGGTGTTGTTGTGTGTTGTGTTGCACCCAGTCGCTTCTCGTCTCAGCACCCCATTTAAACTAATGTGTGTCTGTTTAAATGTCGTTCCCGTAATAAGAAACGGGGAAAGGTGTTGCAGGGAAGCAGCGTCCCCTGGACACGTCAGAACTGGGATTTTAACAGTTACATCCGGTTCATCATTTTAAAAACCATCAGGAGGGAAAGAAGAAAAAAAGGAGAGAGACGGAGGTTTCAAGTTCCGACAACCGATCAACATCATTCTGCTGTTTTTTCATCACACCTGGTTCCAGTTTGATTCTCACTCCGCCGAAATCACATCAACACCATCATCGCCAAGAAACCCCGGGGTTGGACATTATACTCCACCATCCGCCGAGAAAGCACGGTGAGGTTGTTCTGTTTTTCGGGAGATTCAAACACATCCATTTTGATCAGTCATCCGCATTCTGGGCAGTGATTTTACCCGGACTCAATTTCACGTTCATTGTCATTCAGTACTCAAGCACCGCTATTATTTGTGTGTTGTGTTTGTTATACGTTTGCAGGGGCAAGGGAGGTTTTGTTATTGTACTGGTGTTGTTTCACTTAGCTGCTTTGGTAGAGGGATATACTGTATATATATTTACAAAGTATATAAGTAGATATATTTTACATCACAGATTTATATTGTTGTTTTTTTGTCATTGTATTGGATTTAATATATTTCACACATATTTTACTCATTTGCTTTCATTTGCTAGTCTTTAACCGTCGATTGGGGAGGAGGGAAAAATGATTATTTTTTAGAGGTACGGCTTGGTATTGATAGGTTATTCTCAGTAATTCATCCAGGCTACAGGTCCTGGTAGTGTGGCTGCCGGCTGGGTAGGAAGTCGGCTCTTACAACGTGACAAATGCATATACAGTATACCATGTTTGTGAAGAAATAACTTATCCTTAACACACAGCTAACTAGCCGGCCACCATGACATCAAACTTTGCAGCAGATGGCACACAGAATAGCAAACATCAATAAAACAGATGGTATGCCATCAAGCAGTCGAGTCTGGCACACCTCCCACAGGCCATGAGCCCTCTGAGGGGCTTCAGCACACAAAGAAGCGAGTCAAAAAATCCACCTTGACCTGGTGAAGATTCCCCACGATGGATGGCACAATGGCCCATAGGCGAATAAATCCTTTGAAAACTGACGTTAAAGTGACCCACTCAGCCTGGAAGTGACGCATCAACTGGTAAACTGCTGATGATGGATCATGTTGGTTCACATTATACTTCTCTCTCCTTCAAAAATGGAAATTTGCAAAGTAAGGAGCAGCAGTGCACAGTGAAATCACCAGAACTGGACAAAGGCTCTAAAACAGTCATGTAGGACCTCCTCTAGAATTCCTAGGCTGAGTTGAACGTTCTTAGGCCTGTTTGCTGACTGTTTCATTCTTTATATTTAATGTTAATCAGTCCATTTCAACAGATGTCGGGGTGTTGTCATATGAAATAAACCATGTCACCATATTTGATCCTTGTTTTATCCATTATCCATTTTTATCTTCATATTGTTTTCAAAAGTTTTATCATGTTTGTTGTATGTGAGTTATTGAGTTCCTGCCCTGAAGCGCGCCTAAATACGACATTTAAATGTCCGGCTAACTTATTAGGAAAAAGTAAATGTAATCAGATTGGAGTTTTGTCAAGTTGTGCATACTAAGCAGCAGCAGATGCCGTCACAGAGTCCACTGACCAGAGACGTGCAGTGACATCCGTCGTGTTAACTCACACAGTATCTGTCTCTCACGTTAACTATACTGTTAGTTGTGCCTTTATGGAGAGAGGAGATGGCAAGTCTGCTGGCACAACCGGCCTGAGTGGGGAGCAGCACTGAACAAACACCAAACCACAACAAAACATCCATGAAACCGAAACACAAATTACTCGCCTCACAGAATAAAAATGTCAAGGTGTAACGATTAACATGTTTCATGTGTGTATTTTCATTTACAGTATTTTATGTTTTTTATGTTACAGAATCTCCTTATGATTTTGTTTTTTTAATTTTATATTTAATTTTATTAACTTCAGTCATGAGTGACATCCAGCATACCTGTCCAGCTTCATGACTGAATGAATAAACTCCAGTAGTTTAAATGAACATGCCATTTTAATAAACACATTTTCAAATGTGTTCTGTAATACATAAATATTTTTACGTATGAATAGATAATTATATTGCACAATAATAAGTAGCACTCACAAAAAAAAATTTTTGCTCACAAAGAAAAATGTTTGCTTGTGCCGAGCTTGTCCTCAGAGGGAACTTTACTTTCAGGTCCAGCGCAGAGGGCAACTTGGCCGGGACACCGATGTTTTCATTGTTACAGCATGGGAGGCGTGTCTTCTTTAGCAAAAAATTGTCAGAGTGCACCGAGGATTGATATTCTGGTTAGACTGTTGGTATCTATTTTATTTTCTTATTTCCCATTCTTAGCTTGGAAGAGCCAGAGGCTGCAGACCCCCCCTGACCTTGTTTCTGTCCCTACCCCAATGCTGTCCCACATTCTGCCCTGACCCTCGTCCCACGCTCAACAGCTTCCACCTCCCTGACCATCAAGCGTTGTTGTCCTTTACTGTTCAGACAGCACAGGAGGCACTGCTATGATGAGGACCCTCTAAATCAGAAATTTCTAACTGCCGTCTGCCGACACTCAGTGAATTCCCAGATCAGGATTTATCATTACTCTGACTGCTTTCCAGATAATATTTCAAATGAAAAATCCTGTTGTGTCACCTAATCCATCCTTCCCTCCCCCCCGATCTCTGATCAAATCGTACAATATCTGGATTCTTCCAACTCCAAGGGAGCAACTCTAACTCCACTGTCCCATCTAGTGCTGGTAAATCTAGACAATCAAAACTTGAAGGAGTACATGTGCCTCCGATGTAATGTTACAGGATCTTGACACTTGAAACTCCAAGGGCATCCATGTAACCCCTCCACTCTCCAGTCTAATAGTAGAGCTAGATGTTCAACACTTGAAGGAGGACCTGCACTTTTGATCTATTGTTAGTTACTCTTGATGCTCAAAACTCCAAGACGGACTCCAAACGCCCCCAGGACCTTGTTAGTCAATCTGAAATGATCATACAGAGCAAATAAGCTTATTATATTTTCCACCCTCCTAGTCCTTGAAGATGTGGCACCCTAAACCTAACCCTAACCCAGTCCACATGTCAAAAAGGTTGAAAATTGCCAATTTAATTTTCAGTTTCATATCCTTTCAGCCTGTTAGGCTACTAAACGGAGTATCCAGGTTAGAACCCCAAGCGTTTATGAGCCCCCCTTGTCTCTCTGTCTGCCCGTCTACACTGACTGCCCAGTCCGTTCACAGGACCCAGAGGAAGAACAAGGACTGTGACAGCACCTGCTGTTCTCCCCCAACAGTATGACATCAGTCTCCAGATGACCGAAGTAGAAGGTGCATCGGTGTCATCTGAATTTCCAAATGTCACACATGTCAGTTAATCGTGGTGCTCCATTTTACATTGTGCTCTCGTGTTCTGAATTACTTCATTCTTAGGTAAGGACGACATCCCCACATGAATGTCTCACTTGTCTGCCAGAGGACACCCCCAGCCCTTTTGGCCCTCCATGTACAGTCAGTGGAGGTTACACACACAGTTCTGTTTGGCCCATATCAGCACCCAGATGTCGTCCTCTCACTGCGGGGAAATGGAGGGGAACTGCATTTAGAAGTGAAGCTAGGAAGCACTTCTTCATGCAAAGAGTTGTGGGAATCGGGAACAAACTACCAAGACATGGCGTTGAAACAGAAACCTTGACATCCTTTAAGAAGAATCTGCATGAGATATTGGCTAAAGGCTAAACAAAGAAACAGGCTTGATGGTCCGAATGGTCGTCTCTTGTTTGTCTAATTTATTATGTTCTTATGAGGATGTGCAGACCTAATCCAGGCCTTCAAAAGTTTCAAAGGTATTGATAAAGTAGGTCCAGCAGAATTCTTTCAATTAAATAGCAAATCATGTCCTTGTAGACATCAGTGGAAATTAAGAGAAAGTGCTTTTAAAACTGAAGTCAGGAAGCACATCTTTACACAAAGAGTTGTGGGACTCTGAAACAAACTACAGAGACATGGAATTGAAGTAGAAACCTGGACAACCTTTAAGAAGAATCTGGATGAGATATTGGAACAGCTTAGCTATTAGTTAAACAAAGGGGCTTTTTGAATTGAATGGTCTCCTCTAATTTGTCAAATTTTCTTGTGTAAGCTATGCCAAGTGGTGAAATCCACACACAGGCTGGCAGTCAAATCGGGGAGGTCAGAGCTGTAAGGTGGTGATGGGACTTGCGCCCCATGCTGAAGAACTGGGCAGAGCTCCAGCAGAATGAAGTGGGACGGGGGTACGTCAGTCCATCCCTCCATGAGATGCTTTCCTCTGAAGTTGTTATGGCCTGAAGGGTCTGTGCTCAAGCAGCTGCCTTAGCCATCTGTTCTAGTTACAGTGCAGTGGTGGGGGTGGACTCTTTGCAGAAGACCTCCACTACTTGATGTAGTTTCCACGTTGTGGTCCCAACTGGGAGCTGCGGCCTGCCATTTGTACGGATAATCCCAGAGTGCACTGCTCACCGACCCTGAAGTTAAGCGTCACCCCTGGGGGGGCAGGCGGCCTTGCCATTTAACCAAGTAGAATGTGATGTTATCGAGTTGTACTTAGCAACTGGGGATTTCTTTCTTTTCTTCTTCTCTTTTTTTTGGTCAGTTTCCATGGTAACACATGTCAGGCGCACACGCATGCATTTCACAGCCCCCTATACTGGAGCTCGGCTGGCCAAGCAAACAGCAGGGTTTGTCCAGGCATCTGCAAGTGTCGGCCTGTGTTTTCAGATTCCCCCCGCCGCTGCCCTCCTAGTGCCCAGCGGTCAGCTCCCCACTCATTACTTTGACACTTGCTGCCTCTGGTGTCCACTCTCATCGTCATCGCCCACGACGGTAATGAGAAGTGACCGCAGCTTGGGGCAGGAATTGACTGATTAACAGACTGCGTGGGAAGGAGAGAACATAAAAATGAAGGAGTGAAGGCCACTGTTAGGGTCCCGGCCACAAGGGGGCGAAGGCGAGGTGGAGGACAGCCCCAAGTGTTCAGGCCAGTTGGCCTCCTCGCTCCCTGCCAGAAAGGCCATTACAGCTTTTTATCAACTCGTTTCATTTGCAGCCCTAAAATAAAGCTGACACTAAAAGGAATGCCGAAGGTGTGTCGGGGAGCTCCACAAAGTGTGGCGTCATTGCCTGTGACAGGCAGCCTCATGACACTCGCCGCGGTGGCAGCCATCGGGAGGACAGCTTTTAAAAAAGCACGATGGCCGCCGCCTGTCATAACAGGCCTGTACAGAAGGTACATCCGGCCTGCCGAGTGTCAGGACATCACAGACAGCTTGGAGCAACTCCAGGAGGGCCGACTACCCTGACAATGGAGAACAAATGCCTGAGCGAGTGGAGGCCATGCAGAACTTTGATATTTCATTACAAAGAGAGTAGAGCTCAGCAGGGGCAGGGTGCTTGTCAGTGGCCGCTTTCATGGATGGACTGGCATCTGAACTGGGACAGACCACCCTTCTCTTACCTGGCTGGGATGCCTCTATAATGGGTGGTTGGAAAGACAGATGTGGCTTTCCCTGTTCCAGCCAGGAGAATGGCATGGAGGGGCAATGGGGCAGAGGGTGCGTCCCAACAGTGATGGAGGGAAATTCTTATCCAGCCATGGAGGCCAACATAGTTGAGGGATGACCTCGATGGAAGAACATCCTGATCGAGTTGGCTAGTAGTTCCTTTCCCGGTTGGGAGGCAAGTAGAAATGAGGCACCATGTCTCCCAAGCTCAGTTCATCCCCCAGCACACTAGGTGGCAGTATCCCCTTTAGTGAGCTGCCGTTTGGACACCCACAGGTCAGCATTGTTGGTCCCCTAATGTGTTACTTGGGTGCGATGAGGGGAAGCTGTCAGGCGGTGAGTCCCTTGATCTAGGGTGACTCTGCCTGACCCAGAAAGTTTCCTGGAGACAATGGTTTGGGACTGGAAATACTTCCAGGTCAGATTTGAAAAAGAAGCCCACCTTATTGTCCAGTTGAGTTGTAATTGAGAGAGGAAAAAGGACAAAGATCAACTAGGGGGAGTGGAGGAGAAAACAAAGGAAACAATGTGTGCATTGGATTGTGCTGATTGGGTGAAGAAATCTGTGACAAGGTATTGTGTTCAATAAAAATGGTTTATTTGATCCTGGGACCATCTCTGGTCGAGCTGTGTCTGGGCAGTGTGATGTCACCTTGAAGGCACAACAATCCAAATGATGGCGTATTTGGCAGGCGCCTCCTCCTGAGGTGACCTCACACTCCGATAGGATAGTCTGAGCTCGATGATGTCGGGATGAGCTCTACTAGCCCTTGACTCTGAGCTGAGAATTATATCTGTTGTGACTGCTTGGGGGCGCTATTGAGCTCATCCAATGCCCAGAATAGTGCTCAGCAAAAACACATTTACTGGGGAAGGTAAAGTATCTGAGAATGGAGCGAAAATGATGACTGTGCCCTCCTCACCAACCAGATGGTCACTCCTGCCCAACTACTTTACTTACTTGGCTGACTCTTTTATCCAACATTTGCGATACAAAGTGAAGTGAGCCTTTCGTGGTCACACAGTGTCAGTAGCAGGATTTGATCCCACAACTTCAGTGTTTGAAGGCCAAAGCCACAATGCCTGCCTGCTGCTTAGCCTTTGGCCTTAGCCTTGGTCCCGTCTACCTGCTGGTCAGTACAAAGAGGGGTACAGCTGAGCACCACCATCTCCCACTTGGTGGGCACCTGTCCAGGGACTCGGCACAAAGCCATCTTATGGATCAGTTTGAAGTCATGTGTATTGTTTGCTTAATCCTTTTTTTAATTCTGAGTTGTTCATGCTTTATGATATTTCTGTTAGCCTCACTAATCAGGTGTTTCTTATGTGCTGTTGATTCCTTGTTGCTTTGGTTGAGCCCCAGGAGGCGGGGCCACCTGACATCACTCCTTCTGAGCCCCTCCCCCTGGCTATTTTAGGCCCCAGCTCAGGAGATCGATGTGTTTGAGTTCTGTAAGCCCTGTTGGCTTCTTTTAGCTTACAGGATTGTGATTTCTGAGTTTTGTTTTAGGGTTTTGTTTGCTGTAGGACTGACTTTTAGGCAACTCCTTTTCACCTATTTTCACTCTTTTGAGTATTTAGTTTGTATTTACTTATTTGTTAGTAAATCATTTATTTATAAAGATTCTTTGTTACCCTTATCATATGTTAGCTGAAGGTTTGTGGTCCTCCTTTTACTTGTCAGGATTTCACTTTATTTTGGGCAGTGGCGTAGCTGGAGTTCGTGCCACTCGGGGCGGTACTTCAATTTGTTGCCCTCCAACATATCTGAATATGTTAACCTATTTAATTAGAAAATTAAAATGACGTATAGAGAAAAATTAAGATAAATTTTGCATAGATTTATTCATATATAGAGAAACAGCAATCATTTTTCACATATAATTATTTATATACATCAACTAGACAAGAATATAGTATAGACGCACTGATACTGTAAGCCATGTTCTTATTATTAGTTTACTATAATTACGCTGTGAAAACCAGTGTAGGGTACAAGTGATAGGTGGGGATGTTTTCTGCGCAGAGCAAGAACGCATTTGGACTGATAACGAAATGAAATTATAAATTGTAAATTAGTTGTTTATCTTCCTAGTAATTATCATTGGTGTAATGTTTATGTTTATTTTTGTTATTATATTATATTATAAATTTCAACTGCTGTGTCTGATGCCGTCACGGAAGGATGTCTGAAAATGATTTTTGAAGCATTTGTGGATACAAATCAGCAAATGTTACTTTTTTCATTCATGAGTGATACCCCTGCTGCTTACACACGAATTGTACTGAGCCTTTTGACCAATAATGCCGCCCCCAAAAATGTGCCGCCCGGGGTGGACCGCCCCCTCCACCCGTCCCTAGCTATGCCACTGATTTTAGGATATTTCTTCACTTTGTAAACTGTTTAGCCAGTTTTCCCCCCTTTGGGCCTTGCCAGGCTGAAGCCTGCAGGTAGACTTCTGGAACAAGCTGGTCTGAGGTGAATCTCCTCTGGGCTGGCTAGTGAAGGTCCTGTCGTGCTTTATGGCTGTTTTTGGAGGCCTCAACCAATGTTGCCTGTGTATGAGACTCCAGATCATAGCAGTATCCCACACTGTCCTCCAGCACACTCTTACTGGTTTGCTGTCCCAGTCTGGCAGTGTCCTCAGCTGAGGTGCAGATCCCCTCGCTGTCTGGTCTGACACCTGCTGGCTTTCAGAGTATGTTTTAGAATTGGAGCCTTGGTGAGTCGGTGAGTTGGAGTTCAGGAAGCTGCAGAACACCCAGACCACTAGGCCACGACACTTGGCTGTTAATGGTGCTATCTACTATACAATGAAACGCTACTGTCAGTCTGGGTGTGTGTGAGAGACCGGACCCTCTGAGCAATCTGATTAATCAGTTTGGCTTTGGTTGCTCAAGCAAATGTGATCAAGAGAGGAAGTGCTGGGTAAGAGAAGCTGAAACACAAGAATACAGAAAAAATAGTAGGAGGCATGCCGAGAGTCCACCTCAAGCACGTTAAAAGGTTCACAAGAATATGAGTGATGTTTACACACCGGAAATGGGGGTCCATTTACCGCTGGTGATTGTCAAAAAGCAGACAGGAGACGAGTCTGAGAGGCAAAGAAGTATCCGTCGACACACAAAGATACCATTGAAAGGGTAGGAGGAATGCTGAGAGTCGCCTTCAAACGCGGCAAGAATTCAAATGATGTTTTCACAGCGGGTACCGGGGCCCATCTGCCATTGGTGGTAATCAGACGGGTAGGAGGCAAGCAAGGCGTCTCAGAATCACAGAATCTGAGAAGCAGGCCTTATAGGAATGCAGACAAGAAATGAAATATCAGGCAAGAGAAGTTCAGAGACACGCAGATACAGCGGAAAGGCACAGGAGGAACGATGAGAGCTGCCTTTAAATATGTGAGCTATTTACAAGAATATGAATGATGTTTTCACAGCCTCATCTATCATTGATGGCAGTTAATAAACAGACAGGAGGCGAGCGGAGGACCTCAGTGTCACAGGGTCTGAGAAGCAGACTTAAGGGGGATGCGTTTGAGAGAGGAAGAGTCGGGTTATAAAGGTTCAGAGGATACTGAGGGTGGGGATTAAGGAGGAATGCTGAAAATACACGTGGGGCAAGAGATACCAAATATTTTTAGATGTATTCTGTTAAAGACCTCGTGGCTAGCATAAAAGAAAAATCGATGTCTTCTGAAAAGGTGCGCTAGACAGGGGAGACATCTTTGGCACCGCTTCCTCTACTCTCACATCACTTCACCACAATCTCAATTAAAGTCCCAGAGGTGGGCACCTGTCGGGTCAACGCTAGCCTCTCAGCTGAGCGTCCCTACTGCCCTGTACAGAATGGCTCCGTGCATGCGGCTGCTTCAGAGTCCCGGGTTCAAATCCCAGCCTAGACTTGTGCTGTATGACAGATCGGGCCTTCTCTTGGTACATCCTTTAAGGTCTCCTCACATTACTCAGCTCTCCATTGATTTTCAGTCATTGACCTCATTTACTTAATCTTAGTAAGTCGGGGGACATCATCATGCTGCAGAGACCACTAGTCATGTAGTCTGACGTACCCAGTGCCTCAATCAAGCCAGTCTGCGACTCACCCAGACACAGTCTAACAGGTAAGAAGTAAGAATTGCGGCTGTTTTGAAGCTCACAGACAGAAGAGAAGCTCACTGCCTGATGTTATGTGGTTTACATAAGGTGACAGAATAGAGAAAATAAATGAAGGCCTGAACTCGCCGTCCCCGTAATGCATTCGTGCAGACACAGCTCTGTCGGGTGGCATGTTATCGACTGTCATAAAAATGGGTGAGCCCACCATAAGGGGGAAATAGGAAGCCATGTTGGAAAGCTGGCATGCAGTCGTGTAATTTGTCAGAGCCTGAGATTGCTAGTTGTTGAATCTGACATCCTCAGGCGATAAGATCAGCAGTGCAGTCGTCACGTTTGACATCCCCTCCAACTAGAAGTCATGTCATGTGCCACCGGCTTTTTGCATGTATATTTAGTTCAGTAATTTGCCCAGTCACTGACTGCTCCTGTTTTGTGCCCACATTATTTTGGGTTGAAATCTGAGCCTGGTCAGTATGGCACCTAGTGTTAGGGTTAGGGTTTCCCAAATCCATGTCTGGTTTTCTCCTGTGGTAGGTCAGATGGATTGTTGGCTATAAACTAGCCTGGTTTAACTGAGTGTGCCCAGCGACAGACTGGCACCACAGCCAGGCTCCTTTCTTGTCTCCAATCCTGCTTGCAGTGTCTCTGTGGCCCGATGGTGGAGAAAGCAGGTTTGTTAAAATAATAAACAAATGAATAACACAAATATCATGGGAGGTGAGCTTATCTCAGCGGTACCAGGCACAAGACAGGAACCAACCCCAACGAGGGCGCCAGTTCATGACAGGGTCCACATTCATGTACACCACACAAGGGCCGATTTAGAGTCGGGGTAAGCTGCATGATTTGGAGGATGTGAGAAAAAGAGTGAGGGCCCCAGCAGAAAACACACAAAGACATGGACAGAACATGCAAACTCACCACAGATAACTGGCACAGGGCACAGAACTTGAGAATTGGGTGCCACATCTGTGGTAGCCCCTGCATCATCCATCCAAAAATCAATTCAGGGAATCTTAAATGTAAATAAAAAGACTTGGCAGCTTGGTGGGCAAGAGGCGTGGTGGACTGGCATGTGACACAAGAACACAATGTTAGGCTGGTCAGACCCCCATAATCCGAATGAGGGTCACATTCACTCTGAAGGGCAAATGAAGTTACCAACACTTTCAATTAGATGGAAAAAAGAAATTCCAGAGGAAGGACGATAACATTAATAATAAATCCGCAGCTGAGTCCTCGTGACAGGATTACGTAACGCGCTCGGGGAAGTCGTGTCACTCGGCAGCCTGCCTCTGGAGCTCTTTAGGCACTCACTTCTGAACTGACACACGTCCCACCTAACAGGTCAGGGGCACGAGGAGGAGGAGGAGGAGGAGGGGGAGGAAGATCACTCATGTGAAGATGCCACCTGCTGGGAGGACTTTGTGGGCCCCTCAATAATGATTCTCCATCAAAAATTGGGCAAGCTGCTCCACTTTGAAGAATTCTACTGAAAAATGGGAGCGTAAATGAAGAAAAAGTGCAGTCGGGATGTTATGGGGGCCGTGACAGTGCAGATTATGGGACCCCAATAAACAGGGCAGGAAACCTAACACTGAAATGAGAAGTTTAAATCACCTTCATACTCTACTGGACTGGCCGGATCACTAAGCTGGGCTGAGATGGCAGCTGTAATGAGAAGACCACCCTTCTGACTTCGTGTCCTCATCATGATGTGTGAAACAATTCAAGCAACATTGAATTCAAAACAACAAGTTTCACCTCACAAAACAACTTTTAACAGAAATGCATGAATATTTGTGCCATCAGATTTATTTGGACAGGATTGGCTTTACACCAGGAGGTGGGATCGAGTCAGCACTGGAGGTGGGCAGTAGTACGTCATGTATGAGTCCCGTCAGTTTGCAACACATTGGCAACCCTATTTATAACAACGATAGATCCGTTTACAATACGAGTGTATCCAGCGGCTTATTCATGTAAAGTGTGCATATCGGACCTCCAAGGGGATACCCCAACGCCCGTTATTTAGTCAGAACAACATGGAGGACTCCAGCAATTTGTGTTTTCCACTTCAGGCCCTGAGTAAAGTGATTAATACTGGAGGACCTCTCGTCTGTGTCGTTCATATGGCGTGTCGATTGGCACCGCACTTTATCCCGGGGTCTTTTTATAGAAGATAAACGTCTCTGAGATGTGAACGCAGAGTCCATGAAAAGTTACTGACGAGCGATTTGGACGGAACCGAAATCACAGAGGTTCTCTGGTAATCTTTACTTAACCCCACCTCTCGTGTAAATCTAATCTCGTCCGAATGGGGTCTTGATGCAAGAAGAAGGGTGTTGAGTTCCTTTCTGGAAGCTTCTTCATTCACTAATCCTGCATCTGTCTGTCTGTCATTTAACATTTAAATGACGATCTTTAGTGAAGTATAAAATCACGGCACTCACTTCCTGTCACGCGCAGACATTTTGTTGAGCCCTCACAGGCGTGTTGTGTTTGTTCTGGTAAGACGATGCCCACTTTGCCATTGATGATGACGGGCTTGGTGATTGCAGTTCTGAAGATGCAGTGAAGACGGAAATGAAACTTGAAGCTCTGTGACACGCCGTGCCGTCACTCAGCTGGGGTTCCTCGCCTGTTTGAGGTTCACAGTCTTGTTTTCTTCTTTCTTCATGTCTGTGCCATTTATTTAAGTTAAAGTTGCTTTTGTTGATTGTGCGCATTTTATTTTATTTTATTGGTCTTGCCTTTAAGCTGCCTGTGTTATGTCCCCTGTGTTTTGTGGGTGAACCTCCAGGAATTGCTCTCCACCTTATAAATATGGGGGGTCTTCCACAGTTCCTTGTGGTTCACAAATGTGCCAGAGAGTTGCTGAATGTACTTGCGATTGTTTTTTCGAGAATAATTGGATTTCTAGATTTTTTATGAGTTTTTACTCTGTTTTTATTAATTGTTTGATTATCTGTATTGGGACGTATTTGCTTTGGATTGTTTTTTTTTTTTACGTCATTTCATTTTGTCTTTGTGTTCCCAGGAGCTCCATAATGATTGGAATACGTATTGTGAAGAATACATCTTTTGTTTCCTAAAGATTCAGTTCTTGTCCTTATTAGTAGCTGGGGTTTGACTGTTATATCGCTCTCTAGTGGACAGTTTTGGAGGCGCTTTTGGAACTTCTTGGGATTTGTGTGCTTTGAGACTCGTAAGTCACTCCTCATCTGCAGGAGCCAGGAAACAGGAAAGGTCAATTGCTTGATAATGGGGGGCTTGGGGTAGCAAGTGGATTTCTGTATTGTAAGTTTTACTGCAGAGAAAACACAATAATGTGCATGATGGGGCACTTTGGTGTGTCATAAGCAGAATGGATTTGACGGGCTTTGTGCCAACACCTGCATTACGCAGCTGCCAAAAAACACAACTAAACGCGGAAGTGTGGACGAGGCTTTAGGGGGAGGTATTCCTTGGTTTCTACCCCAAAAATATCCTTTTTAGTGAGTTTCGTATTTTGCAAGTACAAAAATTGCCAATGAAACGAATTTTAGTGTCAGGTTTGTGAAACTGAATATGAAATGCAACTGGCCCTTTCGCTCGTCGCTTCTTCTCATCACGCTTCATCCAAGTGAGGTGTGGGCCTCAGGCTCGACTTCAGGATGCAATTGACTGTAAAGTTCTCCAATCACGATAGCCGCCTCCACACTTTGCTCCTTAACGGGCCCTTAGCTTGTCTGCTTGTTTTGTTTGCAAAGTTTTAAGTGACAAGATGGCATCTTTCTACACAAACTCAGTCTCACCAATCAAGACCTACGCCCCTCTCAGCCCCAATGAAATATCACCATGAGGTTTTTGGCAGACTTTTCTCCTGTAATATGCCATCTTTCTGCTCAAAACCATCATGAGTATTCCGTGCAATTAATTTATTGTGCAATATTAAATAGTTCAGTTTGGAAACATTGCTTTTAGGGTTTGTAGAACATTATTTAGCATTACGTTCCATGGATGCTGCCCTCTTGTGGACTCTGCTGTCTGGACACCATTTCAGGTTGTGGGGGTGTAGTTAGGTTCATCACAAACAGCTTCTCTGCGACTCTCCGTGGTTTAGATAACAAAAGTAAATATGCGTCACTCTTACTTTTTCCTAATCCTGTAACTTCACCTCTCATTTTGACTGCAATTCCTGGTTTGCACTCTTCAATCGGTTTACAATTGACTTTCAGTTTTGACTCTCCTCTGTTCTCTAACTCTGTATCATGTCCTGGTCCCGTGTTTTCTTTCTCTTTCTCTTTGCTCATGTCACAGGCAGTACAAAGACTCCATTGTTTCCAGCAAGCATCAGTGCTTGTCGACCGCACACCAGAGATGGCAGCTGCTGCCATCACTGTAAACATGCAAAGATTTACTTTATTATTTAATCGAGTGAAATTGGCGGTTTGATAAAGCTGACCATTGCAAATTGTAAATTCCTGAATGTGCTCAAGGTTGTCACTTGTGTGTCCATGGTCAATTGTTAGAGAGAAACTCAAAGACAAAGTCACATGGAGACATAGTCCTGGAGATCTTGCCCACCTGACCACCTACCCCTTCCTGGGCAAATTTAAGGAACCCAGAAATCCAAAATCTGGAAGTGGGAGAGACAAACAACTTGAGCTGGTAAGTTAATGGCTTAGCACCAGTGCTGTGGCTGAGAGCAGTTGCACAATTATTGTTTGGGTCAGTATACAAAAGACAAGCAAGATAACTGGGAGAAGAAGAAGAAGAAGAATTAGAAGAAGGCAAAGCAAAATTAATAAAAAAGAACGTACTGCATTAGTTAAAGTATAATACAATTGTTTTGATATCTACCACATAGAATCACCACATAGGGGAACAACCACACAAAAGCCCAGACCATCCATTATTTCTGATCTGAGCCCACTTGAAAGGCCTCACACACAGGCCGCCTAGCCCCAAACTCAAAAGACAGCCTTTCAGGTCTGCACAGCCTCAAAATCAGACTAAGCCCTTTAGTCTTCCAAAAAATGTCCACAATAACGAGAAGGGGGAATTGAAACCCCGCAAAATCTATCTATCTATCTATCTATCTATCTATCTATCTATCTATCTATCTATCTATCTATCTATTATATAGTGCCTTTCATCTATCTATCTATCTATCTATCTATCTATCTATCTATCTATCTATCTATCATATAGTGCCTATCATCTATCTATCTATCTATCTATCTATCTATCTATCTATCTATCTATCTATCTATCTATCTATCATATAGTGCCTATCACATCTATCTATCTATCTATCTATCTATCTATCTATCTATCTATCTATCTATCTATCTATCTATCATATAGTGTCTATCTATCTATCTATCTATCTATCTATCTATCTATCTATCTATCTATCTATCTATCATATAGTGTCTATCTATCTATTATATAGTGCCTTTCACATCTATCTATCTATCTATCTATCTATCTATCTATCTATCTATCTATCTATCTATCTATCTATCTATCTATCTATCATATAGTGCCTATCATCTATCTATCTATCTATCTATCTATCTATCTATCTATCTATCTATCTATCTATCTATCTATCTATCTATTATAAGTGCAAATCACTTCTAAATATTTAGGTAACTTTACATCCTTTGAGGCATTCATTTTAAATATTAAAACATATTCCAACACAATTATAGTGCTAGTCTACAGACCACCAGGGCCACATTCATTGTTCATGACTGAATTTAGCAACCTTATATAATAATTAATATAATATAGCCTGATTTGGCTATAAATTATGATCACGTTGTACTGATGGGGGATTTTAATGTACACATTGATGTGAAAACTGACACTTTTAGCAAATGTTTTACTTATTTGTTAAATTCAGTAGGATTTTGTCAGATTATCAAAGGTCCAACTCATAATCATAACCACACATTAGATTTACAGTAATCCCTCGCTATTTCACGGTTCACTTTTCGCGGATTCACGACTTCACAGGTTTTTAAATATAGTAGTAGTATTTCCTAGTCTAAGAACAACAAAACAAGTTCAGTGACTAAGTGTGCTGTAACACTGGCTGTGATTGGTACATGGGAGGGAGACGACAAATCACAGCTTCCCGCTTTCTAATCGGGCCCGTGATTGGTGCTTTGACTGATGCCCAGATCCCACAGCATCTCCTCTTGTCTCTCTGTCGCGGCCATTTCGCTTCAAGCTTTCTCGACGGGCGGTTTACTTTACACTGTACTGTGTGTGATTTTTTTGTGGTTTCTTTGTGTTGAACTTCGCTTCAATTTTCACCCCCTGCAATGGCTCCCAAACGTGCTCCTTCTGCTGGTGCTGTGCCTAAACGCCAACGAAGAATGATGACGATTGCTGAGAAGGTGAAACTTCTGGATATGTTGAAGGAAGGGAGAATGTTCGCGGCTGTGGCTGCAGACTGGCTAAGGATCTGCAAGAGCGGTCACAGGAATGGGACGATGATATGGTTCGATCGGTCCAATTTTGCAACAAGGTCGACGACGTCATGACTGCCTACAAGCTGCTCTTCGACCGGAAAAAGAAGCACCGGCAGCAGCTGCCGATCACAATGTTTTTGCAGCCTTGCAAAAAAGAGCCAGTTCCTACTACTACTACGGATACACCTTCAGAAACCGTGGTCAAAAGTAAAAGTCATCATCACCTTCATCATCATCATTTTTACTGCACAGCATATTCATCACCATCATCACGTCATATATAGGTACGTGTACTTTGCTATACAGTAACTGTAAACTTATCTACCGATTTCATATTGCTTAACAGTTGTCCCTGTTATTAATAGAGTAAAGGGTGGGTTGTAAACAGTACAGGGAGGGTTTAAAAATGTCCAAATACACATTAAATCATTACATAAATATAGTGTCCCTACTTTGGGGAAATTCATTTATTGCGGCCGGCCTTGGAACCTATCTCCCGCGATAAACGAGGCATTACTGTAATTATAACTTACAAAATTGAAATTCAAAATTTAAATATTACTCCATTAAATGTAGTTATTTCCGATCACTTCTTAATTATGTTTGATTTAGTTCTGCCCATGCCAGCACACTCACAGATTAAAACAAAGACAGTGCGACATCTAGATTGTAATTCTGCTTCAAAATTTATAGATACCTTGAGTAAGTCGAGTGTAATTGTGGAAAACCATTTAGATCAGTTAACATCAAATGTAAACGTGGAAAACAATTTAGATCAGCTAGTATCACATTATAATGTGACCTTGAGAGATGCTCTGGACACAGTGGCTCCCCTTAAAACAAAAGTGATCAAAGCACATAGAAACTCTCCCTGGTTTAATGAAAACACTCGAGCTCTTAAATTAGAGTGTCGAAAACTGGAGCGCAGATGGAGAACAACAAAGCTACATGTCTTTCAAATTGCATGGACAGAGAGTGTAAATAAATATAAAAAAGCTCTCTTTAAAGCTCACTCAGAATACTATTCTACAATAATAGATAGCTATAATAAAAATCCTCGGGTACTGTTTAGAACAGTGGCTAAATTAACAAATGGGAATTCAGATCAACAGTGCAAAATACCAACAGATATTAGCAGTACAGACTTTATGAACTTCTTCAATGAGAAAATTAAAAATATAAGATCCCAGATCTCAGCATCACAGTACAAACCAAATACTAGCTTAGCAGACCCTGTCGCACATTGCATTCAGCACTTTAGTAATTTTAATCCTGTAACTGAGCAGGAAGTCTTAACTTTAATTTCTAAAATGAAGCCCACTACTTGTTCTCTAGATCCAGTGCCAACAAAACTAGTAAAAAGTGCAATGGATGTTCTTGCAGTGCCTATTCTAAACATTATCAATAGTTCATTATTGCATGGCACAATACCTGATGCACTAAAAGTGTCAGTCAATAAACCATTACTTTAAAAGTCAGACCTAGACCCACACACACTAAATAATTCTAGGCCTATTTCAAATTTACCATTTCTCTCTAAAATACTAGAAAAAGTAGTCGCCAGTCAGCTTCAGTCACACCTTATGCATTACAATTTATTTGAGAAATTCCAGTCTGGTTTTCGCACTGGTCACAGTACAGAAACTGAACTAACGTGGGTTGTAAATGACATTCTGATATCCTCTGATGAAGGAAACTCCACTGTAATTATGTTGCTAGACTTAAGTGCAGTATTTGACACCACTGACAATTCTATTTTACTGCACAGGCTAGAAAACGATGTTGGGCTTACTGGCACCATGCTCGCTTGGTTCAGTTCTTATTTACCAAATTGATTACAAGAAATGTGCTGACAGAACTCCATCATTATACACAGAAGTTCAATATGGTGTCCCGCAGGGCTCAGTACCGGAACCTTTACTGTTTTCACTTTACATGCTTCCACTTGGATCTATCATTAGGAAACATAATGTTAATTTTCATTCGTATGCAGATGACACCCAGTTATACCTTTCATTTAAATCAAATGAAGTTTCTCCGATGTTGTCTTTAATTAGTTGTGTTAGTGAATTAAAGGAATGGATGAATGAGAACTACTTGTCTTTAAATACAGATAAAACAGAGATGTTAATTGTTGGAGGGAATGACGATCACAACAATATCCTGTCATCGTTTAACTCAGTTGGAATCCCAATTAATTTTACTGAATCAGCCCGCAATCTAGGAGTTATCTTTGACTCTAGCATGTCATTTAAAGCACATATTACAAAGTTGTCCAAAACATGTTTCTTCCATCTTAAAAATATTAGGAAATTAAGGCGCTTTCTAAATAAACAGGATTATGAGAAATTAATTCATGCATTTATCTCTAGTAGGATTGACTACTGCACTGCGGTGTTCACTGGATGTTCAAACTGTTCTTTATACAGCCTCCAGTTAATCCAAAATACGGCTGCAAGAATTATTACAAGAACAAGAAAATACGAACACAGGCAGGGCCTGTTAAAGCCCATTGCAGCACTTCCTGTGTGATTTTGGGCTATACAAAAATAAACTGTATTGTATTTTATTCTATCTATCTATCTATCTATCTATCTATCTATCTATCTATCTATCTATCTATCTATCTATCTATCTATCTATCTATCTATCTATCTATCTATCTATCTATCTATCTATCTATCTATCTATCTATCTATCTATCTATCTATCTTAAACAAAATGCATGGGTCAGAAGCCAGGAAATCCAACTAAATATAAATCACAATTCAAACACCCAAGAATCCTACCCAATCAGACAGCAGCTTCTCCAGCTTCATCTCCGGGGGCCCTGCCTCCTTGGGCTCCACACACTGGACACAGGGGAGAAAACAGATAAAAACTGCATGCAATACAAAATAGCAAAATAATTAATGAACTACAGAACATGTCATAATATAACACAGGTAGAACATCCCCACAAATAGAATTAATGACAAAATATAATAGGTAATAATTAAAAAAAAAAAAACAACAAAACAGTTAGATAAGCAGAAAAACACTTGAGCCAGGGAAATAACCCTGGCAGGACCATGACAACAATATAAAAAAAGAATATATAAACACTTTCAATAGCATAAAAGACAAAAAGATTTACAAATAAAGCAAATAAATGAACCAGGAAGATACTGAAGCCAAGAATGGAGCTCAGCTGAAACCATGACAGCAACTGACCTGTGGCCAGTGATGGACACACTGTTGGACTGAAGTGATGCAGCATTGACAACACCTGAGACAGGATGAGTAAGCAATACACCTACTAGTAGTGATGAAAATGGAGGGCTCAGATGTGGGGGTCTTTTACAAGGGACAGCCAGTGATGTGTATTAACTAAGGCTGTGTCCACACTACCATGATTTTATTTAAAATGCTGTTTTTAAATGAAAATGATCTCCGTCCACACTAGCGTTTTCATATCATTTACAAAAGTTTCCCCGTTCACACTAAAACTAATTGAAAATGCATATGACGTAGAATAGATGTTTGACTGCACCGGGCAAAATTCTTGAAGTGATGGTAATGCTGCCAGCCATGGGATTTATACAAAACTATGGCAACTGATAAATTATTTGCCTTTTGTGCTTATGGATACAGCATTCAAATTGTACAAAATGCAATTTAGATACATACAGGTAACACAAGACGCTCTGTTGAATGCAGCTCTATTATGTCTCTGCTATGTTAGAATATGGTTTTCTTCCATGAAGGGTGATCAATCAGGGAATGAAATGTAATGAGCAGGATCCAATCAGGTAATAAACACAAACCAATCAGTGCGTGATAAATTTGTGTTTTTGAAAAACTGCATTTTCACCCCATCTACATTGCAATACCGAGCTGGCGTTTTAAGAAACACACAACTCTGCAGAGCATTTTCAAAAGTCTCAGTTTTCAGTGTCTAAAATGACCAGGGTAGTGTGGATGAAAGGTGAAAATTGAGACTAATGTCTGCATCTTTAGACAAAAACATAGTGGAGTGGATGGGACCTCAGTTAGGTCACACCACAGTGCAGGCTACCTGAAGTTCGAAACCAACAGAGGGCCATCAATCCGGAGAATATGTTGTGTGGTTAGACATCACGTCCAGAAGGATGCAGAAGTAGAGAGAGTAGTCGTCAGCAGGAAACAGGATTTCCAAGAATTGATGATGAGGATATAATGAAATGGACAGAGAGTGGAGGAGATAGATAGATAGATAGATAGATAGATAGATAGATAGATAGATAGATAGATAGATAGATAGATAGATAGATAGATAGATAGATAGATAGATAGATAGATACTTTATTAATCCCAAGGGGAAATTCACATAATCCAGCAGCAGTATACTGATACAAAGAAACAATATTAAATTAAATAGTAATAAAAATGAAAAAAATTAAAATAAAATTAATGTTAGTATTTACTCCCCCGGGTGGAATTGAAGAGTCGCTTAGTGTGGGGGAGGAACGATCTCCTCAGTCTGTCAGTGGAGCAGGACAGTGACAAAAGTCTGTCACTGAAGCTACTCCTCTGCCTGGAGATGACACAGTTCAGTGGATGCAGTGGATTCTTCATGATTGACAGGAGTTTGCTTAATGCCCGTCGCTCTGCCACAGATGTTAAACTGTCCAACTTTAATCCTACAATAGAGACTTCTTAACAAGTTTGTCCAGGCGTGAGGCGTCTTTCATCTTTATGCTGCCACCCCAGCACACCACCGCGTAGAAGAGGGCACTCACCACAACCGTCTGGTAGAACATCTGCAGCATCTTACTGCAGATGTTGAAGGATGCCAACCTTCTCAGAAAGTAAAGTCTGCTCTGACCTTTCTTACATAGAGCATCAGTATTGGCAGTCCAGTCCAATTTGTCATCCAGCTGCACTCCCAGATATTTATAGGTCTGCACCCTCTGCACACAGTCACCTCTGATGATCACAGGGTCCATGAGGGGCCTAGGCCTCCTAAAATCCACCACCAGCTCCTTGGTCTGCTGGTGTTCAGGTGTAAGTGGTTTGAGTCGCACCATTTAACAAAGTCTTTGATTAGCTTCCTGTACTTCTCCTCCTGCCCACTCCTGATGCAGCCCACAATAGCAGTGTCATCAGCGAACTTTTGCACGTGACAGGACTCCGAGTCATATTGGAAGTCTGATGTATATACAGTAGATTGAACAGGACCGGAGAAAGTACAGTCCCTGCGGCGCCCCTGTATTGCTGCACACAATGCCAGACCTGCAGTTCCCAAGACGCACATATTGAGGTCTGTCTGTAAGATAGTCCACAATCCATGCCACCAGGTGTGAGTCTACTCCCATCTCAGTCAGCTTGTCTCTAAGGAGCAGAGGTTGGATGGTGTTGAAAGCACTAGAGAAGTCCAAAAACATAATTCTTACAGCACCACGGCCTCTGTCCAGGTGGGAGAGGGATCGGTGAAGCATATAGATGATGGCATCCTCCGCTCCCACTTTCTCCTAGTATGCGAACTGCGGAGGGTCGAGGGCATGAAGGACCTGTGGCCTCAGGTGGTGAAGCAGCAGCCGCTCCATGGTCTTCATCAGATGTGACGTCAGAGCAAGGTGATGGTACGGTAAGCACATTGTATGAAATCAGGTAACAAAGATTGTGTTAAGGCAACAAAAGCAGAGCTGAAACCTAAAGTGTGAGAAGAGCAACAATTTAATACGACTGAAGTCGAAGAAGGAAACGTGGAATTAATATAAAGAAGAACCTGGAGATAACTTGAGCACACTTTCACTGTGGTCAACCAAATTTTGCATACAAGTATTAAGTACAAAGTACGAAAGTACAAAACGTACATTTCTATCAACTTTTGAGGTATTTCCGAAGTGGTACTTTACCTCTTATTCATGCATCTGCAGAGTCTGATTTATTCAACTTTACTTTTATAATCATTGTTCAATATATTATTAATTTGATTTGATTTGCCGTTGATGGTTCTTTAATGTATTAATATAAAAATATAATCATTGTCTTGCCCTTTACTCCTCAAATTTCCATCCCCATATCTGAATACAGTATACGAGAAAGCCTAGGGGAGACCACTTCTGATTTTTGGTGAATTTCTTTGTAACTTACTCGTGTTTTGTTCGGAGTCCTTTACCTGTAGTGATCAATTTTGTAACCTTGTCCAGTAACACTTGCTCCCAAACAGACCCCCAGACTGATAGTTACTCGATTATGTTGACCTCTTTTGTAAGTCGCATCTGCTAAGCAAATTCAAATTTGCACTCAACAACATGCAATGAAGCTCCTTCCGCAGAATATATAGATGCCTGGTGGTTCCCCTGAAGTGACATCATGGTGGCCCTGTCTCTTGGAGTTTCACCTACAGATTACACGGATAACCATAAAAAAGGACAAGATACATAAACTGGGGAGCACACCTGGGCTCTGTCATGACTCCCAGTGTTGCACCCAATGCTGCTGGGTTTGGCTTTGGCCACCGTGAGCCTGAACTGGATTAGGTGGATTTGAAAATAGAAAGGTGGTCCACTATTATATTGGTGGGCTCGATTGGTCTTTTAACACATCAAGTCTCAATACACTTTGCTTTTGTATGTTATATTATGGGAGCCAAGCAGTTAATTTTGTCATTTAAGCAAAGACCATTATGGACTGGGTCAATACAGGAGGGATGTGTGTTACGTGGAGCAGGTCATCACTTGAGGTGTTCATTTCTCAAAGACTTAAAAGGCAGACCTGTATAGACTGATTAATTATTTATGGTGACAGGTACGTTCCTAACGCAGGCTGATGGACACCAATAAACTCAGGTAATCCTTTAAGGCAGCAGGTCACTTCAGATGGGATTGGTGATTCGAGATGATGGGTCACTAATTTGGGTCACTTATTCTGTCAGACAGCAGGTCCATATGGAGAGGGTCCATTTATTTGAGCTGATAGCTCTGTAAGACTTGGCTTCATTATTTAATATGACAGCTCTCTATAGGCTGGTTAATTATTTAAGATAACAGATCTTTATAGAAAGAATTCATCATTTTATATCCCTATAGGCGAGTTTGGTTATCTTGCATTCTGACAATTTGTTTAAAAATAATAAGTATCAAAAAACTAGGTTAACTATTTAAGATGGTAGGCATAGGCAGAGTTGGTCAGGGGGGATTTGAGGATTGACTCCCCCCCTCTAACCCACCCCAAAAAGTATTTCATGACTGCTTCAACTGATTGATCATAGATGATAATTAGGATTCATGTCATTCCTTGTCCCCCATGAAGTATATTTCTGGGTATATGTCAATGGTGGGCACATACATATAGGGGTACAAAGACGCTGGAAGATTTGGCATCATGGGTGTGAATGACATTCAGGCCCAAGAAGTCAAAGAGCGTGGTGATAATGAAGGGTAAAGTGACCAAAGCATTCAAACTCCAAGTCCAGGGTGAGGTCATCCCATCAGTTAAGGAGAATCCAATCAAATGCCTGGGGGCTGTGGTATGATGGCGACTGACCACATTGTTAACGTGGAACAGCAAGAAGATGAATGGCTGTGGAAGACTGAAAGGTCAGGACTTCCTGGCACGTTTGAGTCCTGGCTCAACCAATACACACTGCTACTGAGACTGATGTGGCTAGTGATGATAGATGATGACTGTAGTGGAAGGTGAGGAGAGATGGCTAAATACGCACAGGTGACTTGGAGATCTTCCTAGCTTCACATCAGTAGGTCTCTGCATCAAATCAGGTCAGCTCTAGCCCCCCGTTCTCATCTGTGGTGATAGAGGTGGCAAAGTGCAGGGTCATGATGGTGTTCAAAGACTCTAGTGGTGACCTGGTCAGATGTGCAGGCATGACAACCAAAACTGGCCACAAGTAAGCAGTCAATGTTATGATGGCACAGGCTGAAAGTGCACTAAAGTTAGAGGACAACTCGTGCATGGGAAGACAAGGCGCTTGGAACCACCAGGTCGAAAGCAGATGCAGGCCATAGGAGTGAAATGGTCTGGGACAAAATGCAACATCTGGAAGGGGAATGCTGGACTGCAATAGCAGCTGAGCTGGCATTCCAGGGAACTTATCTCAAATGGTACCTCCTGAGGAGGAAAGTCTCATGGGCTGAACTGATAAGGATGGAGCCATTTTGGATTGTCTTTCTCTACGCTCTCCTTCCAGAAGTCTATTTAGGACTGAAGCCAGAAAGCACTTCTTTATGCAAAGAATTGTGGGACTCTGGAAAACTACTGAGATGTGTAGTTGAAGCAGAAACATTGACAACCTTTAAGAAGAATCTGGATGAGATATTGAGACAGTTTAGCTATTAGCTAAACAAACCATCTTGAATGTCAGATTTCTTATGAACTCATCACCAGCGAACCTGCAAAGGTGGGTGTTTAAGTAAGACCCACTGGGTAAGTTTTGTAGTAAGACAGCCACCCTGGCCCATGTCCTGGCTGGTTGCAACACTGCCCTGACTCAAGGGAGATTCAGATGGCAGGACAAGAAAGTGCCCACGGTTCTATCAAACCTCATGGAGCAGATGATACAGAGGCCTCTGGGAATCCATGGAACGCCAGCACCTTCTATCCAGTTCATCATGGCGGGATGGGGAGGGGGATAGACCATCATCCAAAAGAAACACAAGAAGAAACATCGTCCAGAACGCACAAGGGTAGCAGATGAGGTTGGATCTGGTAAGGACACTGCAGTTCATCCTCAATTATCCAAACAACCCTAAGGGCTGTCATTGTCGTTTGGTCAGCGCAGTTGAGGAAGATCATCCCAATCAAAGTGATTGTCCTGCTGGAGGAAACTCACAAGAGGAAGGCCATCAAGTACTAAGGCTTGATCCATGAGTGTAAGGGCAAAGAGTGGCAATCGTGGCTGCTCCCTGCCAAGGTGAGCTGTAGAAGATTCCCCTACGCAGTTGATGTGGTCAGTACTCACTGCCCTGGGAATATCAGGGAAAGAAAGAAAGAAAGAAAGAAAGAAAGAAAGAAAGAAAGAAAGAAAGAAAAAAAGAAAGAAAGAAAGAAAGATGGCTGCTCGCAGGATTGGAGGGACAGCAGAAAGAACCTTCTGCTGGTTGTATAACTAAAAGGCAGGAGTTAGGATGGAGATCAGAAGCTGACAGGCAGTGACTTGGCTGACCCGCTAACCAGAAGGTGTCACGGTTAGGGGTCAAAACACACAGGGAAGGATGGATGCTATCTGACAACATCAGCCCCGTACCAAAGACCAGAGCCACTGAAAAGTGAGGCATCTTAGTAAGTATTTAAGAAGACACCCATTGTTTCTTGTGCACAGTCTGTGTAAATTGGCATTAATATTTAATAGACTGTGCTCATTATTTAAGATGACCAGTCCTCTTAGAGTTCCTGATAGCGCTCTATATGCTGACATGCAGTTTTGTTATTTAATGTGTGACCCTGTAGGCTATGTTGCCTCTTATATATAAAATTCATGTTCTGTGGCAGATTGCCTTTGTTGAATTGAGCCTTATTTAAGATAACAGGTCCTTGATAGTTCTAATATACTGACTTCTAGATTTACTAACTTCGTTATTTAGGGTCACAGGACTTAAAGTTATGTTATTTAATGTGTGACCCTATAGGCTAGGTCGCCTCCTATATACCAAGTTCATGTTCTGTGGTGCATTGCCTGTATCAACTTGTGCCTTATTCAAGATGACAGGTCCTTCAACATTAGATTTGACGTGATAAGTTCCTCTAAAGTGGGCTCAGCATTTAATAATCATATGATGGACAGGTTGGCATCCCACCCAAGGTCAGTTCCTGCCTTGCACTCTATGATGCTGGACAGGCTCTGACTTCCCAGTGGTCCAGAACTGGCTTAAACAGGTTTGGTAATGGACAGATCGTGGATTGTTCTGACAGACTGGCCTCATTATTTGATAGACCCGGCTTAGTCGGGCCAGTCTGGGATCGCTGGGCGTTTTAGCATTAAATCCCGCGTTACAGCCGAGGGGAGTAAGGGGGGCTTCTGCAGAACGTGTTCTCTCTTTCAGCCTTGTTGTTTCCTCCAGTGTTACATAATTGACTCTAAGTTACAATGACAAGTCTAATGCGCTGCGCTCTGCTTGAATAATATATAAAGATTGTCCGTCTTTAACCACTTAGATGCAAGCCCTTCGAATTGCCCTGATTAGCGTTAATAGAGGGGCTTTTAATCTTTTGCCTTCTATTAAGTATTTACGCCACTTCATAACATAATAGCCTTTTTTTTGAGTTGCTGATTAAAATGCCGCAGAACAAAACAGATGAAGACAATGGCATTAATGAAGGCGCTCTTCCCGGGAGACGCTCCTCTTTTTGGTGTGTAGAGGCTCCGCTCACATGACGGTTCGGTCCTCCCGGCTTCAGTCAGAGAGGCTCTGCGAGCGGCCACTGACGGACGGCACCTCGGAGCAGCCGACGAGCGCGCAGAGAGTCTCGGATAGAATGGGGGAGTGGGGGGCGGAGGGTGAGAGGGGGGGGGATTTCAGACAGCGAACTCTGCTCTTCTTGTTCTTCTTCTTCTTCTCGCCCGACTCCTCTCCTGCCAGCATCGCCAGCCTTTCGGATTCAGGGAGCAGCGGTCCGGCACATCAAGGTGAGCAGCGCGGTGCGGTGCGGCTCGGCTCGGCTGCGTGCGCTAAGTTATACGCTACGCTACCCAGCCACAGTTTCTCAAAGTGTTGACTTTTGTTTGTCCTGCCGCTGTAAGCGCGTTTTCCACACGGTTATGTAATTTTGTGCCAGTGTGTGTATCCTGCCGCTCTGTAGCTGGCACCTGGTGACTCGGGGTGGGAGTCCTCGCTTCTCTTGCGGCTTTCTCTTTGACGCACTTTCTTCGCCTTTCGGATTCTTCTGCCATCTCCTGCCAACCCTGGCACCGGATTTCTCTGTCTTGTTTGGCACGTTCGCCTAGCGTGAGATGAAGAAGTTCTTCGCGCTCGGGAAGGCAGGCACCACCGCGCTCATATGACATCTGCGTCTGCTTGCTATATAGCGCCTTTCATGATAAGCCGAGTCTCAAGTCGTTCGAAGGACAGTGAGCGGGGTCAGGTGACTTGGGAGGAGGGACTTGAACCTGAATATCTGCTTGCGTACGTCAGTGTGCCGCTACGAGCTAGTTAATGTGGCTCATTTCTGTAGGAAGTGTCGTCCTTTGAAGGCGCTCTAGTGTACGATGTCAGCGTATTATTTTAAGGGGCGAATTAACTGCTTGCCTTGGGTTAAAACTTTCAGCTAATAGAGGACTGAATCGGCAGCTTTGTGGTTTACAGCCCAACGCATTGGCAATCTGCCACACGACCTGAAAACAACAACAAAGATAATATTGGGTATCAAACATGATCAAGAAGGCACCCACAATGTTTTTATGATGCCGTTTAATGCTGCACGCTGAATGTCGCCGTGTATTCATACTGTGCAGGCAGTGCCCCTCATTCCGAACCACAGGAGCCTTTCGTTCCCACGCCCCCTCTATGTGGGGTTAATGTCCGTTATTGCCGATCATCTCAAAAGTTATTGATCATCAGTCTACGTGCAAACAGAAAATGACGGTGCAGCCCTGTGTATCCCTTTAAGTGCGCGCTCGATCTTAATAAGTACAAGTATTGTCACAGGTCATTAAAGCCGATGACAGTAAGAGTGGATAATCCCCGTTGGATCCTTGATGAAATCCAGATCGCCCATGTCGGCAATCCACTGCTATGTGATTCCTGCCCTTACTTTATACGAGAGGAGCCTCCATTCTTTTTCTTTCTTTTTTTTGTTTTTTTTAAAAAGCCTTATCAGTTCTTCATTATGGAGGAAAGGCATTTAGGGTTGTTAAAAGCATCGCAATTCAGCGGCCCGTTCTGGACGGGATACCAGTCCACGACATAAAAGACCAATCTCATTGTCGGGGGGTGGAAGGACCGTGCACACCCCACCCGATCGGTGTGTCGATACAGCCCACCCGAAAGTCTTGTTGATATTATCAGTAATTTAAAGTGATCGTTAACCTCAAGAGCTTTCACTGCAGAAAACGAACCAAAGAATGGCGAATTCCCACCATAAGGGGCTTTCTCCCAAAGTCTCTGCGTTTTCTATGGGTTAGTTAAAAAAAAAAAGTGAAACTAAAACAAAAACCTTCATATAGCGCCTTTCCGTCGACCTGGTGTTTGCATCCTTTTCACAGTTCAATGACCAGCTTACATTCGCAGAGACGGACCGGTGACCTCGGAGCTTAATTTTTAAAAGGGTGAGACCTGAGGATGTGTGACATGTTTTAGTCTGAGAATTAAATCAAAGCTTGAGCGTCCTCTTTCAGACCTCACTAAATTCCGGTGTTCATCTGTTTTTCACGATGGGGGCGTCCGAGGGTCTCTGCGTGATTACAATTCTAATGAAAACCCACGGATTTACCTGAAAGGCGCACAGCCGACGGAGCGAACCAAACGTCCTCCGACAGAAGGGGGCACAAGCGGGGGGCACGAGCTCGGCTGTAGAGATAAGTCGTACCGTGGAATGCATAAAATACAACTGAACGAAGAACGAGAAAGAGACCTTGGCACTCCAGCTCAGGAATGGCTTCTCCCTCCCAGGCCATCAATGTATTTGAGCTTCATCTTTAGATCAGCCAGGCCTGCGTTAGCCGAAGTCCAACAATGAATTACTGCACAGAGAGTGCCGGTGTTCTGAGCGCATGCGTAGTATCAGTGAGTAGATCATTTCAATGGGTAGGATGTTTCGTTAGAACACCGGGCGCCATTTATGCTAATCAGCTGCCAACTACCTTGTTTCCTGTCAGTTTAAACACATCGTCGTCTTTGTGTGTACTCGTTTTGTTAATTACTAGCCATTTATAAAGTCTGTATTTGTGGCTACCTGCGTGAACTTGTCACAGCACTCTGAAAAGAGCCAACGCTGGGAAAGAGCCATGGAGACACTAGCCAGCAGTGGAGGACATTGCATAACCTCGGGAGAGTGTCCTGGGGGGCTGTGTGTTGAGATGGGCACTTCTTTGAGCACCAGAGGTCCGAGTGTTAACTAGTATTATCAGGGTCATTCTAAGGCATATGCGAACTACACATCCGGGTAGGGCCCCGACCGTGAGGGGGGCCCTGGCTCGGCCCGGCCCCCACTTATATATTTTTTGTTGTCAGGCTGTGGGCCTGGGGCCCCTGTCATGCCCCTGGCACTGCAGCCGTCTGTGCCAGTCCCTCATGTGGTATGTCACGATACCCTCCTCATCCAAAATGTTATTGTTCTGAGTCAAATTCGGAGGGGAAGGGTAGGAGCAGGGGGCAGCAGGCAGGGAACCGGGGGCAAGGCCGTGGGACTGGGAATGTATAAATAGTGATCGTTCAGTCTGGAATGGTCATCTCTTAGTCTTATTCACAATGGTAATTTATTATCCAAATTGCAATCTTCACCTAAATCCCGAATAATATTGTCACGTCATCTTTGCCAAATGCACGTTAATTTTAGAGATTCGTTTCAGATTCATTCAGAGAGATCCCAATAAAATCATGAAATATCTGGATATCCCGGCCTTTACCAGATCCAGAACAAAATCAATATTTTACAACTCTGCATACACACAAGCGTACATGTAGGCCTACTGGTCATTTTATTAGAACACCTTCCTGAGCTCCACATTTCTGAACAGCATCGGGCCCCCAAACTGTTAAGAACGGTCCTGATATTATGATCAAGCTGCGTCACCATGTACACTTCACAGCCCTCACTCTTTTTCTTCTTGTTCTCTGGCCCACGCTATATGGCTGCACCCATGGAATCCAACAGGCCAGCCCTATGGGGGCAAGTGGGGGCCCAAACAGGGGCTATCCACAAGGGATGCTGGAACCCATTGTATGGGGCACGAGCTCAGTCTCCCAGTGTCCATCATTTGTTCTGTTTTCTTGACCAGCAAAGAGACTGCTAACCATCCTGGTCAGGATGCTCCTCCATCCAGGTCACTTCTCCACTATGGTGCTCTCCTCACTGTGGTAGGGGATTTCCATCAGTTACTGTTGGGATGCCACCAGCTTGCCCCTCCATCTCTGCCTCCTGGCCAGGATAGGGAATGCCACCCCATTTCTGATCATCCATTATGCTGGTAAGGGAACAGCGTCCATCTATAACAATATATAATATGTAGATATATATAGTGTGAGTCAAAATTATGTTAACACTAATGGCACTGCTGTGTATATACTTTTATACAATATTTGTGAACAATTTATGTGCCACATATGGTACAATGTGTTGAACATGATGGTGAACAGGTTGAGACGTTCCTGGAGATCGGTTCACCGACAAAACCGCGACAGACAAATGAGCGCCGACAAAGCCGCTAACTGGTTTTCGACAAAATCACGAGAGAGGCCAAGAGAGTGGGACGCCCTTACTGTAATTCTTCCTACATGTGCAGGGCGTGATCTTAAGGACTATCTGCGTGCCGTGCTGATGGCATGCCGCGTCTCATAATATTGACTTCTAAAATAAACATTTATTAAATATGCTTGAAACTAGTAATTCATATTTAATGAAACTTTCGCAGTTTTGTCTGCGATTTTGTTGGCGCGATTTTGACGGCGCATTTTAATCGGCGCTATTTTGTCGGCGCTCATATGTCTATCGCGCAAATGTCGGGTCACACTGGAAATCATTTTGCACATATAAGGTATGTTTTGTGAATAAATTGTTTCCAACATTTAAATGTTAACATAATTTTGACTCACCCTGCATACTGTATATTCCCGCGTCAATCATTAAAATGTGCAGAATTAAGGTGAATCGGAGCGGTGAGTTTTGCTGGCCTGAGAGGTCTGTTCTCCTCTTCTCCTCCACACTGTCCTGGTAATCCCCTTCTGGTCACTTGCCTCGCACAAACAAACAAGCAGAAGAACAATCGGCACATTGCAGCTCAACAAACTGAACTTTTTCCAGCACTTTGTCCAGACGCCTGAGTAATGTCTGTCAGCTTGAGCTTCTCCATGCATGTGTGCCTCCCGTCTAGCAGATGTCACTGCCGTATGGCAGGCATAAAAGGTGATCTGGGACTGACGATGACGGCACGCGTGTCTTTGTGCCCTCTCATGCTTTGCCAATGGTTGTTTGGAAAATGACTTTTTGTCTCCATATTAAATGGATTCATTCTGCATGTTTTTTACTGATCTGACACAAGTCTGTATTCTAGAGAGTTTGCTCTCATCCCAACAGCACTGGTGCAAGGCTGGAGCCGACTGTGGGTGAAGCGCCTGTGTGCTGTAGTGGACATTCACAGGTACCCTACGGAAAGGCAGGTTAGGTTTAAGAATAACATGCAGGTCTTTAGGATGTGTGAGTGAGACGCATGGGAGACCCCTAAGACTGAGATTTGAGAGCGAAGCCCACACAGACACAGGAAGACAGGACACCCTACACATGGGCAGTGCCCCTCCTGGAATTGGAACTGGGGTCCCGGGAGCTGTGAGGCAGCAGTGCCACCACAAACAGCCCCTCTTATTTCATGTACTGTCTGCTAGTTAGGCTACAGCTGCACTACTATATTGTCTCCATTTTTGCCTTTCATCCACACTACCCATGGAAAATGGAGACTTTTGAAAATGCTGTCCAGAGATGTATACTTGTATAAACACTAGCAATGTGGACAGATAAAAATGTAAACTCCTGAACATGCAGACCATAATCGTGCTCTGATTTGTTTGTGTTGATTACGTAGTCCTTTCCTGACTGGATTGTTCTTATTACAACATCTCATTCACTGAAATGTCACCCTTCATGGAAGAAAAACATATTCCAACACTGAGGACATAGAAGACTTGCTTACCATGGCTCTTATTCTGTTTCTTACCTGTATGCCTCTAAATTGTGTTTTGTACAGTGTGAATGCTGCATACATGCATAAAAGTCAAATAATTTACCAGTCGCTACAGTTTTGAGTTAAATCCTGTGATTCCTGTGTCTACCATCTCTTCAAGGATTTTTCTGCTGATGTACGAACGCCCAGTGTAGGCAAATGTCTACATCACAAGCCTTTGTGGTCATTTCAGTATGGACGGAGATACTTTCACAAAAGATGTGGAGACGCTAGTGCGGATGGTCATCATTTTCGTTTACAGTCACTTTTTTAAAGTGAAACAGAGTGCTGTGGATGTAGCCTTGGTGTCCCCAGTAGGCTCTCTTCACGGTTTGGTCACTCAGCATAATGCTAATTCATTTCTTTTAGTTCGCTCATCTTATCTCCATCAATGAGATGCCAAACCCTTTGATGGCTCACTAGTCTTCTGATTTCCTTAAAGGATGGGTCCGGTATTTTTGAAGTCTTCTTTTGGCCTAGTTGACTCGTTACACCATATATATGTGCATGGCATACCAAAAACAGCAAAAAACAATTTTTATATTACCAAAAAACAGAGGAGCATAAAGAAAAACTGTTGGGTGCCCCTGAAAGACTGGCTGCAGTTGGTCGCTACCTGACATGATCGGCTTCAGCGTGAACTCCTCGCCTTCCTCATTAACTCCATGTTGACTGCATTCCTCCCGTCGCTGGCCTTTTAAACTTCACTACAGGTTTAGCTCCACAAACCTCCCGGGCTGATTCTCTCTGCAGTTTCTATCAGATCACAGCCCCGTGAACCCTGCTGTCACTTTATCCCCCATTTTTTTTTTCTCGCATATGAAGGTAAGGGAAAGTATTGTAATCGTTCAAAAATTCAATATCAAGATTTTGATGAATCTTGACGTTTTAGTCCAAAAATACCATTTTTGAAATTATGCCTGTGTGTGTAAACACAATCACTTGAGTAGGCTTTCACTTACGTAGGTCATTTAAATTTTGCATACAAGTATTAGGAACAAAACGCATATTTCTATCAACTTTTGGGTTATTTCCACTAATCGGAAATGGTACTTTACCATTTACCTTTATCTTACTTTTCCTTTTATTCAGCTGCTTAGTCCGATATATTCAACTTTACTTTTATAATAATTGTTCAATCTATTATTAACTAGCAAAATACCAGCGGCGAAGTACTGCCTTAAAATTTTTATTAAGAAGAAAATTAAACCTTTTTAAACTGAGGGAAAATATACCAATAATTATTTGTTAAGGATCTCTTTGTATACCACATTGTGAGTTCAGCCCTCCGGTTGTAATATGACCAAGCTGTGCGCTGAGCTTACTCTTCAGCATGCAAGTACAGTTGGCCATGTGAACAGTAATCTTGTTTCAAATCCCACAGCTTGGATTGCTGCTGTCATAATCGGTTTGAGTTTCATGGTTTGTTTCAATTACGACAGTATTTGTAGGACTTGTGTTGAAGTGACATT
Source organism: Polypterus senegalus (assembly GCF_016835505.1). Classification (NCBI taxonomy): domain Eukaryota; kingdom Metazoa; phylum Chordata; class Cladistia; order Polypteriformes; family Polypteridae; genus Polypterus; species Polypterus senegalus. The sequence goes on from NC_053154.1 coordinate 41,761,247, forward strand.
CGGCATCTGTCAAGCGTTGTAAGCACACAACCGGCTTCATCGATAACTTCACATCCAGCTTTTGAGAGTTTAAACATTCATAAACATCAAAGTATCCACTACTGAAATCATCACCTGTGAATCTAAGATGTTTAAGAGGCATTGGCGGTTGTCCAAAGGTGTAAAATATTTGGCCATTTCGGTACACTTGAAAGTAACAACTGAACAATTCAGCGGCATCCATCAAATCACATGAAGAACCATAGGTGATGGGCTTAAGCATTTCACTCTTCTAGTGCTCCTGTGTAGTATAATTATCTCCTGTACCATCATCAGTCCACACCTTGAACCTGGCCCAGTCATTCAATACATAAGACACAATGTTCCTCCGGATATCAAGAGTGAGCCTGATATGGCCGTGCAATATGTAACAAAGGCAATGGAAAAGATAGGTGCCATCTCCGGGCATGGAAACAACTCGGTAAGTGACAGTTCTTTGATCGATGGTGATTACCTCGATAGACATGTTAATGGAGGTATGGTTGGAATGATAAAGGAAATGGGTACCTGAACAATGTAAAGTAAGTCTAAAATATCTACACAATAACTATAATCGTAATAAATGAACAATAAAACAGCGGAGAAGCCGTGGATTAAATAAAATGGCTGTAGTTATCAGCAGGGAGATGTGAATCCCGTGGCGAAGCAAGGAAGGGAATGTAGAGACCGGAGCGACGGACAGCCTTATATAGGCAGGCAGCCAACAACGTGGGAGATGTTGGGATGGGGGACCCAACACCGCCTCACACGGTGACCGAGCTGCAGCCTATGGATGTATATATGTACGTAAGTAGGATTCAGTTAGCGTTGGGAACCCGCATACCAAATTTCTTGAAGATGGGCCCATAAGTAACAAAAACCGTTGAAAAGTTCAATATGGCGGCCGACAGTGGCATCATACCACCGAAATAAGTACCAAATTTCAGCCTTCTACCTACACGGGAAGTTGGAGAATTATTGACGTTGGAAAGTTCAATATGGCGGCTGACAGTGGCGTCATACCACAGAAATAAGTACGTACATTGGTTTCGGTTAGCGCAGGGAAGCCGCCTACCAAATTTCGTGAAGATGGGGCCATGAATAAGAAAGTTCAACATGGCGGACGTTGTTGACCGTTATGACCGTTATGCGTAGAATTTCAAAATGGAACCTGCTTAACTTTTGTAAGTAAGCTGTAAGGAATGAGCCTGCCAAATTTCAGCCTTCTACCTACACGGGAAGTTGGAGAATTAGTGACGTTGGAAACTTCAATATGGCAGCCGACAGTGACCTCATACCACCAAAATAAGTACGTACATTGGTTTTGGTTAGCGCAGGGAAGCCATCTACCAGATTTTGTGAAGATGGGGTCAGCCTTCTACCTACACGGGAAGTTGGAAAATTAGTAATGTTGGAAAGTTCAATATGGCGGCCGACAGTGGCGTCATACCATCGAAATAAGTAAGTACATCGGTTTCGGTTAGCGCAGGGAAGCCACCTACCAAATTGCATGAAGATGGGGCCATAAATAAGAAAGTTCAATATGGAGGATGTTGTCGACCGTTATGACCGTTACGTGTAGAATTTCAAAATAAAACCTGCTTAACTTTTGTAAGTAACCTGTAAGGAATAAGCTTGCTAAATTTCAGCCTTCTACCTACATGGGAAGTTGGAGAATTAGTGATGAGTGAGTGAGTGAATCTATTAGTATAGATTTGATTTGATTTGTTGTTGATTGTTCTTTACTGTACATAATATAAAAATATAATCGTTGTCTTGCGATTTACTCCTCAAATATCCATCCCCGTATCTGTGTATATGAGAAAGTCGAGGGGAGACCAGTCCCGATATTTTTAAAGGGAACTGGTCTTGTGTTGTCAGTCAGTCAGTCTGTCTCCAACCCGCTATATCCTAACACAGGGGACTGCTGGAGCCAATCCCAGCCCACGCACACACACCCCAAGGACATTTTAGAATCGGCAAAGCACCTAACCTGCATGTCTTTGGACTGTGGGAGGAAACCCACGCAGACACGGGGAGAACATGCAAACTCCACGCAGGGAGGACCCAGGAAGCAAACCCAGGTCTCCTAACTGCGAGGCAGCAGCACTACCCACTGTGCCACCATTCTTGTATTGTGTTTCATTTAATTTTTATTTTATTTTCTCTGAATGTCATCATTCTGTGTGTTGTCTTTCATGGTCCACCTTCTGGTTTGTGGCAACATCACAAGTGCCAACAATGAGTCACATTATCACGACACTGCAAAGCAAAGTAAAAACCTTGCAAAACACTCAGCACCTCAGAAAATATGGAATTACAAAGTATTTGTTTTTGACTAAAGTAGCGGTTTATGCCCTGGTTTTAACGTAACGCGAGATTCCAGTGTTTTGATCGCTGCCTGCTTTTCCTTTTGAATTTCATTCTCTTTCACTCTATTAAACTGTTCTGCTTCTTGTTTTTTGTGTATATTTGAGCTTTTTGTTTTATAGTGATTGCTTATTTATTATCTTTATGAAGCTGACTTCTTCTGTAACCACATTAGTTATAACGACATTGTCCATCATGAATGCCGCGTGCCCCCCCATGAAATCCCAGCATTGGCTTATCCAACTTCATTTGCATTAGTTAGGGACAAATCCCACCGATTTGGTGCAAGGCTTCAGGATTTCGACTTGACGGTTAGATAATTTAGTTTTGGCGATCAGTTCCTTCTCCGCTTTCTGCCTCTGCTCCTCTCTCGACTCCATTTCTGCAGCATTAAGTAGTAATTTCTGTCCCTTCCTTGTCATCCTCTCTCTTCCCGTTTCCCATGAGGCTGATGTCACATTACGAGACTTTTAGTCATTAGGCCTGTCAGACTTGTTGACTGCAGTGGCTGATCTTGTCACTGGACCATGTCAGTTGAAGTGACTGAAAATCGCTGCCCGTGTCACATGTACTGACTCCCAGCACAGTCCCCTTTTTGTGACGGCTTGATGGAGCTGGCCCAGTATGAAGGGTTAACATGTATAATGAGCTCTCAGCCCTTTGTTTCTTTTTTTTCCATTTCATTGCGGTACATAAAACACAAAGCATGAGACAGATGATCTTCTGTTCTGTTTAGGAGGTCCAAAGCCCCCATGCCCCTTATTCCTCATTGACACATTCTGAGCACTGAAGGTCTGGATGAGCATTCATTGGCTTCCAGCTCTCATGAACACAGAGCCCACCCGTCTGACTAAAGGCGAAATCAAACCTGTCACAGATGAGTTGGCCTCTGTCATTGGGTGTGTCACATTTGGTGATGGGCCTTCATGGGAGGATGACACTGAATACCCCTGACTCACTAAGATTATATAAATGAAGGCTATGTGTGAAAGTCGTCAAATATGACATGAACTTTATGGACACCTCCCCAGGAGAAGGTCCACGTGAACAGGCCTAAATCCATTCTTAGGAGACGTTTGCCCTTTGCAGTTCCCTCATGAAAACATATGATTACAAATTTTTCTTGGCCACCACTACAAAGTACATGGGATAAGTAAAATATATACAAAATGTACGTTTTGGTGAAATATTCCTTTAATCATACAGTTAGTGTAGGAATAAGATGGACATGAAAGAACGTCCAGAAGAAAACTGGTGGACAGAGTCACAGCTGAGTAAAAAAATGCAAATCTAAGATGAATGAAAAAGAATTCAACCAGGAAGTGAAACACAAGACTACGGACATGCAGAGAGGTTCATGGAGTGGAGTTTGCTGTTTACTTTTTCTGTTCCGTGTCGGACATTTTGGCACATTTTACCCTTTTATATAGCGACATTCTGGATTGAAAACCCCTCCAGGGCATTTTACAGCGAGAGCAGTGTGTTACAATTCCTTACACGGTTCAGTTTTAGACTTGGACCACAGGCGGGTTAAGTGACTCATTCAGGTAAGTAAGTAGGCAAGTAAAATTTATTTATAAAGCACCCTTCATAGACATGACATCACAAAGCTCTGTACAACAAGGAAAAAACACATAAAAATGCCATCCAAATATAAAAAACAAGAAACGTAAAGAGAGGAATAAGAACAAACTGGAAATAAACAAACAGTCCAAGCAGCGACTACTCAACTGAGGGATGACTAAGAGGCCCTGTGCCCAGACCTAAGTGCCCGTATGGCGGTGCAGGAGGCCAGTGACATGCTTGTCCACAGAGAGCTCTATAGGTAAGCACCAAAATTTTAAAAGAAATTCTTTAATAAATGGGAAGCCAGTGCAATGCATACAAAATGGGTGTGATATGCGCCCTCTGGCGAGATCGAGTTAAAAGCCTAGCAGCCGCATTTTGGACTAACTGTAACTGAGAAAGGGAGGATTCCTTCAGGTGAGTATGCAGGGCATTGCAGTAGTCAAGACAAGAGGATGTAAAAGCAGGTATAAGCTGAATCCAGCAGGGGGTGCTAGCTCCCTTATTGGAATAAGTTCTTTTGTGATTGCAGCAGGTTACATAAACCAAAACTATACAGATATGATATTAAAAGGTGAGATACAGCGGTAAGGAATCACATAGGAGAAATAACTTAACTTTCTTTAATGACGGTTTACGCAGCATAACAGACGAGGAAGCCATGACCTTTCAGGTAGTGGGGGCCCAATGTGTAGAATCTGCCATTTTTGACGCTGTGCTGGAAGGATTTTCCGGATTGGATGACGTTATCTCCCATCTGTCTGTCGGCTTCAAAGGTGTGCCAGGCAGAGTTCCAAAGCTTTATACTCTTTCTCCATGTGCAGGCCCCCCACTTAGGTAAATCATGCCATTCCAAACAAAGCAAAGACGATCCAATGTCATGCTGACTCTAACACACCGAAATAGTACAATGCCCATTTTGCAATTGTCCTTCACTTATCTTGTCTTAAAAGGCTTGCCTAGCAGTTCTAAATTCTGGGCCCCAGTAGTAAATCTGGCTTTGTGTTAGCTGTACATGTGAGAAGAGAAGAAAAGCAGATTTAAAATACAGTATTTGCACAGAGCACAGTGACATATTAAACTTATATTCTGATTACACAAGCATCTCCAATTCTGGTCTTGAAACTACAGAGCTCAATTTAAAGAGGTTTAGTAAATGAAAGAAACAAGAGTGGCTAAGAGACCTTACATGTAAATCTAGGCTTAACGCCTGAATGTAAATGCCCCCCAGATTGTGTAAGTTCGATTTGGCGATTGGAGAGACAGACGCCATCTTGAGACAAATCTCAGAGTGAAGGTCAGGGGGAGCACCAATTAGAACCTCAGTCTTTCCTGAGTTCAACTGCAAGTAGTTATTACAGAAAAGCCAGTTATTAATCTGTGACAAGCAGTCAACCAAAATGGCCAATGTTTCAATTTGATTGGGATTAAATGAGATAGGAAAGCTGTATGCGAATCTGACACACAGACCGGAATGACGGCTTTCGCGTTCAAAGTGTGTTGTCTTTCTTACATAAATACAAATGAAGACATGGCGACCGGCTATTTTTACTAGCCTGTCTGTCTGTGCCCTTCGACCCTGCAATGGACTTGGCCGCTTCAGTAATGAATGGATGGCTGGCTGGCTGTCTTTCCGTGACTCGTCCATCTTTGAGTTTACCCCTGCCGACAACCTGCACCTTTTACTATTCGTGTTGCTTCTTCAGTGCTGCTCTCCCAGTCGAATGTCCTCTTTTATTTCTTTCCATCAGACTTTCCTTAGAGGGAAGATGCAATCAAATAAAGCAGATTACCACAGATTATTTCAAACCTTCTCAAATATCTCTACAGAGGGGGGGATGATTAAAAGGATTAAGGAAAAGAGGGATTGACATGGTGAGGTTATTAGGGAAAACGAGTGAAGCCGGATATCTCCTGTTAAAATGCACCTAAAGAATTAGTTCAATTGGACAATAAAAATTTCAAACAGTGGGCATCACTGATCATCCTGTGACGTGGCGTTATCATGCACCGTGTCCATTTTAGCACAGGGGCTTATCTGTCTCTTCTCGCCCTCAGACATCTCCACTCCCGCCAGCTAGACGTCGCTCCTCACCTGACTCCTTTCGCACTCCCCTCTCAGTGTTTGAGGATCATTTGTTCCTCGTCATTTCCAGACTACCACAGACTCTTTTTTATAGGATACCCTCATAGTTCCCCCCCGATGCTCCTGTTTTCTCTAGTTTGCTAAATCTGACACTGAGCAGTGCACAAAAAGGACAGCAGCACTCTTAAGTAGGAGAAACAGATTGTACCCTTTGCTGGGGATTCAGTGACCAGCTTGATTCGGGCACAAACAGAGATATGGACTCACACTCGCGCTCCTGGTTTGAGTTAAAGACAGCCCCTCATTTAGAGACAATACTCAGCTACTCTACATGACAGGAGCCACAATTAGTGCAGATTACGCAGTTCAATTAAACGAGTCGATATCTGATTCGGAATATTCGGCCTTATTATACCCGTCATTCCCTCCAGTGGACCACGCGGTATCAACTCAAATCTTTGCAGGTCAGCCTGGGTGAAGGAACACCATCTCCAGCTCAACCTGGCAAGGATGGACCTTCTTGTTATCCCAGCTCGTCCATCTATGTAGCAACCCCTCTCTGTTCAGCTTGGTTTATCATCACTAACATGTTGGGGTGGTGATCGATGACTAGCTCTCCTTCCAGGACCATGTTGCTATGGTCTCTCCTTCTTGCAGATTCACTCTGTACAATATCTTCAAGATCAAACCATATATGACAGAATATGCAGCACACCTCCTGGTCCAGGCTCTGCTCTTGTCGCAGCTGAACTACTGCAACTCTCTGCTGGCAGCAGCACCAGCCTGTGCCGCCAAGCCACTGCAGATGATTCAAAATGCAGCGGCTGTGGTATAGCGGGTCTGCGTCTTAAGAATCAGGAGCCTGTTTAAATAAATAATTAATTGAATCTCCAGATCGATCTCCGTGGGTGTGTGCGCTCGCACAGCTGTGGGAGGTTGGTGAGGTCATTGTGGCGAGATGCACCTGCACTTGAGGGTACGGTCTGTCTCGATTTCCTCATTGGCTTCATGCAGTGCATGATTGATACTCTGAGCCCACAGAATCATATAAGGATAAGCCAGCATGAGAAAAGGAGGAGGAGAAAACAGAAGGAAGGAAAAAATGAAAGGAGAAGCAAAACAAAATGAAAGGAAAAATGACAGAGATTAATGAAAAGGAGAGAGAAAGAGGGCAGAAGTGTGAGGGAGCCATCGTGATGGGAAGGAAGAAGACGCACAGGAATGGAGCCCCAGGGACAGGAGCATGCGGCCAGCGTTCAAGAGCTCTGAGGGTTGCTCTTGCTGAGCCGCCGGGGAGTAGGAGCAAACACAACAACACCTGAAGGCTCTCCCTGTCAGTCCAGGGAGGCAGCAGGAATCAAAGGGGTGGAGGCTCGGTGATACCCCGTGGATCGCCATAGGATGGGCAGCGGGGACCCGTGCAGGGCTGACAGGTGTCTGCGCCTGTTGGTTGACATCTCTCCATGCTGTGAAAAGGATAAGCTGGAGAGATGTCTGCTTTAAAGGGAAGCACTGGAGTCTGTGATTTTCAAGGGAAGACTCCCTCCAGCATGATTTGATTTGAGTGCACTTCGATTTGGACTGTTTTTTAATAAAACCACTTGGCACCTTTATGCACCTACCCCTTGCTTTGCGTGTGAGTGTCCTTTCCCACTGGCTCATCCTCGAGTAAGTTTTCAGTGGTGGTGGGTTCAAGTGGCTCACCGGAATGACCCCGTAGTGTGGGGCCAATCTGCATGATTACAGTTGCACATCTGGTGTACAACCATCCAAGGCGGGCACATGGCCCTCCCCTCTCTTCAGATCACTATACTGTCTTCCTGTAAAACCTTCCTTAAAACCTTGATGCTTACCTACAGAGTAGTCTATGGGTCTGCACTTATATATATGGAGACAATTGTGAGGTTCTGTGCTCCTTCTCAACCACTCAGATCTGCTGATGAATGGCATCTGGTGATGCCACCTCTGGATGATATCAAATCTCAGTTCAGACTTATATGTGTAGCTCTTGGCTGGTAGAACAAGCTTCCCCCCTCCATTCGAAACTCTGACACCCTCAATGTTTTTTCAAATGGAGATGGGCAGCCCTCCATTTGCTGGAATGAGCCTGGGGCTAAAAGTGCTTCAGGACAACACCTCCATGAGGGGATAGAGAGGACTTTTCATAATGGCATCCAATTTTGCTATCATCTTCTTTCCCACAACAGCTTCAACTGAGTCCAGGGCTTGTCCTGTGACGAAGCAGGCTTTCTTCATAAGTTTGTTTAGGCATTGTGCTTCTTTTGTGCTCAGGTTGCGTCCCCAGGAGACTGCAGAGTAAAACAACACAGCTGCTTGCTTCACACATCAAAAGACTTGAGTCTCCTTAGCAAGTCCAGTCTACCCTGGCCCTTCTCATACAGTGCCACTGTGTTGTCAGAGCAGTCCAGTTTATTGTTTACCAGCTGTCCCAGACGGCTCCGCCCACGTAGTAGTGAAACAGGACAAACTTTTTAAAAAAAATGTAATTCTGAATGTAGGTACGATCCAATGTCAGACGCTGGCACTATATCTGATCGTGTTCAGCTTTGACAGGAGAGCATCCCCCATGTGGGGAGAAGAACACGTGGCCATGATATCTCTGCCAATCAGTATCTACCCTCTAACGCACATGGAGCTCTGATCTCTCTCTCAAAAACGTCAAACGTTACTCCTTAACTATCTGTACGTGATAATGTCTGCTGAACAAACAGGTATCGCTAGCTAAGCGGAGGCAAGGTGCACTCCAACACGTGGCGAGAGGTAGAGCGACTCGAACAGAGGCTGGCACGTGAGTGAGGGTGGCCCCGCCCAGCTCCCAACTCCTGAGGTCCCGCCTCCACCTCAGTCCGCAGCCACTCTCTCGGATTTGCGCAAATAAATTGGTACTGCAAGCAAACTATGATACTTAATGCGATGAGAGAAGTTGCTAAATCAACCGGAATGTTTAAGCAAATTATAGAAAAAAACCTAAATCTGCTAATTACTGTAGTTCTCTCGTAAAAGTGGACAGACAGACAGATGTAGGATTTTATATATATATATATACCCCCAGGTACTGCCCTGCACCACTTCCATGTCCTCTCTCTGAATAGTGGCTGGCCTCAGAGGCTTTTTGGCACGTTGGAAATTCACCACCAGTTCTTTTTGTCTTGCTGATGTTGAGTTGCAGGTTGTTGTCCCTGCACCACCAGTCGAAGTCTTGCATGTCTTTCTGTACTCTGACTCGTCTCCATTGAGTATGAGTGTCATGCAAATTGAATAAAAAATGATGTGCTCGGCCTCAGACCCTGGTACTCATAAATGAGAGCTTCCCTGTGAACTGCTGTCAAGGAGATGATGTCACATCATCACTATTAATGTGTACGCTCACATTTCCCAGCAAGCATCATTTCTTGAGGCAGAAGAGTGAGTAATTTTAGCAGAAGCCTTATGGACTTGAGTCGCCATGCCACCAACACCACCAGGATCTGAAAAACAAGGCTGGCAGCCCAGCTCCAGGTATACTTTAATTAAAAGCAAGTGTTAAATTATAAACTGATTACCTAAACTTAATTGACATTATTGAAATTGAGGAAATTACCATAAAACTAATCGTCATTTTTGTTGTTTGCTCTATATCAGTCTTCATGTATTGAACCTGAACCTACTGAGCTGCAATATTTGGCATTCAATTCCTGAAATGTGATGGAAACAAAACAGGAATCCAGCTCAGTCAGGCTGTGTCTGGTCCCTGCCACTAGTGGTGAAGTGGCATCAGGTTAAAGGAGAAACTGTGCTGAATATCTTCTGAATATTTGTGGATTATATTAGACATTTGCCTGATGTGTGATCTCCACATCAGAGGTCATATTTGTGCCATCTTACTATTAAAGCACACACCGTAGGCTAATTTCAAAGAACACTTCCCAGTATTAGACTTCAGATGCATGTTGGGTGATTAACATTGTGACAAAGCAAGGCAGACAGAGGGAGCGCCCCCTGCAGGTACCCCACATCGCTATCTTTATTCACTTCAAAAAGGTTAATAACTTCCACTTTCTTTATAAAAAACATCATAGCAATGAGATCAATCTTGTGGATATCACGTATTACATTAACAGAAAATGTTTTTGTCTTTACAAACGGATCCTGATAAACAAAACTTCAATAAACGCCACAGAATATATACAGTGCCTTCAGAAAGGACTCAGACCTCTTCACTTATTTTTCACATTTTGTTATATTGCAGCCTTGCATTAAAATTTTTTTAGTTCATTTTTCCCCACATCAAGCAACACTCAATAACATAAAATGACAAAGAGAGAACCGGATTTTAGGAATTTACGCAAAAATATCACACTGACCCAAGAATTCAGACCCTTTGCTATGACACTTGACGTCTGTCTCAGTTGCATCCCATTCTGCTAATCGCTGCTGAGATGTTTCTACCGCTTGTTTGGAGTCCGCCTGCCGAGCTTAAAGACAGGCTTGTGTGAAGCAAGGCTACAAAAATATACAAGGACGCCCTATTGGAGTTTACAAAAAGGCACCTAAAAGACTCTCAGACGATGAGAAATAAGATTCTCTGGTCTGGTAAAACCAAGTTTAGCATCATGTCTGCAAGAAACCAGGAATCGCCTCTCCTCTGTGGAGTTTGGAGTATGGCGGTGGCAGCATCATGTTGTGGGGTTGAGACTGGCAGACTATGCAGAGCTGAAGGAAAGCCTAATGGAGCAAAGTCGAGAGATATCCTTAATGACAACCTCCTTCAGAGTGACCTGGGCATCAGATTGGGTTGAAGGTTCACCTTCCAGTAGGACAATGAGCAGGAGTGGCTTGGGGTTGACTCTTTGAGTTGCTCAGCCGGAGTCCGGACTTGAACCCAATCAAACATCTCTGCAGAGACCTGAAAATAGCTGTCCACTGATGGCCGCCATCCAACCTGGCAGAACCTGAGAAGATCTGCAGAAAATCCTGAAATTCAGGTGTGCAAAGCTTGTCACATCAGACCCAAGAACACTCCAGACTAGAGTGACTGCCACAGGGGCTTCAACTAAGTACAGTGGAACCTCGGTTCACAAACGTCTCGGTACACGTGCAACTCGGTTTACGACCAAAAAGTTCGCCAAACTTTTGCCTCGGTTCACGACCACACCCTCGTTATACGAACAAGCCAGTTTCCCTTTCGGTTTGTGCGCGCCGATGATTTCCACACGTGTTGCATTGTTCTCGGTCAGACGTGCGTGCTTGCACGTGTGTGCTTTCACTGTGAACTCTTTGTGCTCTATTTCATTTCCCTTCTGGTTCGTACGCGCCGATTACTGTATTTACGGACGTGTTAAGCCGCTCCCTGTTCATTGTTCTAAGTCAGAAGTGCGTGCTTTACCTGTGCTCTCTTTGTGCTCTACAGTATTTTGTGTGCTTTTGCAGTTAACTATGGCTTCAAAGCAAGTGAAGAGTGGTGAGAAGAAAGTTTTGAAGAAAATTGAAATCGAAGTAAAGAAAGAAATTATTGAAAAGTATGAGCGTGGCGTTCGTGTTACTGATCTTGCTGCCGAGTACAAGAAGTCAAAATCTACGCTTTCGACTATTCTAAAGGAGAAAGAATCTATTAAAGCAGCTGATGTTGCAAAAGGAGTTACAGCGTTAACCAGGCAGAGGCCTCAAGTGCTAGAAGAGGTGGAAAAACTGTTGCTAGTGTGGTTGAACAAGAAGCACCTTGCAGGGGATAGCGTAAGCGAGGCGATGTTATGCGAGAAAGCCAGGAAGATTCATGGCGATTTGCTGCAAAACTACGAGTGGCGAAAGTGAGGAATTTAAAGCCAGTAAAAGTTTCGCAAGAGAAGTGGCATTCATAGTGTGGTAAGGCATGGAGAGGCCGCTAAAGCTGCGAAAGAATTCATGAAAAATTTCACAAAATTAGTGGAGGACGAAGGCTACATCCCGCAACAAGTCTTCAACTGCGGCGAGACCGGATTGTTCTGGAAGAGGGATGCCGAAGAAGACCTACATTACCGAGGAAGAGAAGGCTATGCCCGGCTATAAACCAATGAAGGACAGGTTAACCGTTTTGCTGTGTGCTAACGATAGTGGCGACGTAAAAATCAAGCCGCTACTCGTTTACCAATTTGAGAACCCTTATGCTTTCAAGCAGCACAGTGTAAACAAAGCCAGACTGCCTGTGATGTGGAGGACAAACACGAAGGGCTGGGTCACAAGGACCTTGTTTTTGGAATGGCTGCATGAGGCTTTCGCTCCCGCTGTGAAGCAATATCTCGAAGAGAATAACCTACCTGAAAAATGCCTTCTTCTAATGGACAGTGCACCGGCACACCCTCCAAGTCTGATCCACCAGCTAAACAGCTAAAAAAACCAGAAACCAAAGAAATCACAACAGAGAAAACACCTGAAGGAAAACATCCCTCCATCGCGGAGCGGGTCTCTCCCTCAAAACTGTAACCTCCTCTCCACCCAGTTCCTCCTCACTTCATGCCAGAACCCGACTCATGCAAGGTTAGTTTTCTTGGTGGTTTATTGTTAGTTTTTGTATTACAGATTTTTCAAATGTTAATTTTTCAGTTCGTACCGTGAATTGTTGCAATGTTACTTTTCTCTTTTTTTCAAATGTTCATTTTTTTCCCCTGTGCTTAAAACTCATTTAAAAAAAAAGTATTTACTGTACAGTACAGCGATCGGATTGTAAGGCTATTGGCATGAACTCCTGCAATGTTACTTTCTTTGTTGCTTGTGGTGGGCTTTTAAATAAAGTTTGGATTTGTTCAGATGTTCCTTTTTTTCCCTGTGCATAAAACTCATTAAAAAACAGAGTTTACAGCGATCGGGTCGTAGTGCTATAACGCGAACTCTTGCAATGTTAGTTTCCTCTGTTGTTCAAGGTTTCCTCAGTGTTATTCAATGTTTTTACATTTAGTTTACTACTACAATGTGCATTCTATGGTGTAATTAACTATATTTGTGTTTAAAAATCTTTAAAAAAAATATATTTACATACAGTTCGTACGGTCTGGAACAGATTAATTGTATTTACATACAATCCTATTTGGGAAAATTGCTTCGGTTCACAACCAAGTCGGTTTACGACCAGAGTTTTGGAATGAATTATGGTCGTGAACCGAGGCTCGACTGTACTTGTGTCAATGGGATATTTCTGTTTTTTATTTTTAATAAATTTGCATTTTGGGTTATTGAGTGTTGCATGATGGAAAAATGAATTAAAATGATCTTAGCACAAGGCTGCAATATTATAAATGTGAAAAACGTGACGGAGGCTCAAGACTATATTTGTGTTTTCCTATCAGCAAATGAAAGAACATAGAAATTTGACAAAAGAGAGGAGACCATTCAGTCCATCAGGCTCATTAGTTTAGCTGATAACTAAGCTGCCCCAAAGTCTCCAAAATCAGAGACATCTTCGAGGTTGTCAAGGCTTCCGTTTCACCTCCATGGCTCTATGGTTTGTTCCAAAGTCCCTGATTCAAGTGCTGGTTATTAATGTTGGACTTATAATGACGGTTTACTTGTCAGTAACACTCTTTTCATTTTATGTTATAGGAATTTGGCCAAAATTATAACACAATAAAGTGCAGAGATGAAGAACTGTGCAAGTGAAAATGTGGAATTCAACCTTGAAAAAAATCAAGCAGAAGACACACATGCTGGAAGAGTGAGAAGAAGATTCCACTGAACGCCAGCAACAGGAGCCGCCTTTACGTTAATCCCACCAAAACAGCAATGTCGTTCAGGATGACACTTGTGCGCCTTCAACGTCTCGCTCTGATTTTCAGTTTAATACACCCTTTGACTGGAGAGCAGCCACCATTTGCAGAGATACAAAGTCCAAACTGCAGTGGGTGGCCTGTCTTTAAAAGTAATGCACACGCGAAGCCGAGAGCAAGGAGAGCCCTTCTTGAGTCTGCAGGCAGGTCTGATGGCATTAATCCCATGGAAAGCTTCAGCTCAGTCCATGAACTTGTTTCTAGAAGCAACCAGACTGCATCCCTTTGGACCCCAACAATACACAACATGGACACTGAAGCCCAAGTGGAAATGAAACCAGGTCATTGGGCAAGTTCAGAGCTGGCACAAAACAGCAGGTCTCAACAAGACTCAGCACCTGCCACACCATGGACTCAAAGTGGACCCTCCAGAATTGGCAGAGAGCGGTCCCGGACCAGGAGTCGGCGCAGTTGGGTCTGGAACCAGTTCTTTGTCATTGAGGAGTACACTGGACCAGAACCCGTACTTATTGGCAAGGTGAGGGATGACATTTTATTCAACAAAAATTGCATTGCACTATTAACTCTAAAATCCTTAATGCAATAACAGATGTGAAAAGACAGATGTCAATACTCGTCGTCAGTTTCGAGCGGTCATTTACGTTGTTATTGATGGAGAAATCTCTGTAGAAATTGGCTTTGTTCCTAATCAGAGGATGGTAACTGGATGTCTTATTTAATCATCCATTCATTAGGGCAGTGATTCTTAACCTTTTTTGAGTCACGGACCCCTTTAAGAATTTAATGAAAGCTATGGACCCCCTTAACCGAAAAACATTCACATAAACACAACTTTGCATGCAATGAATATAATGTTCTTTGTTTATCGAGATTTGATTATCTCATACATATATGACATACACAAAGTATTATTAAAGTTTAAAGTAAACAATCTATGCAAAAAGTAACGGCCACTCATTATAATTATGAAATATAATCCTCTTGTGCAAATCAAAACAGATCTACTACTACTACGTGTTCTACTACCATTACTACTACTACATCTACTCTAAATCAACAGTATCAGGCTGTATAGGGAATATAAATGTTACTTTTTATCTGACCATCATGGACCCCCTCAGGTTAAGAACCCCTGCATTAGAGGGTCACAAGGACCAGAGCCTATCCCAGCAGCCTCAGGCAGAAAGCAAAAGAACTTTAATGTTTTGTCGTGTAGGGTCCTATGGTGCCCCTATGTCCGCCTTTGTGTTCTTTTTGTGTTGTTCAGACTTACCCACAGTGCCTCAAATCCCATACTCTTAGCACTCTGGGGTCAGATGGACTTCATCAGTACAGCTCTTCAAATACCCCCTTCTTTATCTTTACCCCCAGGCAATTAGACAGAGCGAAAAACAAGCAGGAGAAAGCTTTACACTTTAAACTATGTTTTATAGGTAATTGGCTTTATTATAAGAGAATTTGGAATCCATTATTGCATCACAGAAGGACTTGAATAGCATACAGGCTTCGGCAGATATGTGGCAGATGACATTTAATATCAGTATTACACATAAGGAGTAAAAATGTAAGGTTTGAATACACAATGGGCGGTCAGAAAATCGAGAGTACACCTTATGAGAAGGATTTAGGAGTCATAGTGGACTCTAAGCTATCGACTTCCAGACAGTGTTCAGAAGCCATTAAGAAGGCGAACAGAATGTGAGGTTATATAGCATGATGTGTGGAGTACAAGTCCAAGGAGGTTCTGCTCAGCCTTTATAATGCACTGGTGAGGCCTCATCTTGAGTACTGTGTGCAGTTTTGGTCTCCAGGCTACAAAAAGGACATAGCAGCGCTAGAAAAGGCCCAAAGAAGAGCGACTAGGCTGATTCCAGGGCTACAGGGGTTGAATTATGAGGAAAGATTAAAAGAGCTGGGCCTTTACAGTTTAAGCAAAAGAAGATTAAGAGGTGAAATAACTGAAGTGTTTCAAATTATGAATTGAATTAGTACAGTGGATTGAGACTTTGACTTTAAAATGAGTTCATCAAGAACACGGGGACACAGTTGGAAACTTGTTAAGGGTAAATTTCACACAAACATTTGGAAATTTTTCTTTACACAAAGAATGACAGACACTTGGTATAAGCTACCAAATAGTGTGGCAGACAGTAAGACGTTAGGGACTTTCAAAACTCGACTTGATGTTTTTTCGGAAGAAATAAGTGGCTAGGACTGGCGAGCTTTCTTGAGCCTGTTCTCGTCTAGATTGTTCTAATGTTCTAATAATTAGTGATAGTGCTAGATGTGTCGTATCAGGTGGGCCGATATCTTAAAGTTGTATTTAGTCCTTCCTGCTTCCTTCAGCTCATCATCTGCACTGCTTTTATCAGGATACAACATGGCAGACGGCGGGCATGGCCTTTGAAAGCCTCTCTCTCTTTCTTGAGAAGCTCCTGTCAATTCACCAAAAGAACAGCTCAGGCACAGTCATTTTGTTTCTTGTCAGCAGCCTTCAAACAAACAAACAAGAAAGGAAATGCAAGGCATTAAGCAATACAATCAGCCATCTCTGTCACAGGTCTCAAAAAACAGCACTCCTAAAGTTTTGGAGGTACAGTTAAAAACTGGTTTGTCCATTTTCCTTCCCTTTTAAACATTTTAAGCAGTATAATGCGAATTCTGCAAATAAAGATGTACAAAATATTTATCAAATTATATGCAACATATCACTCCACCAATACATTTACATGTATTTGCATAGCTGACATTTTCATCCAAAGTAACTTACAAAATAGGTCAGCATAATGGAGCAAACATCAGTCTGGTTGACCATTTGGGAACAAGTGTTACATGACAAGGTTATTAAATTGACCACCATAAGAGAAGAGCTAAGAACAAAATACAAGGTGGTTACAGTTCCTAAGCTAAAACCAATTAGACAGAAACTCGCCAAACAAGAGAACCGTCATACGCTTCCTAAACAATTTGAGGGAGTCCAAATTTTGAACGAAGGTGGGCAGCTTATTCCACCAGCTGGGAACTACACATGAAAGGAGTCTGGATTGAGACTTGATGCCATGCAGAGGAGGCACCACCAGATGCCATTCAACAGCAGATCCGAGAGGTTGAGAATGAGCAGAGGACCTCACAAGAGTCTTCATCTATAGGTGCAGACCCACTGACTATCACTGTAGACAAGCATCAAGGATTTGAGCTTAATGTTTGCTGTTAAACGAAACCTGTGTAGTAATCTGAAGAGAGGTGTGTGATACCCCCATCTTGGCTGGTTGAACACTATAGAAGATGTGCAGCTGCATTGGAGTATCTCCACACATCAGAACACATGATAGGATGACTCAAACTACCCAAGGACAGTCTTAGTGACATCAAGGTTAGAAAGGGTGGGAAGGAAGATCTGGTGGTTGACAGTGTCAAAGGCAAAGGAGATATCTAGTAGGATGAGCACAGATGACATGCTAGGAGCTCTGGCGTGCAGTAATGTGTCAACGACAGTAAGTAGAGTCATCTCAGTGAAGTGACACGTTTTGAATCCTTACTGATTATGATCAAGCAGTCTGTTCTGTAGAAGAAAAGAAGAAACTCTTTAGAGACCGTACATTACACTGTTATGGAAAGAAAGAAGAGGAGAGACACTGGTCTTCAAGTGAGGGGAGGAGTTATTAATGGCTTGTTTGAACAATGCAGGAAAAGAGCCTGTGCTGGGTGAGGTGCTGACAACATGTGTAACTGCAGAAAGGAATGAGCGAGAGATTAAATGGAGGAGATGTGAGGGGACAGGGTCAAGTGCACAGGTAGTGGGTGGACTAGAGAGGATGTTGGAAACATCAGTGGTGGAGAGAAGAGAGAAGAAGGAGAATGTTGTGGTGTGTTTGGGAGGGAATAGCCTGGCTGAAATGGGTGATGAGAATTGACTGCTGATGGCAGCCTAGTTTTTTCTGAAAAGACACCTTAGAGTCATCAACAGTCAAGGAGGTTGATGATGGAGGAGGTGGTGGTGGAGGGTTGAGGTGACTGGTAAAAGCAGAGAACAGGCCATGAGTATCAGAAGTGTTGCCGATTCTGTCCTGAAAGAAACTTGCCTTAGTGTTGGTGGTAGCAGAAGAGAAGCAAGATTGAAGAAACTGAAACTTATCGAGGACAGCCTGGGTCTTTAACTTCCTCCATTTTCTTTCAGCTGTCTTAATCTGTGGACGTTGACTGTGTAGACCTTCTGAAGGCCACGGACATGATGGTCTTTCATGTGCAGACCTAGTGAAGAGAGAGAACTGGCAGTATTAAGGCAAAAGAAAAGAGATTAGTTTAGGATTTCAGTGGCAGTATTAGTGTCAAGAAAGAACAAGTGGGCAGGAGGAGGGAAAGCACATAAGACCAGGAAGAGGAGAGGGAATAAAGATGATGGCAGAAGGACACAGTGGGCAAACAGAAGTGGAAAAATAGGGAAGGAGCGGAGAGAGCTGAATGAAAAAATGGTCGGATGCATGTAATGGAGTGACAGTAGCATTAGTGGGAATGCAGTTCCATGAGAGAGTGAGATCCAGAAATTTACCAACTTTGTGAGTGAGTGGGGTGTGGAGCTGTGTCAGGCTGAAAGAGGACAGAAGAGAAAGGAAGGAAGTCTGTAGAAGGACTGTCCAGGTGGATGCTGAGGTCCCAGAGGATTACAAGTAGACTGCCATAGACTGAAACAGAGGAGAGCAGCACAACCAGCTCATCGAGGAAGTTCTTCAGCAGGTCCGGAGGGTGTTACAGCAATGTTTACTATTCTTAAACTATGGGACGTACAATGTCTGTCTATGGGCTGTGCTGAGTCGTGAAGTATAAAAGAGTCAGAAAGGGTCACGAACGGTCTGCAGAATGCCTTGTGATGGATTGCCGCTTGCAAGGGCAGCAGTTCTCAAAGGGCATCCGGACATTGCTCAACAGCTTTTCTCCAAAGAGGATAGATGATTGGCGGCTTTCTCCAAGTGGGATAGACAACAATCAGTGAAGCTTATGCAAGGGGTTTGTGTCCCATGGATGTCTTTTCCTGGCAATTGCGGGTCTTGAATACATGCAAAAGGTGAAAGTGAATCACAAGGAAAAATGTTTAAGAACTGCTGTGTTAGAGAACAACACCATTAATTATTAGGGAAGGAGACAGCGATTGCATGGTACTCAAAAGAGATGTAGTTGTAGTTGAATCTTCAGTTCTTGGAGACTAGCATGCCATTCCCTCCAACTCCTCTAGCAGACCGACCTCTATGAGAGAAGGGGAATCGGGAGGAAAGGGTTGGTTAGTGATGCCGTATTTCCAGGACAGATCCACATCTCAATCGGTGCCATAACTAGGAGTCTACTTTGGGTAGCAAATGCTGGCAAGACTGACACAGTTCTACAGGAGAAGGAATCCTCTGATGGGGGTGGCTTGTCAAAGCAGTTGAAGGTTTTCTGTATTACAACTTTGCCTGTGAATGGGATGAGAGAGACATCTAGTGTTAAACACAGGAGTGTATTGAAGGCACATGCTGAACAACAATAGGGTTAAAAAAAGAAAAAGTGTACCTGGTTGGAGAAAGGTATCCACAGCCTAGGTCAGTGGTCTTGCGCAGGCAGATCGTTACCCAAGTAGGTTGATTCTTTGTGACAGCACTGAAGAGCTCTTAAATACAGAGCAGCTGATTAAGCATAACTGTGAGTATCGAAGCAATTAGTTAAACAAAGCAAAAAGGCAGCATTTGTTAAAATGACATAAACTGAAAATGGTAGCCAAAGGAACAAAAGATGTGGACTGATTACCAGAGTAAGCACAGAAATAAGAACTAGATAAAATTTAGAAACAAAAAACTTTAACACGACGCTAAACACTTCACTATACCCAAGTTAATAATCAACATGAACCAAGGAGAAAACAATTCTCAAAACAGACGCTCAAAAACCAGAAGTTTAAATGTGCATTGATTTAGAGTGTCTCTGCTTTTACACCAGCTAGTAAGATTTGCAGGGCTTACAAAATACAAAAAAGGACTTCACCTAAAAAAGTGGGCCTCAAAACTCAAGTGGGCTTGCGGCCTGCACTGATGAAAAGTGACCAATGCCTGTTACTTCAAAGAGGCAACACAAAATGAAACAAAAACCAAATATGAAACGAAAAAACAAAATTCAGAAACAAGAGCAGGATACAAACCCAATGACCTGAAGGACATCTTATAAATCTACAACAAAGGATCAAAACTTCAAGAAATGTGAGCTGAACAACAAACACAAGATTAGGACTGCCTGCACAATAATACTGAGGCATCTAAATTTTATACTCTCGGGTGAACCTGCCCCCTTAGGTTCAGCAGATAAAAGACAAGGAACATTACCAATACAATCACCGTACAACAGTAATATAAAATCTATACTAATAAAAGGCAAAGCCCTCACTCACTCACTCACTGACTCATCACTAATTCTCCAACTTCCCGTGTAGGTAGAAGGCTGAAATGTGGCAGGCTCATTCCTTACAGCTTACTTACAAAAGTTAGGCAGGTTTCATTTCGAAATTCTACTCGTAACGGTCATAACTGGAACCTACTTATGTACATACTGTATATACCGGCCATAGCCTGCAGCTCGGTCGGCGTGTGAGGCGGAGTTGCATCCCTCATTGTCATGCCTCCCACATAATTGAGTGCCTGCCAATATAAGGCCATCCGTCAGCGGCAATCCAATAGAAACACTCTGCCGCTAAATATTCACGGGTGAAGGGCTGTGCTTATGCAGACGAAGATGAGATGGTCAGGGTGGTGTTTGGCACAAACTCAGCGAAACTGCGAGAGAAACTTTTAAGTGCCAGTTCAGAGCTAACATTAAATAAAGCCGTGGACATCGCACAAGATAGCACAAGTACAGCTCCGAACCTTCGATGCATGTACTCCGAATGGCTCACGTGAACTGACTGTGAACGCAGTACGCAGACAAAAAGCAAGAGCTCCAAAAAGCGTGGAGCAAAAAACGCATTACACAATTGAGAAGGCAGCAAAAGAATATGAAGCAAGTGACGCATACAAGCATATTCATAAGTGCAGCTACTGCGGAAACAAAGCACACGGTGGAAAAAGTCAATGTGCCGCTAAAGGAAGACAGTGTAAAAAAAAACCTGTCCATGCAGTGTGTGATGTCTCAAATAAAGAGGAAGACGAGCTGTTTATTGATGCAGTAAGAAACGAATCGATGAATGAAACCTGTTATCTTTACAACGATTGACAAACACAGAATGTAACTTGAACACAACACATCCTACAAATACGAACCTGATTGAAAGAAATAATGATAATCAAATCCTTGATGACAGCAACACTCAGTAACAGTCACAAAACAATTACATTGACAATCATGTTACGTTATTTTTAAAATGTTCCCTTTTTTTTTTCATAACTTCTTTAACACACTACTTCTCCGCTGCGAAGTGCGGGTATTTTGCTAGTCATTAATAAACAAGACAATACCTGTTAAGAAATAAAAAATAAAACAGAAAAATAAGAACTTGTTTAATAACAAAAATCTAAAAAAATCTCAAAAGACAATAAAATAATAGCAGTGATGTCAGGCTATAACTCCACTAGTGTTCGTACACCTCTACAGCTGATGTCACATTGCGTAACTTGTAGTCATGGGGTATGTCAGACTTGCCGGCAGCAGCTGACGAGCTTGTCGCCAGGCCTTGTTAATTTAAATGACTCAAAATCGCTGGGCAGTTCATATTTAGTATCGTCTTTTTTGCCGACATTCCAGCACATTCTTGCTTGTCCCTTTTGTGGCAGCCAATAGCTACCTGCTGTACAAAGAGTTATCAGGTACAGTGAGTTCAGTCGCAGTCTGTGCCTTTTTTTCCATTCTGTCATGGTACATAAAACACAAGACATCAGACAGACGAGCTTCTCTTCCGTTTTTGAGATTCGAGACACCCGTGCTGCTCATACCTCATAGCGGCATTTTCTGTATTATGCTGTTATTTGAGCATTCATTGGTTATCAGCCCTCATACACCATCAAGCCCGACTCTTCGACTAAAGGCAAAATGAAACCGGCTTGATTTTACGGAGTGAGCCACTAACTAAGATGGTGTATGTCGCTGGGTACGTCACGTTATGAGGCTGCTTCACTGGAATTTGCCGCGACTGACATTGACTGGCTACAATTCTGTAAATAGGCCACATGATCCTAAGTCTCCTCTTACACATGGGGTCTGAGTCTATGCATTTACTTTAATTGAGGTCCTCCTTTCTGCTCTGGCAGTCCCTTACCAAGCAGGGGACCTGTTGATCTTTCTGTCTTTATCTATTTGTTGTAGGGTCTTTACACAGAGTACCACCCTTGCAGGGCACGCCCTTTAGAAATAAATAAAGTGTGCTGGCCCTGGCATGTTTCTGATGCTTGTTTCTTCTCTGTCCCTCTTTTTTCAAGTCAGATGTTCATGTCTTCACCCATGTCATGTGATTATCAAGTACAATCTTCCAAGAAAAGAGCATTTTATTCAAAATGTCTTCTAGATGGATGAGGTTAGCACAAGCTAAACAGAAAATGGATTTTTGAGACAAGCGGTGGTAATTCAATTGGTCAACAAACAGAACCGTAGTCGACAGTGCTTAACTAGCAGGCTTCAATTTTTAACAAAACTGTATGTACTTGTCTTTAAATAAGATTATGCCTGACACGTCATCCATTATGCATGTACAGCAAACCACCACAATGAAAAGCATCCCTGGACACAAAATGCAACTTGAATAGGGTGACACAATCAACAATGTGTCCAAAAAGGCAATCCATCAAATTAATTTTGAAGGAAGCAAAATGTGGAAAAATTGTAAAAAATGGAGCAACTTGAATTTAACTTGCAGAAGATCCAGGCAGGTCAGGTCTAGCCTTTGAACTGCACACGGGACCGAGCTAGCCCTCCAAAGTTGCATTTTCACTAAAAGAGACCACCTGCCGCCAGGTGACTGCACCCCTTCTGTACCCCATTTAAATTTGTCCCTATAATGAAACCTTCATAAATATTTTGTAGTTGGTGTAACAAGAATAAGATGACAGTCAAATGAATGTTGGGGTCTTGGGGGGCACCCCGTTTAATAACAGTGTCCAAAGAATGAAAAGAAAAGCATGTACTATGCAAAAAAATAACGACAAACTGAACCATTACAAAAGAGCAAAAGACTGGAGGAGCTTTGCCCGGGTCTCAAGGTGGTCCCAATCCGAATGTGACTTGCCAGTGTGAGAAGGTTCATATGCTCAGATAACCAGGAGGATCTGACGTTGCATAGGAAATGACGTCAGTTGTCCTCTGTGGGTTTCTCCTCGACTCTAGGGAAACAAGTGGAAATTGTGTTAGTGGTGGTGGTGTCACACTCTTAATCATCCCTGTAATCCCTCACATGATTGGCACAGGGCACCCTTCTATGCCACCTGAAACAAAATGTGCAAAACTGAAACAAAACATTGCCTGAAACAAAAAAACACTCAGCACGCAAAAAAGAATAACTTTAGTATGCGTACAGAACACTTTCTCATCGTAATCTGGAGGTCACTGCCTTTGAGGGAATGTCCCTAACAATGCAGGAGCTGACCTAACAAGGGAAGAAACAAGAAGCAGTGTCCGTAAAAAAATAAAGAAATAAAAATGGCAGGGACGATACTGCAGAATAATTCACATTAAGTAAGCGAGGATTCAAAAAACTGACCTCAAAATGTGATTCCTCACCTTGAAAACCTCAGAAAGGAGTGTAAGAAACGTGCCATTCAACACATAAACACCCATAACATGTTCTCAATAACCCAATTTGGAGAAATTCTCCAAACCTCCTGCCTATCCCCATAACCGTCTGGATAGCTCAGTGCCTACACTTCTGGAGCACTCGGTTCCATTGTCTACTCACAGACCTCAGACGAAGGCAGTCCTAACGTGGCTACATACTCCATTATGAATGCAGATGACAAGTTTGGAACTGAAACAGAAATATAAACTGGAAAATAACAGGCCACAAGGGCAAAGTAAGTCGAACCAGAAAATGAAATCCCTAACCCAAAATGCAACTAGAAGGTCAAACTAACATGTGACAAAGCCCAAGATGCAGTCAAAAGTCATGGTCAAGAATCAAAAGCAAAGGAGGTTTAATCCCAGTAATGAAAAGAGAAAGCACTTTTGAAAGATTTTAGGAATCTATTCACAAACTTAGACAAGGAATGCTTTGAAGATGTCTGGTGGTGTATCGTCACCTAGATGACATCCTACAATGAGAATGTGTCATGACGACATAAAACATCAAGACACAAAATGCCCCTGTGAACATGTTTTGATGACATAAAAAACAAGATGAGGTTGTGCTAAACAAAAAAAACGTGTGGTCCGGTGCAGTAATGACACACTCAAGCGGGGTGAAATTTTAGGACACCAACCGGGTCGTCCCCTTTATTCTTTCCGAGGACGAGTGAAAAACAATAATAAACAGAACAAAAATGGAGTACCTGAGTCCTTCCACCTGGTCTGGATAGACAGAGCTCTGTCTGGCAGCTTGCTGGGTCCAAAAGTGATGTCTCCTTGTGGGACACCCGGAATTTATGGTGGTCAGACTGGAAGGGGCTAGCAGGGCTAGGTGCCTGCATTGAGCGGTTTCTCAGGACAGCGAGGGACAAAAAAAGAAGACAATGTTAGCAGCAGTGCCCCCTCTCGTCCTGGTGGGCTGGCGCCCTGCCCTGGGTTTGTTTCCTGCCTTGTGCACTGTGTTGCCTGGGATTGGCTCCAGCAGACCCCCTTGACCCTGTAGTCATGATATAGCGGGTTGGATAATGGATGGATGGATGAAATAAAAATTAGCAAAAATTGCAAGTTTTTAAGTGAAGCAGATTAAATATGTAGTTAGGAATTTTCATTTACTTGTAATTATAAAGCAAAACAAAACAAAGATGCTAAGCAGAAATGTAGTCAACATGACTTTTTCTTTAAGCCAGAAAAGTCTAATAAGCGCCCAAGGCTGGATTAAGACCCCCAGAGGCCCCTGGAGAACTTGATGAACTGAGCTCCTTAACAGATAGTTGAACCTTCTTTAAAGGGCGTGGACACCTGGCTGTTTCATGCTGCTCAATCTTTATGTTGGCACAAGTTGGCACAGAGCACTAAAACCCCATTGGCACAAGGACACTCGATTGTCTTCACAAATGGTCAAAGTTGAAGGGGCCGCTTGTTGTCGGGGGCTCCTGGGTGCACACTCAGATATCCCTGGTGGTAGATCAGCACCCTGGACTAGCCTGTCTTTCTCAGCCCTCACCAAAGTAAGACCAGCGGCGCATTACACGACTTCCAGTCAGACAGCCTCTCCATTACGATTTGCTTTCCCTTTATATTTTGTTTGACTTTCTTTCAGTTTGTAAGATCTGACACTTGTTTTCAAGCTGTAGATTTCATTTCTGATGTTACTTTTTCATTCTATCATTTCTTTTATGTGTTCTTTAATTTTTGGATGTGTTTTGGACATCATTGTCAGTTTTAATAATCGCCGTAATTTTGGATAAATGTCAGTCATGACCCTTGGGAAATTGAGGCAACAGGTTGAAAGGTTAGGTAACATTTACTCCCTTATCTGAGTTGCACATTTCAGTTCCCTTTTCTACATCCTTTGCTTTAAAATTTTCTCATTTAATTTTTTGTGGTACTGAACTTTTTGCTACATTTTTTGGCCGCAGTGTTTGTTGTCATGTCTTAGCTTGATGATCGGGACTTTTGATCTCCTGGTTTTGACTCGTTTTTCTGTCTCATGTCTCTCTTCTGGTGCTCACTAAACTTACTTGTCAGCTTGCTGACATAACACTGTCAGACCTAATGGCTGGAGTTGCCGCATCTTGTTGCCTTGAGGAATCGCAGGGGAGGGCGGATTAAATGACTTCCTAGTGGCTTCTCAGCACAGTTTCAGATTCCCAAAGTATTGTCAACTCGCTGCATTTTGACAGCCTATTAATGTGCTGCTGCCTGACAGCACTGGTGGCTGTACAAATGTTTTCCTAGTATAGCAAGTTCGTCTTGTGACAGATAGGGGGTGCTATCGCTCCCTTGAACCCCTGTCCAAGACTTCAGACACCAAGTAAAAGTCCAAATGTTGACTTTATTCTCACAGCTCAGTGCACAAAGCACCCTCTCCTCCACTATACTCATTAATTAAACAATACACTACAATAAATCAATCCTCCACTCCCAGACGCGTTGCCACCCTTCCACCCAGCTCAGCTTGCCGTCTGGGAGCTGCCACAGTCCTTTTATAGTCCGTGACCCGGAAGTGCTTCTGAACCCTCAGTCCATGTGACTTCTTTGCACTTCCAGGTCAGATCAAAACTCTTTCTTCACCCCAGAAGCATGTCATTCCCCTTGTCCATGTGACTTGGACGTACTTCCAGGGCGTAGGGCAAATGATATTCATTGTTCCTCCCTGCAGCTCCGTCTAGCGGCCCCTGGGTTATCCAGCAGGGCTGTGGATGAAAACTCCATTGTCCAAGATTCCCTGCTGGTCTTTGGGACACCTCCATGCTGCAGGGAAGGCTCCATCTCGCAGCCTGGGGGTATTGGCCAGGATGACAAGCCGGCCATAGACCACAGTCTCATTCCGTCTTTTTCCATTTTCAGCTCTGCTTTGGTATGACAAGCATGAGAAATTGAACCGATGAGCCTCGTCCGTCTGCGATGTCCAAAATGTAGGCGCCTTACAAGTATTATACTTCTTCCTGAGTGCTCACTGGTTGTCAACTCTCACACTCACACAGGAGCGAGCCCATTGCCACAACTACTATGATTCTGTTGTGGCAAGTCACAGTGTGCCATGATTGAGTCACATGTGATGTCACACTACATACTGTAACTGGGTGACATAAACATGCTGTACTAAAACACGAACCATGATGTACTAAAATTAAGCAAGTGAAATCTATGTCTGAAAATTGATGAATAGTCACGTAGTGTAATGCCAGCCCATCTAGGATTGCACTATAAGGATTTTTCTCCAGTAGTTTGAGGGCATTTTCGTTTTGGCATTGTTCTAATGCATTATTATTGTTCATTTTGTGATCTGAAATGAATTTTGTCATTTATTATTATTTGTCGACTGACATTTTGTTTTATCATGATGGTGGCCATTTCGTGCAGTGCCTACCCAGAAGGTATTTAAGGCTGTGGCCTGCTACTCTATGGTCTCTAAGATTTTGGGTATTTGTGAAAAGATTCTTTGTATTGCTAGAATTGATTTGCTTAAAGATTTTTCAAGTCTAAAAGGTTTTATATGTGTTTACTTAGAGTTCAATTTTTGGTCCTATCTGTAGTGTAAATTTGACCTCCTGGCTTTTCTGACACGTTTCTTTTGTTTTTTTAACCACGATATTCACTGCTCCCATCTTCTGGTCCTTTACAAATTCCTTTACTTTGCCATTTTACTGTCTGAGACATTATGTGTGCATTGACACTTATCACATGCTTGACCAAGGACATTATTGTCAAAACGGCTGCCGAACAAATCAAGAGCACAACAAAATGGTGGTGAACAGGGCAAAAGGCATCTCAAAATGGCACCGTGATGATGTCACCACCGTAAAGTTAATAAAAATAAATCATAAAAAAGTCGTTGTACCAGTTTGAAATGTTGGCTCTCGATTTTCCAGAGACATCTGTCCTTCTTAAGGGTTTGGTCAAGCATGATGAGGAATTACTGGATCAAGTGGTTTAAGTAGGGATTGGAAGGGAAGGGGTGGAGCATTGTTGTTCCTGGCAGGAGTGATATTATTGGTCTTCCAGGTTGTTCTCCATTCTAAAGCAAATGGAAACTTGGTTAGAGTTGGTGTTACATTCAAATCCTTTCCCGTAATATAAGTAGACCACATAGCTGTGAGACACACTATAAGCTAGCCTGCCTGACTCTCTATCTATCTATCTATCTATCTATCTATCTATCTATCTATCTATCTATCTATCCATATACTGTAAATGTAGTGTATATACATCGTGTATATACATTGTTATGCCCAGATGGCTAGCTGCAGACAGGGGTGTTGGATGACCAAGACTCATTGATGGAAGAAGTCGACCAAGACTATTCAGTTTGGCATGAAATATCAGAAGGGCTACTGTAGACAAATCAAAGATAATTGAAATTGGATCATTGAAAGGAAGTACCCTGGTCAGATGACTCCCACTTTCGTTATCTGCCTATTTATGTCATGTACATGGTACCAGCATATACTGTGGGAAGAAGACCAGTTGTTGGAAGGAGTGTGATGCTTTGGGCAATGACCTGTTGGGAAACCCTGAGTTATGTGGACATTAATTTGATGTGTACCACCTCTTTAAACATTGTTGCAGAACAGGTACAGCCCTTCATGGTAGTGATATCCCCCAATGGAAGAGGCATTTGTCAGCATGATAATACACCCTGCCCTGCTGCACAAATTATATAGGATATATATAGTGATGGACAGTTGTGGTCCTTGCCCGTCAGGAAGGCTGATATACCAGAAGGACCTGGTAGAGCAGATATGCACAGGACATTGTCTCCACCGGAGCAATAGAGGGCAGCCCCGCAGGTTGCAGTGGCTGAATGAATTCAGTTAGGGCATCATGGGAGTTGGAGTTTGGAACAGCCCTGTTGAGTTCCGTGGGGGCTGCCAGGGTGAGTTGCAGAGCCCTGCATTGGGCTTCCACCACACTTGAGAGTGATTCCAGATCTGGCTAATGAGCCAACTGGAGCACTATCAGGAGCAGCATAAAAGGAGCCACCTCACTTCACTCGGGTAGCCAATGTTGGCAGGAAGACAGATAAATTGTGCCAGTGGAGGAGTGGCGGTGAAAAGAGAAAAAGAGAGAAGAGAAGAAAGGACAGTGCTGAATTGTGCTTGTTTCTTGTGCAGTGTTGCTGTGGGGAGCAATGGAAAAATTATTTCCTACTGAAATTAGAGTATGCTGTGCAGCACTTGTGCCTGTGTCTGGTGTGTTTGGGTGTTTGGGGTGGCTGGAGCATCCTGGTGGTCACTGTATATATATATATATATATATATATATATATATATATATATAGTGGCAGGTGGCCGGACACAGACAGGCGGACACCGATGGTTCAAACACTCACACACGCTTATTATACATATTTACAAATAAAGTGACACACACAACCCCAAAACTCCCCCAAAGTCCAGGCCTCACACAATGCCTTTTCCTTCTTCAGGCCGCCTCCTTTCCTCTTTTCCTGAGCTCTGCCCTTCTCCGCTGCCGACTCAAGCCACTGAACGGAGGGAGACGGCCCCTTTTATAATCACCCGGATGTGCTCCAAGTGCCTCCCGATAATCTTCCGGCAGCACTCCCCAATGTGGCGGAAGTACCGGCTGTGCACCTGGACGTCTTCCCTACAGCACTTCCAGGTGAGGTGGAAGTGCTGAGGACCAGGGATTTCCAGGCAGCAGGGCACCCCCTGGCGGTGACCACGGGCCTGTATAGGTATAGCTTCCAAGCTCAGTTCCCGTGGTCCCCAATGCCACCAGGGCGGTCACCACCTCATGGTCTGGAGGAGGCATAATCCCTCCTCCGGTCCTTCCGGGCATCCTGGCTGGGTGCCACCCCCAGACACTTCCCACAATATATATATGTGTGTATGTATATATATATATATATATATAGCATATAATTTTTTCCATACCTGCTTTATCCAATTCAGGCAGAGTCATGGGCTGCACTAGGCACAAGCTGGTTATGGCCAGTCCAGCTCACATATCTCATATTAAAAACATTTTCTTCAGGAGGTGGCAAGTCATTTATGCAGCGATTCTTTCAGCTCTTGTTCGCTAGCAAAACAAAAGCCTCTGAAAGCACCTTTGAGTGATCCAGACAAATAACAATCTGACAAAGCGAGGTCAGGAATGCATTATGGATGTTCTGAAATTGCAAAGCATAACTGCTGATTTGTTTTAGAAGCTTTGGCAGCAATGTGAGGAATGGCAAAGTCATGTCACCTTGTGACAGTTATCCTCAGAATCCTGTTATGTCAGATTATCATAAGTTTGAAGCTGGCAGAGATGCTTTAAGTGATTCCCAGCATAAGCTTCAATTTGCTTAGTGAAAATCTGTTTTGTGGATTGTGTGTTTTGCCTGTTCCCCTGTGCAGGGCAGTATATCATTCAATACCTCCATCATATACAATCAGCTGCAGAACTGCAGGACTTATCATAAATACTGGAATGGGGTTTGAATTCTTGGCAAATGACAATATTTTATATTATTAGGGCCTGTCCAGTGGACAACAGGCACCACCAAAATTGCACAGATCAGATGAAAGACCTATGTGAGGCCTTCATAAGAAAGAAGAGATTGAATATGCAAATGTAGGAAAGCTGGAGACCCTCTAAGTGGCAGACTCCCTTTAGGCTTGATGCTTGGGAAGGGTGCCAGTGCCGAAGAAAGGAGAACAGGGTATAGATAGATATGGTGTGTTATTCAGGCATGGAGTGAGACCAACAAAAACAAGAAATGTGTGACCATCTGATAGGCAGCAGCGCCATGGGGGTCTGGCAGGAAGTCCGACCTAATGTTCACTATCGGGCACATCTGGCAATAGGTGAGAATGTGGTGTGTCTTCAGCACAAAGGCTGCATGTAAACCCGAGCCTTTCAAGAGGTACCAGAGTCCAAAGGGATTCAGGGAAAACAGAAACCTATAGTGGAGATTAAAGTACAAAAGGTTCAATAAGCAATACAGATGTGTAATATTGGGTTCTTATTTACAAACTTTGCTTTATATAATAAAAACTAAATTCTAGATACACTGGCTTCCCTAGCTTCTTTCAGGCTGTGCAGAAATGCCCTCCCTTGCCATACTGACTGCAAAACTCTCAGTTAAGTTAAGTAATTTCTATGGCAGTTATCATTGGGCACAGCCTTTGAAGGGTATGCGGATGAGTACGGGGCCAAAATGGGCCCAACTCGATAGGCCCGGAGCCTGTGACAAGACAAACACGGTGCAGCCAGAGTTTTGGAAGTTATCGTACATAGGTCGCAGCGTTCAGGGCAGATATCTTGGAAGGATGTGGTCATCCAGGACCACTACAAAATGCAAAAAAAAAAGAAAGAAAAAGCCTAACATTCTGACAACAGTTGTAATTTTAAGACTTAGAATAACAACTTTTCACGATGTTTTAGACTTCACAGAATCAGAACTTGACACAATAGCAAATAAATGATTGACCCCCATCATCAAACATCTAATTTACATGAAACAAAAATTGACGTTGGGCCATCAGTCACAGTAAATGTGTGATTTACGATATGTACAAAAACGTGATAATACTCCATTGTTACATTCTAAAGTTAGACATGGTGCCAATCATGGCTCAGAACGTGGCTGCTCTTAGGAGATACAGTCTGAAAACATAATACTCACTTCCTCTCGACTGCAGATTAACCTCAGTTTCACTTGTCATTCAGACTTAATGTTGTCCACGAGACATCCAGTCCAGAAGAAATTTCAAGTCGTGTTTTAAAAACCTGTAGCAATCAATTAGCGGGCATCTTCAGTGATGGGGCTGATATCGGATTGAGAAGATCTGCTGTCCCTGTCTTCTTCCAAAGGACAGTTAACTCTGTGCCTAAGAAAATAAAAGTGGACTGTGTGAATGACTACAGAGCTGCGGCACTCTTTTCAGATGTGATGAAGTCACTTAAACTTACCACAAAGATCTGAGGATCCCCATTGGCTTCTTTTCTTTAGTGATTTTTGTTTTTCTATCTAATTTCCTCCACCCTCTGCTAGCATGGCTTTAGTTACATTGTCGTCAAAGCTGATTGCTTTATCAGAGCTGTGTGTGCTTTGGATATAAATGCATGTTTTTGATTCTGTAAGTCCATTCTGCCACCACCCCCCAGGTTTTTCCCTGCAGGTTGGAGGGCCTACATGCAGGGCTGGATGAAGATTAACGTCATAGCCAGGACGGAGCAATTGCAGGTTAAGGGCCTTGCTCAAGGGCCCAATGAAGTAGTCACGTTTGGCATTTATGGGATTTGTAACGGCAGCCTTGCGATTGCCAGTGCAGATCCCAACCTCAGAGCCACCAAGATCAGAAAATGAGAAATGTGTGAAGAGTCCATCAGTTAAAACTGCTTGCTTAAATATCCTGTTAATTATACAGTCAGTGGAGGACTTCAGAAATACAAAAGAAGCCTCAGGTGCCTCTTAATGTCAAGTGCAAAAGGGGTGTGGCTAAGAGGTCAAACAAGCACCCGAGAAAAAAGAATTCCTGGAATATGAATGGCTTAATGTAGCCAGATCTGTTTAGGATGAGGTGTTTTACAGTTACTTCTGCTCTTATTTGGTTTTTTTTTTTCATTCTTAATTTGCTTGTTTCTTCCTTGCCTTTTAAGCTCCATACTGATATGGACAGAGGGGATGGACGTACAAAGTATCTGCTGAGTGGAGAAGGGGCAGGGACCATCTTTGTCATCGATGAGTACAGTGGCAATATCCACGTGACCAAGAGCTTAGATCGAGAGGAGAAGGCCCAGTATATGCTAACAGCACAAGTTGTGGACAGGCAGACACTACGTCCGCTGGAGCCTCCTTCACAGTTCATCATCAAAGTGCAAGACATCAATGATAACCCCCCGGTCTTTCTTAACGGACCCTACACTGCATCTATACCAGAGATGGCTAATCTGGGTGAGTGAGAAGTCCCTGCTGGGCTTTTGATATACCAGGCATCTGAACGTATTGTACTTAGCAGCACAGTAGCTGAGATGTATCAGGAACATGCTGAAGTCTAATTACGTTAGTTAGCATTTAACCTTTGTTCTGACCGGTTATGAATACAGGCTGCCATGATACAGTATATGAGATGGCCCTTTGCATTAAACAGTGTCCACATGTAAGAATATTAAAGGAACAACTAGCAAAACACTTGTGCTGTATGAAGGACTAGCTGTGCTACCCGCCTAAGATGGGCTGAAGTGTAAATAGTCAATGTAGAGCTCAGCATTAACATTTGCAGTTCGCCATGGTGCACATATCTGTGTTTTGTGCCACTTGGTACAGGATTTGAAAAGCACCATTAATCTTTGTGATACACCATCTGTTGGAATGACAAATGCAACACATTTTATTATTAAAAATGTGTGTCATGCGCCATCTATTGGAAAGACATAGATACTGCAACTGGATGGACAATACAGACACGTATCCATTGATTAGGTTTATCATGACTATTATTTTGGTTCTATCCTTTAAACATTTGTTATGTACAGTGACAGGTGTTTTAATCTTAACAAATATTCTTGACGTTTCTTTTGGAAAGTTCTAAAATGATATGTTCAGCATTTTTTCCAAGTCAAACTAATTTTTCACAGTCATGGATAACTTCACCTAGAAAAATGCTGAACTTATTTTTAGAGAAAGATAGCAAGTGAACTCTGCCACTATTCAGCTGATAAGATTTAATATTCATCTTATTTGAATATTGTGGTATGGAATGTAAGAGCAATGAGTCATTTGCTGCTTTTAAATGTCATCATGTTGATTTTGGTCCTTTAGAAAGCACATACCGCTTTATACAGTACACTCGATGGTAACACTGCTGCTGTAAGACAGATTAGACATCCACAGCATCCAAAAAATACGACTTAAAATTCTGTGCTTGGGTTTTACTGTGCTGGCTGTTTTTTATACTTTATTTTTACTTTTTTGTTTTTATAGTTTGAAACATATCTCATTGTGCAACTACCGTTTATAAGAACTTGTAAACACTTTTGACTAAGAGAAACAGTTCTTGTATAGCAAAATCAATCGGTGTATTCTTGGCAATGATTTGACTGTGCAGTACAGCGCTTCATTCA
Organism: Polypterus senegalus; assembly: GCF_016835505.1. Taxonomy (NCBI): domain Eukaryota; kingdom Metazoa; phylum Chordata; class Cladistia; order Polypteriformes; family Polypteridae; genus Polypterus; species Polypterus senegalus. The sequence goes on from NC_053154.1 coordinate 41,794,904, forward strand.
TTCCCTGTATTCCTGTTCCGGTGGTTATAATTTATTTTCCTGTCAATTGTTTCCCCCAATCCATTACAGAAGTCAACAAACTGCAGGCTCGCTTGAACTGGAGCTGCTCTTAAATTTCCATTTGCATCTGCGCACTTGTTGCGAAATGTCAAAAAGAAGAGGAAAACTAAAATTTTACAAGTATGCAAGCACACATTAATCGGTTTCTTTTTGAGCGAAACACTGAAACCTTTGACATATTTCTTAGTATTAATTGGGTGTTTGTGTTCAGGGACACTGAATGTGCAATATGAACATCAAATCATCTCTAATGATGCTGGCAGTCGAGCTGAATGCAAAGACCAGCACCTGTTTACCTAGTGGGTTGGAACAAGAATGGCCAGCATTTCACTTCACTTCACATCACTTCACTTTACTTCACTTCACCTCTCTTCACTTCACTTCATGTCACATCACTTCAGTTCACTTCAAGTCACGTCACTTCACGTCACTTCACGTCACATCACTTCACTTCACCTCACTTCACCTCTCTTCACTTCACTTCACGCCACTTCATTTCACTTCACTTCACTTCACTTCTCTTCACTTCACTTCACGTCACTTCACTTCACTCTAGATCACTTCACTTCACGTCACTTCACCTCTCTTCACTTCACTTCACGTCACTTCACTTCACTCTAGATCACTTCACTTCACGTCACTTCACCTCTCTTCACTTCACTTCATGTCACGTCACTTCAGTCTACATCACTTCACTTCACGTCACGCCACGTCACGTCACTTCACCTCATTTCACTTCACATCACTTCACTTTACTTCACGTCACTTCACTTCACCTCTCTTCACTTCACTTCACGTCACATCACTTCACTTCACCTCTCTTCACTTCACGTCACCTCTCTTCACTTCACTTCACTTCATGTCACTTCACATCACTTCACTTTACTTCACGTCACTTCACTTCACCTCTCTTCACTTCACTTCACGTCACATCACTTCACTTCACCTCACTTCACCTCTCTTCACTTCACTTCACTTCATGTCACTTCACTTCACGTCACGTCACATCACTTCACTTCACCTCACTTCACCTCTCTTCACTTCACTTCACTTCACGTCACTTCACCTCACTTCATCTCTTCACTTCACTTCACTTCACTTCATGTTACTTCACTTCAATTGACTTCACTTCACCTCATTTAATGTGTTTCTTTACTAACAATGACTGCTAGTTTTACAATAACCTCATTTGTCTTCAGTGAGAGTGCAGTCGCAGCACTGGGGTCCCGGGTTTGGTTCTCAGCCCAGTCACTATCTGTGATGAGTCTCCATGTCGCAGAGATGACCGATTGGGTGTTCTTCTGGTGTCCCAGTTTCATTCCACTTCTCTTTAGCTGGTGAATCCTACCTGGCCTGGAGGGAATGAGTGCAGGGGTTGTGAAGAAAACAAGCCAGATCTCATTAAGACACTCAGCCTAAAGAGCCAAAACCAATCAGAAATGAACCGTTGACACTCAACGCCTGAAAGCAAAAGTTAATGTATGAATTTATAAAAATTCAATGAGATAATCAAAAGATTGACAGAAACAAGTAAGAGTTTTATCATGAGTGGAGCAGCTCTGAAAGTCCTCAGCAATAAAGTTTCTCTTTTGTGAGTTGTAGCTTAAATGAACTCTTGAGCTAAAAATGGCCACAACTGAAGCTGTCTACTTTGAAATATTTAATTAAGCAGTGAATATGGAAGTCATTTAAAGTAGTTATATAATAGGCGTGAAGCTTTTGGAAAATTATAGCTAAAATTAGGATAGGATATAAGGAATGTAATTAAAAAGCTTCATCATTGTTTCCTGCAGAGGCATTAGCTCTCTTGGAAATGTGTTCTTTTAATATTGTGGCTTATTAAATAATTAAACAATATCATAATATACCAGAAAAGGCGATATCCCTCCCATAGTGATTACGGCGGTACAAGAATCACATGAGACAAAATATCTTTTAGCTTACATTTACTGACGTTTTACGCAGTTACAGACGGGGAGGCATATGGACAGACTTTATCCAGGTGGGAATCTGGATCAACACAGTCAGCCATTTTCTCCGTCCCTACGCTGGGAGGTTTTTCGACAACTCTTTGTGTCGACGCAGCCTCGAAGGGTCTGGCCACTGTCCAGACCTTTTATATGGTTCTTGCTTCATTTGCTGGTCTTCTCCGTCTCCAAACAAGGGCCGAATTCCTCTCCCACAAAATACAGAAATATCATAGTGCTTACATGTCGATTCTCATTCTCACAAGAAGGAAAGAAGGTTTGTGCTGATAGAGGACAGAAATACCCTAACCTGTGTTTAAACTGACTATACAAGCCTCCAGTTGTCTTTGGCTATCTAATCCAATGCTTGGTCAGCAATTCTAACTGCTGAGCCCGTGTGTGCCACAGTTAACATGCACATGTGAATAAAACTCATAACAGTACTGTCCAGATACAGTGACATAAAGAAAAATGTAGTATTACAATCATATACTGTAAAATGTCATTTTTGTGTGTTTCATATGGTGTTGGTTTGAATCCCATAAACACCAGAAATGCCTCCCTTGAGCAAGACCCTTAACCTGCCATTCCTGCATCCTGGGTATGACGTTAATCTGCACCCAGCCCAGCAAGCCAGGCCTCAAACTTACAGGGAAAACTTGGCAGTTGGTGGCAGGATTGGCACTCCAGTCACCGTAAAAAACCTGACAATGTACCAGTGGGGTGCTGCACTCAGGTTCCAATCCAGGTGGTCCAGCATGTGATGGGTGTGGCAGTTCATGCTCCCAGCCTATATGTCTACTAGCTGAAGTGCCCGCCGTTGCCTGGGTATATCTGTATAACGGGTTAAAGGAATAAAGCAAAGGTTTCTGTGTTTTTAAATAGTGACCTGTTGTTATTCCTAGCTGTCTCATTTGTAATCCACACTGCCTCTCTATCATTGTCTCCGCCCTCGTGAGTTGAGAATTTTTTTTTTTTTAGTCCAATTGGTTTCCGGAATTGCAGTAACTGCTTGCTGGGTTGTAACCATGAATGCTGTCATGTTTGATTTGCCCACTTAGTTCAAGGTGGACAGTGTGTAATTCTTAAAATTTGAAGAAAAGCATTAGAAAGCAAGAGTTAAACAACCACCCTTTCATTCTCCTTTGCGTTGTGCTGCACTTCCACTTTCAATCAAGCCTCAGCAAAAGCACACAATATTCATTTTTATATTACAGTAGATAGAAGCAGCACACAGGAAAAACAAAAACCCACTGGGACCCCAGGGGCAAAACTTTGGGTTCCATATCTTGTCCATGGGATCCTAGAGCAGGGGTGCCCAATACGTTGATCGAGATCGACTGGTAGATCGCAAAGGTAGTGCAGGTAGATCGCGTTGCATTCAAAAAAACATTTTTTTTAAACGTTAGTCTATCATATATCCTCCAATGGCATTTGCCACTTGATTGACATACAGGGCGGCCAGTCTGAGATCTCTTCTCTTCTAACACACTGGTCATCCTGCATACACGATCAAACGCGTGAGCTACTGCAAAACTCCGGCTGTGATCTAATTAGCCTTCCAATTTATATCGACTAAAGAAGGGATTGAAAAAAAAATTTGGGGAGGGTATGGGCTGGATGTGGAATTGGAAGAGGGATTTTTTTCTCACAATGTGACAATCGAAGTGCATTTGTCTGATCTGTCAATCTATCATTGCTATTCCAAAGAAGGAAAATGTGGAAAGGCACTTTCGAACTGTTCATAAAAACTATGAAACTGACTTCCTTCCAAAAAGCGATCTGAGAAAGAGAAAGGAAAGGGAACTAAAATCGCAGTTAATTGGACAGCCGTCATTTTTCACTCGGCTGAATTCAAAAGCAAAGGCAGACACACCAAAGCATCGTTCCGGGTGAGTCACTCGATCATTAAGCATAAGAAGTCCTTCCAAGATGGAGAGATGATAAAAGATGCCTTCATTGAGGTAGATGGCTAGGGAGAAATTCCTGCTGAGATTTCAAGACCCTTGGCCGGAGAAAAAGGAGTTTCTCCTTGTCGTTATACACGCAGAATACATGCAACTTAATAACGATCAATGGCCGCTAGACTTGCCATTTTTTTCCGCTCTGACCAACATGTTGAATAAGCTTAATTTACAGCAACAAGGAAAAGAGAAAACCATGGTCAATATGATTAGCTCAGTTAATGCTTTCAAACAAAAAATCAACATCTGGCCTCAAAGCTACAGGGCCTTGATTTGGGGAAAATCCAAAACCTCGCATCAGAGCTGGAGACGTAATGGAAGGCGTGTGCGCAACTTGACAGCACACGCTACGCAGAGCAGATTGAAAATTGTCTGTCAGACTTTGACAGTTTCAAGACTCAGCTGTACTTGAGCCAATCGCTACATTTAAGTGCTATCCATTTAGGGAAGATGTTGAGGGTGATTCACCCGCATCAAAAATTGCAACACTGTTTCACCTAAAACTCCTCTACAGTGGAGGATGAGATTTTGACACTACAGGATGACATTCAGCTAAAGTATGGGGATCATGGAGAGTATTGGAACTTACAGAGGAAAAGTACCCAAACACGAGGAAATGTGCTACCTCCTTGACTGCATTATTCGGCTCTACTTATTTATGCGAGTCAGCCTTTTCCCACATGAAGATTATTAAATCCAAATACTGTAGTGACCATAAATGTATTGAATTGTTATTATGCCATAAAGGTTATTCAGTTATGCAAGGTACAACAACAAGTATTTTATGTATAAAGTATACTCAGTTAGGTCTATAAATATTTGGACAGAGACAACTTTTTTCTAATTTTGGTTCTGTACATTACCACAATGAATTTTAAATGAAACAACTCAGATGCAGTTGAAGTGCAGACTTTCAGCTTTAATTCAGTGGGTTGAACAAAACGATTGCATAAAAATGTGAGGCAACTACAGTATTTTTTAACACAATCCCTTTATTTCAGGGGCTCAAAAATAATCAGACAAATTAAATAACTGGAAATAAAATGTTCATTTCTAATACTTGGTTGAAAACCCTTTGCTGGCAATGACAGTCTGAAGTCTTGAACTCATGGACATCACCAGATGCTGGGTTTCCTCCTTTTTAATGCTCTGCCAGGCCTTTACTGCAGCGGCTTTCAGTTGCTGTTTGTTTGTGGACCTTTCTGTCTGAAGTTTAGTCTTCAACAAGTGAAATGCCTGCTCAGTTGGGTTAAGATCAGGTGACTGACTTGGCCATTCAAGAATTTTCCACTTCTTTGCTTTAATAAACTCCTGTGTTGCTTTGGCTGTATGTTTTGGGTCATTGTCCATCTTTGTCATGAAACGCCGCCCAATCAATTTGACTGCATTTAGCTGGATTTGAGCAGACAGTATGTCTCTGAACACCTCAGAAGTGGCAGCATCATGCTGTGGAGATGTTTTTCAGCAGCAGGAACTGAGAGACTAGTCAAGATAAAGGGAAAGATGACTGCAGCAATGTACAGAGACATCCTGGATGAAAACCTGCTCCGGAGCGCTCTTGACCTCAGACTGGGGCGACGGTTCATCTTTCAGCAGGACAACGACCCTAAGCACACAGCCAAGATATCAAAGGAGTGGCTTCAGGACAACTCTGTGAATGTCCTTGAGTTGCCCAGCTAGAGCCCAGACTTGAATCTGATTGAACATCTCTGGAGAGATCTTAAAATGGCTGTGCACCGACGCTTCCCATCCAACCTGATGGAGCTTCAGAGGCGCTGCAAAGAGGAATGGGCAAAGCTGGCCAAGGATAGGAGTGCCAAGCTTGTGGCATCATATTCAAAAAGACTCGAGGCTGTAATTGCTGCCAAAGGTGCATCGACAAAGTACTGAGCAAAGGCTGTGAATACTTATGTACATGTGATTTCTCAGTTTTTTTTATTTTTAATAAATTTGCAAAAACCTCAAGTAAAATTTTTTCACGTTGTCATTATGGGGGTGTTGTGTGTAGAATTCTGAGGAAAAAAATGAATTTAATCAATTTTGGAATAAGGCTGTAACATAACACAATGTAGAAAAAGTGATGTGCTGTGAATACTTTCTGGATACACTGTATAAAAAATACTACCTTAAAAACAGTGGTAAGTCTGTGAGATTAGGCATTCTAAGGCTACATATTAATAATACAATAGATGAAAGTAGAGCAATATATTACTCTACCAAGATAAAACAGTAGGGTCTGAACTACACGACAATAGGGGCTTTGAACCTATAAGAGATAACTGAACCTGCTGAAGCCACTCACCAGGTGCTAGGCCCAGAGGTCTGGAAGATCAGGGTGAACACTGATGTCCCTCCGTCACCATCGCTTCCAGTTGTGTTACCTCCGTAGCCTGGGAAAGAGTGATCTGAGTAACCTGGCTGTCCCCTGGGCATTATCTGCATGTCCGCTCTTTAAAGCTGCCCAGTTTTTCCAGGATAGGCTTGTCCTCCTCATGCACTTATACTGGACCAGGCAAGCTAAGGAAAAAGGATGGATGGATTTTTCTTTTCAATTAAACTGAAATGCATTTGGAAATTCTGTTAACTTCCAAAATATTAGGACATTACACTGTGTTTCTAATGAATAAGGATGAAAATATGATTTAATCCATCATTTCCATTTATTTTACAAATTGCCATTTCTGAATATGTTCTTTCGTTTCAGGGTTACAGGAATCCAGTCTCCCAACAAAATAAAATATTTAGCTTGGATGGGATTCAATTTTACCACTGGATGCACACACACACACACACACTCACACACACCTCATTGGAACAATCTAGACGAGAACAGGCCATTAAGCTCAACAAAGATCACCAGTCCCATCCATTTAATTTCTCCAAAATAACATCACGTCAAGTTTTAAAAAGTCCCTAAAGTCACAGACACTTGCACAGAATACTTCTTAACTTCTCTACGTAGAGCTGCCATTTAACTTACCCTCCACATTTTGGGTTAAAAGAACAAATAAATAATGGAGAGGATGTACAAACTGCACAAAGATGAGCTCCCTGCAGGCAGCAGTGCTAACCACCTACGTATCTCTATTAACAATACACTAATTTAAAACAGAATACAAATAAAAACAAAGTTTGTGCTTAAATCTGAATTGGGCTTTACTTTTGAATAAGTTATATCTAAAGATTTTTCATTAGAAGACAATGTGCTGTGACAGATAGGGGGCGCTATTGCTCCCTTGAACCCCTGTCCAAGACTCCAGACACCAGATAAAAGTCCAAAAGTAGACTACAGTAATCCCTCCTCGATCGCGGGGGTTGCGTTCCAGACCCCCCCACGATAGGTGAAAATCCGCGAAGTAGAAACCATATGTTTGTATGGTTATTTTTATATATTTTAAGCCCTTATAAACTCTCCCACCCTGTTAACATTATTAGAGCCCTCTAGACCTGAAATAACACCCTTTAGTCAAACGTTTAAACTGTCCTCCATGACAAGACAGAGATGACAGTTCTTTCTCACAATTAAAAGAAAGCAAACATATCTTATCTTCAAAGGAGAGCCGTCATAAAGGAGCGCGTCAGGAGCAGAGAATGTCAGAGAGAGCGCTAGCTAAGAAAAGCAAACAATCAAAAAATCAATACATGCTTTTATGTATACAGAAGCACCGCGATAAAGCGGCATTTTGTAGAGGAGCGTCCCTATCCTCTGTGCAAACAGCCCCTCTGCTCACACCCCCTCCGTCAGGCAGAGAGAGCGAGAAAGATAGAGAGAAGCAAACAAGCACAGCGCGGGATGCATATCTTATAGCATTGAGGAGTTTTAGTTAATATGTAATACGTGCTCTGATTGGGTAGCTTCTAAGCCATCCGCCAATAGCGTCCCTTGTATGAAATCAACTGGGCAATCAAACTGAGGAAGCATGTAACCTAAATTAAAAGACCCATTGTCCGCAGAAAGCGGCGAACCAGCGAAAAATCTGTGATATATGTTTAGATGTGCTTACATTTAAAATCCGCGATAGAGTGAAGCTGCGAAAGTCGAAGCGTGATATAGCGAGGGATTACTGTATATATATATTAACAACAGTGCACCAAGCACCCTCCTCTCCACAATACTCATTAAATTCACAAATCACAAATACAATAAACAATCCTCCACTCCCAGACACGTTGCCACCCTTCCACCCAGCTCAGCTCAACGCTCTGGTGTCTCTCTCAGTATTTTATAGTCCTTGTCCCGGAAGTGTTTTGCCCTCTCTGTCCACGTGACAGAACACTTCCGGGTCAAATAAAAATCCTTTTTCTTTACCCCAGAAGCACGTCATTCCCCTTGTTCATATGTACTTCTTCCTATGTACTTCTTCTTCTTCCCTGCAGTGCCTTCTAGTGGCCCCCATGGTATCCAGCAGGGCTTTAAAGGAAAACTCCAACGTCCATAATTCTCTGCTGGCATTCTGGGCACCTCCATGCTGCAGGGAGGGTTCCACCTGGCAGCGTGAGGGTATTAGTCGGGCTGAACGGCCAGCCATCTATCACAGTGCATTTTAATGGACAAGTGAACCGAATGAACTTTTGTATCAATTTTGAACACATTTTTAGCAAAGGTTACATTAAAATAAAAATCACCCGTCAACATTCTTTGTGAAAAAAATACCCAAATGATTCTCCTCTTCCCACCGTATGACTTTGTCTTGTTATTCTTATGCCAACAAGCTCGTGCCACTAGATGTCACACTGTCTGTGTACAAAGGAGGACATCTCATCCATTCTCCCACCCATCTATCCTTATATTAACCAACTTATCTAGTCCTGCGATGCACAGTGCTGGTGTTTGTCCTGACAACACTGAATGCCTAGCAGAAAGCAGCCATGGATGGGCTAGTGGTCTATCACAAGACACAGAAAACAGTTCTGCTTAAATAAATTATAGGTTAGGGTTAGCACTAAAGTAAGAATTATTTTTAACAAGTCAAGGTAAGCGGCATATTAAGGCAGGCAGTGTGGTGGACTTGTTAAGGTTTTGGATCTCAAACCCTGAGGTTGTGAGATCAAATCCCACTAGTCACGCTTTGCGACCACAAACAAATCACTTCACCTGGCGGTGCTTTAGATAGATAGATAGATAGATAGATAGATAGATAGATTGACCTGAAAAACAAAAGAAATGGAACCAGTTGTATCTCAGGTGGTGTAATTCAGCTTGGAAAACTTTGCCAGCCAAATAGTAATCATAATTTTAACATGTCTTACCTTAGAACCTGGCTACTTTAATAAAGGAAATATTTGTTGTACTTACTGTACATCAGCATTGGCATAGCTGGCTGGTGATGAACATGCATCTGTTAGAAAGTAAAGGTTATCGCTGTCTGCTTTATAACAGTTCAAGTGCAGAAACAAGTGAACACCCTGATGAAAGGAGAAGTGTCTGTGCAGTCACTATGTCTCTGTCATTCTAACAAATGGTGCATCACAAACATTAACAGTGCTTTTACGAATCCCATGACAAATGGCACATAAGAGAGACACACACATGGCAAGGTGCACTGCAAATGTTAACATTGGAGTCTGCATTGATTACCGTATATACTCTGTGGGAAGTAGCCCGGACACAGACAGACGGACATCATTTCAAGTCCAGCACACATTTATTTACACAATAAAGTAGTGCACAAACCCAGTGCCGCAGCACCAATCACCCCAACAGTCCAGGCCTCTGTCCACAATGCCTTTCCTTCAGACTGCCTCCTTCTCTCTCTATCCAGACCTCGTCCTCTTCCACCCGACTCCAGTCCTGAATGAAGGGAGGCGGCCTCTTTTATAAGCTCCGGCAATCTTCCACCGACACGCCCCAGTGTGGCGGAAGTGCCAGCTGTATCCCCGGAAGCACTCCGGGTGTCCCTGCTCCTCTTGAGGTCCAGGGCTTTCCAGGCATTGGGGCGCCCCCTGGCGGTGACCTCAGGCCCCTACAGGGTTGAGCTTCAAAGCTCTGCACCTGTGGCCCCCAAAGCAACCAGGGCGGTCGCCCCCTCATGGTCTGGAGAAGGCGCAAGCCCTCCTCCGGTCCTCCTGGGTGTCCTGGCTGGGTACCACCCCCAGCCGCGGGCCACAACTCGCGTATAAGTCAGGTCTTGAAATCCGAAAAATCGATCATAAAATCGGACCCTGACTTATACGCCCGTTCAAAAATGCATCTTCAACCTCAGACACATCGGATTTTGTTGCAGCAGTGCAGTTACCAATTTCTTTCGCTACTTCAACGACATTTCATTTAAAACCAGCTTCATATTTTCTTCTGATTGAACGCTCCATCGTAGATAAGGGATGCTCTTACGATAAAGGTGTATGAGGGTGTGAGACACAAATAACACAAATCAGTGCAATCGTCGCTTTGGAATAGTTCAGGTTTTACAATGTGTTCACGCAATACATAGAAAAAAAGGCTGTGTGCTCCATGGTTGCTTTCTCAGGTGGGTGTTAGTATATCCTAATCTCTTGGACCAATTGCGTGGGTTTTCTGCATTTGACTTATATGACCGACATTATAAAATACCAGGAATTATATATAAAATCAAGCCTTATCTCTTATCTTATCTATAGGAGAACTTACCCGCGAGTATATTATATAATTAGAGTACTTAGATATCAATCTATCTCAGATAAATAGCACAGCTAGTTTTATAATAAGTTAGTATAACAGTTGATTCTGGCAAAATGTGCCTATTAGGCAAAACTAGTCTGCTGGTGTAAAACATTCTCCACGTGTTTTGATTTTTCCACCCATTCATAGCTGACGCTGCCCGGTCCAGCTCATGGCGAAGGAGGCCAAGGTCAATCCCAGCAGCGTCAGTCCTACCCTGAGTGGGGTGCCAGTCCATCACTGAGCCCATTCACTTAACTTAATGACATTTGCTTGTGCCAGGACATTTATTAAGATGTATGTGTCTCAAGCCGCCCTTCACTATCTTGAATACCCAGGAGATAAAGGACATTCCAAAAAAAGTGATATCAATAAAATACAGAATAAATTGTTGGCAGGTTTGTAGTGCACTCGTATTAGCACAAGAATAGTTTACACTTTGTGCTTCATAGCAGCTTCTCTCCTAATTTAATCCATAAGTACACAAGATGGATGCCAAATGATTATGGCCACGCTCAGTTTAGATTTATTAAACAACCCAAAAGGTTCATCTTTGAGATGCAAGACAAACACACTCATGCAGACACTCTGAAACGTCCACACTAATACAGAGCAAGCTAGGAACTGAACTGTAATCCAGAGCCCTAACTACTGCGCCACCATAGAGACCAAACCTTAGCCTTATTCTTGTTACGCATTAAGTCTCACTTTTTAATTGGCTGCAACAAACTTGCCAGTTATTAAACACCAGCTTTGGACTCCTCAAAGTATTAAATTGTTTTTGAACGTGACGTACTCCTTCACTTTATATTTATTTTCTTTATGTGGTTTTGGCACATCTACTTGTAACTCTATACTGTAAATCGCTATTATTATTCTAGGCACGTCAGTCATTCAAGTCACAGCTACCGATGCAGATGACCCAACATATGGAAACAGCGCCAAGCTTGTGTACACTGTGCTCCAAGGCCAGCCATACTTCTCGGTGGACCCTCAGACCGGTAAGAGAGCTACGTTTTGAGTTATTAGCATTGGAGAAAGGAGGACAATTAGACATTTGTGAAATAATATCATATTTAATTGAAAATTTACAGTATGTGCAAAGTACCATTTCAAATGCACTTTTTATTTATAAAATTAAACATTTCCTCAATTGGCAAGTGAGAAGACAGCAAGATATTATGAACAGAAAGGCATAAGTGTGGTTCTTGTTAGGAGAAGATGAAAGACTGTTTTAATGGAATACCAAAAGTGCTGGGGTGATTATATGCCGTTGTTGGAATTTTTAGATATTTATTTTTGTGTATTTATATATCTTTATTCTGGCTGTGGTTTTAGGATGGTCAATACCATCCATCCATCCAACCTGCTATATCCTAACTACAGGGTCACGGGGGCCTGCTGGAGCCAATTCCAGCCAACACAGGGCGCAAGGCAGGAAACAAATCCCGGACAGGGCGCCAGCCCACCGCAGGGCACACACACACACACACTGGGGACAATTTAGAATCGCCAATGCACCTAACCTGCATGTCTTTGGACTGTGGGAGGAAACCCACGCAGACACGGGGAGAACAGGCAAACTCCACACGGAGAGGACCCGAGAAGCGAACCCGGGTGTCCTAACTGCGAGGCAGCAGCGCTACCACCGCCCCGTCAATACCATTTTGTATCTATTATTGCATGTGATGCGTCCTGTCAGCCTGGTCTACCTGTATAAGAAAGCCCGCCATCATTGCATTTCAGTATTTGATCTCTTACAAAAAACACTTCCAACCTTTTTATTGTTAATAGAAGCTAAAAGTGTTTCTGTGAAGATGCAGTTAATTTTAGAACTCTTACAATGGTTATCTTGACTAGATTGTCCTGATTTGCTATTTGGGTTTTTCTGAAAAACAACATAACGGTCCATCTTCTGCTGATGCCATGCAGTGTAACTTCAAAGCTGTCGGTCGATGTGTTGTGAGGAGGACTGTTCACATGTATCATTACAAATTGCACAGAAGAAGTACTTCTGGTTTCAGTCAATGAAAATGAGTCTGTTGTTTTTGAGCTTTTACACTTTCATTATTTGAATCACAAATAAATCCAGAAAAGGATGTGTAATATTAAGTTGATGACTGCTAATTGTTACCATAGAATTTAAAAATACCTTATTTTCCATCATTTTATTCTTTAATCAAAAATCTAAATCTGAAAATTCCTTTAATTTTCATTTTTTTGTTTTTGCTTCTAAAATGACATTTCAAATACCAAGCAGTACACGGACCCACAAACCTCCTTTTGCTGAGTTTCATATTTCATGTACGTGAAAGTGCATGCAACAAACAACTGTAGTGTGAATTTCTCAAAACTGTATGTGACACAAAACGTAACTGTTTCGCTCGACACTTCTTGGTTAAAAATAAGGGAGTATTCTGCTATTTGTCTAGACCCCCAGTTTTACTTTTTGACTGATTTTGTATTTTGTTTTTCTCACTTTTATTAGGTTGTTCTGTTTATTTTTTTTTCTGTTGGCTGTTTCACAATCATTCGTTATCTTCTTTTAGTTCCTTTTGTAAGTGTAGCTTATTCTTACCTGTTTTGTGTTACATTGTTAACTGAATTGTGATGTTCTGCTGGAGCATTTCCTTAATATTTCCTTCCTTCAATTTACCTGTGATGCAAGTTAAGCTTACTGGCTTGTAGTAATTTGAATCAGCCTGATCACTTATTTTAGACATTGGGATAACATCTCCTAGTCTGGAGTCTTTAGGAATTTTCTGAGGGTGCAGAGATTTTCAAATAAGGGTTCATATATGGACTCATAAACTTCCTTAGGCACTCTGGGATAATTTGCTTTTCAGCCTATTTAATCCAGGTAGTGCTTCTCTTTCTGCATTTTCCAGAGCACTAAGTGACTCCTTAGTAGTCCCTGTTACTTTTTAGGTTAAGGTTATCGACTTTTTTACACATATAAAGTTCAATACAATGCAAGCTCAAAGCATTTGCTGTTTCAATGACTTTATGTTCTAATTCACCTTTACAGTTACAAAAACTCTCCTCCTCCTCCTTGACCATTCTTTTACGTATAAAATATTGGAAGTATCTCGTTGGGTCATCTTTCACTTTTTCCACAATATTTCTCTGTTTTAACAACAATAAACAAAATGTCATAAAAAATCTTCTAGTGTAATGCCCAGAGGGGACTGGACAGTCTCATGGTCTGGACTCCCTACAGATTTTATTTTTTCTCCAGCCGTCTGGAGTTTTTTTGTTTTTTCTGTCCCCCCTGGCCATTGAACCTTACTCTTATTCAATGTTATTTAATGTTGATTTATTTTGTTTTCTTATTGTGTCTTTTATTTTTCTATTCTTTATTATGTAAAGCACTTTGAGCTACTGTTTGTATGAAAATGTGCTATATAAATAAATGTTGTTGTTGTTGTTGCAGCAGATGCACAGGGGCTTCATTTACAATAACAATCATTTGAACCTGAGGCAACTGCTGAGATATCAAAACTAATATTAATGAGTGAAATGTGATAGCTAACTTTGATTTTTTTAAAGAATACTGACCAAGCAATTGAAAATCCTCCTGAGACTTGTGCCAAATAGCAGAACTTGGCACATACAAAGAAAGAAGAAAAATACAGGGCAGTGTAAAAACGGTTTGAAGAAAAAGGCAGGTCTCTGAGGATGTATATAGCATATACCAGTGAGGCCTAGCTGGTCAAGAGGTAACACCAAAGGGAGGCCAAAAATATGTGAGTAGGGTGGTGCGGGAAAAAAAGAAAATATTTCTTCAGTAGAGATGTCCTAAATTATGGAAGGTGGTAGAAAGTGGGTAGATCCAGACATTGGCTATTGAACTGGTGGGATTTATTTTTTCATTTGGTTTCATGCTCCCAAACTCTCCTACTGCTGTATTTTAGAGGTTTACACCCCTCTTCTTGAATTTATGTGAAATTTGGCTAACAATATTGTCAATTGAAGTCAGTCTGTCCTTGCCTCTCTTCTGTCATTCTGTAGGAGTGGTCCGAACAGCTATTCCAAGTATGGACCGTGAGACACAAGACCACTTTGTGGTGGTGCTTCAAGCAAAGGACATGGGGGGTCATATGGGTGGATTGTCTGGGACAACAACAATCACAGTGACTCTCACTGATGTAAATGACAATCCCCCCAAATTCACACAGAGTGAGTCCTGAATAGATGTTGGTTTGTAGTCTTTGATTAGCATGAAATGTATCTCACTATTCCAATCTGTTGACGTATGTTCAGTGTGCTCCATTTTTGAAATGTGCTACCAGTTTCTTTTTTCCTTTTTTATAGAATATCTTTTTCATTTTGTGAGTTTATTAGATTATTTAACCACTTGACTCTGAATTGCATGTGGGGTACAGAAAGTGCATTTATGCATGAATATATGTATCATATAAGTAATACACCTGTTCACACTTATTCACAGATGTGAATTCTCCAAAACTCTGGACCAGCCCAAAGCCAGATGCAGTTCATTCTTCTCAATAGGGATTTAAGTCCAAAAACTGAGCCAGAGGCTGCTAAAAAGAACCTAAATGATGTATCAGCTTGAGTTTTCAAGGATTTCTCCTTTATACTATTCATAATATTTCTAGCTCTAAAATAATAAAAGCTTAATAAAACTATCATTTATGAATATTAAGTATTTTTAGAAAACATATCTTTATAAATGGTCATATAAAGTAAATCCGTGCTGTGTTGTTAAGTTCTGTTTTTAGAATACTGTCATCTGTTGGTCTAATATAGTACTGCAGTTCAATTAAATATTTTAATGATCCTTTTACTTATCATCAGATGATGCAATTAGTAGTAACTGGTAGGAGGAAACACGGTTGTGTTTATTCACTCAGTCGTCATCCATCTGTTTTCTATTCAAGCCACTCAAAATACCACATTTTATTGTTCTACCCTTATTATACCCAGTGCCTTATTTGACAGGCAGCTTAAACTCATTTTCCATTAACCAACTGCTGCATTAAACAAGATAGGTAAAGTTTCCATTTCATAGATTCGCTTATTGACTTCTATTAAAGTGTAACCTGTTTCACAATGCCCGCTGTCTACTCTCTCCTGTTCATACACAGTACAATAAAATTCTGAGAGTCCTATCACACAGCAAGAACAGGAGTTCCACCAAGGGAGGCAGTGGCTTGTAATATTTTATATATATATATATATATAATTATAGGTTACAGCAAAGGATTTGACTATACCATCATATTGGATCAGCACACTTTCAAAGACTTGGAACAGGGAAATGTTCACAGAAGTGAAGCAATTTAAACACAGGGTGTTATGATAGTAGAACCAAAATAGCAGACGATGGTGAGTCCAGGCCAAAGCACCCACAAAAACAGCCTAGAATCCTAACTTGTCTAAAACAGGTCTCACCACAAGACAAAGTCTGACCTCAGGTAAATGGGAGGCTCCAGACCTGACTAGGCCTCAAAATGACAAACAGGCTTTTGGAGTTCCAGAAATTTTCCAAAATATAGCCCAAGCCCTACAAGAGGAAGGGTGACCATAAACCCTTGGCTTGTAGATGAAAAAGCAAACAATCTTTATAATAGAGGATATTTGCTGTGGCTGCTGTTGGTGCAGGTTGGGCATCTCTGGCGGCAGTGGCTGGATTGGTGGCACCTCGATGGTCAGCAGGAATGCATGGTGGGCAACTGCAGTGGCAGTTAAAGTGTGACGCAATCTGGTTTGTACCTCTTGTCATCATAAGTGCTGGTCCTCCCAGGCAAACACTGCTGTAGGTGTCAGCTACATTAAAGTGTTCAGCAACTCGATCACCTGGGGACTGATTAGATGATGCTGGTACCTCACTTTCGTTTTTGATCTCCATCTCCAGATCACTTGCATCAAACTTGGAGTCTGACAAGTCAGAGTCCTATTCAACAAAATTACGTAAAACTTCCATAGAGCATTTTGCTTCGTATATTCTCTTTGGTTTC
Organism: Polypterus senegalus; assembly: GCF_016835505.1. NCBI lineage: Eukaryota > Metazoa > Chordata > Cladistia > Polypteriformes > Polypteridae > Polypterus > Polypterus senegalus. Next base: position 41,811,513 of record NC_053154.1, read on the forward strand.
TCACCAGATGTCGGTGCCATTTTAGAGGTTATTTGCTCTTCGCTACTCACGCATGCATAAGGAATCAAGGTTACATACACAAAGCTTCATAACTTTTCTTCTAGCAAAGAGAGTCAAACTAAAATGTAATTTGTTGCAGTTTACGGCTGATTGCTGTCCTCTATTCCTGAATTTTGACAAAAGTTGACATCAGCCCTGAAAGAGTTAAGAAACGAACAAAATACAAGAAAAATCTCAAAAGAGCAAAAGATGCTGCCTGAAAGATCCCAACACAATCCAAAAGAAAATCTAATAAACTAAAGCAAACAGTTATCAAAACCAGGTGAGCTGATGCAATAATAAATAAAAAAACAACAAATAACAAAACGTAGGGTCAATGTCAGCCTCTGGCTTGTAAACAAAAAGGACAAAATAGAATGTTTATAAACAGAGAAGTTATTTAAAAAAATGGAGAAAAAGTAGTTGCCAAAAAGGCAATCCTACAGCAAACCAGTCCAATGCCACAATTAAAGAAACAACCAGAGACAGAAGCAGCATAATTCAAGAATCCTGAAAATTTAAATCAAATAACAATACTTACAACCCCCTTGACAAACAAACAATATCCTCTTGATTTAAGCTTCCTCAGCTGTGTCCTTAAATAGCCAGAGGGAAGCCTCAGAAGGAGGGATGCCAAGGTGGTCCTGCCTCCTGGGGCCCCAACCATGAAGCTCAAGGAATGGAATCATATTTAAAGACACAGTACCTACATTTAAACATAATGGAAAATACATAACAATATGATAAATAATAGTTCAGAAACAACAATAAAACATAAATTAAAGAAAAATACAGATCTATACATAACAACTAAATTTATGTTGATGAGCTGAACATACAGTGCTAAGCTCAGCAGGACAATCTCAAGAAACAAAAGCTCCATGCTTGTTTTTGGATTCAGAGCGGCCGTTGATGATGTTTAATTTTTTTTATCACATTTTTCTGACATTGGAGTGTTTTGCCAAAAGCGTGGGTATTCGGAAGAAACCAAGCTTCTTCTATAACCGGGTTACTTCACCTTACCCTGGTTTTGTGTGTCCATGTAAATGCACTCAATGAACCACAAGGCACTCACTTTCCTGCCTGCTCTTTATGGCCTCGGGGGCGGTCCCTGGCAATGATGCAAGAGGAGGTCCTGTCCCTGGAGGTTCCATCCACAAAATACTAGGAACATAACAAAACTTCATTAACCACAATGAAGTAAATAGATACAGAAAATAAAATTGACAGGGAATACATAATTAGACAAATTACAAAAATAAGCAATGTTAACAGAAATGACTGTAATAAATGAACAAAACAGACATAAAAAAGTACTTAAAACATAAGACACGGGAGGAACTCTGACTTAAACCTTACACAGGGTACATTGATAGTTTACAGTTCAAGGGTGGCCATCATAATTCTGAAAGGCTACGTTGGCTTCTGTTCCAAACAAATTAGTTCTTTTAGTTTATGAAATGCGCCATGTAATTTGATATTTTGTTCCTTGTAGCTGTGAACATTCTGCTGTTCCAAAATTCTTTCAAGCCTGGGTTTTGTTTTTCCAAAAAAATCAACAAAATGGCCACTAGAGGATTAGAACCCCCCAATCCTTTAGGATTTTTTCAGTTGATTGTCCAGACATTGCATTAACCACAGCTACTTGATGACGAACACATATACACATTAAAATGTTATCAATTTAGTTGATTAACAGCGGTTTCCAGAGTTATTTGCGAGTTAACTGTCTTTCATTTCTCTGTACATATAAAAAAAATCCTGGAAAGGACATTTTCAGGGCGACGATACGTGATCTTCTCGGAATTTCTCAGAAGACATTTAAAAGACCCGCGAGACAAAAAAGACTGGCCAAGGAACATAAACATGAGACTTGGTGCCAAGAGATTGTCTCAGGGCCATCTTGCGGGGACGTGGAACATGAGATTCTTACATGACACGCCCTTCTTATCAAAAAAGAGCCATGTGCTCTCAGCAAAGAAGAAAGAGCAGCGCGGAGAAAACAGACCCAAAACCGCTGGAGAGAGAAAAAGGCAGATAAGAGATTATGAAAGCAGTGGAATTCGAAAGGCTCAAACAAACAATGGCGCGATACACATGCAGAGAAAGGTACAGAATATGAAAGCAGTAAAATTTGAAAGTATTGTATTGTAGCGTCCCAGCCAAGTTGAAGCCTTTTTGGTTTAGAGTCACTGTTACGTCCGATTGAGGGAGGGCAGATTACAGCACGGAAGACTGATAGCGGGATACTGATTGATGTGGTAAGGGGGTCGAGACACGGGGGAGGAGCGGTTGGAGAGGGTGTGTTGTCACAATGTGTCTCCAAAGATGGAATCAAAATTCACTGCGACCTTGAAGAGAAGGTAATTCCAAATATTGTTTTTAGTGAAGCTTTAAAGTAAAAGCAGTAACATTCGAAAGTATTGTAGCGTCCCAGCCAAGTTGAAGCCTTTTTTGTTTTAAGTGAATGTTACGTCCGATTGCGGGTGGGTGGAGTACAGCACGGAAGACTGATAGCGAGGTACTGATTGATGCGGTAAGTGGGTGCGAGACCCAGGGGAAGAGGGGTTGGAGAGGGTGCTAGAAAGTTGAGTTTGGGGTTACGAAGTCGGCGATTGTTCAAGTAGAACTTTTGTGACACTTTATTACGTCAGTCACACAGTATCAAAAATAAACAGAGTAAAGATCGCATTGGCACAAACAAAAGGTGATTCATCATCAGAACCAGGTGTAATTGAAAAAATAGCAGGACAAATCGAGGTCAGAAATAAAGAGTGGAAAACAAAGTCTTTTCGCCTTCGCATCATTCAATGCACAAAATGTGGATTTACACAGCAATGGACCATACGCTATGAGAATCTGTGGTCCCGCACCAGTTAAAGCAACGATTTCAAAGAAAAAAAAATGCTTTTTAAATTGTATATCCAATTAAACAAACACAGGGGTTGGCGAGCGAAGCGCGCAGGGGGCAGAGCCCCCTAGTAATCTAAATAATAAAGTACAATTCTTCCCAAGAAGGTGAATAAAAAGCAGATTACAAAAGGAAAAAAGTGGTAAGCATCTTTGTGAATATCAAAGAGAATTAACAGCCATATTATCATTAATTACTTCTGAGTCAATAGACAGAGGCCTACAGCAGGCTGTCTGATAAACGGAAGAGTTCAGTTAAAAACAGGATTGACATTTAATTTAGTAACTGGTTGGAATAAAAGCCTGCAGCCATTTTGGCCCTCCAGGAACAGGATTGCCCCTGTCCTTTATATTCTGACAAGCTGCATTGGCTGTTTTTCAAGAATTACGAAGCGTGTTGTCCAGAAATGTAGAATTTGTGGTGACTCACCACAGAGTCACTACAACCACAGCTTTATGCTAACGGCAAATCCCTTCATGCTGGGACATCTTTTATGTAATCTTGAATGGAAACACTGACACAAGCAATTATAAGTTTCCTTTTTGTTATATCTGTGTTAGTCTAACTGTTAACCAGAGAATGGAAAACTATCCATTAACTTATTATTTAAGCAATAAAGAGTGCAGAATTTACAGTGGATTCTGAAAGTATTCTGACCCCTCAACTTTCTTCTCATTTTGTTGTTGCTACTTTGGGCTAAAATGATTTCAATTCATTTTTTCTATAATCAAGCAACATTCAAAACTCCAGAATGACAAAATCAAAATAGAATTTTAGAAATTATTTAATGATTAATCAAGAATAAAAAAACTGAAGTATCACGTTGACAAAAGTTGGTTTAGAGTCTTCATGTGTCTAATGAGACAAGCTTCCACACCTAGAAATGGGGGTTTTCTGCCATTCTCCAATGCAGATCGTCTCAGGCTCTGTCAGGTTGGATGGAGAACATCAATGGACAGCTATTTTCAGGAGTCTTAGAGATGTTTGATTGGGTTCATGTCCAGGTTGTGGCTGGGCCACTCAAGTACAGTCCCAGAGCTGACCCCTAAGCCACTCCTGTGTTGTCTTTGCTTTGTGTTTAGGGTCATTGTTCATTTAGAAGGTAAACCTTCAGGCCATTCTAAGGTCTAGAGCTCACTAGAGCAGGTTTTCATTAAGGATATTCCTCTACTTTGCTCCATTCAGCTTCCCCTCGCTCTGTCTAGTCTCCCAGTCCCTGCTGCAAAATAACAACCCCTCAGCATGATGTTGCCACCACAATGTTTCACCGATGGAATGCCATTGAACAGGTGATGAGTGATACTTGGTTTCTTCCAAACATGACGCTAATCTTAGTTTCACCAGACCAGAGAATCTTGGTTTGCACAGTCTGAGAGTCCTTTAGGGCTCCGTGTGTGTTTTACTTTGGAGAGGCTTCTATTTGGCCTCCCTATCATGAAGCCCAGATCGGTGGAGTGTTACAGGATTGTTTTTGTAGCCTTCCCCAGATCTGTGCCTTGACTCAATCTGTCTCTAAGCTCTGCAGGCAGTTCCTTCGTCCTCATGGCTTGGTTTTTGCTCTGATACACACTGTCAGCTGTGAGACCTTCTATAGACAGGCCTTTCCTAATCATGTCCAACCAAATGAGGTGCAGAAACATCTCAATGGTGATCAATAGAATGGGACGCACCCCGAGCCAAATTTCAAATGGTCTGAATTCTTGGGTCAATGTAATATTTCAGTTTTTTATTTTTAATAAATTTGCAAAAATGTCTATAGTACTGTTTTAATTTTTTTTCATTCTGAGGTATTCATTGTTGCTTGATGTGAAGAAACAATGAACTTAAATGATTTTAGCACAAGGCTGCCACATAACAAATTGTTTTAAAGGTGATGGGGTCTGAATCCATTGTAAACATGGTAAGCGTATATAACAAAAAATAAAATGACACCAGTCTTAACAAATAGGACAGAATAACCTCTAATTTTGTCCTCTTTTTAAAAATCTCTCAAGGTTTGTACTCCTTCTCAGTATCAGAGTTGGCACAGCCATTGGCCCATGTGGGTCGTGTGCGAGCTGAAGATCCCGACATTGGAGAAAATGCAGAGGTGCAATATGCCATTTTGGATGAAGAGCACTCTGACTCATTCAACATCTCTGCATACCGAGGGGATGGCTTGATCGTTCTCAACAGGGTAAGCAAATCTAGAGTCTGCTGCTCTCCGGGCTCTGATGTTGCCCTCTGCTTCTCCTTCCCGGGGCATGGAATGCATTTTGTAAATTTGTCCACTTTTGTCTTTCAATATTTCCTGGAATTAACCTGTAGAAAAAATATGTACGCTATTGGCATACTGGTGGCTACTGTCACCTTCAAAGTCATCTCCTGCTGCAGCTATTCATTTAGTTAGACAACATTCCCACAGATAGAAACCTGGAAATACCTGGAAATCTGTTACTGGAACACCCTTGAGTTTTAGAAATCAAAAATGTCTCAAAATCTTTGTCCTTTTTTTAATGGCAGTTTTTATTTTTGGGAAGAGCCAGAAAGCACAAAGGAGCATAGAGTGGAGGATCTGATTTAGTAATTGAGGTTTGTGGCATTGGAGGGGCATCTTCTCACCCCTCCTTGAACCTCTCGTGCCACTCAAAGACATTTGACTTTTTCATAGCATCCTCACCAAACTTTTTTGGCCCAGGGTGACACTACACAACCGTTCCAGGAATTAAACTGTCACACATCATATATATATATATGTGTAAAGTTTCATATACTGTATACTTTATGTATCCCACAAGGAACATGCCTCCTGTTCTTCTAGAAGTGCAGCTCACCTAACCTGTACATATGCCTTTCCAGTGGCCGTGGAGGAGACATTAAGACAAGAGAAAATATAGTACAAGAATTGGGCTAGCAGGAACCAGCATCCATTCCAGCATTTCTCTATTTTACTGTTTGGAGAACCATTAGCTTTTACATACATACCAGCAGTGTGTTGTGGTCAGCTGGTACTCACAACCTCCCAGTGCTCTAATGGTACAGTTGTTTAATGCCGGGTGATGTAGTGATCGGGCCAATATCTACATGTTCCTCATGCCATTAATTGCACGTATCTTGGAAGCTCTGAATTTATGAAGGGTCTTCAGATCTAAAGTCCATGAATCCTGGAGTGTCTCCTGGTCTGTATCTATCCATCTCCATTTGGTTTACAATGCAGAAACAACCTGAGTACCACTTTTTTTTCCCATTTCAAGGACTGATTTAATTTTTTTTTTAAATGCAGCTCTCACTCCTAATTTTTTGTTGCAATATATTCTATTAAATATATATACATACATATGGTTGAAGAGGAGCCATGGAACAACACAATTGTCTTATGGTTCTTCAGTGGAGTCTCTGACAGCTGTAAGTCCATCATCAAAGGAGCTGGGAGACATTTCTCTGAGGTGCAGACCTGATCGGATGAACTTGCCTCTGGCTTATTGATGCTTTGACAGATTTATATACACTCCTTTTAAAAGTAGCAATAAACACTTTGTACTGACCAGGGCTATGCATGGATCTGATGTTCCTGGCAGGTTAGCACATTCAGAGAGCTACTGTATATGCTTGTTCTTCTGTCCGCTACCTGTTTCTTCTGTCAAAATGGAACAGCGTACCTGCTCTAATCACCAACTTCTTTAGGCCTCTGTGGGTCACGGCTGCCTAGAAAGATTTGTCTGTTTGGCTCCAGTTTGCAAATATTACACAGTTTATTGCTGTAAAAGTATTAACTAAATACTAAACATCATTTAATGAAAGTCACACTCTGAGATCATATTATTGCATAGTTATTTTTCAGCTCTTATTTGGGGCAGAAATGAGTGATTTTTATTTGAACTGCCCACTTGCGATACTCAGTCAACCAAATCTGATCAATATAAACGATAACATTTACATTAGAAGGATAGTTCATGAGCAACATGACGGAGCAGTGCTTAGCATCACTGTGTTATCCATTCAGCCGGCTGGGTGTGGAGCTTTCATCTTCTCCTCATGGCTGACTGGCTTTTCATCTTTGTAAAGCAGGTTTCTTTCTACATCTCTAAGACGTTTGTGTTTGGTAAGTTGGTAACCCTAGAGGAGCTGTGTTTGGTGGAATGGGCCCTGCAGTGGACTGGTTTCTCTTTCAGGGCAGATTCCTGCTTTGTTCTCCCTTTTCCACCAGTCCTATCCACGACATTTAGTTGGAATAAATCAATTTGAAAGCACTAAGTTAGGTCTAGTCAAAGAATTTGTATTTGCATTTTAACGAGGCTACATGTTGGAGTGGCTGTTGTATTTTTATATCCGGAATGAGATAGCACACTGTGTTTTCTACTTTGATTCTTAAGTAAGCTTTTTCTTGATTGCTTTTCTTTGTATAGGTTTTAAACTGCATGCATAAATGTGCCATTTATTTACACACTAATTTTTAGTTATCACTTTCTTCACTACATTTCTTTGCAAGCAGACTCACTTTATCACACATTTTGTTGTTCTGTACTCTCAAAATCTCACATGCCTTTATAATTTTCTTATTTTGTTTTTAGCCTCTGGACTTTGAACATCGGAAATCTTATACATTTCGTGTGGAAGCCACAAACACACACATTGACCCGCATTACCTTCGCAGAGGTCCCTTTAAGGACGTGACCACAGTGAAAGTGTCTGTGTTGGATGCCGATGAGCCGCCCCAGTTTTCAGAGTCATCATATACCTTTAACGTACTGGAGAATAGCGCTGCACCGGCCATTGTGGGGCACGTATCAGCCAAGGATCCCGACAGCGGAGGCACTGCTGCCATACGGTAATCTTACTCCTTACACCTGCAAAAAAAATTTGTAACGTAACAACTTGCACAATAATCTGTTATGATTTTGAATGTTACTTTATATTTTAATTTTTCTTTTTTAATTACGCCCTAAAGGTTATTGCCTAAATTCAAACTTTAATAGTTATTATTCTGCTTATGTAATAAAGGAGCTGCAAATGGCTGATGAGTAGTGAGTATACCACTCCGAATGTTTAAAAGAAAGCAACTTTCGCTTCATATTGACATCAACTACGTACAACACTTTTAATAATAACAGAGGTGTTTGTGGGCTTTCTATCCTAAAATACAATTTACAGTACTTATCCAAGATTTTTTCATGATGCACAGTTTTGTTTAGGGTCACTATCTGTCAGCCATTGTTGTACCAAGTTTAGATTTCATACCATATTAAAAATGATGCTGTTTGGCACAAAGTGTCCCATTTTAGAAGTTTAGCCCCTTACATGTAAATAATCTCTCAAAACAAGTATGGCAGCTGCAGTTACAGTTTTTGTACTTTTTAGAAACACACAACACATTAGTTTACAGGCCCATCTATACTGTATAGTTAAAAATAAATATTAAACAAATATATATCTTACATATAGAGCTCAATGTGTGTTTGTTCTTTATATAATTCCACACCCTTAGTCCAATCTCAACAAAGAGTCTGACCCTGAGGTTTCTTTTTACTACAGTGAGTTTTAAGGACAGTGCCATTAATTTAATGTATTCTAGAGCTCAAAATCCATTATATTATATCAGTATAATATATTATTATATTGTATGATAACAAAATACAGGTAAAATTCCGTTACAACGAACTCCCAGGGACCTAAAAAATATTTTGTTGTACCGAACATTTTGTTGTAATGAGATTCTGTATTTGTCACTTTTTTCACATGCGTCCAGGCATTTGCAATCATTTCAATAGCTTCTTTTGCGTTAATTTTAATCTCCTCCTGCCTAAAAGTTATGCTGATAAGAATTTCTCTCAGCTTTTCCTTGCGATAATACACTTTCAGGGTGTGAATGATGCCCAAATCCAATGGCTGAAGCACTGCCGTGCAATTTGGAGGCATTCAACGCGAACATTATCTAAATGCGGAAGCATGTTGTGTGCAGCACAGTTCTTAATCAGAAGCCTAATCATCCTTTTCTTCTTCATATTGTGAGGTTTCTGAACTCTTTTAAGACCATCCCAAAACAGGAACATCTCGCTGAAGTGCGTCCCGAAGTGTAATTGCAGCGTTTGTGTAAGATTGTTTGTTCTTTGCCAGGGCAGGGCATAGCAGGCTCACAGCACTTCAGTGAAGTGACACAGAAGCAAATCATAAAAGATCGGGGTCGTGCTATAAGTTCCTGTCTTGCACCCCAAAACACAAGGCTGAGTCTCAGTACTTTAGCAAAACCAGCTTTATTCAGCTTGAAGCAGGAACGGCACACTTATTTATTATAGCGGGATCTGCAGTCAGGCAGGATAGTGGCCCGATCAGTGATCAAGTAATCCTGTTACCTGCATTTACAATGTACCTTGCACCACCCATTGAGATCTTTTCTGTTTGCTTTAGCAGAGAGATGCAGCATAGCTTTGAGCCTGCTGTTGCCCCAGCAACAGATAAACAGTCTTCCATAGTCTTCCAGACTTCGGGACGCTCTTTGACGTGTTGTTCAGTTTGGAGAGGTCCCAAGAGAGTTTACAAACCTCACATTTTCTTGAATGAGTGCCACATTAATAGGAATGCTTCTTGAAGGAGCATCACTGAACCATAGAAAACTGCTTTTTGACGTCTTCAAATGCAGCAGTTCACATACGTTTGCAACCCGAGATTTTTCTTCTTTTTATGCTCGGTCTTTCAAGAAAGTTGACAGTGTCAATGGCAAAATTCCGAATTCACTGGCAACGTCTTTTTTCTTTTTGCTGCAATCAAGAGTCGCAAAAGTGAAAAGTTTTTTTTTTCTAATATGAACTGTTATCGTTTTTTCGTGTCTGCCGTTTCTATAGGAGGGTGACAATGAGTTAAATTCCAATGGATGTTTTTCAAATGTTGACGAGCAATAACCAAAAGGTATCACTGAAAACCGCAGGAAACAAAAAAGGCAAAAAAAAAAAACAGCAGAAGGAAAGTTCGAAGAAAGAAAAAAAAATTACAATGTTTCTGTTTTGGGATCGTTGTGCACAACTGAGCTGCGGCCACAGAACTAACTGCTCTGTGTATGATTCATTCAGGCATTTCAAGGTCTTTTGGGCACTTCGTTGTAATGAAAGTATCTGCTGAATGTACTTCGTAGTGATGAGATTTCTATAGACTCACGTCATATGGGGAAACTATCGGGACCATAAAAATACTTCATTGTAATGAAAATTTCATTGTAAAGATATTCGCTGTAACAGAATTTTACCTGTATTTCTTTTTGAATTAATTATTATTTATTCATTTTTTGGTGAAAACTATGCCTCCTTTGTAATTGGCAAAGTGTTTTCTGCAGCCAAACAAAAGTTAGAAAGCTCTACCTTAAAAATACTTACCCGAGCATCGCCAGCCCCTGCTGTTAGTACATATACACTGTACACATATCCACATTATATATCACTCTGAAGCAGCAAGTAAACATTTTTGTAACCAAGACAAAGCATAAAGTGTGGTGGCACTTTCATGACCCCTGTATAATTTGCAAAACAAAAAAACAAGTTGTACAAAGCTTTGAACGTCTTTCCAGATGGGAGTCCAAGATCAGACTGTCATGATGTGATGTAGGAGGAGCTTATATGGGATCCATGCAGAAACAGGCGGATCCAGGAGGGCATACAGTATGACAGAAGTGACATTCTGCAGAGTGAAGAAAAGAAAACACATTAGGCAACAGCGACCACCCCTGGTCTGCCGGAGAATTGCAACCATCAGCCCCGTAGCGGTCCATGAAACACAACATGCATATAATTACATAGTCGTTCAGACCATACACACATACAGTATATATATATATATATATATATATATATATATATATATATATATATATATATATATATAATTTTTCATGCCAGTCCTTTGAACGATTTTGAGAGAAACCTTACATTCTGTACAATAGATTGTGGGTTTTGTGTAGCAATTCGCACATCTTCTCCTGCCTCCTGATGCAGTGGCCTCCTAATAAATGATGGCACGTGCATGGTTGACTGCTCCAGGTTTTCACTCTGTGGTTTAGTAAGATCCACCAATTCATCAGCTGCTCCCTGAATGCCTTTTGGGAAAGTCGTAGCTGCTGCTTGGTCTTTGCTTGTTCTTTGTGTAGTAGAACACTGTTTACAATGGCAATGTCCAGAAAACTGAAGGAATGAGTCTACAGTATTGCCACTTTTAAGTTTTCTGTAATACCAAATCAGTGCATCTGAAAGATCAACACCTCCCATGTGTTTGTTGTACACCATTACAGCTGCTAGAATGGCTATGTCCTCTCTCTTCCCAGCTTCCTGATTATCCTTTACTTTTTGGGAAATTGTGACACCAACATAAGCGAAGCGAGCAGGGGGCGGAACCCCATAGATGTAGTAAAATTTTTTTCCCATAATAACACTAAACGTCTTTGTTTGTTTATCTTTCATCCAATGAGTAGATAACAAGCTGCTTTGCACCATCATCTTATTGTCATGTTTCATCCAGGTTCTCTTTCCTAGATGAAATATTTTTATGTCATGTTATTAAATCTGTATAAAGTGATAAGATGTCCGTTCTTCCAGTGTCTGTGCCCGTGTCTGTGCCTGTGCCCAGGTGTAATGTTATCCACCATCCACAAGAGGGCGGCATTAGATAATAGACTGTGTGGCATACATCACGTCATCCAGTGTCCACAACAGGGCTGGAATATTCAATAATAAAAGGCAACAAGACGTTCAACAAAAGAAAGATATAAGGGAAATCTGGTAAACAGTGGTTCATAAATACATGATGCAATCAAAACTGACGGACTTACCATTATACTATTAAGCCCGTGTTTCATTATGCAAGTTAATGTATATTATGATATTTAGTTATATTGTGTTCTTTTAAAATTATTTTTATATTAATAATATATGTGTTAGTTTAATGTTTTCGATCATGTCCCCTTTATGTGGAGCCTAAGGAGGTGGGGCCACCAGATGATGCAGCCTTAAGGACTGACCAAGCTAAATTTGTAGCGGCTTTGGCATAAGTCTTTATTTTCAATTCCAGTTTTTGACTTTTGCTTCTTTTTGATAATTGGGTGTGCTGACTTTTGTCCCAGCTTCATTCTACAGTCTACTGCTTTTGTTTTGGTTGTGTTTGCTTTAAACCAGGGGTATCAAACTCAGATCCTGGAGAGCCACAGAGGCTGCAGTTTTTTGTTTCAGCTTCTTACTACTTTAGTAACCAGTTACTGCTGCTAATTGAACAGACTTCTTTTAGTTCATTTTAATTGACTTGCTTGTTAAGATTCAGATCTCTTAATTGTTTTTATAGACTAGGAGTTTATAATTTCAATTTCATAATTAGAAGCCAATTCTTGTTGCTAGTGAAACCAGTTATTTAAATCCATAGCTTATTGGTGCTCATATTTTGCTACACCAAACATTTTCAATAATGTTGATTTTTCTTTTTCTAAGGGCACCATCAAAATGTTTCGTGGACTTAAACAAATCGATATTTTTTAGACTTTCACCCGATGGACTCACAAGTGCAAACAGGATCGGGTTAGCTTGTTGTGTGGGCTTGCTTTGGATATCATTATTATTTGATTGCTTGTTAAGGAAAAAGCAATTAAGACTTCTAGATCTCAAAAACAAGTCAACTACAATTAAGATAAAAGAACTGGGTTTCATTGTCAATAGCAATTCAGTAATTAACAAAGTGGCTGGAATAAAGTTCTGCAGCCACTGTGGCCTTCCAGGATCTGACTTTAAAAGCCTGCTTTGCTCCTTTTTTCTCCTTGCATTTTTGTGATTCCTTTTTGAATTGTTAATAATAACATCTTTAATTATAAAGGAGCCCCCTCCATTCTGGACATTCTAAAAATGAGTGCTTTAAAAAACCTTAGGTCCGTTTTCTTGGCCTGTGCAAGCCATAAGCCTGTCTTTTGAGTTTCTGGCTTGGTTTCCTGGGGTTCTACCTCCTCGGATGGCAGGTCTGGCTTTGGCTTGTTGTCTGATCGCCTGTACCCTTTTGTGCTATTTGGGAGTGGCAGGAATCACAACACTTCTATAGGCATAGGGTGATAACGCATCACATTACAGCAAATGCAAAATGGTGGAGCCCAAGCTAGAAAATATTCACAAAATGGCAGTGTGCTGATGTCACTATCATAATGATAAAATTAATAAAAAATGTTGAAAAACAGATTAAACCTTTACAAATATGATAAAATAAAATCTATATCTGGCCAAATGGAGTAACTGTGTGTTTTATTTTCCTGGTGGGTTTTAACACCCTGGTCGTCCTTCTAGAATTGCATGTCTTATACAGTACAGTAGGTCTCTGTGGTTGTCCAGCTGCAGCCCCTTTTTACAGCACGTCTTGCCACTACTCAGCAGCCCTCTTCTGAAATGTGTTTGATTGTGTTACTCATACAAGATGTGGAATAAATAAAAGTGAGTAGGTGGCTATCCTTTACAGTGTTTTTCAAGCCTTGTAATCTATACGAGGCCAAAGTGATTCATCTTTCTTTCTAATGGAGAAAAAGCTCACTCCTACAGGTGATAGAGTAAATGTAAAAGCCATTATCTATATCGTCATGAATCATTTTTATATTGAATCAATTACAGGAGTTGATAGAGCACATATCTCTCTCCAGGAGACCATCCTTTAGTCTCCTGGCAACAAATCAATTGGGCAGTCTCAGCCTCAGCCAGGGTGCCATATTAATGCCTGCTGCTCTCTAAAATCATCAGAAAACTCAGAAGAAATGCCTTCAGTGGTAACAGGAGCATTCAAAATTAATTATGGTTTAAACCTCAAGGCAATTATTAAAACAAGATTTATCCTATAAAATTATCTCTCTGTCTTGCCAATTAATTTTAGGATTATGTTTTATGGTGAAGTGCCCATGGATAATCAAGAACAATAAGGTGTCGGCGAGAATTAATTTAAAATAAATAATCTTTCCCACATGCCATGCAGTGAATGCAAGCTGTAAGGTAAATTATTCACTTTTACCAGAACTAATTGACTTCTTATCTATGGCCTGAGTGTTTCTAAGTAGTCCTATGTTTAATTCATTTAGGCACAAGTTATGTGAATTAATTTTTTTGTTAGCACCTGGAGCAATAAATGCAATCTCCTTAATCTTATTTTTATCTGCTAATAGCAAAGTAACAAAAAACAACTGATTCTGATGTAACATGAAGCAATAATAATTCAAAATGTCCTCTCTGTTTCCTTACACACGTTACACACAGCTCATAGTCCAGATTTAAAAGGTTTCTTATTCTCTTCAGTATTTAGTCAAGTTTGTCCAACTTCCAATGTCTTTTCCTGATTATCTTGTAGCATCCTTAGTGTTTGCATTTTTTGGCTTGAAAAATTATAAAAATTTATTAAATCTCATCTTTTTACTGTAAGAGTACAAAATTAGAAGTGTAGGATGTATAATAATGATACAAATAATAGTAATAATGATAATAATAATAACAATAATAATAATAATGCTTATCTTTATATATAGTACGCTACCGTGGCTGTTTGTTTGTCTGTCCAGGATTTTAACTCACCTGTAGCTCGCAAACTGTTTGACCTATTGACCTGTAATTTAGTACACATATACTACTTGGGGTCTACTATCCGCTTTCAGGGTGATGATTGACCTCCAAGGTTATTCCTCATTTTATTTTTATTTTATTTTATTGTAGAATAAACTCCCGGCAGTGATCAGCAGGGCGGTTGTGCGGCACATGCATACGGGCGCCATTCTCATCCCTACCACCTTTGCCGTCACTTCCCCTACCTCTTCAAATCTTAAATCATTCTTGAGGCAGATTAAAGACTTAAGTGGCAGCTTAAGTGAAAAATTAAGGAAAATGAACTAAGTAATTGCAACACAAACACTGAATTAATCCGTTTTAACACGAAAAGATGCAGACGAAAGAAGAGAAGCAGTGGGCCGCTAGGGTGGAGAAAAGAAGAGCTGCTCAGAAAGCAGCACATCAACCTCTGAGCAAAAAATTGCTAAACGTACAGAGAAAGAGTATTAAGTCAAGTGCATTCACTGCACGGTATCATGCAGTGTGCCATTACTGGTATCGTGTATATACTGTCAAATTGTGTCGTTTGTGGGGTACAGTGGAACCTCAGTTCACGAACGTCTCTGTACACTTTCAACTCGGTTCACGACCAAAAAGTTTGCCAAACTTTTGCCTCGGTTCACGACCACACACTTGGTATACGAACAAGCCAGTTTCCCTTTCGGTTTGTGCGCGCCGATGATTTCCTCACGTGTTGCATTGTTCTCAGTCAGACGTGCCTGCCTGCCTGCCTGCCTGCCTGCCTGCATGTGAGAGAGAAAGAGAGAGAGGGGGAGGGTGTGTGCTGCTGAGACAGAGGGGGAGGGTGTGTGCTGCTGAGAGAGAGAAAAAGAGCGATCCTGCTCCTGCAGCTGAGCAGGGAGCCTGGGTGTTTTGTGTCAGTGTTATTCAATGTTTTTACATTAGTTTACTATTACACTGTGCATTCTATGGCGTAATCTATACTAATAAAAGGCAAAGCCCTCACTCACTCACTCACTCATCACTAATTCTCCAACTTCCCGTGTAGGTAGAAGGCTGAAATTACAGCTTACAAAAGTTGGGCAGATTTCATTTCGAAATTCTACGCATAATGGTCATAACTGGAACCTATTTTTCTCCATATACTGTAATGGACTTTAGGTCGATGGCCGTGGGGGGCGGAGCTGCGTGTGACATCATCACGCCTCCCACGTAATCACGTGAACTGACTGTGACCGCAGTACGTAGAAAAGAAGGAAGAGCTCCCAAAGAGCGCTGAAGAAAAACATCGAATACTTTATTCGCGCGATACAAGTTTAATGAGAAGACACAAGGTATAAACGAGACTTTGGATCACTTTGTAACGGAGTTAAAATTGCTTTAGCGAGAAACTTTTAAGTGCCGGGTCTTAGCTAACATTAAATAAAGCCGTGGACATTGCAACATCACACAAGAGAGCAGCTCACGTGAACTGACTGAACGCAGTACGAGTGATCACTTCCATGCATCAAACCTGTTCAAAAAATGCATTACACAATTGACAAGGTGGGAAAAGAATATGCTCCGAGCTGAGCTCCACAGCTAACGTGGTCGTGCGGAAGCAACTTCATCACACTGCCACCAAATACTCACAGAAAAATCCACAAGTTAATACACACGCTGTCTCTAGAGTTTCTCCACACTCAATGTATTCCTCGTTTCCCCGTTACACCCTCTGATCTCCCATTTCAATTCAGATGCCTCCAATTTCCAGTAAGGCTGTGCTTTGCGATGAGAAGTAATGAGTCTCAGGGACAGACCTAACAAAAGGTTGCCATTGATTTCAGGTAAGATTGCTTTTCTCCTGGACAACTATATGTTGCATTCTCAAGAGTGAGCTTGCACAACTTGGTCATATTACAACCAGAGTGCTGAACTGACAACGTGGTATATAAAGAGAACTATAATAATCGTAATAAACGAACAATAAAACAGCGGAGAACCCGTGGATTAAATAAAAAGGCAGCTTCCTTGGCAAAGCAAGGAAAAAGGATGGCCTTATATGTCATTCGTTTATAAAACAGTGGAGAAGCTGTGTAAGGCTGCTTCACAAAAAACCAGCGGAGCGTCTTATATGATCATGCAGTCAGCTAAAGAAGGGAATCAATAAATATCTAGAATCATAATAAACGAACAAAAAATAGCGTAGAAGCCACGGATTAAATAACGGAAATGGGTACCTGAACAGTAAAGTAAGTCTCGAATAGCTACACAATAACTATAACAATTGTAATAAACGAACAATAAAACAGTACAGAACCACGAAGCAAGGAGAAACGATGGCCTTATATGGCGTTCGTTTATAAAGCAGCGGAGAAGCTGTGTGAAGGCAGCTACACAAAAAAACAGCAGAGCGCAACACTCTGAATGTATTCTTCGCATCGCCGTTATACCCTCTGATCTCCCATTTCAATTCAAATGCCTCAAATTTCCAGTAAGGCTCTGCTTTGCGATGACAATTAATAAGTCTCAGGGACACACCCTACAAAAGGTTGCCATTGATTTGAGGCAACATTGCTTTCCTCCTGGACAAATATGTTGCATTCTCAAAAGTAATCTGAGTGCACGGCTTGGTCATATCACAACCGGACTGCTGAACTGACAATGTGGTATACAAAGAGATTCTTAACAGATAGTTATTGGTATATTTTCCTTCAGTTTAAAAAGGTTTTCTTTTCTTCTTAATAAAAATTTAAAAGCAGTTCTTTGTCGCTGCGAAGCACGGGGATTTTGCTATATACAGTATATATATATGTAGATATATATGTATGTATGTATGTATGTATGTGTATGTGTGTATATATATGTATATTTATCTGTATGTATGTATATATGTATATGTGTGTGTGTATGTATGTATGTATATGTATGTGTATATATATGTTGATGTGTATATGTACTGTATATATATACACATAGATATGTGTATATGTAGATATATATATATATATATATATATATATATATATATATATATGACAGCAACACTCATAACAGTGACAAAACAATTACTTTGACATGTGTCACTTTTGGATTCATCAGAACCACTTTTGATTTCACTGTTCATTTCAATTTTACTGCCTGAAGACAAATTAACTTCATCATCACTGCTCATATCACTGTCAATAGCGTGCAACACCTGGGCTGCTGAAAAACGTTTCTTATGAGACACCATTATGAGGCTAGGAGAAGACGTGCCTGCACTATTGCCTGGGTAACACTCAGGCCTTTTGGTCACGTAAGACACGCCTATATCGGTTTGCTGTTGGCACCTTTAGAGCCCGAGTAATCGTTGGGTCTAATGCTTACGCAAAACACATCTATACAGTTTCCCGAGTGATGCTTGGGGCTAACACTGAGCACTATTTTTGCAGTTAATGCTAAGGAGGTTAAGGGCAAATTATTGACTGTCAAGCAGGAATCAGCATGGGTTTCTTATTTTGCTGGTCTGCCCTTCCTTTCATTAATAATGGCCCACATAAACAGTCATTTCCATTGAACACTCCAAACTATTATCAGAATTGTAATGTTGTATATCAGCTTGGATAAAGGTGACAACCATATACAGTACTTAGCCATCTGTTTCAGCTATTACCACCAAGGAAGCATTAATGGTCACTAAAAGCAGGAAGTACTAGATGTGTGTATCATCTGTGAGACTTTTCAAGTTTGTTTACTAGGTTGGTCTACTCTCACATCTTAAGATTAACACACAAACCCTAATCACATTGATGCCAAACTGCCAGTCACTCTGGAATATTCCACACAGAACCCCATAAGATGGATGCCTCGTGCCTGTCACCCTTCAGTACTCCACACTCAGACTCACGATCACCAGCACTAAGAAACATATGTATGCCCCCAGTATGCATGAATAGTCCACACCCTTTGATTATACGCCACTTACCAAACTGGGGTTTTACTTCTACCGCACTTGTTCTTCTATTGAGGCGTGACTTCTCAGCCTTGACTAACCCTGCAGAATGAGCAAATGGCGATCCCCACTGCACTAGGTGCCCTAATATTTACTTTGTTACTTCAGTCACAGATATACAGTTAGGTCTATAAATATTTGGACCTGCCTCACAGTTAGGAGACCCGGGTTCGCTTCCCGGGTCCTCCCTGCGTGGAGTTTGCATGTTCTCCCCGTGTCTGCATGGGTTTCCTCCGGGCGCTCCGGTTTCCTCCCACAGTCCAAAGACATGCAGGTTAGGTGGACTGGTGATTCTAAATTGGCCCTAGTGTGTGCTTGGTGTGTGGGTGTGTTTGTGTGTGTCCTGCGGTGGGTTGGCACCCTGCCCAGGATAGATTCCTGCCTTGTGCCCTGTGCTGGCTGGGATTGGCTCCAGCAGACCCCCGTGACCCTGTATTCGGATTCAGCGGGTTAGAAAATGGATGGATGAATATTTGGACAGAGACAACTTTTTTCTAATTTTGGTTCTGTACATCACCACAATGAATTTTAAATTAAACAACTCAGATGCAGTTGAAGTGCAGACTTTCAACTTTAATTCAGTAGGTTGAACAAAAAGATTGCATAAAAATGTGAGGGAATTAAAGTATTTTTTAACACAATCCCTTTATTTCAGGGGCTCAAAAATAATTGGACAAATTAAATAACTGGAAATAAAATGTTCATTTCTAATACTTGGTTGAAACCCCTTTGTTGGCAATGACAGCCTGAAGTCTTGAACTCGTAGACATCACCAGATGCTGGGTTTCCTCCTTTTTAATGCTCTGCCAGGCCTTTACTGCAGCGGCTTTCAGTTGCTGTTTGTTTGTGGGCCTTTCTGTCCGAAGTTTAGTCTTCAACAAGTGAAATGCATGCTCAGTTGGGTTAAGATCAGGTGACTGACTTGGCCATTCAAGAATTTTCCACTTCTTTGCTTTAATAAACTCCTGTGTTGCTTTGGCTGTATGTTTTGGGTCATTGTCCATCTGTATCATGAAACGCGGCTAAATCAATTTGACTGCATTTAGCAGGATTTGAGCAGACAGTATGTCTCTGAACACCTCAGAATTCATTCAGCTGCTTCTGTCCTGAGTCACATCATCAATAAACACTATTGTCCCAGTGCCACTGGCAGCCATGCACACCCAAGCCATCACACTGCCTGATTCCACTGTGTTTTACAGATGATGTGGTATGCTTTGAATAATGAGCTGTTCCATTCCTTCTCCATACTTTTTTCTTGCCATCATTCTGGTGGAGGTTGATCTTGGTTTCATCTGTCCAAAGAATGTTTTTCCAGAACTGTGCTGGCTTTTTTAGATGTTCTTTAGCAAAGTCCAATCTAGCCTTTTGTACTCTTGAGGCTTATGAATGGCTTGCACCTTGCAGTGCACCCTCTGTATTTACTTTCATGCAGTCTTCTCTTTATGGTAGACTTGGATATCGATACGCCGACCCCTGGAGAGTGTTGTTCACTTGGCTGGCTGTTGTGAAGGGGTTTCTCTTCACCATGGAAATGATTCTGCGATCATCCACCACTGTTGTCTTCCGTGGATGTTCAGGTCTTTTTGCGTTGCTGAGTTCACCAGTGCTTGCTTTCTTTCTCAGGATGTACCAAACTGTACATTTTGCCACTCGTAATATTGTAGCAATTTCTCAGATGGGTTTTTTTCTGTTTTTGCAGCTTAAGGATGGCTTCTTTCACCTGCATGGAGAGCTCCTTTGACCGCATATACATGCAAGCACCACACCTCAAATCAACTCCAGGCCTTTTATCTGCTTAATTGATAATGACATAACGACGGACTTGCCCACACCTGACTATGAAATAGCCTTTGAGTCAATTGTCCAATTACTTTTGAGCCCCTGAAATAAAGGGATTGTGTTAAAAAAATGCTTTAGTTGCCTCAGATTTTTATGCAATCTTTTTGTTCAACTCACTGAATTAAAGCTGAAAGTCTGCACTTCAACTGCATCTGAGTTGTTTCATTTAAAATTCATTGTGGTAATGTACAGAACCAAAATTAGAAAAAAGTTGTCTCTGTCCTAATATTTATGGACCTAACTGTAAAAGCAATAAATATAAATATAAAAGCAAGGTGGTATTTACTGAAGTGCAATAATACCAACAGAAGAAAGTATTCCAGAAAATAAATTGGATGGCAAAGTCTGGATATAGTTTTAGAAAAGGCTTACTGAAAAATCAGCAATGTCACGGGTAGATGTGGTCCTTGATGGCTTTTTAATTTAGCACTCGGTGTGATACACAAGTTTACGTTTGCCGACGTTCCACGGAATTGTCACTCTCTCTCTTATTGATTGATGTCTCTTGGTCTCTGATGTCACTTCCTATGTCATTCTGCTTCCCAGTCCCTCAGACAGGCCATTATTTATGCTGAAATTCCACACAGGGACTCCAGGAGATGTCACATTACACACAATCAACTGGCTAGCTGTCCTTCTGATGGATGGCTCTCCTCAAAGGCTTTGGTTTTGTGCACATGCACATTGGTTTCCATTCCCTCTACCATTAAGTTATAAAATTACTGACACAGATGCATTAAAGTTATACATTTCTGATCCAATACAAGGAAAATGTATAAGAGAGGAGACTCTTAATGTAAATCACCCTGTAGTGAAGTTGCTTGGAGAGTCCTGTAAATTTCTTTGTACAGTAGTTAAGTTGCCCTAGAGTTCGTCTTGGTTCAACTGAGCAAAATGAATAATATAAGCAGTCTGTAGTTTCAAAACATGACAGTTTCATACTTCAGGATAACACTAAAGAGTTTCTTTCCTAATGTAGTCACTCTGGTTAAACACAGTCAGTCTCTGATTCACGTCTGTGTTTTCCTGATCTCAAAATGATTTTTACTATATACAGTAAAGGCTTGCTGATATATTAATGGGCATAAATGCAATTCCTGCATCATTAAATTGTTTATTAATGTGTTTTTGCGCACATCTTATTATTTTCCAAGACTATATATAATGTTGGGATGGTGTCATGTATTGTATATTGTGCTGTCAACTGACTTGATTGATTAACTTTTCTTGTGTGACACCAAGAAAAATTCTTAGCAACTACGTTGCCTGGCAATAAAGTTTAATTCAATTTATTACAATAGTTAGTCAGATGACTAAGTCTTAAAAAATTTAAAACAAAATCCATATTTAAGGCTTGATTGTATTATTTTAGATTACAGAATAGTTGTGACCTTACTGATTTTTTCATCCTTTTTAAATCAACATGGCATTAATGCAGCAAAGTGGAATGCTGTTCACAACTTGTTCTTAATTGCCAAAGTGTAAATAGAGAAAATTGTTCAAAAAAAGGGCTAAAGTAAAAAAAAAATGTTTTCATGGTGTTAAAAATCAATAGCCAACTGCTATGCCCCTTCAATGTTTTCTTTTTTACCCAGCTGGCACTACGCCTTGAGCTAGGGTTGGCTGAACTGAACAGCCTGTTTGTCCGCTGTACTCACAGTCCCAATGAACTGCTGTATGATGTCGGTTAAGCCTTTACTTGTCTACAAACGCAGAGTGCAGCTTCTTGGTTCAATCCTTGATGACTTTAACCTGTTGTAGGCGTCAAAAGTTTACCCATCCTTTTTGGCTATAAGGTGCTCTAATGGATAGATAGTTCACACAGTAGAAAAGATCACTGGGGACCCTCTGTTCTGAATTGCAGATGTCTTTATAATATGTTGCATCTGCAAAGGCGACAGTATTGTGAAGGATCACCTGGCAGAAGGAACTGTGGCATCTGCCACATTCTGCCAGGTTCTGCAACAGCTTCTGCCCCTTGGCGCTCCAGACTCTGAACTCTGTGCTGCCTCCTGCCCTCACATCTCCTCCTAGTACAGTACATTTGTTACACTTGTTACTACTGTAGTTTTTTTTTTAATAGTTGTTATCATTTATTTATTTACTGCTATACATTTCAAATGATTACAATCTATTTACTTACCTCCATTATTTATTTATTTATAGTGTATTATAGTTCTTTACCTGTCTCGCACTTGTCCTGTGTTTATGTCAGAGTCAGTTATAGGATTTTTGCTGCCCTGGGCGAAGTTGCAGATGATGCCCGCCACCCTCATTTCTTTGAGAGGAACCATCACCGTCATACCTGTACATTGAGACCTGGAGATCGAACTGGGTACAGAGAAGTATTTAGGACCAGTGTTGAGTTATAGCAACGTCTGTTTAATACTGTAAAATACTCTCTTGGAGGGTTGCAATTTCAAAAACTAATTTGGAATCTTACTGCATTAGTAGTCTTTATTTATTGCTTTTTGACATTTCTCCAAAGAAAAATTTAATAAATCTTTCATCCCCAAGTAATTACTAAAATTGGGCTGTGGATTCTATAGTTCCCTAATTAACCCACCAAATAAATGTGTGCCTTTTGAGGATGGTGACAGTCTAGATATAAGGTTTTTTTTTTCTTAACTAAGACATCACTGCAGCATATACATATCCTTTAAATTAACAAAATTAATGTAAATATTACAATAATAGCAACATTGAGTGAAACTGAAAATATAATGATTATCTTTAAATAGGCATCTTTTCCCACAATTCCTCTAACCGTATGTTCCTGTATGCAAATAACGCATTCTACCTATCCAATCAATGCATGAGCTTTTCCAGTAAGAGATGGACTGCACACAACTGCTTCAGCGTGCCCCGAGTGATATTCAGAAATGGTGATAAGCAACAGAGGACGATATTTGCTAAGTCTTAATGCAAGTTTTAATGACAATCATCGTTTGAGTTAAATCAGCTTTTAGCAATTCACTCAAGAGCTACAGTCCTGTTGCCATTTTGATTGACACATGTCTGTGTCTTCTGTGCTACAATCTGAGGATTATTATTTTCATTGGTATCATCATCATTGTTGTTGTTGTTTGTGTTATTGTTGGACTGTGTAGGTCGTCAGACGTAAAGACCGAACGCCATTAGTATGCAAATATAATATAAAAACAATATAATAGGACGTTTACTTTGAGTCTGAGTGTGTGCAGGTCTGTATTGTTTAAAAAAATGTTGTGTCACCCAGGGCCGTTTCTGGGCAAGAGATTGTGCTGTGCAAAGTGCAGACAGACAGTGCGGCGCTGCTGAGACGCACAATATAAACGTCTCTTTGTGCTCAGGTCCTCTAGGGCTGCAGTAGTATGCCCTGGCCACTAGAGGGTGCCCTAGCCCCTTGCCCAGACAGCCTATACCCACAAACGGCCCTGCTGTCTGTATATACGATGCACTGCAGTCTTAGGAGACGTTATTAATGCAACTGTAGGCTGCAGTACTGTGTATGAATGGTACAAAGTCACTTGGCTTGACATGAAATTGCTGCTTTTGTTGACACATAGGCTAAAATAAAGATATCAATAGCTTTTTAGTTTTTAATAAAATCTAACAATATTATAGTTACAGCAAACTGATCTGAACTGATTAAAATATAAAAACTTAATGCTTTGGTTGCACATCCTACTTTGAGTGTTCAACACACGTTTATCGACTCGAGACATCTAGATTTAAAATTTCATCCCACTCTTTTTTGCAGACGTTCAGTCAAGATGAGAGGGGATATCCCAGTCAGTTTAGAGATTTTCCTTGGGTTTAAGAATGGCACTCATTTATTCCCTGGGTGAGGTGGCTGTATGCAAACGTTTTCCACCTTTAACAAGACGCTATACTCAAACTGATTTAAGTGAAACACAAATCACGCTGAGTTTTCACCAGATATCCACATTCTTGAACCATGAATCCTATGTGGTGTCACTTACTGTTTCAGCTGTCTGACCTCTTTAGGTTACAATCATTAAAGATTTGCAGTGCTTTGACTGCATTAAGTAGGTTGACTTTTGCATTTATAACAGTGTGCAGATCACAGTCCAGATTCCAAAGTTAAGGTTGACTTTACCCGACTTCAACTGAAGTGATTCTGATTAGCTGTAAATAAAACTGACTCTGGTACAGAGACCACCATGGTGTCCAAGGAGCTAACTAAATATCTACAATTATTTGTTATAAAGTATAGATTGGGCAAAATAGAAAAGAATTTGGACAGCACTGCATGCAGTATGTCATGGAACACTGGTAACCATCATTATGTCATGGAGAAATATTCCACCAGCAGAACTTACTGTAGCAAAGATCAGGGTAACCCTTCAGTATTGATGACTCAAGAACAAAGGGAGGCTGCCCACCAGGGAAGCTGCCCACATGCCAACCTTAACGAAACTACAGGAATGTATGACATGAACTGGCTACTCTGTTTATATTTCAGCTATTTTATATATTTTCTTACATTGACTTGTGTTTTAACACACAAACATAACCTTTTATGTGTGCATGTTGCACAAGCTAGTCTAATGACTCAGCAGTTAGGGAATTCAAAATCACAGACGCAATCAAAGAAACAGAGATTGAGTTGACAGCAGCATATCAAAACATAACCCAAAAGATAATCCAAAATTAAAATCAACGGGGTGAAAGAATTGTAAGGGAAAAAAAACAGGAAAGACATGAGAAGAGATACCAAAACAGAGCTTGAGATGAAGTGTCAACCATTGGAGAATCATCCTCTGTTAAACTGGAATTGACATCAGAATATAGAAGTAGTCTGGACAATAGAAATCTCCAAATGTCACGTCCAAGGGTTGTAAAGAAATGCAGAATGAATCTGCTTGAATCACATAGCATGCATTGTCTTTAATTGCTCTCATTTCTGTGATTCAGGTTCTCCATTGATCCACGCTCAGACCCAGAGCGTTTCTTCATCATTGGCCCTCAGGATGGAATAATCAGCACCACCACCCCTCTGGACCGGGAAGCTGCACTCTGGCATAATATCACCGTGGTGGCAACAGAAGTGGGTATGCCCTGCTTTTCTAATAGAGTGTATCAAGCTATGAAGTCAGCATTGCCTTTTTATACAGCGCAGCACAAAGAGGGGATGGCAATTCTTGCCTTGGTGATCTGCCATGCCATCAGGTCTTCATTCCAACCACTCTCTTTATTAGATGCCAATCTGTACTGTTAACAGAACATACTGAAAAACTACTGATGGCACTTGTGAGTCATTTGTTTTGGCAGCTGGGTAGAAAAATAGAAATTCTCTGAAAGGTAACAAGGAATGGAATGAAAACTGAACAAAGAAAGTGTAAAGGCTGGTAAAAGTCAGGTTTAAGTGTACTACATGTTATGACAGCAATAAGTATATTTCTGATTTCATGAAGGCATAGAGCAGTGTTTCCCAAACTCGGTCCTGGGGACCCCTTGTGGCTGCAGGCTTTTGTTCCAACCAGCTTCTGTTTTTAATTGAACTCCTGGGCTAATTAAGTGAACTGATATTTCCCAAGTTCTGTGTTTTGGGAACAATACAGAAATTAGAAAACTAAGTTTGCTAAAAAAATAATATTAAAATGTACCAAGCAGTTATATAGGAATAATGTTTTTTTTCTTTTTAACAGTGTTTTCATCTTGATTTTCATTCTACTTTTCAAGGTGTTCTAATTGTTTAATTAATCCATTATTTACTAATTAGTGGGTCTGACGCTAAAGTAGTTACAACCTTTGATTATTAAGTGCTGTTTGCCTGGGTGTCTGATCTGCTTGTTTTAAATTGTCATTATTAAGATACAACGAAGGGGGAAAAACTGCACAGAGAAAGGGCAAAGTATAATGAAATCAACAAAAGAGAGTTAAGCATTTAAATCTCTAGCAAAAGCAGAAATATTTATAAATGTCTTATAAATGTAAAATCATACTGCTATGCTTTTCTGAATGTTGAATAAAAGAAAAAATAATACCAACTAATTAAATGATCTCAGTGTTATCAGGTGTTGTCACTGACTAGGAATCTGGTTGGAACAAAAACCTGCAGCCAACAGGGGGTCCCTAGGACCGAGTTTGGGAAACACTGGCATAGAGCTTCTTGCATTATTTATTTGAGATCACAGACTGCTGGAACAAGCCATAAAAATGAAAAATACATTCAGTTACCAGCAACTGACTTCACTTTAAGAAACTGGCGAGAAAGAAAACCAGCAATCACAGCAACTGGTTGACCTAGGATGATTAGAAATGTGATTAGAATGATGAGTTATGTTCTTCTTACACTGTATAGTGCCATAGGCTGAAAAGATGAGGGTGAATTTTAGGATCCCTGAGAGATTCCAAAGGATTGTAGGTGGTCAGGGTCCCGACTCCCAACAGGGAATGTACTGGAATTATTTCAACAGCAGATTTACCTGCTGACGTTCTCAAAAAATGTGAACACACTGGTGGCCAGCAGGTGGCAGCATTTTTCACAAAGAAAATGCTGAAAGGCTCCAACATAATAAATAAGCCTGTGATGCTATTTATTATAGTAGAAAAAAGAACAAGGGGAACCATTGGCTGACCATTAGAGATTGACTGACATGGGTTCGCTTCCAGAAGTGAAAGACAGGACGGTGTACAACAGGGGAGAGCCTAGCTAATGGTCTAATCAGGCAGTTTTAATTTTTTTCCAGATATTTCTTGGTCACCAAAAATGTTCTAAATATCTTTTCAAGGGGTTTGGGTGCCAAGATATCTAATGATTTTGTTAATTTTTTGTTTGAAAGAATTTTTAATGATGCTTCAATGAAATGCGTTCTCCCATGGTGCCAAGCTGTTTATCTTATGAATGCCAGCCTTTTAGAAATTTCCTGTTGACGGCTGCGAGGTGAGGTCAAGCAGAAGTGTGTGGAGTATGACATCATTGGGTCAAACGCGGAAAGGCCAGCACTTTCTGGGTGTGCAGGTCTGTAGATCCAACAAAGAAAAGACGTCTTGTTGTTCTAGTGATTGTTTTCATCTGATTTTTAGGAAATGAATTGTTTTGTTAATTGACTGTGACTTTTGTCTAACATTTTGGTGCTGATTTCCTAAGATTCTTTTGGTGTCCGAATCTTCTTTGAATTCTGAATTTTGCATGTTCTCCCCGTGTCTGCGCGGGTTTCTTCCGGGTGCTCCGGTTTCCTCCCACAGTCCAAAGACATGCAGGTTAGGTGCATTGGCGATTCTAAATTGTCCCTGGTGTGTGCTTGGTGTGTCCTGTGGTGGGCTGGCACCCTGCCCAGGGTTTGTTTCCTGCCTTGTGCTCTGTGGTGGCTGGAATTGGCTCCAGCAGACCCCCAAGACCCTGTAGTTAGGATATAGCTTGTTGCATAATCGATGGATGGATGTTTTATGCTCCAAGCTTATTTATTAGATTATTGTCTTCCCATTACAGACCTTATTTTTTCCCCATCAGACTCGTAAAAAACACAGTGAGGCAAGTATGTGCTTTTATATTTTGCAAATTTACAATAGTAGCATTACCTAATGCACTGTTTTTATATGTGTTACACAAAAACAGGCCATTTACTAGATATATTTCAGTATTAGTTATCAAAGACAACAGAAGTGTTTGTCCTGCTTCAAAATTGACTGCGACTAAGTTCAAGGTTTAAGGTTTTGATTTTACACAAGAAAACTGGACATTTGCTTTCTTAGATGCATTCAATAACAGACAGAAAATGAAGTAAAGAAGGCAAGACAGGTGTAAACTTATGCAGAATTCTAAAATACTTACATCATTTGGAAACAAATTTGTTACTAACTACTTGTAGCAGTTTGATAACAGGTTTTTGCATAAATGGTTATATGATGCATATGAAAAACTTTGTATAATCTCCAATATTCCTTATTAAATAGATGGATGGCACTGGAAAGACAGGAATTTCTGCACTGGTTTGTGTTTGTCTTTAAAGCGACTGTCCTCCCCGATTTACTGAAGTTGAGCTCTGTGTGTAATGGCTGTCTGTTATTAGCAGGGATGATTTCCAGGTTTTTTTAACATTGCCCTCTGATACGCACTTAGCAAATCAGCTACGTCAACCCCAGTATTGTTAGCTCATCTTCTGTAATTACTGGAGATTTTTTTTTTAACCTTTATTTTTCAGACTGATAAATCAGACAATAAAACAGAAGGTCTCAAGAAACTGGCTCACACTCAAACGTTGGATAGCAGGAGGTCCTTATCAACTTTAAAAAGTCGGAATTTAAGGAGAAGGAATAAGGGGTTGTTGCATTTAGAGTGTGTGTTTTGAAACAGAAGTTTTCATACCCGGCCAGAAGGCTTGGGAGAATGGACTCACCAGAAGCAGGTCATTCCCCCACATGGCAGGTTGCAGCGTTCCTCTGGGCTAAGCCGAATTAAGACACCCATAGGGTTGCTTGGTAAATGGAGTCTGGAAATGCAACCCTATTGGGGTGTTTGGGAGCCACCAGAGGGCGCTGTCGTGGGAGGACTTCCCTGGTTTCCACACAACCCAGAAGTGCACCAGATGACTGGGACAAGAGCCCAGAAGCAATTCATGGGTCAGGGTAAAAAGAAATCCGGCTGCCTCATTTGGATGGTGTCAGAGTCGGGAGGCAGTGGGCTCTTGAGGTGGAAGGAGGATTGTGCTTGGTGCTTTACTTTGTTGTTATTCCTGTGAAGAAGGCATTGGCAGTAAATAAATGCTTGTATTTCAGTTGGAAGTCTGTCTGGGTATTATTGTGTCTGAGGTTTGGGGCTCTCTGTCCCCCCTTGTGGTCATTTTGTTTTGTTGTTGTTGATTTCAGCTTATACAATTTCTCGTATTAGGAATTTGTTAGTTTTCACATACTTCTTGGGGTTAGAGCTCAGGGTCAGCCATTGTACAGCACCCCTGGAGCAATTGAAGGTTAAGGGCTTTGCTCAAATATAATCTCTTTTGGCAGTGACGGGGATTCGAACCAGAAACCATCGGGATACCAGAGCAGATCCTTAGCCTCAGAGCCACCACTCCGCCCTTATGGTTTCTTCTATTAATGTTCCAATTAAGATTGTTATCTAGACCAGTTCCTAAGTATTTATATTTAGTTACTATTTTTACCTTCTCCCTTTTGAACAATGATGGGTGAACATGCAGATTTCTCCCTCTTAAAAGTCAAATATTGTTTCTTTGATCTTTTTGATATTCAGAGTAACATAGTTGTTAATAGTCCACTTGGTTTAGATAATGGCTTTCATCCTCTCCAGATATGTGTCATGTCAGCATGGTGTCATCATCATACTTGATAATGGAACAGTGGTCACTGTTCTGTCTCAGGTCACTTGTGTAAAGTGTAAATAGTAATGGAGACAGTGTGCAGCCTTCAGGGACATCTTTGTCTGAGAAAATGACTTCTGAAAAAGTTCCTTGCACTTTGACTATCCATGAACAATTGAAAAGAAAGTCCAGGATTCATAATGTTACAAATGAGCAGGCATTCATGCTGTTCAATTTCTCAGTCAGTATGTGAGGTCGATCAGATCTGTGATGTAAAGGTGTCCGCAAAGCACTTCAACCTCTGAGGTTCTTTTTATATTGGTGGACAAGTTAATACAGCAAATGCCTAAACTGCTAGCCTTGATTCGCACGTACATCCTGCAAAATGTATCTACTGAACATTCACTCAGCACAAATAAGCTCAAAGACAAACAAGAATATCCCAACACTGGCCGAGGCTAACAACCTCAACTTCGACACCTTAGCAGGAGCTTGAAGCCATTCTACTCCACGTTGTCCCTGCTGGGAATCGCTTATGTGTCCATCTGTCTTCAGATTGCTGAAATGGCTACACTTCAGAACACCCAAGCAAAAGCCAGGAACCGCTACTCCTGTCGAGTTTTTGTATCCCCCATGGCTACCTTTGAAAAAGCTACACAAACTTAGCAGAAGCCAAGAGCTCATCGCTACCCCTGACAGTAGGTAACCTGAATGGATACAGTTTGTCTCATTAACAATCATCAGTCATTACCAAATGTCAGTAAACAGCAGGACAACTTCAGCAAAGCTCAAAATATAGATAGATATAGATATAGATAGCTCAAAATTATTTCAGTCATGACTTTTTTTTTGTTTGTTTGATGGAGAAACGAGGTGCAAATGTTAGACATGAAAACATACAACCTGAAATCGGGGACACGCAGCACGCTTTGTGTCAGCTGGCGTTAGCTTTGGTTGTTGCCGTCTTTGTTCTCTTCAACCGAGTGTGATGCTTGGCAGCGGAGGGGCGGTCTGTACAACAACAACATTTATTAATATAGCACATTTTCATACAAATGATGTAGCTCAACGTGCTTTGCATAATGAAGAAAGAGAAAAAAGACAAAATAAATAAGAAAATAGAATTAGGGCACAGTAACTAACATAGAATAAAAGTAAGGTCCGATGGCCAGGCAGAACAGAAAAAACAAAAAAAAACTCCAGATGGCTGAAGAAAAAAATAAAATCTGCAGGGGTCCCGAGGTCACGAGACCACCCAGCCCCCTCTAGGCATTCTACCTAACATACATGACCTCAGTCAGTCCTCATGGTATTCAGGGTTCACATGGAAGAACTTGATGATGACGGTTATGTGGACTTCTGCCCTTTAATCCAGCAATGTAAGGACATCACGGTGCTTTGATCAGGTGGTCGTGATGCAGATCGCCACCCCAGAAAACTGGAAAAAGAACAGCAGAAAAAGTAGGGGTTAGTATGGATTTGGAGCTACCTTGAATAATAATGATAATTAATTGAATATACAGAATATCAGAGTTACACTAAATTGAAGTTATGAGAAAGCCATGTTAAAATAAGGAGTTTTTAGCTGTGTTTTAAAGTGCCCCGCTGTATTAGCCTGGTGAATTCCTATTGGCAAGCTATTCCAGATTTTAGGTTGTGACAGATAGGGGGCGCTATTGCTCCCTTGAACCCTCGGACAAGACATCAGACACCAGATAAAAGTCCAAAAGTAGACTATTTTTATTCTGCTCAGTGCACAAAGCACCTTCTCCTCCACAATACTCATTAAATTACACCAAGACACAATAATAATAAAATCCTCCACTCCCAGACGTGTCGCCACCCTTCCACCGAGCTCAGCTCGATGCTCTGGTGTTTTGTAGTCTCTTTTATAGTCCTTGACCTGGAAGTGTTTCGCTCTCTCTGTCCATGTGACTAGGAACACTTCCAGGTCAGATACAAAGTCCTTTTTCTTCACCCCGGAAGCATGTCATTCCCCTTGTCCATGTGACTCGGACGTACTTCCAGGGAGTAAGGCAAATAAAT
The DNA here is from genome assembly GCF_016835505.1 of Polypterus senegalus. Taxonomy (NCBI): domain Eukaryota; kingdom Metazoa; phylum Chordata; class Cladistia; order Polypteriformes; family Polypteridae; genus Polypterus; species Polypterus senegalus. Next base: position 41,843,118 of record NC_053154.1, read on the forward strand.
GTCGTTCCTCCCTGCAGCGTCATCTAGTGGCCCCCACGGTATCCAGCAGGGCTGTGGATAAAAACTCCATTGTCCAGAATTCCCTGCTGGTCTTCGGGGCACCTCCATGCTGCAGGGAGAGCTCCACCTGGCGGCCTGGGGGTATTGGCCAGGAGGAATGGCCAGCCATATTCCACAAGGTGCATAACAGCAGAAGGCCACCTCACCACTGCAGGGAGCAAAGTCTGACCAAGTGTTCTTCTCAGTTATTTCTTCTCACACCCCCCTCTCTCTCTCCTCATAATGCTACTTTTTAAAAATCCTTTGAATTGATAGAGTCATTCTTGCTGCCATATGCAAGATATTGCATTAATCAAAAAACAACTGGTATGTTCCCATGGTCTGGTCGATTGATAATCAAGGTATTTATTTTAAACATTTTAAAGTTCCAAGCCTCCATTTCACATATCCGTACAAGCAGACACACACGGGTCACTTTATCAAACCTTAAACTTATACATCTTTCTAATAAATAATGACACTCTTTTAACAAGTTTTGCCTTTTTTCCCAGAATTCCTGTTTATGTCTGCTTTGCATATACCCCCAAATTGTATCTACTTCCAAATTCAGCATTCTTGGAAAGCTACCTCATGAATATTAATGAGCTCATTTGTACCTGCCTGCAATTTCAGTTACAGAACATTTTGATTACAGAATGTCAGCTTTACATAAGCCCTGAGCCCACACTTTAAGAGCCATTAGCTGAATAATTCTAAAATAAAAGACACAAATAAATATTACGAGTTGTATTTAGCATACTGTTAAATCCTGGTCATTTTTTAACAGCATTATACATATCATGAACATCCGATGTAGAATAAGCAGCAGAGCATCTTCCACACTTCTGTTAGCCCAGTAAGGAAACTGCTGTTTATCTTCAAAGGACTTTATTCGTGTCATTAAGATATTCTTCACCAAGTGTTCAGAGCATTTTATTGGAATTTTAGTTTTATAAGTCTTGGTTTTGCCAGCTGATGCCACATGTGCTTCCTAACTCAAGACTTTATTTGATTCTCCCTGCATTGGCCTTTGAACATTGTCTCTGCGCCCTCATCTCCTCAGCCTGAGGCAAACTCAAGTTATTTCACACCACTGTTCCAGCTTCAGGCTCTTGTTTTCATTGCAGCCAATAAAAAAAATCTGAAGAAATAAGCAAAAAAAGTGTGAAATATTTGAAATATGGCTAACTAAATGACTTTTGACTATAATACTGGAGCAGAAGAAAATCTGTGTCCAGCAAAGTAAAGAAAATGAGAGAAAAAAAAGAAAACAAATGACAAAGTTCACGGTAAGCAGCAATAAAAAGTGCATACAAAATGCGTTCATACAGATCTGCCGGAATCTTTGCATAATGTAATTTGTTAATAAAAGAAGGCTATGTGAATTTTAATTTAGTGGGTAAAATACTCAACTGCATTCAGGCTACAGGGCTTTAATGCAAACAAAAATGCTCTTGAAGGAAAATGAAGCTATTTAGGGCCAGATGCATGTGCAAGGAGGAGAAGAGCAGGAGTTGAATTATTAATTATTATTATTATTATTATTAATTATGGAGTATGAGGGTGTTGTACTGTGTTAGCCATTATGAAAGTAGTGACAAGTCAATCAAAATGACACCTTTTATTGGCTAACTAAAAAGATTACAATATGCAAGCTTTCAAGGAAAGAAGGGGCCTGACTTACCTCGAAAGCTTGTATATTGTAATCTTTTTAGTTAGCCAATAAAAGGTGTCATTTTGCTTGACTTCTCACTAAGAAAATGATTGTTAGTGTCAAAATTATGAATTAGTAAACTAAACTACCAAAGAATGAACTTAAAGCAAACCTGTCAACAAATATTTTGAAATAGTATTACCACTTTCTAGGGTTACAGATTTTATTTCTTTTTTGAATAAGTTAAAGCACAAGGAAGCCAGTGTGTTTATATACTAGTGGCTTCTCAAAATGCCCGTGGCTGGTCATCAGAAGAAGTAATTTCCGCAACACAATTCATAGTAGTCGCTTGGGGCCAGATGTGATTGTCAATCAAGAACACACATATGTGGACAACCTGCTAAAAGGTTTGTAACCACTAGGGGGTGCCACTGAGCCCCAAACCACAGACACCACAATACCCAACACAATTCCAGGTTCAAATAGACTATTTTTATTTGACAAAGTGCCTTCTGCATACTGTTAACATTCACAATTCTTCCTTCTTCCTCCAACAGAGCGTTGCCCACTGCCTCTTGACTATGACTTAATTTAAGTGAGACAGCACACTCTCCTTTTAAAGTTGACCCCAGAAACGCTTCTGGTTTCCTATCCAAATCCACTGAAGTGCTTCCAGGTCATGCAGAAACCAGGGCAGTCATCCCCCAACAGCACCCTCTGGTGGTCCCTAAAGATTCCGACAGGGCTGTGTCTCCAGACTCCAACTCCCATGCCACCCAGTGGTTTCCCGATTGGGTTTAGCTCTGAAAGACACTGCCACCTGCTGTATGGGGGAATGAACTGATCTTGGAGAGCCAGTTTGCCCGATCCTTCCATTATGGCTTCCTGGCCAGATATGAATCCTTCTCTTATCCTGGTCAGAATGTCTGCCCATCCTTCTGGGCACCTACACAGCAAAATCCTGTACTGCAAAGCCTACACCCACAGGGTTTCTTCATCTTCCCCTAGTTCCTCTAGTCCCCAAAGGTGTCAAGGAGACAGCAAAAGAAACTGCACAAAAGGCTTGACCCTGAGAGAAGAAAAAAAGCTAAAGTTGCAGTTATCAATTCAGAAACTCAGTACTACAAGGTAAATAAAGCTAAACGGTTAGTTTGTACATTGTAGTGAGCGCTGTGACAGAGTAGACACACACATACACACACACGCACACGTAGACCACTGCAAGTTATTTGGCTCCATGCGTCCCAGAAGCACCTCTGCTGCTACGATATGTTTCTGTCATTTTGACAATTGTATCACTATATGGCATAACAACAGCAAGTCAAGTTCAGATAAGCATTGTGGTCTATGGATATACTTTGTGATAAAACATCATGGCTATATTTTGGCATGGTATGTTTGCATTTCTAGTGGGACAGTAATGTTAAATTTCTTTAAATATTCATTTAGATTTGCAGTCAATGTTGTGCAACTTCATCTGTGCATCTACTGGTGTTGTTACGCAGATTTGTTGATTCGGGTGTTTTCAGGGCTGAAATCTTCATCTCCTGTGGCTCTTCGTTATCAGCTCTCTTAATGGCAGTCCTTTTCACAGAATGTGACACACCATTTACATATTTTGCAATTCATATTTCCACAAACATAGCTGCCAGTTCTTTCAGCCTTACATCGACTCCTATCCTTTTGTCATAACATTTTGTTGAGCAAGGAAAAGGTGCTATATAAGTAAAATGTATTATTATTATTATTATTATTAGAACTGTGAACAACAGAGAGCACGCAGCACCTGTGACAACATATCATTCGCTTTTACTAGTCCATTGATATTTTGGAATGTCAATGTATAATCTGAGTTTATAGAAAGGTTTTTCCCTTGCCACAGGTTATGATTATTTTTAACCTGTGTGATGTTCTCTCTGCCCATGCGACATACATTTAATAGGGGACTTTTTAGGAGACTTTTCGACTGTACCCTGTTGTAATCAGAAGCTTGCTGTCTATTGGGTCACGTTAGCGAGATCACCATTGCTCTGCAGTTTAAAATCACTTTCATGAGACACTCGATTTATGGCAAGCCAAATTAACATTTAGAGATATCTCAAAATGAATTTCAGATATCTTAAAATGTAATTTACTTTTTAAGATATCTGAAACTCGCTTTGAGATATCTTAAAATAATTTCCTTTACATCTTAAGATATCTGCAATACATTTTGAGATATCTCAAATGCATTTCAAGATTTCTCAAATGAATTTCCAGATATCTTAAATTGACCTTTCATGCATTTGAAGATATCTTAAATGCATTTCAAGATATCTCAAAATCATTTCCTGTAAAACTGCCTATTATTTCAATTGGACTTCTTGTTTATTATAAGATATCCTAAAATGTATTTGAGATACCTTGAAATGAGCAGGAAGTGATGTTGAGATATCTGAGAATGTATTTTAGATATCTTAAATTGTATTGTAAGTATCTGAAAAAGCTATTGAGATATCTTGAAATACTATAACTGAGTGTCCTTTTAAAGATATCTTAAAATGTATTTTAGATATCTTGAAATACAATTTGAGATATCTTGAAATACATTGTCAGATATCTGAAATGGAACAGAGACACATTTTAAGATATCATGAAATTAACTTTAAATATCTAAAAATGTATTTCTGATATCTGAAACAACAATGAATTTCAAGATATCTTAAATGCTTTTTAAGATATCTTAATTATATTTCGAGATATCTGAAAATAACTTCCCACTTATTTTTAAGAAATCTGAAATTCATTTTGAGATATCTGAAATGCATTTTCAGATATCTCAACATAACTTCCTGTGCATTTCAAGGTATCTCAAATACATTTTGAGATATCTTAAAATAGACAGGAAGTCCCAATGAAAGAATAGGACATTTTACAGGATGTGATTTCGAGATATGTCAAAGTGTATTTGAGATATCTTGAAATGTACATGAAGTTATTTTAAGATATCTCGAAATGCATTTCAGATACCTCAAAATGTACAGCATATCATTCAAAGATATCTTGAAATTTATTTGAGATATCATAAAATGCTTTTTAGATATCTTAAAATAGATGCATTTTTAGATATCTGTAATTCAATTTGAGATATCTAAAATGCATTTCCAGATATCTTAAAATTCATGTTGAGATAGTGAGTCCTCTAATTGTACTAACCCAGTTTTAAGCAAAATGTACTCACTGTTGTCTCCAGCCATATATACCATACGTCTGGCCTTGTAAGACTATGCCTGTGGCAATGTGTGCACATGGGTAACGTTTTCATGCATATGAAGTAATAAATTCTCACAAAACACATGTTAAGTGAAAATTAAGACAAAAGTGTTAAAACAATAAAGTTTATTTAGGAAGTGAGTGCTCTAGTACATACCTTGTCTGTTGGTCTATAAAAGGGTGGCCAACTGCGATCCTGGAGAGCCATGGTGGCTACAAGTTCTCATTCTAATATTTTTCTTAATTAGTGACTAGTTTTTTCTACTAAATAACTTAATTGAATTTATTTGCTATTTAAGACTCCGATTCTTTAAATCAGGGCTGAGCAGTATCGGTCCTAGAGGGCTGCAGTGGCGTCAGGTTTTTTGTTCCAACCCAGTTGATTAACTAAAAATCATTTATCGCTGATGAAGCACTTATTGCTCAAGTGACATTTTTCTGCTTCATTTTAGTTGTCTTGCTTATTAAGATTTTGAACTCTTGATTGCTTATTTTAGTCTGTATTAATTGTTTTAACTGCTTCTTATTAGCAATAACTGCAAATGACAAAGGAACCAACAGTTCTACATCTAGCTTGTCTCCATTTCCACCCGTGTGTATTCATCATTCACTATTTGGCTTAGTTACTCAGAAGGAAACTGAAGAAAAAATCAATAACTGAAAATTACTCATCTGTTTTAGGCTTCAAATCACTTGGATGACACGTGTATCAATAGAAAGGAAAAAAAATCTATGATTTAAGAATGAACTGACATGGTAGAGTTAAAACACTAACAAGCCATGAAATTAAATAAGATCTGGTGAGGATTGGCTTCTAATTAAGCAACTGGTTTGGAACAAAAACCTGCAGCCACTGCAGCTCTACATGGTCGGAATTGGCCACCCCTGGTCTATCAGATCTGTACCTCCATCTTTTGATGATAGCCTACTTATAAGCTACTAATCAAATTGTATATTTATCTTCTTCTAAAGCTTTTCCCACTTTCATGTGAGGTTCCTGTATTGGACCAGCCTCCTCTCTTCTTATCTGTTGTTTAATTCTTCGCCTGATACTCCTTTCTCCCTAAAACCCTCTTTCACACAGTCCATCCACTGCCTTGTTGGTTGCTCTTATTATGATCTGCGAGTTTTTTAATGTAATATTTGTTTATTATTTACCTTTTTGATGGGAGTGGTAGTGCAGCTGCCTCGCAGTGAGGAGGCCAGGGTTCGTGTCCCAGGTCCTCCCTGTGTTGAGTTTGCATGTTCTTTCCATGTCTGTGTGGGTGCTCAGGATTCTTCCTACAGTTCAAAAACATCCAGTTTAAGTGAATTGGTGATCCTGAATTGGGCCTAGTGTGTGGCTTGGGTGTATATGTGGACATGTGTGTGTTGGCCCTGTGATGGACTGGTGACCTGTCCAAGGTTTGTTCTTGTCTTGCTCCCTATGCTTGCTGGGACTGGCTCCAGCAGACCCCCACAAACCTGTTCTGGACTAAATGGGTTAGAAAATGACTGGCTGATTTATTTTTTTCAGTGTTTACATGTCACATGACTGCAAAATGCACGGAAAAGTGACAGGCACATAACCTGACCCATGCACATAACCTGTTACATAGGCAACTCAGTGTTTTGTGCTCCCGAGTTGTTGAAATTGTCTGTGTGACATCATGTCAAGCCAGTTATCCACCAGGATAAATATGGTCATGCCAGCAATGTGCGGTACCCCTCAGTGGATAAAAACAAACCTTTGTTCATTGGTTAGTGGCGAATTTAGTGTGAAAATTAGGGAGTTAGGAGGCAATTGGCTATTTTGATTTCTTGACTCTCCTTTTGTTTTTCAATTTAAAGCTCTCAGCTCTCCCTTTTTTGCTTCAGTTTCTCAGTATTTCTCTGTCTTTCTGACTTCTAACTTCTTGCTCGTGCCTTTTGACTGTTCTCTGGCAAAGTGTTCTCAATCTCCCAGCAACCCTTAAACTCACAATAATTCAGTGGGACGTTGGTCCTTATCATTTATCCTCCATCCTGTCACCTTCATATCCATGATTCTTTTCCTCACATTGTTTACCTCTCTTCTCATTACACGCCCATACCACTTTAACCTTTTTTCCTTTATTTTCTTTGAGATTTCCCCAACATTAACTTTAATTCTCTCATTCCTTATCTTATCAAGCTTTATTACACCACGCAGCCACCCTTTCTGCAGTATGTGGTTTCTGTTCATAGCCTTTTTTAACTGCCCGGGTTTCTGATCCATACAATCCATACAATAATGTTGGTCTGACCATAGTTTTATACAATTTACCCTTCACTTCTATACAATACACAAAAAAGACATTAAAATAAGATCTATCTATCTATCTATCTATCTATCTATCTATCTATCTATCTATCTATCTATCTATCTATCTATCTATCTATCTATCTATCTATCTATACATTTTTCCAGTTTTCTCAACCTGGTTGATTCCTATGGTTTATTTCTAGATTTAACTCTTCATCTTCTGTTATTCTTGATCTGAGATATTTTAACTTTGCCACCCTTTTAAGCCTTTCTCCCTGGAGGTTTACTTCTCTATCATGTTCTAGTCCCCTAAATCTTAGATGTTTGGTCTTTTTCCTACTAATCTTAAGGTATTTATCCTTCATAGCTCTTCTCCACTTCTCCAGTCTCCTTTAAACAATAACTTTGAAGTCATCCAACTTCACCTGCAAATCCATCTGTTATTCACACGCTATATGTGTGTATGTTCCTCATACATATCCTTAACTTTTCTTGCATACTTCCTTGGTATTCTGCACTCTCTCATACATCACATTTCTTGCTGTTAAAATCATATACTTCTTCTAAATCTTTAAATACCTTGTTCAGTCCTTTCTGTTTCTCTATATAGTTCTCCATAATATGTCTCAAGACAAAAATGTCATCTGCTGTACCTTTTTTGGCATAAATCAAAACAATTCTTCTCCTGTTGTTGTTTCTTTTCTCAGCCTTTTATCATTTATACTTTACCATATTTTCCTTGCATGTGACATCTGCTATTTATCCTCTGATCCAGCATTTTCTCTTCACAAAAGATCTTTAACATCAGCTTCCATAACATATTTATTCCTTTCTTCCACAGATTCCTCCATGCTTCAGCTGGTATCTCATCTACTTCATTTGGCTTCCCATTATTCAATTTGTTCAATGCCTATTTGACTTCTTCACAACTTATCCCTATTATTACAGTGTGTAATGTAAAGTTGACTGACTCACTCACTTATCAATAAAAATGTTATTTCCTGTTTAGTTAAAAAACAGAAATTTGGTAGGACGGTCCATTGAGGGCAGTCGGTATCTGCTAAGAAAGGACATTTCGATATATACTGTATCAATATTTAAGGGTAACCCCCACCCAATAGAAAGAGTAATTACCCCAAAATCTCAAAAATGCTTTAATTGACTTTAATTAAACTCTAATTAAATTTGGTGATGTTATAGAAAAAATGAAATTAACAAAATTATTTTTTTTATTTGTCGATACATTTTTATTTGTATTAATATTATGGTAACTTACATGCTCTGCACTGCACTGAGTGTGTGCTTTATGCAAATGAAGGAGGCGGCAGAAGTGATTGACAGGCTACAGGAGTAGCACCACCAACCAATAGGGAGAACAGATGACTGAAGACAGGGCAACGCTCTGGACAGGAAAAAAGAGACATGCTCACATTGTGAGATGGAAAAAGAAAATTTGGCGAAGCTCGAGGAAGATGTAAAGCTCAACGGTTAAAAGGCAATATTTTTTGCTGTTAACCAGCAGCACTCTTAGATGCGTACCATCTTTCATCTTGGTTATCCATTCCACTTTGTTGACCTCCAGCCACCAGTCACAGAACTGAGAACTACAAGGGGTGCCGACATCTTTGACTGGAGTTCTGCAAACTCCAGTGGAGACCTCAGCTTGCTCTTAAATTGTACAATACCTCTGCATTGTCCTTAGATAGTGACACTAGAAGTTTGAATGGGGAAGCCACAAAAGTTGTGCTAAGCCACTCAAGGCTACTGCTCCACAGTCCTCGCTGTTCACGTTAACACATTGGTGTAAAATATCAGCACTTATGTATATCCACTTCAAGCACTGCTTTGAATATATTGTACATTCACAACTGTGGACTTTAAAAGAACTGATAAAAAACATGAAAATAAATAATGCACTTGAGTGAACAGCGTAAACAAATGAAAATAATATATTCTCAAATCTCACATTATTTAAACTATTATTAACTACTAGCCAGCCCACGGCGTACCATATGTCGCATAATCAGGCCGATTTTTTAATGATTTTTAAGCACAGGGAGAAAATTAACATTTGTAAAATCAGTAATGTAATAAATCAGCAAGAAAAGCAACATTGTAACAATGCACGGAACGAACCAACACACAATCGTCCATGACTGAAAACTGGCGGACCGCCATCTTGCTTTGTTCTGCCAGACGAAGGGATGTGAGTGCACTGCGCTCAGGCGCGTGTGGAACGGCAGGAGAGGAGAAGGACGTCCACTCAGCTCCCTCCGTCATGCTAGTCTGCTGATTTCTCATTCAGTATGCACTGCTCGCTCATGTGCCCACCTCCAACTCGTCACTGGAGTTGCTGTCGTCTTTACACAGTCCAGATGCATCTGTGACTCACGTAGACGTTTCATTGCTCTGTGCGGTTTTGGCTGCTTTCTATATATGATCCACCAAGACACCCGACCACAGTAGTCGCAAGGTGGGAGGGGGGTGTGCACAAAGGGTAGGGACACAACCAGTGGGAGCGTATGAGTCGCACTTAGTGGGAATTCCATGGTTTGCAGCCCGAATGGGGTTCAACAGCTTACCCACTCCTGTCTGCGCCTGGTAGACACATGCTCAATGTCATGCATAATTATTAATTGAATGCTAAACACTTCTGGAAAGACACAGTTGTCTAAAACGGGTTGGTGTGAGAATACAACAGTAAGTGAATGAAAAGATGGAACTCTGGAGAGAGCAAAATACAACACAATAGTGAAGCCGCGGCATAACAAACACCACATAATTATTTATTGATGGTTGAACACTTCTGAAGAGACACAGTTGTCTAAAAAGGGAGGGTTTGAGGATACAACAGAAAGTGAATGAAAAGATGGAACTCTGGAGAGAGCAACAACCGTGAGTGAAGAAGACGCATGTTTGTCGCGGATGCGAATTGCTGTATGTAGCGTGTAAAACAGTTTGCTATGGTGCACTCAGTCGTGCGTCGTAACTGAAAACTCGTTTTTTAAAGACTGCTTACTTCATTGTGTTTTAACCTCAGTTGTAAAGGATTGTTTTAAGGATCCCATGGTATACCCCTCGGAAACCGTTTTACACGCTGCATGTGGCGATTCACCTCCGCGAGAAACATGCCTCTATGAACAGTCAACGTGGCTCGGAGGTGGCCATAGGTGTCTTACTTGTCGGCGGCTCAGTGAATCCACGCCCCTTCCAGTGTGCTTTCCATGGTTGTCTTGCCTTAGTGAATTATATATATATAGATTACTTAAAAGCCGGGTAGCACAGCTAATTTATGTATAAGAGTACATTTGTAAATATTTTAAATAAGCACCAGAAATTGTTGTTAACTGCCTTATAAACAACACAACTATATTAAGTGGTGGCTCTAAACTGGCACAGAATGATAACATTTGGGTATGTACAGTATGTGAACATCCTCAGCCAAGGAATGCAGCTACACACATTTTAACAAGTTATCCTTTGACGTGTATTCTCATTTGAGACTCCCATCTGACCCCGATAGAGTGAGACTAGGTCCTCTTTGGCCTGGAATTAGCATACTCTCCACATTTTTAAATGGGAACTCTGGTGCATTAGGTTATGTGCTGTAAACTAGATCAATGTGAGTAAAAATGGTTACATGGATAAATGTGGTCTGTAGTGCCTGCCTTACACCCGGTTGGTGCAGACCCCTGCCATCCTGCTCTTCAATAAGCATGTGCAGAACATGAACAGATAGAACTTTACTTCACCTAAGACTCTCATATTACTTTTTGTGTTTTGTTTTTGACTTGCAGACAACCCTGCCCAGTCTTCTCGTATTGTGGTGTCAATAAGAATCATGGATATAAATGACAACCCCCCTGAGTTAGAGTACAACTACCAGACAGCCATCTGTGATACTGATCAGCCAGGGACGGTAGGACTATGTTTATATCGGCAAAAAAAGTCAGATGAATAAGCATTAATTCTTTTTTTCTTTCCCTCATTATATCTTTTTTTGCCTTTCTCTAGTTGGTGCACGTCCTCAAAGCCGTGGATCGTGATGAACGTGGTAATGAAACACAGGTTCACTTTAGCCTTGCTCCAGAATCTAGGGGGGATCAGAACTTTACTGTCACAGATAACAGAGGTGCATTCATCAAGATAAGTTTTAATGATTAGTTGTGCGCATTCATGTGGCTGATGACCATCATCTTTATTTCACAACTTTCTGCATGTATTTATAATCCAGTGGTGTAATTTGTGCTTTGTTCTGTTCAAATGTATAAGCTTTGTACTCTGTATCCGTCTTTCTCATAGCTTCCTTTTCCTTGTGCGTGTGTGTGTTCTGCTTGTAGTATGTGCCTTATTTTAAAGAACACCTCCAATGTCTCTACAGACAACACTGCCAGCGTGTTTCTTCACTCTTCGATATGGAATCGGCCTATCTATGACCTGTTACTAGTCCCTGTACTCGTATGGGACAATGAACACCCTCCACTCTCTAGCACAGGTACGCTGACAGTTTCGGTGTGTCACTGTGGCCAGGGCTGGGATATCCTTCACAGTGACAGGTCCATAGAGAGTCATCCACGGATGTGTCTGCCACAACAAATGCTTTCTTCAGCTGCAGGATTAAGCACAGGGGCCCTGCTTGCCATTCTGGCCTGCATTGCTACACTTTTAGGTAAGTCAGCTGCAGCTTATTTTGAAGTAGTATCGATTATATCAGTTTAACAACAGAATAAATTATTGGGTTGTAACAGGCTGTGTAAACTTGGGGAATTTAGCGATCTGACCAGGCTGTTGTTTAAAGTTCTGAAAGATTCAGATTATTATGATTATATACAATCACTCATCCGTTTTATTGGAATGACAGCATCCATGTCTGAGGTTTAGGAACTCAGGTCAGTACATGGCTGATAGCTTAATTTAAGGCTATGTGACTTTCTTTCTCAGAACAAAGTGGTCCCAGAACAGGAAGTGGCCAACCCAAAGCATATAATAACCTGCTCTGAGATTGTAATGCATGTAATGGAGTCACTGACTAATTTGAATGAGCCTGGAAAAAGACCCGGTTTGATGATGATGTTTTTATAAGCAGTATACTCGTTTGATAATTGCTTGCTCCTAGTCTTTGTAGGGCGGTTCCTACTTGGAAATTTTTAATGACAATGGAGTTGTTGCTTGTGTGAGTGAGAGGGACGGTCCCCTCTTTCTAAACTGCCATCATAACGGGCATGGTTAGACTTGCCTCCAACTCTAATCACATTATGGCCACCACTTTTACCCAGATCTGCCCTCTAAGGGGTCACATGTAGACAGCAAATAAAATGCCAAGGCAGTTTTTTTCTGTGCCAATCAGAAAAAAGTGTTCTGCTTGCAAATCAATAATAAAAGCCCATAATTATTTAGTTTTAATCTAGTTATTTATTATTATTATTATTATTATTACTAGGGGGATTTGCCCTCTGCTCGTGTCGCTGAATAACACTGAGAAAACCTTGAACAGAGAAAACTAACATTGCAGGAGTTCACACTATAGCCTTACGAAACGCTCGCTGTAAACACTTTTTTTAATGAATTTTAAGCACTGGGAAAAAAATGAAAATTTGAAAAATCCTTAATGTATAAAAAAAACTAACCATAAACAACCAAGAAAACTAACATTGCATGCACACACATCTGACCGAGAACAATGCACAGGGAGAGACTGAACACATGCCGAAATCATTGGCGCGTACGAACCGGAAGGGAAACTGGCTTGTTCGTCACCTGAGTGTGTGTGAAACTTTTTGGTCATAACCCGATTTGTATGTGTTCCGAGACGTTCGTAACCCGAGATTCCAATGTACAGTTTTTTTAACCTCCTCTTTGCTCGATCAGCTGCTGGCTTGCTGCTGCTGCGGCTGTGCTGTGTGATCTGCATGTCTTGCAGCGCTTTGAACATTTAAAAACCTGTACAGCAGCTGTCCTTTTGTCTCACTGCCTTGTCTCGCGGGATGTTAAAGTGTCACCGAGAAAATCACGTCTTGTCTCCTTTCAAGCCGTCCAAGATTTTTTTTTTATAATAGAGAGATTTCTTATTTGGCTGATGACTTTACCCGTTTAAAACAGTGTTAAAGATAGAGCTGCCATGAAAGAGGAAAACAGGAAGGCCTAAGCGAAGATTTATGGATGTGGTGAGAGAGGACATGCAGGTGATGGGTGTGACAGAACAAGATACAGAGGACAGAAAGATATGGAAGAAGATGATCCGCTGTGGCAACTGCTAACAGAAACAGCTAAAAGAAGAAGAAGAAGAAGAAGAAGAAGATCTTGTGGTTCAGAAGCCACTATTCATACCTTGAATACTTAAGGGGCTCATGTTGGGAATTGAGAAAAGTGGATGGATGTTATTTATTAAAATTGTGAAGTATTCTTGGTGCATTTCCAATATTCAAAGATCTTGCCTGCTGATGCCGGTAACTTTGAGCACATGTGTAGAAAGAGAGGTTCAGTGCAGTATGGCGTACCATCAGCATTCGAGTTTTCACTGCGCTGTACTGGGAATCAATCTCACCCTCACACTCGTTCAATTAAGACATTGCGTTAATGTTGCAACCGATCTAGAGGAGGACTAAGAAGTAGACAAAAACAGAGAGTACCGGCACTTATTTGCTTCCACTTCAGGCATTGCAAATAGTGCAATAATTATTGCAAAATAATGGAGTTCTTCTGTGAAATAACACAATCATTCTGGCAAACAATACAATACTTTTGTAGAATAACACAATTCTGTTACGAAATGATGCAATATCTTTTTCAGTATTTACCTTGGTGATTAGTATTTAAGCTCTATTTGAAATGGTCCCGTAGTAACTTGCAAAGACAGGTTTTCTTCAGAGAACAAACTGCTGGTACATATAGCTGAAGCAGAAAGTATGACAATGTCATTAGGTATCTGGACGGGGTATTGGGACAGCATAGCTGTTAGTTAAACAAGTGAGTCTGATGGACTGAATCGTCTCCTCTTGTTTGTCAGATTTCTTACATTCTTACGTTCTAAGACGTGAGCTTCCCGTTTTCATTTGAAACTCAGACTCCCTGAATGTGTTCAAGAAGCATTTGAAGGCTCTCTTGTTTGGTAAAATTCTAAGGGATAGCTGTTACGTTTTGTATATCTGGGAACTGTAACTAGTTTATATTTTGTTTTGAGCTTTTCACTTGTGGAAATCAATTTGGTACCCTTGTCCTGTAACATTTGTTCCTAAACAGCCTGTGGACTGATGTTACTCAGTTATGTTGACCTCTTTTGTAAGTCCCTTTGGACACTATGTGAAAACATGTAAATCCACAGTAAATGTACACAATAATGTAATGTACAGATGAATGAGTAAATTTATTGTGGAGATCCATTTCTAAAGTAAGCAAAACTCCTAGAAATTTACATTATGCTTTCCTAAAACACACTAACATACTAATTTCTATATAACAATCCTGAAACATTGCAAGGTTTGTTACTAATTTGATTGTGTAAATAATAATACAATAAAATGGGTGGCAAAGCGGTGCAGTAGGTGTTAATATATCACATCTCACCTGCACTATTTAACCCAGCTTATGTGCTTCCGGGAGAAGGTGGGGTGGAGGTTACGCAAGGGGCTTGTGGGTGTTCGGGGATGAGACGGAGCGAGGAAGCTTCTGAGCGCCTCTAATAAATGTTATCAACAATTAAACATCGTGTTTATTTCAGTTTAACAGTAGGTTACGACATTCCATGGATCCCAATTCAGTCCCCTGTGGTGTGAAGCAAGCGTGTTCTCTTTGTGTTGTGCTTGCACAGGTTTCATCGTGGAACTCTGAGTTCCTCACACAGTCTAAAGACAAGTCGTCTGTCCACTGGTGACACGGAGTCAGCCTAGTATAAATAAATGTGCTTCTGTGCCCTCCGGTCGAGAGGCAGCCCACCCGCAATTATGCATCATAATTTTACTTATTATTGCTGGCTGGCATAGGCTCAGATCTATGTAACCTATACCTGGAAAATACACCTTTAGACAATATACAAAAATATAAATATTTATGTATTTTATTAATATTGTTTTGCAAAAAAGTCCATATTCAAATATGAACCTTTCAATATTTTTACTTAGTAATTTCTAGAATACCAAATAGCATGTTTTACTCTCTGTGCCAGACAGACAATGGCCTACTCCTCCCAGGATTACTATAATGGCTGGAGGCATTCATTCTTACCAGTCTTTTAATTTGATAAACAAACTAATTATTTCAATCCCTCCATTGTTTCCCTGAGCTCAGTTTTTGAGGTTAAATAGCTAGAGAGGTGACTGTATTGCTGTGGGTGATATTAATTGACTCTACTTCAAGATGCTGGAGGCAGAAGAGCAATTATGCTTTCTGCAAACAGTGCAGTTTAGTAAAATGGGGCATCATCTATGCATACTTCATCCTGTGTTCCTCAACAATAATAATAATATTAATAATAACCTGTCCCAAGCTGCTGTTTAAAGGATGTCTTAAAAGGCTGCCTATCTAATAATGGCCACTTCAAGTGTTTCTTAGGCTTGTACAAAGTGGATCTGGGGTCAATCATGTAACAGGCACCTTTTATATTCCTTTTAGTTAGCGTCCTTCATGACGTCACTTTAAAAACAACAGTTATATATCTTATCATGTTAATGCTCTCTACTGTAGGTATGCTTTTCTACCAACATAAATGGCCCCTGCTTTCCACCCAATGGTGCAGGGATAGGTACTGGCTCCCTGTGACCTTGAACAGGACCATCATGGTAACATGGATGGAGTGGTGGCTGTAAAAGATGTCAATGTGAATCATGACTGAGCCATGACAGCTTTAAAAGTGAAGGCCATTCAGTGATAGCTTATGCCTTGTGATAGCCTAGTGCAAGAGTTCCCAAACTTCTTTCGGCTGCAGACCCCTTTACCAAAACATTTAAAACCGTCAACCCCCAGTCATTTACTTTACTTACTCATATTAATAAATTTGTACAGTACTAAATATCAAACTTCATTTTAATCACTTGTAATTAATGAAAAGATAAAAGGACTACGGAATATGGCATTATCTTGTGCAACATTTAGTACCGAAACCTGCACTAACGGAAATTAAAGCAAAAAAATACGAGCAGAGTTTTTTTTACATTTTTGACATTTATGAAATAAATATCTAAATTCAAAATAAGTACAAATAGTCCAGACTCTACTGTCTGCATTTCTTTTTTGGTTCAGTCATATTATTATCTGAAGAAATAAAAACTTTTATTAACAAACAATTTCGACAGCTCCTGTGATAACAAAAAAACAATAAAGTGTGTACTTACTTGAAACAGAAGATTTTTGTTCAAACTTGAATAAATAAACTGTGTTCTCTGATTTTCTATTTTGTAGTACTGCTCCTCAATAAATAATTATATTCAAAGTTCAAATCACAAATAAGTACGTGTCACATCAAACAAACCAATTTATAGTACAAGACTGATAGATTCTGCTAATATTAAATATCTCGTCCCACCGTGAGCAAGCGCGGACATGCAACGGTTTCTCATGTCCGCACTTGCTTTGATACGTTCGATAAGACAATGCACAGACATGTTTGTGCTACATGTATTTTCATGCATTCTTACGTGTGACTCTTTTAATGATACATTTTACCTTTTCGTTCGCAAGTTTGTTACGTAATGTGTTTTTATCAAAAAAGTGTTTTTTTTAATTATTTTACTTCTTAATTAGGTACCTATTGGAATCATAAATATTTTGAAGTAACAAACAAATAGCAGTAGTAAGGGGGTCTATTTTTGGTGTCATCGACCCCCAACTTTTTTTGTTGAAACTGTCGACCCCTAGAAAGTTCAAATCGACCCCAGGGGGTCGATATCGACCACTTTGGGAACTCTTGGCCTAGTGTATCATCTAGGTCTGGTTCAGATCTTAAAGTCAAGTCAAGTTTATTGTCAAGGGCTTGTAACATCATGAAATGCTTACTTGCATATCTGCTCAGATTTTGTGCAAATGCAGTTGAGACAGACAGCTGGCTCCTACTATATTTATCACAGAGTCTGATAAATATAGAAATGTTATAACAAACAACGACAACAAAACACACACAAGAACTATGAAAAAAAGAATAACCATCTGAATTGACTAATGGTACAAGGGTAGTTACATTGAGTAAGTTATACAAGTGTGTTGCTGTTGGTATAAAGGAGTCCAAGTAGGGTTTCTTCTGATGTGAATTGTTCATTGGCTGAAAGTCCTCAGTGTTAGTGTGTCAAAAAGAGGATGAGCAGCATTGTTCATAATGGCACTCAGTTTTATCTTCATTTTCTCCTTTGCATTATCCTTCTTCATCCTGTAGTTGAGCCCGACTTCTTAATCAGCTTGTTGATGTCAATAGGTCCCTCTTGAAGTGACATAACCAGCTCAGCATATAAAAGCATAAAAAGTCACATTGGCCATCACAAAGATGTAAAGGCTGCCACTACCACATTAAAGGAATGTAGTCCCAGAAAAAAAGAGTCTGCTTTGCCCTTTGTTCCACAGTTCCTGAGTGTTACTCATCCAGTCCAACCATCCATCCATTATCCATCCCTCTACATCCTAACTACAGGGTCACGGGGGTCCGCCGGAAGCAATCCCAGCCAATACAGGGCGCAAGGAAGGAAATAAACCCTGGGCAGGGCGCCAGACCGCCTCAGACTCATCTGGTCTGGTCTGTTAATTGATGGGGACTCCTAAGTACTTGTAGCAATGCACCATCTCCACATCTACTCCCTGAATAGTGACTAGGCGTAGGGGCTCTTTGGAACAGTGAAAGTTGTTAGCCAGTTCTTGGTTTTACTGATATTAAATTGCAGACAATTCTCTTTGCACCAATAAACAAAATTCTCCACCTGACTCCTATACTCTGTCTCATCTCCCATATCGATACATCCCATTAGTGCAGAATCAATAGCAAAACCCCACTGCCAAACTGGAAGGTTCAACATGCACACAAACTCAATGGTACAGAGAACACCGCAGAGCCAATAATTAGCCCCAACACCAAAGCAGTCTTTTAAAGGAGACTGGATCAATGAACATTTCACATGTTATGAAAAGCAAGTTTTTTCCTAGATAAGAAATTTAAACTCAGGATATAAAATTGAAAAAAAGGCTGTGTGTTGTTATAAACATTTTAAGAAAAAGTTCACTTACTGATATAAGCTTGTTATTTTTATTTCACATTTGGTACCCTGCACTTGGGTCCCAATCCAGATGGTATGTCGTGTGGTAGGTGCAGCAGCATGCTGTCAGCGCATGCTCCCAACCAGTACTTAATGCAGAACCACCATTTTCCCTAAGGCCTCCACACTAAATCTTAATTTGCATTTATAGTGTCAATTTAAGGAGAAAAATGTAGACTAAATGAGGTGCACTTTGTATAATGAAGACATATTGACCGTATGCTGTCTCTTTTTCTTTTGGTTTTTAGGATCTCACATATCATCTTGGTGTATTTCTATATGGCTGCCTGGCAACTATTTATAATCATTCCTCAAGTCCCAAATGTCAATTACAGCATATTAAAGATACAGCTGAAGTTCAATAAAATACTGTTTTAAATAATATGGATAATTAGAAATCTTGTTTTGCATATAAACATTATTCTTTCTTTTGATTTAATTTGTACAAGTAGGCATAACAATCCAGTAATACTTGTTTTCATCCATGCTGCATGAAAATGTCAAGTGTACATCAGAGTCTGTCGAGTGCCTAAAGCCACTGGGATTTGGCAAGTGATGTGAAAATGCAAATCTCTGAGTCTGGAAATAACACTCCTTATCATGCAGCTATTATAATATTCAAACAGAATGTATTAATGAAGTTATTTACCTTGTTGTTTACTGATGCTCAATTCAAGTTTTTCATTTAGACATTTAATTATAAAGCAAAAATTTTCTTTGGATTTTTTTTTACATTTTATTCAAAAATAGAAATCACAATTCAATATCCTTTAGTCAGTTTTATTATCATCTCTGTTCTATAAATGCTGAGTAGTTACTGTAAAGAATCTGCATAGATGAAACAAATTTAAAAATCTGGTAATTTTCCACACCCGCTGTTTCTTGATTAGGGTTGCACAGAGACTGAAGATGGCGCCTGCTTATGGATGAACTAGAGTCCATAATTTAAAAATTAGCACATTTCTCTCAGTGAAAGTAGTTGCATAATGCTAAGCAATGAAAGAAAACTAGTCACAATTCCTTCTAAGGCCTTTTATTTGGATGAAATATTAAGCTCCCTCTCTCTTCCTTTGCTATATAAATATCTAGCATCTGAAGAGAAGGTAGCAGAAGGAAATTTTGCAGTAACTGTCACGAGCTTCTGAACGATACTGTGCCTTTGTCTAATAGTTCTGTTTTGTGTCCCTATTTTCTTTCATCAGTGATCACAACCCTCTTCATCTCCCTTCGTCGGCAGAAGACTGACTCATTTACAGTATTTGAGGAAGAAGATATTCGGGAAAATATTATTACCTATGACGACGAAGGAGGGGGCGAAGAGGACACAGAAGCTTTTGATATAGCTGCCCTACAGAAACCGGATAACTCTCTCCAATGCCAAACCACCAAAGGGACTAATGTTGTGAGAACACCTCATGATCTGAGCTCTTTGGATCAGGCCCCACAATCAGCAATTCGTAAAAATCTGTCACCGTTACATCTCCAAGGTTCATTTACGGGGGGTGCTGGAGGCGAACCTAGAACCTCAGACTCACAAAGGAAAAATGTTTATCGACAGAATCTTGCCCATCAACACAGCAGCAGAATTGGTTCAGTAGAATACATACAGAGTCACCAAACAAATGTTATATCTCATCCCCATAAGGAAGAAAGAGGCTGGAGTAAAACGTTGCCACTCTACACTCCACATTCTGTAGCTGCATTTCCCTACACAGGAAGAAATGCCTCCAACATTACAGTAGGTGAAAAAGGTTTTGGTGTTGGCATCATTGGGGGTTACTTTCTGGCACAACAGGATGGCAAATCACAGGTGAAATCTACAGATGGCCCAACTGGTTCCATGAAAGTTCCCAACAAATGCAAAGGATTTGATGCCCATGGTAACTATGTGCTTCTACAGAGAACACCTAATGCTTTTAACGTTGCATTTGGGGATGGCCTCCAAAAAGCCTGCGAGCTTTCCCTTAATGTGGAAGGCTTCTTGCATTTCAGACTTTCACAGGTGGACAATGACACTTCTGTGCCACCATACGATTCAGTACAGATATATGGATTTGAAGGACAAGGCTCGCTAGCTGGTTCATTGAGTTCACTGGGATCTCAAAGTGAAGGTGCGGTAAATAATGTGAATGGAGATGTCGAGGCTGACAGAGATGCAATGGAAGATTGGGGACCCCAATTTGAAAAGCTGGCAGGTCTCTGTGGGTCCTGGAAAAGTGGGGAAACAAAGAGGGACAGTTAGAAGAGGAAATGCTGAGATGTGGGACAAAGATAGAACAACTCATAAGGACAGGATGGAAGTGTGGTTTGTAAAAGAATAAACGGAATGCGTTGTTTCTGCAATATTTTTAAGAAACAGTTACACTGCCATGAGATCTTCCAATTTAAGGATAGCAGAGGTTTGCTCAATGGCAATCATCCTGGACCTACTCATCAACCCATTGTTTTTAGGTGTGATAACACAAGTCCCCTACCAGAACAGAATGAAATTGCAATTTTTATAGATGCGTTTATTTTATACCAGACACTCATAACTGTCTCATGTACTACAAAAAACCTCTTAATATTAGATTGACTGGTATAGATTTCTTTACCGGGCCATGATGAGGGATCTAGAGGCTTATCCAATATCATCTTGGTCCACATGTTTCCAAATATCATGTCAGGTACTGTATTCCATATCTTATTTTCTAATGTTCTCTTTCCCTTTGTGCCATAACCTTTCCAGGTTTTCTCACACTAGCACTCTGAACCTATACTCAATGAATAAAGTTAAATGAACTGAGTTGAATCGAATTGAGGATGTTTTTGTATTTGTTCTCCTGTGGCAAGGTTATGACATACCCACAGAGGTATTCATTTGGAGTGGGACAAGCGGTCCAAGCATTCTCTTAAAATAAACTCTCAATTATTGAAAATGTTTTAAGAGTCATAGCATTAAACAGTATCATTAGGGCCGGCACAACATGAGACAAGCAGACAAAGTGTGCGTGGCATCACATGGCATATGTGATTACTTATGTCCAGAGGTAAGTCAGCTTTCTGCCTAGCTTCAGTATTGCAGGACAGATCAATCTGGAGAAATCAGAGAAACTCAGAGATACGGCTTATGCTGAATTCACTTGCTTCGAGAGATTTCATATCAAATACCCTTATAAATGCTGTCTACCAGTGAGAGAATTCTTAGGTAATTTTATTACATTATTTCACCCAGTTTTTACATGACCCTTAAATGTAAAATTTACTGTAGCAAATGAAACCAGAATCATTGCCCCTAAACTGCTAACGGCAGCAGATAAACCATGGGAATATGAAGACTTTTACCTTCTTCCAAATACACTAAATAAAATGGGTGTGGTTTAAGATAATATAATAAGTCCTCTGGGCACTACCGGTGGAACACAAATCACATTTTTTTGTTAGCCAGTATGACAGAACCCCATCCCAGGTTATTTTCAACTGAACTGGACTCTTCACTTTATGAGAAACATTCTTTCATGAGATGCTGATCTAAAGATAAAAGCCCTGATGTGAAAACAACCAAGAATGTGCCCAAAGCTGGCTAGGTTAGTGTGCCAAAGTATTCAAGTGTGGACACGGAAATCAGCTTGGCCAGTTCAAAGATTCTTGGTTAGGGTGACTTCTGAGTGTTAATGTTCTTTCTGAATTTACAAAAGATCTTCTGCTTGGTTAAGTGTTGACTGTAAGCAGCTCTGGCTTATCGTATGTGTTTATGTGGCTATGGTTGTCTGATCTAATGCTTCTTTCCATGTGCCCAAGATGCTGCTGTCAAGATAGGCTGCTGCTTCTAGCACCCTTGAACTAAATGTGTGATTTGTTAGAACTGGGTAGTTGAATCTATAAATAAGATTAAAGTGCAAGCAGGGTCTGTGAGTAATAAGACTTGGTAACACAAGGTCTCTATGAAGACAAAAAAAAATCACTGTCAATGTTCACTTCCCCCTGCATCCCAATTAACTGGAAGGAGAGATGGAAGTAAGCACTTGCGAGAATGTAGCTGGCTGCTGAGTTAAAACACAAAGAGAAGGTTGTGTGGTTGGGTAAGCAGCACGGTGCCAGTTTTAAAGCACTAACATTCCATTACTTAGTGTGCCAGTCTCTGATTATTCATCACCTAGTTCATTAACTATCCTGTATGTGGCACACACACGTTGTAGTTAAAGATATCTTGGAATTTCTCAGTACACTGAAATGCAAAGAAGCTGTGAAATTTTAGTACAATGAAATATAACCTACATGCAAAAGTGAATGATCACAAGATCCTAAAAAGACATTGTTGGATAAATATAAAATAGAAAGCAATCGTGTCTGTCAGCATCCATGGTTCAAACCAATGCACTTTGGTTCCTTGATCCTTGTCTAATGTTGAATATTAAATAAGATCTGTTTTAGAATTGCAGAATCATTGTAAGGAGCAGGGAAAGAAAAGAGGAGGAGTACAGCCATTGTTTCTAACTATCCTTCAAGCAAATCTAAACCGGGCTTTTCATTTATTGTCATCAATCCCTCATGCCATTTTGGGGTAGCCACAATGACTTGGCCAAGACCTTAAAGTGAATCTTAGTTTCTTTAATATTTAAGCAGCTTCCATATATATCAATACATGACTTTTTTGGGTCAGATTTTCTTACCTTCTTGTCTGTTTACAGTTTGTTGTACTCTGGACACATTGCTTGTGTCTTTCATTTTATAATTTTTCCCATTCCCACACCCTGCTGCTCATTTTTCTCACTTGTTCAGTTACAGGGTATACTGACCTTCATCTCACATGACCTTTTCTCCAATTTGTCTTTTTTATTTTCCATATCCAACTCCATCTTTCAGGAATGCTGCCAACAGTTTTGACCCTCCCACACTTCGCAAAGAACTCTGATGCCATGAATTGCTACCCGATCAATGGGTTGTCAATGGTTGCAGCAACAGACAACGACAAGGTAGGATAAAAGTAAAAGCAGATGTAGAAATGGTAGGAAAAAGGCAAGATGTTAAAAATGTAAGGACAGAATAAATAAGATAAAAAACTGCCATGGTGCAAATGGAGCTTCTGCTAATATGAACGTTACAAGTAATAAAACACACATCTACCGGAGCAACTGTTCATTCTGCATTTCAGAGGCATAGCTTCATCTATACTAATAAAAGGCAAAGCCCTCACTGACTTACTCACTCACTCACTCACTCACTCACTCACTCACTCACTCACTCACTCACTCACTCACTCACTCATTACTAATTCTCCAACTTCCTGTGTAGGTAGAAGGCTGAAATTTGGCAGGCTTATTCCTTACAGCTTACTTATAAAAGTTAAGCAGGGTTCATTTCGAAATTCTACACGTAACGGTCATAACAGTCGATAACGGTCGACAACGTCTGCCATGTTGAACTTTCTTATTTATGGCCCCATCTTCACGAAATTTGGTAGGCAGCTTCCCTGTGCTAACCGAAACCGATGTACGTACTTATTTTGATGGTATGACGCCACTGTCGGCCGCCATATTAAACTTTCCAATGTCACTAATTTTCCAACTTGGCGTGTAGATAGAAGGCTGACCCCATCTTCACGAAATTTGGTAGGTGGCTTCCCTGCGCTAACCAAAACCAATGTATGTACTTATTTCGGTGGTATGACGCCACTGTCAGCCGCCATATTGAACTTTCCAAAATCACTAATTCTCCAACTTCCCATGTAGGTAGAAGGCTGAAATTTGGCAGGCTCACTCCTTACAGCTTACTTACAAAAGTTAAGTAGGTTTCATTTCGAAATTCTACACGTAACGGTCATAACGGTCAACAACGTCTGCCATGTTGAACTTTCTAATTCATGGCCCCATCTTCACGAAATTTGGTAGGCAGCTTCCCTGCGCTAACCGAAACCAATGTACGTACTTATTTCGGTGGTATGACGCCACTGTCAGCCGCCATATTGAACTTTCCAACATCACTAATTCTCCAACTTCCCGTGTAGGTAGAAGGCTGAAATTTGGTACTTATTTCGGTGATATGATGCCACTGTCGGCCACCATATTGAACATTTCAACGGTCTTTGTTTCTTAGCGGCCCATCTTCAAGAAATTTGGTACGCGGGTTCCCAACGCTAACTGAATCCTACTTACGTACATATATACATCCATAGCTTGCAGCTCGGTCACCGTGTGAGTCGGCGTTGGGTCCCCCATCCCAACGCCTCCCATGTTGTTGGCTGCCTGCCTATATAAGGCCGTCCGTCGCTCCAGTCTCTACATTCCCTTCCTTGCTTCGCCACGGGATTCACGTCTCCCTGCTGATAACTACAGCCTTTTTATTTAATCCACAGCTTCTTCGCTGTTTTATTGTTCATTTATTACGATTATAGTTATTGTTTAGGTATTTTAGACTTACTTTACATTGTTCAGGTACCCATTTCCTTTAACAACCATACCTCCATTAACATGTCTATCGAGGTGATCACCATCGATCAAAGAACTGTCACTTACCGAGTGGTTTCCATGCCCGGAGATGGCACCTACCTTTTCCATTCTCTTTGTTACATATTGCACGGCCATATCAGGCTCACTCTTGATATCCGGAGGAGCATTGTGTCTTATGTATTGAATGACTGGGACAGGTTCAAGGTGTGGACTGATGACGGTACAGGAGATAATTATACTACACAGGAGCACTATAAGAGTGAAATGCTTAAGCCCTTCACCTATGGTTCTACATGTGAGTTGATGGCTGCCGCTGAATTGTTCGGTTGTCGCTTTCAAGTGTACCGAAATGGCCAAATATTTTACACCTTTCGACAACTGCCAATTCCTCTTAAACATCTTAGATTGACAGGTGACGATTTCAGTAGTGGACACTTTGATGTTTATGAATGTTTAAACTCTCAAAAGCTGGATGTGAAGTTATCGATGAAACCATTTGTATGCTTACAACGCTTGACAGATACCGAATGTCACTTCAACACAAGTCCTACAAATACTGTCGTAATTGAAACAAACCATGAAACTCAAAGCGATTATGACAGCAGCAATCCAAGCTGTGAGATTTGAAACAAGATTACTGTTCACATGGCCAACTGTACGTTGCATGCTCAAGAGTAAGCTCAGCGCATAGCTTGGTCATATTACAACCGGAGGGCCGAACTCACAATGTGGTATACGAAGAGATCCTCAACAATAATTATTGGTATATTTTCCCTCAGTTTAAAAAGGTTTAATTTTCTTCTTAATAAAAATTTTAAGGCAGTACTTCGCTGCTTCGAAGCACGGGTATTTTGCTAGTTCTTATTAATACTGGCATGTTGGGTTAACATATTCTTTAAAGCATTCAAGAGTCAGATAGAGACTGAATGAAAACATTACTACTGCACTTTAAAGCTTAAATAATAAACTTTTTGTCTGGTTTTGATTATATAAATGTGAAGTGTTCTTACTTATTACCAACATGAAAAAATAAAAAAGTCAATATTCCTTCACTTTTATAGTCAATAATCTCTCATCTCTACAAATATATAGTAGGGTTTTGTACCAGGTGTGAGTAGGGAAGGATCTTAGCTTTTCAAATTTTAAAGGACATTAAACTTTTATTTGGTTTTGTGCCAAAATATGCAAATAGCTCAGCTCGTTTTGAGCCTTGCAGCTCAGAATGAGTGTCGCTATGTTTTTAACGCTATTGGCAAGCAGAGTCATTCTGCAGGTGACAGAGGCCAACATGTGTAAAACCCTTAAACAGGTTAAACCCTCAGAACCAATGGCCCAAATGGCATCCTGCCCCACGTCCTGAAGGCATATGCCTGGGTATGCACTGACATCCACGTCTTTGTGTACAATGCCTCAGGGTATCAAGAAAAACATAATTCTGCCTGTGCCAAAAAATCAAGTTTCCCACTTGAATGATCATCAGCCCATTGTTTGAACTGGCTGTGAGCCACATTAACCCTACCAGTCCTGCTAAACTGGATTTTCAACACTTTGTATACCAGCATAACAGATCTGTGGATGATGCCATCTCCTTCACCCTGCACGTTGCTCTGGAACATATATAGGTGAAAAACACCTATGTCAGAATGCTGTTCATTGACAGCGGGTCCACCTTCAACATCATTGTGCCCTTCAGCCTGGTGCTGAAGCTCAGAGTCCTTGGCTGGGTGTTTGACGTCCTGACAAATTGGCCCCAGTAAGTGAGGACTGACAAATAGAACTCCTCCATGGTGTTCACCAGCATCCACATTCTGCAAGGCTGCTGCCTCAGCCCACTGCTATACGGTCTGTTCACCTATGACTGTGTAGCAAAGCATGAGGGGAACAGAGTCATTAAGTTTGCAAACAACACTACTCTGAACTTCTACTACTGCACCAATGAAAATATCTTGACTGGATGCATTGAGGTATGGCTTGAAAACTTGACTTGCCAGGATTGCAAGCTCTTGTAAAGGATTGTCCATACAGCTTCTAAAATCATTGGGGCTGACCTTTCACAGCTTCATACCATCTGCTGAACCAGATGTTTAAGGAGAGATGAATATCTTACTTGAAGACAGCCACCCAGCTCATCATTTTCACTTTTTCCTTTTTGGAAAGTGCTACCAGAGCCTCAGCACTCATTTCACTCTCTTCAATGACAGCTTCTTCTCCCAGGCCATAAGGTAACCTGCGCTGTAAACACCTGCTGGCTTATGTGTAATTGTAGTGTATGTTACATGTGTACTGCCATCTACTTTTTATTTACTCTTATTTATTGATTTATCCATCTTTACTACTCTTATTTATTTATTGTATTTATTTATACATCATTAACTTACTGTTTTCCCATAAAGTATTTTACCTTTTACATGCTTCCTTTCCCCTTCATCCCCCTCCACACAATTGTGGCACATAATTTCACTACGCTATTACAATGTATGTGACAATAAAAAACTCTAATCAAATGTAAATACTAATATACTTATTCATAATTTGAAAACCTATTTGAAAGTTGCCATCCAAGGCTTAGTGCTCTGAGAAGTTAAAAGTCCTGCATGACAAAAAATGAAGTCCAGGGGTGTCATTTTGACACAAAGAGCTCAACCTGAAGTGCAAATTACTCCTGCTGATTAAAGATGCTTACCTAGGAGGTATATGGATGAACAGATGTCCTGCAGAGGAACAAAGAAAGACCCTTTTGAATACTGGAAATGGACTTTGCAATCCACTCCTGTTCTCAATGAGTAAAAACATCCTGTTGCATTGCTTTGAAATGCATTAAAGGTATTTTAGAAAGTGCAACCATTTTGAGAGGCTTAAAGTACACAGCATGCTAACAGAGGATAAGCAGACAGGCATATGCTTTGAAAGCACTACCAGTAAATCTGCTGAAGACAGGAAATGCTGAGGAGGTTTTGTTGAATTTTTCCATGCTCTCTATAGCAGAATTCTTTTAATCTTTCAGCTAAAACCTATTTATTTGCTCTCCTCTGTGAAAGAGAATATGTAACCTCATACCTTCTGTTCAAGGCTGAAGAAGCTTAAATTAAAGCAGAATGTACGATTTGTGCCCTTAACAAGGGAGCGTGTGATATCTCAGACAGCTCTCATTAGTGCCCATCGCCTCCCCTCAACTAATGTTGAAATGTGGAAAGCATAATATTGGGCACTCATGTTAGATTATTTTATCCTGTATTCCTGTGCACAGTTTCTACTTTGCCCCTTTCACAGGCACATACAAGCAAGTAAAATCATGCAACTTTCCTTAGCTAAAAAGGCTATTTGTAGTTTTGAGTTCAGGTGCTATGAAGCTCACTGTATCTTTTGAAGGTAGCACCTGCACATCCCAGCATACCTCTCCAATAGCTCATGCCAAGCCAAAGCACATCTCTCACTGTGTCTGTCTGAGCAGCCCATGGGGCCCACACTTAGATAATATAAGACATTTTACAGGAAGTGAGCTATTTGTTCCAGTCACTCTTCTTTAAACTATTTTACCAAAAACAAAAAAACAAAACAATGCTTGTATTGGCATCAAATAAGTTAGAATTCAAATATGTACAGTGAATTCAGAAAGATCTCAGACTTCTTCACTTTCTGCATACTTTATTGTGTTGTACATTTAATTTTAAACTGATACATTTGCTATTTTGCCAATCACTCTATACTCGATAATCACCAATGACAAGTGAAAACATCTTTTCAGAAAGGTTTGGAAATGTATTAAAACTCAAAGTGAAAATCCCTCATTCATATAAGTATTCAAACTCTTTGCTCTGGCATTCTAAACTGTGCTCAATGTATACTGTTTGCTTTAATTATCCTTGAGATATGGCTAGAACTTGACTGTGTCCAACTGTGGCAAATGGAATTGATGGGATATTGTTTAGAAAGGAATACCCATGTACCTGTGTATATAGATTTACACCTCATATCAGGATAAAAACCAAGTCATGAAGTCCAAAGACCTCTCTGTTGACCTCTACAGTGAAATTGCGGTAAGGAATAGATCAGGAAGAGAGGATAAAACCATTTTGAAAGCTTGGAGTGCTCCCAGAAGCATAATAGACTCCACAATTATGAAATGGAAGATGTATGGAACCACCAGGACTCTTCCTAAAGTTGGACAAACTAGGTAACCAGGCAAGAAGAGCCTTGGTAAGGGAGGTGACCATAAACACAATGATCACTGTAGCAGAGTCTTCAACTGAGATGAGACAACCTGTCAGAGGAACGACCATATCAGCAACACTCTGTCAATCAGGCACTTATGGTAGGTAGCTTGGCTAGAGAGAAGCAACTCTTGATTAAAATGATAGCCCACATGGAGTCTGCCTAATGGCATTTAGAGGACTCTCGTCTGATGCAACAAAGGAGTATGTTTTTGAGCAGAACTCAAAGTACTATATTAGGAAAAGATCAGACACTCCTCACCACTGTCCTAACACCATCCCTACAGTTTGGCACAGTGGTGACAGCATCATGCTATGGTGTACTTCTTAGCAGCAGGGACAGGTTATACCTGAGGTAAGGATGAATGCAACCAAACCAAATGCAGAGAGGTCTTTGAAGAAAATCTGCCCCTGGGTGAAGGCAAACTCCAACTGGGGCAACAGTTCACCTTCCAGCATGACAATAACCCAAAGCATATAGCCAAGATGATGCTGTAATGGATTCAGGACAAACCTCCGATTGGGCTTGAGTGGCCCAGCCAAAGTATAGACTTGATCTACATGGATCTTTTGTGGAGAGACCTGAAGATGGCAATTAACAGGCACTTCCAATCCAATGTAAAGGAGGTTGAAAGGATTTACCAGGAAAAAAAGGGATACACTACTCAAATCCAGGTGTGCAAAGCCTTGAGACTTACCCAAGGAGACTCAAAGCTATAATTGCTACCATTCTACAAATGACTGAATTAAGGGTCTGGATACTTATATGAATGACAGAATTCTGTTTTTGATTTTTAATCAATTTGAAAACATTTCAGAAAACATATTTTCACTTTGTCATTATGTGTTATTCAAAGTAGATTCTTTATCTACAGTATTTAAAATTACATCTACAACACAATAAGGTGTGTAGAAAGTAAAAGGGTCTGAATATTTTCTGGATCCATTGTAGTAATTTTCCCACAAAGATGGAGTAGGAGGCTCAAATTATACTCTTTGCTACCGGGCCCATATTGTGCAGGAAATGGTGGCCATTTATTTAGCAACACAAGATGTCTGCCATAGCAAGTAAGAATTTCACTCTACTCTGTGCAGGTGTCAATGATGACCCTATAAAATTATAACCAAGCGGACACAGTCTGTCATGCTTGTTTGGCAGTGTTGGAGGTAACATGCTAAAAGTAATGTGTGTTACATTATGTGTGTCAAATTGTTTTGTTAAAGTAGTGAGTGATGTAATGCAATACTAAAATTACCTGCATTACTGCATCAGTATGGAACTACTAATAGTGCCATTTCAAATAAAATATTAAGGCAATATTTCACAAATCTTTTTTCCTCAAATGTGCTGCCTGCTGCTCTCTGTGTAACATTGTGTATGGGCGTGTTGTGTATGACAGCAAGTGATGAAGAGGTTAAGTATGTGCATAGTGTGCAATCAAGTGAGAAGAAATGAACAAAAGTTATAAGTATAAAATTAATCCTGCTCAGGGGTAAAATTAAAGGTCACAGGGAGCCAGTGATCATCGCAGCAGCACTGCGTGTAAGACAAGAAGCTGAAGGGCTTCAGCAGCTGGGAGACACAACTGAAGTGCTCTCTAAGTGCTATGTCTGCACGTGACCATCACCCCACCACTGCTAAGGGGGCTGCTTTTTATAGCGAGCTCCTCTACATACTCCTGCCCCTCAGACAGGTCTCAGCCACCTGAGAAGTGTGTCCCTCTTAGATCCAGACCTGGGGAACTACAGTTTTTATAAAACACAAATGATTACATCTTGCCTGAAGAAGGGGCCTGAGTTGCCTCGGAAGCTTGCATATTGTAATCTTTTTAGTTAGCCAGTAAAAGGTGTCATTTTGCTTGACTTTTCACTACATTCATAATGGCTAACACGGTACAACACCCTAGTACTATAAAAAACAAGAAAATAATCAAATGTGCCTGTGGTTCTGGTCAATTTCATAAAGGCTCATGGGTTTAGGATTTAATAACAAATGCAGCAAAATATGCAGTTTTTCATTCAAAAGAAGAAAAAGTAAAGGAAAAGTAATACACTGTGTGGAATGCATTACATTTTATAATAAGTAACTATGCAACTTATTTATCTACTTTTGTTTGTAAGTAATGAGTAATGTAACTTACTTACTTTTAAAAGTAATGTTCCCCAGCATTTCTGTGAAGTCTATTATTATTATTGTTATTATTATAATTATTATTCTGTACATTAATTACGTCAAATTTAAATTTATCATTTCCTTAAACTTTTAGTGATTACACATATATATGATGCTTTTACCCAATACACATATATATGAAAAATTAACTGTGATGGTTAAGTGATTACCGTGTTGGACTTTCGATCAAATAGTCGAAGGTTCAAGACCAATGTAGACAAATTAATTTAAAAAAAAAAAAAATATATATATATATATATATATATATATATATATATATATCATTTTGATTAACTGATATTGAAGTTTTGTCAAATTACTTCAATAGGACAGTTACGTAGTACTGATCAAGTGGTTAGCGTGTTGGACATTCAATGAAATGGTCAAAGGTTCGAGACCAATGTAAACAGCTAATTTTTTTTTTAATTTTACCAATTATTCATTATTTATGTAAAAATTTGAGAAAATATTCCTTTCAGTGATTTGGCGATGTTGGCTCACTGGATAAAGTGTTGGGCTTAGACAAACACACATTTCTAGTATTTCACACATGTAAGGTTTCATTGTTGGTAGGATTTTCTGAAATGAGAAATAAACATGAATGAATTTTATTTTTAACTTTAAGATCGTAGGTTCAGTTCCACTTTGTTGCTAATATCTTTTCTGCCAAATCACCTTCCCACCCAAGTCAAGATTTTTGTAAAATGCTGAGGACTGTGTGGCAGTAGCGTGGCTAAAAATATATATATAAAAAAGATTTTTAAATAACACGATTTTATTAAAAATACACTAAAAAGTAATTTTTTTTGTTATATATTTTGTTGGTCATACGTGACTAAAAATAAAATCATGGGGTGCCCATAAAAGAATTAACTTAATTAATTTAAAATGTATAGATTTTTTAAATTATTCAAAAAAAAAACTCTTATAGTTGGAAAATTCCTCCATTTATCACAATCATCTTACATTCTTTACTCAACTTTTATATGATGTGTCATTTTCTTTCCATAGTTAAGCTGGTTAGAAATTTCACTTTAAATAATCTATGCATTTTCATTGAATTAAATTAATTCTTTTATGAACTTACT
The DNA here is from genome assembly GCF_016835505.1 of Polypterus senegalus. Taxonomy (NCBI): domain Eukaryota; kingdom Metazoa; phylum Chordata; class Cladistia; order Polypteriformes; family Polypteridae; genus Polypterus; species Polypterus senegalus. Next base: position 41,875,454 of record NC_053154.1, read on the forward strand.
ACAATTTTATTTTTAGTCACATATGACTAACAAAATCTTAGTACAACAAATTTTTTTTTTTTTACTTTTTAGTGCATTTTTGAATAAAATCATGTCACTTAAAAATCTTTTTTTATATATATTTTTTCAGCAGTCAAGAAAACCTGTGGGTTATAAGGTGCTGGATAATTCCCATTAAACTCCTTTTGGTTTTCAGAACCTGGTACAATCAATTGAATTCACTACACTGACTATAAAGTAGTGAGACAAAGAAATACTGAAATCCTTAGTTAATCTGAATGTAAACATCTACATTAGCACTTCTGTAAATTTAATAATGAATTGTTATGAGTGTCGTGACATAGTGAATAGACCTGTCAATGAACAGCACTTACACCACTGTTTGGTTGCGAGCAGAGCTGCCCCATTAATGTATTAATCACTTATTAATATATGCATTTCCTGAAGCTATTTTGTTCAGTACATAATAATGAGGTGGAGGAACTTACCCTGAAGCACTAGCTGCAAAATAGAAAGAAATCCTGGATGGGCCACCAGCCCATCATAGATCAATCGATAACCTTTGCTTGATACCCTGCCAATAACAAGTTACACCATTACAAAGCACTTTAAAGAGTAAACAAGACTACAAATATACAATCAAATCATTCATTTGTTGATTTTTCAAGCCTGCTTATTTCAATAAAATAGTGTGGAAAGCTGGAACCTGTTCTGGACTGAAAGGTGCCAATGAGTAAAGTAATACCAACACAATAACAATGGAAAGCAGCAAATAAAAAATATCAGCGCTGAAAGTTTGCATTCTTTGCAGCCACATTGATTTGAATCCTTAAACTGCCGGGGTGGGTAGTAATGTTTGCTGATGTACTCATCCAGGACATCTTGCGCCTGTTGTCGCAGGAGTAGGCTTTTACTTCCACAAGGTCCGAAACTGTCTGAGCAGTTAAGATAATGGATCTCCCACACTCTAAAGGCAGTGGCACATTACACAACTTGTAGTCAAAGGGAACGTCAGACTTATTGACTGATGTTTCTGATCTTGTGCCCTCAGAAGATCAGATCACGTACTAGAATATCACCAGGGATGACAAATTACATCCCATGACTCCATGGCAACTTCCCAGCACAGTTTCACATTTCCAAAGTATTGCAAGCTCGTCCTTTATTCTGATAGCCAGTAAGTAACGTGCTGCCTGACAGAGCTGGTGCTGTATGAATGCCTCTCTTTTGTTTGTAAAGTTCAAAACTCTCATGTTCTTTATTCCTTATTGCAGAACATGAACAGTAACAAAAGCACACCAACAAGTGTCCCTGACTGGAAAAGTTGTGTACTGTGACATAGCATTTCCAGAGGACTGGAATATACAGAGAATATGGAGGAGGGAATCTCTTCCTTAAGTAATGCACTTCATGTGTTTTGGAAAAACAGTAATTGATGTCTGATGTAGAGTTTGGGGCAGCATATTATCTTCTGTAGCTTCCTTAGATATAACTAACATTAACTGAACTAATTATATAAAATTCCACTAAGTTCTCACCTGGATCAACAAAGCTTTCCTGCTTTTTAATGAATTTATACTTACGTGGATTCTGACAAGCCTCAATAGTGTGTCAAGCTGTGGGAGTTTTATATTTATTGAGAAATTTGTTGTCATAAGTTTCCCTTCATTATTATTTGATTTGTACACTTATACATTTGCATAAAATATTAGTTACTAGCAAAATACCTGCGCTTCGCAGTGGAGAAGTAGTGTGTTAAAGAAGTTATGAAAAAGAAATGGAAACATTTTAAAAATAACATAACATGATTGTCAATGTAATTGTTTTGTGACTGTTATGAGTGTTGCTGTCATTAAAGATTTGATTATCATTATTTCTTTGAATCAGGTTCGTATTTGGAGGATGTGTTGTGTTCAAGTTATATTCCGTGTTTGTCAACCATTGTAAAGATAACAGGTTTCATTCATTGAAGTGTTCACTACCCAAATCGGTACTCGTGAATAAGTTGTGGATTTGACTGCGAATATTTAGCGGCAGCGTGTCTATGAACTTAATTTAAACTTAAGCTTTACACTTTGCTTTCCTATTGATATATCTACAAAGGTTTGTTCAGATTCAGAGGGTTGTTCCATTCTTAACAGCTCGTCTTCCTCTTTATCTGAGACATCACACACTGCATGCACGGGTTTACCTTTCCCAGTCCTGCAAACTTTAGTGAAGTGGTTCAATTTACCACATTTTTTACACTGTCTTTCTTTAGCTGGACATAGACTTTTTCCACTGTGTGCTTTGTTTCCGCAGTACCTGCACTTATGAATATGCTTGTATGCGTCACTCGCTTCATATTCTTTTGCTGCCTTCTCAATTGTGTAATGCGTTTTTTGTTCAGCGCTCTTTGGAGTTCACGTTAGCCGCTCAGAGTACATGCATCGAAGGTTCTCAGCTGTGCTTGTGCTATCTCGTGCGATCTTGCAATGTCTATGGCTTTATTTAATGTTAGCTCAGACCCGGCACTTAAAAGTTTCTCTCGCAGTTTCACTGAGTTTGTGCCAAACACTATTCTATCCCTGACCATCTCATCTTCGTTTGTATAAGCAAAGTCCTTCACCAGCAATTTTAACTCCATTACAAAGTGATCAAAAGTCTCGTTTATACCTTGCGTTTTCTCACTAAATTTGTTTGTTGCGAAAATCATATTCGTCTTAGGCATGACAAATGCCGCGTAGCGGCAGCGTGTCTATTGGATTGCTGCTGACAGACGGCCTTATAGATAGATAGATAGATAGATAGATAGATAGATAGATAGATAGATAGATAGATAGATAGATAGATAGATAGATAGATAGATAGATAGATAGATACTTTATTAATATATGGGCAGGCACTCAATTACGTGAGAGGCATGGTGATGGGGGACGCAACTCCACCTCACACGGCGACCGAGCTGCAGGCTATGGCTGTATATATGTACGTAAGTAGGTTCCAGTTATGACCGTTACGTGTAGAATTTCAAAATGAAACCTGCCTAACTTTTGTAAGTAAGCTGTAAGGAATGAGCCTGCCAAATTCCAGCCTTCTACCTACACGGGAAGTTGGAGAATTAGTGATGAGTCAGTCAGCCAGTCAGTCAGTCAGTGAGGGCTTTGCCTTTTATTAGTATAGATTTCTTTTTGTTCACTAACTTTTATTGCAACTGCAATGTTAATCTCTACAATTGCATTTCAGACTCCCAATTATGTGTTTTTTGTTAAAATATTAGTACCCTTTTCTCTGTCTTCATGATTTAAATGATGTGATTAAAAATGAGTCGCTGTGTTTCTCTTGTAATCAGAATACTGAGTGATGTCTGTAAAGACAGCGTTATGTTTATAGAGCACATCACTGAGGGAGTTTGCATATCTGTGATCACTTTTACATTTTGGTTCTAATTTTTCTAGCTTTCAGTTTGCTTTTGTGTAAAACATAAAAAAGGACTTGTCCCTTTTTGAGTGTTTTCCCTAAGTGTTCCCACAGATATATCTGGATATATTATGTGTCCCTATGAAAATCAATTCAAGTAACCATTAAGGAATAAAGTCTTCATCTGCAATTATGAACAGGTTTCATTGTTACTGGTTAATTGTATTGGTAAAATATAGTGATTTCAGTTTCAGAGTAAGGCTATGTTCATACTACAGTACTACAATTTGTTCATTTAAAAAAGATATGGTTTTAAATGGAAACAAATTCAAAACCTGACACTGCAACTCTCAATTTACTTTGCTCAGCTGACAACACATATAAGCACCCATCACAGGAACTAGGGCATCGTGACTGTCTTTATATTCAGACTTGATCTTTTGCTTTTTTCTGACAAATAAATGGGGATTCCACATTGGGCCCCCATCCTCTTTATTCTCAACTTGTTGTTACTTTTTTCAACCTCTGTTTCTTTTCTAAATACTCATACTGTTACACAAAGTTAATGCCAATGCTGAATATCCTGAATGACCTTTATCGTCTTGTACTATCAATTCTAACCCTTGCCATCTGTTTGATCAGATTTCTTTTACTAATTCACATTTCTTCATGTTGTCCTTTTAAGCATCCGAGAAGTTTGAGGCTCTTATTACCATATATTGTACATTAATGACAGCAGTTTACTTAATAGTCAGATACAGAAAACTACCATGGACTTCTTAGTTTTAATTAATCATTGTACTGTATATTGTTGCTTGTAGGTGTTTACATTTAGGAAAAAAAGACTTTGTTTTCTTCCAGGTTTCCTGCTACTTATTCTCATACTATCTCTTACCAGATTCTTTCATATTAATGTTGTTCCAGATTTAAGCAGTACCACATATTGGTGGTCTTTTCCCCATACATTATTAAATCAAATAAAGCAGCGTAGACAGTTTAATGAGTTTAATCTCAATAGATACAAATTAGCTAGCAGTAGGTAAAATTTACTTAATATTCACAAAATGGAAAACCTAATAAAATGTTAGCTAATATGGTTAAATCTCATATGGCTTAAACTAAAATTCTTTTAATTACTGGAAATGGGGACAAGAGGATTGCTATTGCATATGAATTTTGATCACATTATACTAAACCAGTAACAGCGCACTGCACGATAACGTGCAGTGAATACACTTGACTTTAGCATTCCTAGATTTCATCCTCTTTCTCTGTACGTTTAGCATTTGTTTGCTCTGAGGTTGACGCGCTTACTGCTTTCTGAGCAGCTCTTCTTCTCTCCACCCTAGCAGCCCCCTTCTTCTCTTCTTTCATCGGCATCCTTCCATGTTAAAACTGATTAAGTCAGTGTTTGTGTTAAAATTACTTAGTACGTTTTCTTTAAAAGTCTTCAATCTGCCTCAAGAATGATTTAAGATATGAAGAGGTAGGGGAAGTGACGGCGAAGAAGGTAGGAATGAGAATGGCGCCCGTATGCTTACGTCCTCTTGGCCGCTGCTGAGAGTTGATTTTCCAATACAATAAAATAAAAATATAAAGAGGAATAACCTTGGAGGTAAAAGCGGATAGTAGACGTCACGTAGTATATGTGTACCCAATTTCAGGTCAATTGGTCAAACAGTTTGAGAGCTACAGGTGATTTAAAATCCTGGACAGACAAACGAACAGCCACGGTAGCGTACTATATAAAGGATCATATCATTTAAAGCAGAAACCCTAAATTCCAGAACCAAATTTTTTTTTATTTAGGAATTTCTCTCCAATGTATTGCTTTTAGGGTTATGAGCAGAAAGCCTATTTTTTTTTAAGAAAGTCTGATTCTACTATAAAATAACTTAAACATAACAAAGTTCTTAGTGCTGATTGGTGTTGAGGGATTTACTAATGAATATTATAAGAAATATGCAGCCAAGTTTGTCTCTTCTCTTTGTGATACTTTCAATTAAGCTATTTTAAATGCATGATTTCCTAAAAAATGTTTGTAGTGACTGTATCCAATGTCCCCATTTTATGTCGCTTGCATATGGGGATGCAGATGTACAATTTCAACAGATTGTTATTTTCATGGGAATTGTTACGTATGCATAATAAAACTAACTATTTTACGTCACAGTGAATAATTAACCATATTAAAAAATAGTAAAACGTAAAAATTTGAAAGAAAATTATGTTTCATATTGCATTAGAGTTATTTGTTGCATATTACGATTTTAATCTGTTTGGCTTTGAAATTAACATGCAAATACTTTTTAAACTTACACTTTTACTGTAAAACTTCAGTAAAAACATTTGGGGTTAACTTTTCATCAATATCATTTTGTATTTTGATTCTGTGTTTGGAGTTACATTTTGACAATGCAACGTATAACTGCCCGTGAGTGAATATCATTTCTTTCTCTCTAATAAATAAACCAACTTTTTCGAATGTTTGTCTCTGAGATTTGCTAGTTGTCTTTGCAAAAGCTATTGTAATGGGAAACTATTAGCATTTTAATATGAATGGCATATCAAAATCTCCTTTAGTGTCTAATGTTATCTGTGGGAGATGTACTACATTACCTTTCTTGATACATCCTTCTTTCAACAGAAATTCGGGCGGTGGAAGAGCATATAGTGTTAATGGTTGTAGATATTCTTCGGGATATTGTAATTTGATGTTTTCGTCTACCGCATGATCACCACCAACTGTTTCAGCATTGACTATTGATATGCATTTAACCAATTTGCCATGTAACCGATCGACAATTTTCGTTTTAATTCATTTGACTTCATCATTTCTCGGTGCTAGGATTGCCTGTGTATTCATTTCTTCTGTTGATGACCCTTGAATGATGAAATTCTTCAATAAGATGTGGACATAATAAGTCTTCTTTTATTGGGAAATTAAAGTGATGAAAACATAAAAATTTATAAGAGCTAAGAGAGCAGGAACAGTGTCTGTCAAAAGCATTCACATGATTGAGAGGTGAGGGGGCCATGTGCGTGGTTGAATATGGTTGAGAGGAGGGCGTGACTTGAAAGTCTGGTTTTATACAGTACCTGCAGGACAGGTGTCAAACAGTACAAGACATTTCACTGATATTATTGAAAATGTTGAATCTAAATTTACCACTGCTCATTTTTCAGCTCTTGGTGCAGAAAAAGCATTCAATTGTGTTTATTCATTACATTTCTTTGAAGTTTTGAGTAAATTTAATTCAAGGGACCTATTTATAATGCTGTTCTGACTCTGTATTCACAATCTTCAGCTAGAGTTTGTACATAGGGGCTGTTGTCTGCCCCTTAGATATTTTAAATCAAACTAGACAGGGTCACGTTTAATGTTCACTCTCACTATGGAGTCTTTTCCTGAGCAAATACAGTGCTCATCAGGGGATTCAGGATGTTCAAATTTGACCTGCAGTACATTAAATTGGACTTTATGCAGATATCATTTTAATTGCATTAACAGACCCTATTGGCTCCTTGGAATCACTTCAACATGTGTTGACTAAGTTTGCAGCTTGTTATTATACGATTAATAAAAGAAAATATCAGGCTCTCAGTATAACTACTTCAGAGAAGGCTCAATTTAAAAACAGTTGGGAAAATCCATCAATATTATGCTTGGGCATATTATTATCAATGCCCTCAAAGGATGTTATATAGATATTAATTGTCTGGTATCTGCTTTGGCTTGTTTGACTTTTGTGTAATTTATGTTCTTTTTTATTAACTTCAATTTCTTTAGCAGTATTTGTCACCATGAAAATAAGTTTCTCTCTTTTCCCCTCAAGTTACTTCGCTAAACAGTATTTCTGCACTTTCTCTCAAAATTAAATCTATACACATGGGTTCAAAATACATTAGCTTGATTTTCTTCTAGCAACAGCCTTTATTCTTTTCAATATCTCCATGAATACTTTAATGTTTCACGTAAGAATGTTTATAAATACCTCCAAGTATGCAGATACATTAAGTTACAATCTCTTTCTCCAATTGAAAGCTCTACTTTTATACTTCACATACAATGGTTTATAGATCCTCCTTATAAAACTAAAGGAATAAAAGTGCTTTATTCATCCTTAGATAACAGAAGTTCTTTTTAAACCTATCTTAAGGTTGGAAAGGGATTTGGACCATGTCTGTTTCTGCTTAGCAATGGCTCTTGACTTTAGCTACATTACACAAGACTACACACAGTATTTTACTTATAGATACAGTATTAAGCTTATAGAGCTAAGTTTAAAGCTGGTCTATAGATGGTATCTCACTCTTATGAAAATAGCTACAGTTTATGCAAACCTTTTTCCTCTATGCTAGAGGCAATATACAGTAGTAGAAATTGTTCTCTTGTACTGTATATATCTGGTAGTCTTGCAAGTCATTTTATCACTATTGGTTAGCGGTTCAAAAATTTCTTTCATTTTATTTAATAGTAGATGTTAAATTAACTCCTGAGTTAACTGTGCTCAGTTTGGGGTACACAGTTATCCACACACAATAAATGCCAAACTCTTATCTTACAAACTTTATTTGCAGTTAGACTGGTTATAGCACAGAATTAGAAATCTCCTATTGCTTTAGACTTTCCTAAGGTCTTAGAAAAATAGCCCTTTGCGTGTCTTTTGAAAAGATTATTGCAATTAAAAATGACTCCTTCCCTCGACATGAAATGACTCAGTTATATTGGGATAAAAACCTATATATTAAACAAGGATGTTACTTTAATTACCTGCTCAAGTTATCTGTTAATCTGGGCTCTGTTACTGTACTTTTAACAATTATTCAGTGGTAACACTGCTGCCTTCTTGCTCTGAGTTTACATGTTCTCTCTGTGTCTGCATATGTTTCCTCAGACTGTTCCACTTTCCCCCACAGTCCAAAGACATGTAGATTAGGTGCATTCCTGGTGCTAAATTGGCTGTAGTGTGTCGTTGGGTTCTGTGAGTGTGTGCATTTGTGTTTGCCCTGTGATGGACTTGTGCCCTTGTCCAGGGTATGTTCTTGTCTTGTGCCCTGTGCTGGCTGGGATAGACTCCAGCAGACCCCTGCGACCCTGCACAGGACTAAGTGAGTCACTGACTGACTATTATTCAGTGGATTTGGAAGGTGTGGCTGTTTTTCATTTTTATTATTTTGGCTATTATAATTGCATATGTTATCTGTACTAATAAAAGGCAAAGCCCTCACTGACTGACTCACTCACTCACTCACTGACTCATCACTAATTCTCCAACTTCCCATGTAGGTAGAAAGCTGAAATTTGGCAGGCTTATTCCTTACAGCTTACTTATTAAAGTTAAACAGGGTTCATTTCGAAATTCTACACATAACGGTCGATAACGTCCGCCATGTTAAACTTTCTTATTTATGGCCCCATCTTCACGAAATTTGGTAGGTGGCTTCCCTGCGCTAACCGAAACCAATGTACATACTTATTTCGGTGGTATGACGCTACTGTCAGCCGCCATATTGAACTTTCCAACATCACTAATTCTCCAACTTCCCGTGTAGGTAGAAGGCTGAAATTTGGTACTTATTTCAGTGGTATGATGCAACTGTCGGCCGCCATATTGAACTTTTCAACAGTCTTTGTTACTTATGGGCCCATCTTCAAGAAATTTTGTATGCGGGTTCCCAACGCTAACTGAATCCTACTTATGTACATATATAAGTCCATAGCCTGCAGCTCGATCACCGTGTGGAGCGGCGTTGGGTCCCCCATCACATATTACACGGCCATATCAGGCTCACTGTTGATATCCAGGGGGAACATTGAGTCTTATGTACAGAATGACTGAGACAGGTTCAAGGTGTGGACTGATGACAGTACAGGAGATAATTATTCTACACAGGAGCACTATAAGAGTGAAATGTTTAAGCCCTTCACCTATGCATCTGCATGTGAGTTGATGGCTGCCACTGAATTGTTCGGTTGTCGCTTTCAAGTGTACCGAAATGGCCAAATATTTTAAACCTTTCGACAACCGCCAATGCCTCTTAAACATCTTAGATTCACAGGTGACGATTTCATTAGTGGACACTTAGATGTTTATGAATGTTTAAACTCTCAAAAGCTGGATGTGAAGTTATCGATGAAACCGGTTGTATGCTTACAACGCTTGACAGATGCTGAATGTCACTTCAACACAAGTCCTACAAATACTGTCGGAATTGAAACAAACCATGAAACTCAAATCGATTATGACAGCAGCAATCCAAGCTGTGAGATTTGAAACAAGATTACTGTTCACATGGCCAACTGTACGTTGCATGCGCAAGAGTAAGGTCAGCGCACAGCTTGGTCATATTACAACCGGAGGGCCGACTCACAATGTGGTATACGAAGAGATCCTCAACAATAATTATTGGTATATTTTCCCTCAGTTTAAAAAGGTTTAATTTTCTTCTTAATAAACATTTTAAGGCAGTACTTCGCCGCTGCGAAGCGCGGGTATTTTGCTAGTTACTAATAAAAGACTCTCCTCTTTTTAGTTTGATTGCATTATTGATCTATGTAAATTCTATGTTTTGACTTTTCCCTTTAATTAATTAATGTTTTGGGTAACATCAATAGATAATAATAGAGATAATCTCATTGCTTTAACTTGACAATGCCATTTTGATAATGTGTAATCTACTGTATATTTGACTAAGTTATGTTATGATGCAATTCTGTTCTGTGCATTTGTTTGCTTGCCCTTTCATAAAATTCAGTTAAAAAAACAATCTTTAGACATACAAGGGACCTCCAATTGTACTAAAGAAGATCTTCTGTAGCCTGTATAGCTAGAACTAGTATCATTGTTATCTAGGGGATAGTGCTGTCCCTGCCCCATAACAATTTGCACTTTGAATAATATTATAGTAAACAGAATATCTGGGCTGTAGATGTTTTTGGAAATAACCTCTAAATGTGCAATGAAATGAATGAAGTGGCTAGTAATCAAACAGTTGTTGGGAACGGTTACTAGTCAGCGTTGACTGCTAGAGGTTTTATAGCATATGGCATAATAAGAAAATTTCTCTACATTCCTTTTCACAAATTTTCTAGCTAAGTAAATAATTTTTTAAACCTAGTTTTTTTTTTAACTAAGGCGTGTGAGCTAAATCATACAAGGTAGGCTAATTTAAAAAAAAAAAAAAACTCTAGAGGATAGTAACAATGGAATGGCATACAGATGGATGGATACAAAAACAACAATAACAACTAAATTTATTTATATAGCACATTTTCATACAAATAATGTAGCTCAAAGTGCTTTACATAATGAAGAAAAGATAGATAGATAGATAGATAGATAGATAGATAGATAGATAGATAGATAGATAGATAGATAGATAGATAGATAGATAGAGAAATAAAAGACAAAGTAAGAATTAGAATAAGACAACACTAATTAACAAAGAAAGAGCGTTAGGTCCGATGGCCAGGGAGGACAGAAAAAACAAAAAGAAAACTCCAGATGGCTGGAGAGAAAAAATAAAATCTGCAGGGATTTCAGGCCATGAGACCCCTCTGGGCATTTTACGTAACATAAATAAAACAGTCCTCTTTGTATTTAGGGTTCTCTTGGAAGGACTTGATGATGATGATCATGTAGACTTCTGGCTTTTAATTCATCAATGTAGGACATCACGGTGCTTTGATTAGGTGGTGATGCCGCAGGTCGCCACCACAGAAAACTGGGAAAAGAAACAGAAGAGAGAGTAGGGGTCAGTACGGATTTTAGAGCCATCATGAATAGTTATTATAATGAATTGAATATACTGAGTATCAGGATTAAATGAAAGTGAGGATATCAGAAAGCCATGTTAAAGTAATGTGTTTTTAGCATTTTTTTAAAGTGCTCCACCGTATCAGCCTTGTGAATTCCTATTGGCAAGCTATTCCAGATTTTAGGTGCATAACAGCAGAAGGCCGCCTCACCACTTCTTTTAAGTGTTGTTCTTGGAATTCTAAGCAGACATTCATTTGAGGATCTAAGGTTACGATTTGGAATATAAGGTGTCAGACATTCCGATATATAAGAAGAAGGGAGATTATTTAAGGCTTTGTAAACAATAAGCAGTATTTTAAAGTCAATTCTGAATGACACAGGTAACCAGTGTTGTGACATCAAAACTGGAGAGATGTGCTCGGATTTTCTTTTCTTAGTTAGGATTCTAGCAGCTGCATTCTGCACTAGTTGCAAACGATTTACATCTTTTTTGGATAGTCCTGAGAGGAGTGCATTACAGTAATCTAGACGACTGAAAACAAAAGCGTGAACTGATTTCTCAGCATCTTTCAATGATATAAGAGTTCTAACTTTTGCTAATCCTCTTCAAATAACAATTGCAGGTAGCAATTGTGTCATCAATTAAACATTTGTGTAATATGTAATTACACTGGGGTGGCACAGTGGCACAGTGGTAGCACTGGTGCCTCACAGTAAGGAGATCTGGGTTTGCTTCCCGGGTCCTCCCTGCATTGTGTTTGCATGTTTTCCTTGTGTCTGCGCAGGTTTCCTCTGGGTGCTCCCACAGTCCAAAGACATGCAGGTTAGGTGCATTGGCGATCCGAAATTGTCCCTAGTGTGTGCTTGGTGTGTGTGAGCCCTGCGGTTGGTCTGTGGTTTGTTCCTGCCTTGCGCCCTGTGTTGACTGGGATTGGCTCCAGCAGACTCCCGTGACTGACTAACTGTAATTACACTGACGCAAGCCATCATTTGTATCATTTACCCTGATTCTTGATTAACCTTCACAGTTTTTCAGAATAACTTATTAGTAATATTACTCTGTAGTAAATACTTTGGTAGCTGTTTATGAAACTAAATACCTTAATGTTAATTACTACAAAACTATTATTTAATGACAAGGGAGTACCAAACAACTATTATACTTATTGCAGATTATGACATCTTGCCCATTCACAGCTATACACTGAAAATTATTTCACATGATTTTTATACATTTTTGGGTGCTGAGTTAAAAAAATGAAAACCATTCTTTTCCATCATGTAACATTCACAAAACACTTTCTTTGCTATAAACTGATTTGTTTACTGTTTTTGCACTACAATTAATTAAATATCAAATTTTATTGTCATGATCATTTGTTTAAATTATATATTTTGTAATATTAAAATTAAAATAGGTGCTTTATTCAATAATAGAATATAACTGGAATTGTCTGAGGTTAAACTAAGAGAGCGTTTTTGACAGACCTGATATTAGAAAGCTGATTTCTGATGCAGAATTTGATGGTGCAATGGATGACCTGAATTGAGAGGTTTGGGCATCTTTTAAAAAAGAAATTTCTAAGTTTGTCGTTAATAATAATGACCCAAATTATAAAAATTATGAAAATATTGTTATGAAATTATGAAAAAAGTGTAATGAATTGGGTTGCACCTTAAGTCTCAAAGTTCACTTTTTGGATTTGCATTTGGAATTTCGCCCTGAAAACCTTGGAGCAGTAAGTTAAGAGCAGGGTGAGTGACTCCATCATAATATCAAGAAAATGGAAAGAAGGTACCAGGGACTTTGGGATGTCTGCATGATGGCGGATTACTGCAGGATGATTCATAGGGACACATCAAAAAAGTGCATAAATGACGGGCCAACGAACAGCGTTTTGGATCAAAAAAACTATTAAGTGACAAAAACTAAAGAACGTATATGTAAATTAATGAATATTGTTCTTTATATGTATCTTCTTTCTATATATATTAATATTAGGTCGACTAAATATTTTCACGTTAAATTAAGAAGTCAAGCAAAATGACACCCTTTATTGGCTAAGTAAAAACATTACAATATGCAAGCTTTCGAGGCAACTCAGGCCCCTTACATCATCTTGCCTGAAGAAGGGGTCTGAGTTACCTCGAAAGCTTGCATATTGTAATCTTTTACTTAGCCATGCTTGACTTCTCACTATATCCATCATGGTTAACACGGTACAACACCCACGTACTATATGTTAAATTGATACATTAATTGTGAACAAAATTATATAGTACATGAATAACTTGTAATTGTCTAATTCAATTTCTTTTCAGTTTTGTACTGAAATTTGACGTGATGAAAACATTATACATTTATATTGTTATTTTGAATGAGTACATTTATTTTTTAATGAACGAAACAAAAAAAACTACTGACAATTAAAACGATTTTATGAGTTTAATTTTACAGACCTGTGTTATCTAGCCGCTTGAGTCATTTTTTCCCTTATGTCTTTTGAATTCTTTGATCTAATTTTTAGTATTATTCTTTGGGACTATGAATGAATGAAGTCCCACGTGGGCTTTACCCTGCTCGCGCCCGGCACGTGCACAGCGCAAAACAATGACGTCACAAATCACTACGGAACCGGAAGTCGAGAGGCGAACTTTTGTGTGCCGCGAACACTGCAGATAGACACCTGTATGTGAGCTCTGTGGATGAAAGTCTGCGAACATGGCTTCAGTTGGAACGTCAAGTAGAGTGTCAAGCGGCCGGGATCTGAGCTCTGTTCCTGAAGTGGGAGATACCCTGGGAGCTGTTGCACGCCTTGGGTAAGTGAGCGGCGTCCGTAGAAAGAGACTGAGAGGTTTAACTCCAACGAACGGGATGTGATTTTCTGTTTGTTTCTCTCGCACGTGGCTGTACAGATGCCGGTTTTGACCTTTTGCAAGCCGGCTATGGAAGGTGGGAATATAAGATTAGACGCTAATTCCGATTCTCAAACAGGGTGGTTGCTCAACACGTGCTCGTTAATTCTGCCTGTCACTTTTTAGGGTGTTTGATTTTAGCCTGTAGTTTTTTTCGATAGCATGTCCGTTTCGGTTCATAGTTCTATTTTCATTATTTGAAGTTTGCCTCTTTTTTCAACAGTGGAGCAGTTACTCTGTGACTTGAGAGAACGATACAACACGTAATAAAAGGCTGAGTTCACAGGATGTAGCCCTTAAAATAAGTTTTTATTCAGCTAGCTATAGCATTTCATTACATTTTCAGATACAGTATTAGGAAGACCGTTCAAATACTCCCCACAGTGAGTGGTCTAGTGATACCCCCATGATATTGACAGATATTTTAATTGCGCAACATCAGATTGCAGTTTATAGGTATTTTAATTGAAAATGCAGATGTAACCAGTACGTTCAAGCGATTTGTAAATAATTCCTTCTTGTAAGGTGAGTTATTTTTATTATTTAACAATATGCTTTCGAGATTTAGTGATAGTTTTTCCACTATATCTTAAAGGCTGGCGTTATTGTCCGTTCCCAGCCGTCCTGGGCACTGATGGTTCCCACCTCATGCTGCTGTGTAGGAGACATGCTACAGCGTAGCCAGAACTAGAAAGCACACGTTTAAAGATCCGTTTGGTGAGTAAGCATCCAGAGACATGAAGGATGACTAAATATTAGTGAAAAGTGGAAGTTTAGGTGTTTTTAAGATCAGCATAAATCTGGACTATATATATATATATATATATATATATATATATATATATATATATATATATATATATATATATATATATAAACAGAGCTCGGATAATATTATTCATAGATAGCAGGCATGTACTTTATTAATTGCCAGGCAACATACTTTACTTGAAATTTCTCTTGGTGTTACATTCATACACATAACAAGGTAAATACAATACAATGGTATATAACACAATATTACAGTGCACAACACCATCATGTCTTTATATACAATACAAATGAAAAATATTTGCACAAAAACATAGAGCAATATACTAATGTAGAATTGCACTCCTCCCCAGTAGTATTTCAAGTAAGTCCTCATAACAACAAGCACAAAGTAAACCAAATTTAGATTAAAGGTAATTCAAAATCGTGAAAAGACAGACATTAATCTTCGATTGTGTTTAAACATAGCGACTGTGGTGAGATAGAAACTGTTTAAATGTCTAGTGACTGCCTGCCTTTAGTGACTTAACATTTCTTCATTTTTAATAACTGAAAGAGATGGTTGTTTGGGTGGGTGTAGTCTGATTATATTTCTGACACTTTTTCTGACCCTTGATGTGTCCTCCATGGAGTTCAGTTTCAGGTCTGCAATCTTTTTTTGTTTGAATAGCACGCTGTAGTTTGTGAGAAGATGCTAACAGATCAATAAAACTGTACCAGCAATGATATGAACAGGTTAAACTTTTTAAGTTGATGGGCAAAGACATATGCTGCTGAGATGTTTTGATAAGAGCAGTTATATTTTCATCCCAGTTCAGTTTGTGAGTGATAGTTTTCAAGAAATGTAAATGATTACAATCTTTTCACAGTGACCCAATTTATAACTTGAGGTGTAGGTGATGAAGAGTGTCTTCTAAAATCCACTAGCAGGCAAATCCAAAAATATTCCTGTTCCTAGAACTGTTATGAGGATTTTTTGTTCAAATATTTAAATGAAATACAGGCAGTCGAACTTAGCCACATGACAGGAATCGGTAGGTCACATTTAAAGCAGTTGCACTCAAAATGTTCATTTGTTGTTTTTCATGAACATTCAGGTATAGGCTGGGATTTAATAATAGATGCTTGAGGGTGAAATGTGTAGCTTTTCTTTCAAAAAAGAAAAATGAATGCAAAAGTAACACATTTTCTGTTACACATCAAATTTTATAATCAAAGTATATAAAACATTAAATTAGTTTCATTCTCCATTATTTACTTTTTAAGTGTCACTTAATTTTTTTTTTTTTTTTTTTTTACACTACTTGGGAGACAAAAGTTCTATTTTGTTTTAATTCATAACATTCGAGGAACATGTTTAACTTTTTTGTTGCTTCACTTCAGCTCAGTTAATGAATTGCTCACAGCCAGAACAGAGAGAGGGGTGGACACTGTACAAAGTTCATGATTATTATTTCTTTTCACCTCTTCTGTACAATTCTTAAAACGTTCAGTTCATTGCCTGGACCGTGTAAATTTACAGCCTGTAAATGTCTTTGCTGTATTTAATAAGTTAAAGTAAAACACGATTTAGTGTTAGAACTTTATTGCCTGCCTTTGGCTTTCAGAACAAAGCCAAATTAATAAAATATTTAAAAAAAAAAAAAAATTACAGTAGTACTATACTACTGCATCCTCTAAAAGTGAATATATGACAGCTGATAAACTCGAAAACAAATTCTTGAGTGTACAAGGTAAAACCCACATCTGAAGTTGAGTATAGTTCAGCTGGCTTGATACTGTTTTATGATATGCATATAGTGGGCTTTGCAAGTTTAGGTTTTCAATTTGCTCTAGTTTTTATTTGGCTTTCCATCATTTTCCATTTTCTACCTTTATTTCATTTATTTGTGAGAATTTTTAGTTCTCATTATTCCTGCTAATTACCTGTTTCAATTCAAAACTCTACAGTTTCCTCTAAAATTCTATTTTGCAATAATCAATAACAAAAGCCAAGTCACTAGGAAAAGCTCAAATTGCTTAACGGAAGGAATGTTTTACCTAAAGGCTATTGTGCAGTAAAATCATGTGTTCAAGAGTAAGGAGCTAATAAGTGAACTAATAAGCTTCTGGTGTTTATATATAAAAAAAAAAAAAGTACCAGTACTACATACAGAAAAGTACTCAATTAGATACACTGAACTTCTTATACATTAGAAGGACTAATACAGTAGGACCCTAAGCCCAACAGAATTTGGAGATGTTGCAGCAATTTTCTTTACCTGAACCAGATCTCCCAGTTTGCCTACTCCATGCCACACTATGACTGAGGCCTATTGTCTTAGGAAATTTCCTGAGCAAAGCCAGATAACACAGCCAGTAACATACTGTTATAAATCTGATATATTATTATAATCTATGATTTATCACTTGAAATTTCAGATTTAAAGGAATGGTATTTTCTGTACTTTTTCAACTCAGTGTTTCAGATATTAGAAGACACAAATAAATATGACTTAATTATGACACATGAATGCAGCACAATCTGTGAGAATTACTGAACTTAGATTATGCCAATTTAAAAGAGACTGTGAATCAAGGTTATTATAGTTTTGCCTTTTTATATTAGTTTTTATTTCTGTATTTTTTCTGACCATACTTGGAAATTCAGTTTATTTTTAGTTTTCCTTCATCGTGTATTTTCAGTTTTTATTTTACATTTCTATCTTATTTTATATCTATTAGTTTTAGTAATTATGGTATGGTTGAAGAGCTACTATGGAGTTTAGTTTTTGTGCCATATTGAGACAGAACTGTACACTTAATGGTTTTGGATACAAGTTTAATGTTAGTGGAAGCTTACTACACAACATACTTTACTATTTGGTTTTGGATCAAAATCAGGTGCTGAATATGAACAATTTTGCACAATTTTATCATTTTTAATACAACGCAAGGAAAATCCCTGGTATGCAATATGTATGATATGGTGGATGTTAACAACAAAAAAAAATATGATTTTAACTATCTGTTTTGAGAGAGAGAGAGAGAGAGAGAAACATTGCAAAAATGGGGTCAGATATTTTTAAACATAATTCTGTTATTGGGTTGTTTTCACAATATCAGGTGTTAAGAATGATGAATATTAATTAAAAAAAGATTAATAAATATAGCATAAATACAAAAACACATTAGTATGTTTAGCTTTTCATCACTTGGCAGACTGTCTTCGCCTACCTACCTGTAGTTCAGTAGAGACGTTGCCAACTCGGGAATTTTACAAGGTTTGTATTGCTTTGTTTTTAAATTATATTTTTAAAGCAAAAGTGATTGTACGATGACCTTGTCAGTCTCTCAATCAGCGCTATTTTATTTTCATAAATCAGGAGTGGTCTCCTCTCGACTTTCTTGTGTACTCAGTTATGGGGATGGATATTTGAGGAGTAAACCGCATGACAATGATTATTATATTATGTACATTAAAGAACCAGCAACAGCAAATCAAATTAATAATATATTGAACAATTATTATAAAAGTAAAATTGAATAAATTGGACTCTGCAGCTGCATTAATAAAAAAAAATTGAGTATGTGTTCAGGTAAAGTACCACTTCCGGCTGATGGATTTGGCCCAAACATTAATACAGATCTACAATTGTGGTGGAACAACCAGATGCCAATTTTCATCCATCAATCTCATTGCAAGTTTGAATTATCATGTTTACACACACATACAATTCCAAAAAACAGTATTTTTGGACTCGGGCAGGTCTAAAATGTTAAGATTCATCAAAATGTTGAGGTCGATTTTTTTTTTTTTTTTTCCATGATTACTATACTTTCTCTATACTTTGCGTGCGAAGTAGCAGGTGAATTACTGTAAGCAAAAAGCAGGCACCTGAGAAACAAACTGAAACGTTACTCACTCTTACTCTGGATTTTTCTGTCCATACGGTAAAGCTTTTGTTGACTACCACATTCCAATTTCAGGCGTTTGAATTACATCTCAATATACAAAAAGCTCAAAGAAAGGTGGCACATAAATCGCTTTCTATTCCACAGCCTTTACATGCCTGTATTCAGCTCGTTCTGTCACCACAAATGCTGTGTGAAAGCCCACCCTTTGTCACCAGCCGGTGTTCACTGGATGACTATGTGTGGGCGGCTATTGGTGGGTGACATTCAGTTTTAGAGTTAACAGTTAC
This sequence comes from Polypterus senegalus, assembly GCF_016835505.1. Taxonomy (NCBI): domain Eukaryota; kingdom Metazoa; phylum Chordata; class Cladistia; order Polypteriformes; family Polypteridae; genus Polypterus; species Polypterus senegalus. The sequence goes on from NC_053154.1 coordinate 41,894,487, forward strand.
AAGGGTTAAAAGCTAACAGCAAGAATATTCATTCAAACACGAATATTGGCAGAGTTTCTTTGCAGCCTTTGTTGATTTTAATAAAGCGTTCGACTCAGCTGATTGAGCTGCCCTGTGGGATATCCTGAGGGTTCATGGAATCCCCTTGAGGTTTCTAGATATCATGAGCGTTCTATACACTGGTGCTGTGAGTGCCACACAGAGTGGAGGCCGAACCTCTGTGTTTTTCCCAGTTGATTCTGGGGTTCGTTAGGGGTGTGTTCTTGCTCCTACTCTGTTCAATGCTTGTATGGACTGGGTGTTGGGGAAGGTTGTGGGGTCCAGCAGCTGTGGGTCATCTTGACTTTGTTGATGATGTTGTGATCTTTGCGGAGTCAATGGAGGCTCTGATTGGAGACTGAGCGAAGAGTCTGAGTGTCTGGGCTTGCGAGTGTCCTGGCTAAAAAACAAAATCCAGTCCTTTAATTACCTCTTGGGTACAGCCATCAGCAGTTATGAATAGTTATTATGATGAATTGAACATACAGAGTATCAGTATTAAGTTAAAGTGAAGTTAGGAGAAAGCCATGTTAAAGTAATGTGTTTTCAGCAGTGTTTTAAAGTGCTCTACTGTATTTGCCTGGCAAATTCCTATTGGCAAGCTATTCCAGATTTTAGGTGCATAACAGCAGAAGGCCGCCTCACCACTTCTTTTAAGTTTAGCTTTTGGAATTATAAGGAGACACTCGTTTGAAGATCTAAGGTTACGATTTGGAATATAAGGTGTCAGGCATTCCGATATATAAGATGGCGCAAGATTATTTAAGGCTTTATAAACCATAAGCAGAATTTTAAAGTCAATCCTGAATGACACAGGTAACCAGTGTAGTGACATCAAAACTGGAGAAATGTGTTCGGATTTTCTTTTCCTAGTTAGGATTCTAGCAGCTGCATTCTGCACTCGTTGCAAGTGATTTATGTCTTTTTTGGGTCGTCCTGAGAGGAGTGCGTTACAGTAATCTAGTCTACAGAAAACAAAAGTGTGAATTAATTTCTCAGCATCTTTCAAAGATATAAGAGGTCTAACTTTTGCTATGTTTCTTAAGTGAAAAAATGCTGTCCTAGTGGTCTGATGAATATGCGATTTAAAATTCAGATTACAGTCAACGGTTACCCCTAAATTTTTTACTTCTGTCTTAACTTTTAACCCTAGTGCATCAAGTTTATTTCTGATAACCTCATTGAATCCATTATTGCCAATTACTAAAATTTCAGTTTTCTCTTTATTTAGTTTGGGAAAATGACTATTCATCCATTCAGATATACCAGTAAGACATTGTGTTAGTGTATCGAAAGAGTCAGAGTCATCAGGTGCTATAGATAAGTACAGCTGTGTGTCATCAGCATAGCTGTGGTAACTACTCACGTTGTAACCTGAGATAATCTGACCCAACGGAAGCATATAGATTGAGAAAAGCAGCGGACCCAGGATAGAGCCTTGTGGAACACCATATCGGATATCATGTGTCTTGAAGTCAGTAGACGGATTGGGAGAGCATGTGGGGTCATGAGGTCACTGGAAAGTGGTGTGTGGCGCTTCTGATATCTATGCAAAAGGACGAAGGTCTGAGTCTTTAGAGTCCTAGTGCTTCTATGTCTTGCTATATGGTTGAGAGACATGGATGCTATTCAGTGACCTGAGATGCACTCTGGACTCCTTTGGTACTGTGTTTCTCCGTAAAATCCTTGGGTATTGTTGGTTTAACTTTGTGTCAAATGAGAGGTTGCTCATGGAGTCCTGAATGAGGCACATTACCTGCATTGTGAGGGAGCGTCAGTTACAGCACTATGGCTATGTGGTGTGTTTCCCAGAGGTTGATCCAGTTCGTAGGATCCTCATTGTTCGGGACCCGAGTGGCTGGACCAGGCCAAGGGATTGCCCACGTAACACCTAGCTGCAGCAGATAGAGGGTCCTTTCCAGAGGGTGGGACTGGACCGTGTGTCTGCCTGGGGGGTTGCCAACTGGATCCCGAGTTGTTTCGTTGTGTAGTGGGTGCGGCAATACACTGTACCAGTGCATGCTCCCAGACTTGGAATTTACTAATTCAACAGTACAGGTATAATAATGTTTGAAGTTTTATACAGTATTTTAAATGGATTTAAATCAGTAGTTTCAGTTACTGGACAATATTAGAATAAATTTACAATGTGTACATGCTAAGATAAATTAGGTAGTTTTTGATTTTACCATTGTTTATAAACCCTATGCTGAAATCCCCTCCAAGATTATAACCCAATTTGTTGTTACACTGTGGGAACCTACATTTCTGCCACACATTAAAATTCAAGCCTTGTATTTTGATATTTATGAATGTCAATACTGGTTTACTTAAATGATAGTTGAGTAACTATTTGATAGATATACCAATTTTTTAAAGCTGTTGTTACCGATATTTATATATTGTATATTGTATTACTGAAAAAAAAAGCCCAATATTGTTCCCTAAATGGAAATACTTTAATAAAAAGCCATTGAATGGGTTTCTGTTTTTGTCGTGGTATTGAGAGGTGTTGTGTATTGTAAAAGTTTACTGGTATTGGTATTGAATAAGTTGGGTATCATGACATCCATAATAGGTGCTTATCACTGCTTTCTTGATTTGTCAGCTATGAAAAAGTGTAAATGTAGCAAAGGGAAAGAAAAGTAATGCCTTTAAATAAAAAAAAATAATAAAAATGAGTTTGATGCTCAGCATTAAAGTATTTTTTTGTCATTTTTGAGAGTGGTTAATGTTGAAGTTTTATTAGTGTTTGAGAATCTAAACAGTGTTTAACATGTCGCACATATTTGCTAACATTGCCATGACCTGGGAGTATGAAATTGTAATAATTTATTGTGAAAACTGCACATTTATTGTGGAAATGTACCTCTTATGATAAGTAACACTTGTGAAGCCCACAATTTTAAATATGGAAAATTTGGTTAAGGAATGTATTACAAACATAAAGCCTCATCTCAAAATCCATTGCCCAGAACTATGTTTTAGATGATATATAAATGCCTGTGCTATCTTTTTACTATATAATAAAATGCTAAGATCTGTGTGTTTGCGTCCAGTCCGTCTGAGCAATTTGATTGGTAAGCTTGGCTTTGGTGACACAATCAAAAGAGGAAGTGCGAGTGTGAGGCATACAAGGGAGAGTAAAGACAATGGAGCAACGCAGAGAGTCACCTTCAAAGATGGAGAAGTATAAAAGCAGACAGGGGCTTGCAAGGCACTTTGAAATGAGTGTCTGAAAAGCAGTCTTTACGGTAACTTGCTTCACAGAGCGAGCGGCAGTCAAGAGAGGATCAGACACAAGAATGCAGAGGAAAGGCAGTGAAGATACACATAGGACAAGTGGTATCATTTTTTAAGTATGTATTTTATTACCTGTCTTCATCAGGTAACGTAGCTAGTGTATCATACATGAATATCAGTCTTATAGTGGTGACAACTGAGATTTTATCTACTTACACTGAATTTTTTGAGTGACCTTGGTGAACTCTTATGGTTAATGTTGATCAGAACTTTAACTTAATTTATTTTAAAACAGGAATATTGCATTTTCAGTTTTGTAGGATGAAATCCGAATACTTTGGGGGAGGACACAATACTGTATCTGTCAAACCCAAGTATTACAATATTGTATTATAGTGTCTCAGAAAATTTCTACAATTAGTACAGTATATACTGCTCAGCAGCCTTCAGATTCTGGAACCTTTTGTCAGTTGTAACCTTGGAGACAGCATCACATTGCACCAAGGAATTTGCACCAGTTTTTGATTTGTAATGCGAATTTCTTTGTGCTTGTATGCAATTTACTATTCATCATTTTACACTCACTCAGACTCTCACAGACACAATTAAGAGATTTTATGCTTTGTCCATGTTCATTACCAGTGGCATTTTGAGAAAATGTTAGATTCTTGCAGATTCATTATTTGTTACCCAAGCCTCCCTGTTTCCCTTAATAGAATGATGTAATTTGTTTATTAGCTTATTGTGTATTGTTTGGAAGGGAGATGAAGGTGTCACATTTATATTTTGCCTTTCTTGATCTTATATGGCAGTGTTAATGAGAAGTAGTTAACTCAGGGGTGAGTAACATATTACACATTTCATATTAGTGGAGTTTTCTGTTTTGAGACCCTGAGATGTCTGAATGAAACCTCTAGGTAGTGACCTGAAATTGTTCTAATAAACCAGCACTTTGGTGTTTTTCTTCAATTAAATAAACATAGTTTTGCTTTATGCATTCCTCATGATGTATTCAGGCAGAGTACTTGTTATTTTTGGTATTTAAATATCTGCTGGTAGTACTCACAATAAAGGCCAGTGGTGCCAAGTAAATGAAAACTGTTTCATATTTCGAGACATTCTGCATATTCTGTTTGTAGTGTGAAGTCAAGCAAAATTACACCTTTTATTGGCTAGCTAAAAAGATTACAATATGCAAGCTTTCGAGGCAACTCGGGCCCCTTCTTCAGTTATTCTGTTTGTAATTTTAAACTGTCAATATATTTTTTGTTTTTTAGGTTTGATTTTCTCTGCATGCCCATATTTCATCCTCGTTTTCAGAGGGAGTTTACTGCTAATCCAGGCAAATCTCGTCCTGGTGCCCAGACTAGGTCTGATTTGCTCTTATCTGGAAGAGGTAAGTTTTATTTTAATATGTTTGTTTTACCTTTCAAATACTTTTTAAACTATTTTTCATGGACCTTCTTTTTGAAACAGACTGGAATACTCTTATCGTTGGAAAGCTGTCCCATTGGATTGAAGTTGATTCAGATATAGAGATCACACGGAAGAACTCTGAAGCTGTAAGTTATTTCTTTTTAAATACACTCAACTATTGGATCTTTTTTGTTATGATGCATAACTGTGCATGTAATGATGGTTTTACACAATCTATTGGGTATAGTGTTCAATGGCTTTCATTTGGAGTAACACTTGTTTGTATTTGGAGAGATTTTACGCATGCACCCAGTTCAAACTGCTACTGTTAGTTTAGATATTTTTATGTATCTACTGTTAATTTAATGATAATATTGCTTGTTCTTTTACTTGTGGTATTAATTTCCAGATGTAAAATGTGTTTCCTTTCGTCTGACAGGCTCTCATCCAGGAGCTAAATTTTGCTGCATACCTCGGGCTTCCAGCATTTATGATCACACTCCGACAAGAGAACAATGCCAATCTGGCACGTTTGCTGCTCAACCACATTCATACAGGGCACCATTCTTCCATGGTACATGCTGTTCTTCCTTATTAGATATATTTCAACTTTTTTTTTTTTTAATATAACTGCTGCATGTACTACATTTTAAAATGTGGACTTTCTTTGTCTTTACAGTTGACACATATGCTTTTTTTTTTTTTTCTTTTATTGTGTAGCAACTGCTTAGACTTGTTTTTTTAATAACGATTTATGCCAAAAATGTTAGTATTAAAATTAGGCATTGATTAGGAATCTTTATTCATACTGTCAACCAAATTTGAAGATATTTTCGCTGCTATGTGCTGTTAAAATGAATTTTTCAGTTTCATGTTTTGCCATTTATAACTGAAATTATTCATTAATTTATTTTGCATTAAGGCTTTTTGGTACTTGTTCTGTCAGTAAAAGCTGTAAAGAAAAATGACACCACTGAGCTTGTAAATGTAGTTCAGCTTCTAATGATAATAATTAATTTTATTTATATAGCACCTTCCCCATGCTTAAGATGCTTCTATTTAGTTCCTGTGAGGGCTGAGCAAACCTCGTTATGGTGAGCAGCAGAGACATAAAGTACTGTGGCTCATGATGGTTTTAAAGGACAGATGATTTTGTTCTTAGTTTTATTGTTAGATTATTTATTAGTTTAATTATTTATTATTGTTTATTGAACACTTTGTGAATTTACGTACCTTGCAGATTTACACCAATCTTGTTGTTATACTGTATGTCCTCATTGCCTAGTCGATGTCCTCCGTTCAAGGTAGTGATGCCAGCTGCACCAAACCCATGCATCATATTCTAACACCCACCATCCCTCGCAGCTTCGCCTGTGTATTAATGAAACAGGACAGTGAGGAGGGACCCGCCCAGCTCTCTACTTCTGACATCACTCTTCCCCCTCCCCTCAGTCCGCAGCCTCTGTCTTAGATTAGCACGAATATATCACTCCTGCAAGCAAACTACAGGGAGTGCAGAATTATTAGGCAAGTTGTATTTTTGAGGATTAATTTTAATATGGAACAAACACAGTGCTATCAGTCAATCCAAAATGTTAATAAACCTGAAACCTGAATGTTTCACAACGGAAATGTGAGTGTGAACATCATCAGGGGAATACATATGTGCGCACAATTATTAGGCAACTATTAGTGTGCAGATTTATTATGCAACTAAAGGAAAAATTAAAATTTTCCCATCTCACTTGTTTATTTTCATCTGTTATAGTGAGAATAATAAACAAACACCTCAAAATTTACAAATAAACATCTCTGACATTTCAAAAAATAAATCAATCAATCAATGACCAATATAGCCACCCTTCTTTCCAATAACAGTCATAAGCCTTTCCATTCATGGAGTCTGTCAGTTTCTTGATCTGTTGACGATCAGCTTTTTGTGGAGCAGTGACTACAGCCTCCCAGACACTCTTCAGAGAGGTGTATTGTTTTTCTCCCCGTAAATCTAGCGTTTAAGAAGTGCCCACAAGTTCTCGATAGGGTTTAGGCCAGATGAGGAAGGGGGCCATGTCATTATTCCTTCATCTTTAAGGCCTTTACTGGCTGGCCACGCAGTGGAGAACTTCGATGCAAGTGATGGAGCATTGGCCTGCATAAAAATCATGGTCTTTTTCCTGTATCACTATTTGAAGAAAGTGTCTTCGAAAAACTGGCAGTAGGTTTGGGAGTTGATTTTGAGTTCATCTTCAATGCAAAAGGTCCAACTAGCTCATCTTTAAAAATACCAGCTCATACCAGTACCCCACCTCCACGTTGGAGTGGAGCTCTGTGCCCATTACTGATCCACAGGTCCATCCATCTGGTCCATCAAGAGTCACTCTCATCTCATCGGTCCATAAAACCTTTGAAAAAAATCTGTCTTCAGATATTTCTTGGCCCAGTTTTGACGTTTCAACTTATGTTTCTTGTTCAGTGGTGGTTGGGTTTCAGCCCTCCTTACCTTGGCCATGTCTTTGAGCACTGAACACCTTGTACTTCTGGGCACTCCAGGTAGGTTGCAGCTCTGGAATATGAAAGTACTGGAGGATAATGGGTTCCTGGTAGCTTCACGTTTGATTCTTCTCAAATCTTTGGCAGCTAATTTGCGTCTTTTGTTCTCAACACGTTTCTTGCGACCCTGTTGACTATTTGCAACAAAATGTTTGATGGTTCTGTGATCACACACCAATATCTTAGCAATTCCAAAAGTGCTGCATCCCTCTGAAAGATTTTTTACAATTTTTGACTTTTCAGAGTCAGTTAAATCTCTTTTTTGGTCCATTTTGCCTGAGGAAAACTAGCTGCCTAATAATTCTGCACACCTTGATATAGGGTGTTGATCTCCTTAGGCCACACCCTCCCTCATTACACAAATACACATCACCTGACGTGCTTAAATCCAATAAGCATTCAAGTTAATACAGCTTGGAGTTGGAATATACGCATTAAAAATGATGATATGGTCAAAACACTCACTTGCCTAATAATTGTGCACACAGTGTATGGTTCTTAGCACAACAAGAGAAGTCACAAAATCAACCGGAATGTTCAAGCAAATTATAGAAAAAAACCCAATCTAAATCCGTTAAGTAGTTCTCTCATGAAAAGCGGACAGGCATACATTCGGGTCTAAAAAACTATAAGAAATTTTGCGCTTGGACCATTTTTAAAAACGTTTCTTAGCATGCACCTATGGTCCAAGGGTAAGCTACATTCCAAATTTCAAGTCCCAAGTCCTCATGGTTCAGGAGATTTCGTGATGAGCGAGTCAGTGGTATTTGGCTTTTATATAGATACTAGCAAAATACCCGCGCTTCGCAGCAGAGAAGTAGTGTGTTAAAGAAGTAATGAAAAAGAAAAGGAAACATTTTGAAAATAACGTAACATGATTGTCAATGTAATTGTTTTATCACTGTTATGAGTGTTTCTGTCATATCGATCTATCTAATCTATCTGCTCAAAAAAATTAAAGGAACACTTTGAAAACACATCAGATCTCAATGGGAAAAGAAATCCTCCTGGATATCTATACTGATATAGACTGGGTAATGTATTAGGAACGAAGGATGCCACATCGTTTGATGGAAATGAAAATGATCAACCTACAGAGCCCTGAATTCAAAGACGCCCCAAAAATCAGAGTGAAAAAATTATGTGGCCGGCTAGTCCATTTTGCCAAAATTTAATTGCAGCAACTCAAAATTGTACGCAGCACTTTGTATGGCCCCTGCGTTCTTGTATACATGCCTGACAACATCGGTGCATGCTTCTAATGAGATGACAGATGGTGTTGTGGGGGATCTCCTCCCAGATCTGGACCAGGGCATCACTGAGCTCTTGGATAGTCTGAGGTGCAACCTGGTGGCATTGGATGAACCAAAACATAATGTCCCAGAGGTGTTCTATTGGATTTAGGTCAGGAAAGTGTGGTGGCCAGTCAATGGTATCAATTCCTTCATCCTCCAGGAACTGCCTGCATACTCTCACCACATGAGGCCAGGAATTGTCGTGCACCAGGAGCCACTGTACCAGCATAGGGTCTGACAATGGGTCCAAGGATTTCATCCTGATACCTAATGGCAGCCAAGGTGCCTTTGTCAAGCCTGTAGCGGTCTGTGTGACCCTCCATGGATATGCCTCCCCAGACAATCATTAACCCACCACCAAACTGCTCATGCTGAATGATGTTACAGGCAGCATAATGTTCTCCATGGCTTCTCCAGACCCTTTCACTTCTGTCACGTGCTCAGGGTGAACCTGCTGTCATCTGTAAAAAGCACAGGGCACCAGTGGTGCATCTGCCAATTCTGGTATTCTATGGCTAATGCCAATCGAGCTGCATGCTGCTGGGCAGTGAGCTCAGGGCCCATTAGAGGACATGGGGCCCTTGGGTCACCCTCATGAAGTCTTTCTGGTTGTTTGGTCAGAGACATTCACACCAGTGGCCTGCTGGAGGTCATTTTGTAGGGCTCTGGCAGTGCTCATCCTGTTCCTCCTTGCCCAAAGGAGCAGATACTGGTCCTGCTGATGGGTTATGGACCTTCTATGGCCCTCTCCAGCTCTCCTAGAGTAACTGCTTGTCTCCTAGAATCTCCTCCATGCCCTTGAGACTGTGCAGGAGACACAGCAAACCTTCTGGCAATGACACGTATTGATGTGCCATCCTGGAGAAGTTGGACTACCTGTGCAACCTCTGTAGGGTCCAGGTATCGCCTCATGCTACCAGTAGTGACACTGACTGTAGCCAAATGCAAAACTAGTGAAGAAACAGTCAGAAAAGATGAGGAGGGAAAATGTCAGTGGCCTCCACCTGTTAAACCATTCCTGTTTTGGGGTCATCTCATTGTTGCCCCTCTAGTGCATCTGTTGTTAATTTCATTAACACCACAGCAGCTGAAACTGATTAACAACCCCTCTGCTACTTAACTGACCAGATTAATATCCCATAAGTTTCATTGACTTTATGCTATACTCTGATTAAAAGTGTTCCTTTAATTCTTTTGAGCAGTATATATATATATATATATATATATATATATATATATATATATATATATATATATATATATATATATATAATATACAGTCTTTGGGATGCGAGCAACTGTTGCTGGGGGTGCCAAAATCCATGAAGGAAGAAAAATGAAAAACATTATTTGTACAAAATCATAATTTATTTATCCATTCCTAAATAATTAAATGGGCAGGCTATTTCGTATCAGTGCAATTCGCTGCTTGTTAAAACGGATGACTCCCGCTCTTGCGTGCAAGTCTGCGTGGATATTATGAACTATCGTTTCTGTTCAAGTTCTATTTAAATTTTAAATAGAAGGAATTTTTATTTAGTCGACAGAATATTATTCCAGAATAAATCAACTCAAACCTTAAATAACTTATAATATTTTGCTCTCCATAAAAATATATCCTGTCAAAATTATACAAATTAAAATATGAACATGGTGCATAACAAAACCTGGAAATATAAATAAAATTTGTTCTTTTCAGCAATAACAAATCAAATCATTCAGTTGTCTTTGCTCTTATGTCATTTTATCAGAGCTGGACGCGTGGCATCTTTTTTTGGCAAGTTCGTTTATGTTTGGTATGAGGTTCTGTGTTGTGGAGATTCTCAGGATGGACTGCAGGTGCTCACCAGTGAGGCGACTCCTGTGTGCTGTTTTGTTAGTCTTCATGACTGAGAAGAGCTTCACACACAGATATGTGGTACCAAACATGCACAAGGTTCGAGCCGCATGTAGACGGAGCTGGAGCATTTTTGCGGGAATGGAGTGAATAAACTGTGCACAGGTGCAGTTTCCACATCAACGGCAAATGGGTTGCGAAACAACTCAAAATTCTTTTTTTGTTCTTCAAAGCCACCAAAGCGCCGTGCGAACTCAGTGTGCAGTGCGCTCAGTTTATCAGTAAAGTTCGTATTTGTGAACACTGTTGTACCGACTTGGTTCAACATTACTTGGCAACAGGGAAAGTGGGGCAAGTTGCACTGGTGCATTTGTGTCTCCCATAAAAGTAGCTTCACTTGAAATCACTTTGTGATTTTGCACGGATAAAAAAAGTCTGTTGAAGTGTCAGATTTTTCTTTAACTCTTCTGCTTTCTGTATCTTGTGCATTGCATTCAGGTCTTTTAGGTTATCTTGATGTTTTGTCTCATAGTGCCGTCTTAGATAAAATTTTGTAATTACAGCAACATTAGCTCCAGAAATGAGACACACTGGTTTACCGGCAATGTCAGTAAACATATACTCAGACTCCCATCGGTTTTTAAAGGCTCTATGTTGAGAATCGCCTTTTCTCTTTGGCATCGTGTGGGCTAGCTTCGCAATAACTTGCAGCATCATAAGCTAGACTTGATTAACGCGGTAAGTGTTCGGCAAGGCAGCTGAAGCGCTGCATTATGGGATGTGTAGTTTGTGTTACCAGCGCTTCATTTCCCCGGGCCATTAATAACAATAATACAGTATATAAAATGATCTCGCAGGCCGGATATAATTGCACGCCGGGCCGGATGTGGCCCGTGGGCCTTGAGTTTGACACATATGGACTAAATAGAACTTGAAAAGAAATATTTTTTCGAATGTGATCGCACAATTCAGATCGAGTTGACGCGCACTACAGTACATCGAGCCCGCGTGCTATGGTTTTGCCTGTGTGCCTCAGTAAGTTACCCTCCCCTCGCTCTTACTTTTTTACCGTTCATCTAATGAATACACTGAGTATGGCTTTACCAAAACAATCATTGATCGCGAATAAAGTATCCATTATTCATAAAACTTCAATTGGTGATCTGTCTTTCTGCGTTAACCGCATATGTTTTCATACGTCTCAAACCAAGTGGATGCGAGGCTAAAATGAATCGAGAAGCGCGCGTACATACTTAGTGCATCCCCTCTCGGGAATCGAACCTCAGACGTCGGCACTACGGGCGAAGGCTCTACTATTGAGCCACGGCGTGTGGTTTGTCTATTTGAGCGTAGCAGTGTAATTCGGTTTTTGTTCAGCACTCTTTGGAACTGTTGCTTTTTGTCTGCGCACTGCGTCAGTTCACGTGAGCCGCTGAATATGGTTTTATATGTCACTCGCTCGCCTCTAATTGTTTCGCTGTCTTCTTAATTATATAATGCATGTTTTCTTCAGCACTTTTTGTAGCTCTTCCTGGTTTTCTACGTAATGCATGATTACGTGAGAGGCGTGATGATGTCACACCGAAACTCCCACCCACCCCCAAACACGGCTTTCGAGCTCAACTCCATTACAGTAAATGGAGAAAAATAGCTTCTAGTTATGACCATTATGCGTAGAATTTCAAAATGAAACCTGCCCAACTTTTGTAAGGAACCTGTACCTGTAAGGAATGAGCCTGCCAAATTTCAGCCTTCTACCTACACGGGAAGTTGGAGAATTAGTGATGAGTCAGTCAGTCAGTCAGTCAGTCAGTGAGTCAGTCAGTCAGTGAGGGCTTTGCCTTTTATTAGTATAGATTGATTCATAGACGGTACTGGTTTGAGTTGCATTTAGAATGTTCTGCTTAGGCAGGAGTCATTAACATCTTTAATGAAAAGTAATTTATTGATATAAAAAATACAAACGGGAAATTTTGAAGCTGCCCTTTTCCAAAGAGAATGTAAGGTTTGTTTGTAGTTGACAATAAAACTTAAGGCAGTGTCACTATCAGTCTCTTATAAATACATTTATTAACTGACAAAAATGCAGGGTCCCACCAGTATGACAGCGCACAGATCAGCAGGCAGAATGGTCAGGGCTGCAGTAAGTAAGCCTAAAGCTCCCTGTTGGCAGCTACAGATTCCAACTCTTCTTGGGCAATTTCCACATGTTCCCAGGTCATCCACTACATTTAATCCCTCCAATGTGTCCTGGATTTGCTGTGTGGTCTCCATCCACTAGGAGATTCCTAGAGCAGCTCCAGTGGGAGCTGGTAAGGAGTATCCTTACAACCCATCCAAACCACTTTAACTAATCAACTGACTCCTCTAGATCTATAGCAACAGCAACTCTACTCTGAGTATCTCCTGAATTGCTGAGCGACTCATCCTATAAAAGAGTGTCAGCCTAGTGGCCTTGCAAAGAAATCACATTTCTGCTGCTTGAATTCACAATCTCGTTCTTTCAGTCATTACTTATAGGTCATGACCACAGCCGAGTACAAGGCCTGTACGTCCACCAGTTTACTGAGGGCTTTGTCTTTAAACTCGCCTCCCATTTTTCCACCATGGACCAGTACAACGGATCTACAATTCGAGTACTCATTCCTGTTTGAGCATGTTCCATTCTTATTCACAAGAGCATTTTCCAGAATTGGTTCATTTAACAATGTTTTAGTAAAAATGCATGCGTATAGGCCAGTGTATGCATACAGCTGGATGACTTGACTTGTGAATTATGTTACAAAAGGAATGTGAATTTTTTTGTGAATGGTTTTGATGTTGTTTGCTTTTCCACAGTTGGTCACCTTTGGCTTGTGCTATAGCAGAAACTTTCTCTCTGGTCATGAGAAAACATGAGAATTTTTTTTTAACAAAAAAAAATGCTTTGGTTGAAATGTTCCTTTAACCTGTAGGTGCATAGAGCTCAGAAAAATGTCATCCTGACTGGCAAGACTTAGTACTGGCTCATTTCAGAATTTTGCCAGTTTACTTTTCAGAGCAGCATTTGTTTATTCTACCATGCTTGTGGGTTTTGGATAATAAGCATAATGAAGTTGCTGGCAGATTTGTACCCCTTGCACACACCTTGAAGTATTTTATTAACAAAATGTGTACCTCTTTCACATAGCTAGCACAGAGTTTATTTACCCTCAGTCTCTGCTTTGGCTCTCCTGCAGGGGAAGGCCTGTCTTCATTTACTGTTTCCATTTACATACCCCAAACAATACTACTGCATTTGCTTAGTTGATTGGACAGAATGTACAAATGATCCTCATGGCTTGGGAAAGGCTGTCGGCGCATGTTTTAAATGTATCAACTAATTGGCCCGTCTCGCATCTTTTTGCAAATATGTTGTGTAAAGTCTGGCAGTTGTGAGCAATTGGCAGCCAGACCAGATAAGATTACAGGTCCAGTAGTAGGTAAACCGGCCTATTTGGGGTGACTACGGCCATATGCAAAGTTTACCATGATAAAGTCATGTATTGTGGTAATATCACCAATATTTGTGCACATATCACTTAACATCACCCTAAGATAAACTCTGGCACCATGCACACAGTTATGCCAAATAAGTAGCATACTCTGGACACAACTTTAAATAAATTGCCCAGCAGTTTTGGTAAGGCAAAATGGATAACAAACTATATTGCATATATTTATTTGCAAGGATTTTCATCCATAAATTCTATTTGAGAATGCAGGATTCCACAACATGTTTCATACTGTCAAGCCGAGGTACATTATTCCGTTGCAGTTCTTTCTCTCAGATAATAGTAGTTCCAGCTGTACACAATGATGCTAAACTGGAATTAATACAGTTACTCTGTAAGGCGGAAAGAGTTGCCCTAACATGTGATTCATGGACTTCGAGAAACACACAGTGTTATGTTACATTAACATCACATATATACTGTAACTGATGAATGGTGCTTACCCTCATATGTCCTACCAACCGTAGTCGTACATGAAAGTCATACCAGTGCCAATATGTCTGAACTACTTCTCAATGTCGCAGGAATGAGGAATTGAAGAAAAAGAGCCAGTGTTTGTCACTGACCATGCGGCAAACATGCTTGTTGCAGCTCAGGTGGTTGGCTTTCCTCACGTTAAGTGCTACTGTGCCCACACATTAAACTTGACAGTTCAGCTCACACTCAAATTACTGGCCACAAAGAAGAGTAAGATGCATCAAAGAGTTTTTTAACAAAAGCACTCAAGGCCTTCAAGCTTTGTAGCAAATGCAGAAATTCTTGGATCTTGCACAGCACAGGCAGATTACCAGTATGCCAGCCTGGTGGAACAGTACACATGGTATACTGCCAGTGTGAAATTTCTTAATTCCATATATTTCTATTATAATGGATACAGTTATGACGTTTACTTCTTGACTTAATTGAAACACTGTTGTATATTACCCTCAATGACTTGAACTTATCAAGTTAGAAAGAGATTCTGTTTTCAATTACAAAAAAAAACTTGGTCATAAATCACAATATTGAATTGCAGAGGTCTCTGCCAGTTCCGACCCTGACTGGTCATTGTTGGAGGTCTCTCTTTATGGAAATTTAGAATTGAATACTTAAAGGGGAATTTTCTATTTGGCCTGGTAAGATTTGATGAAATGCTGAGTAGTGAAAAATGTAAGAACAACATCCTTAGAATGAGGGATTAGTGATATGGCCGAGTGAGAAGGAGTTAAACCCTGGGCAGACTGATATGCCAAATAAGCAGCAACAACTGCATGTGGACTTGAAAGGAGGATGACAACCACAAAATCAAACAGACACACATTGACAGTAACATGTAAGTTTGGCAATACCTTCAGCTGAATTGTGGTTATGAGGCACATGCTTGCTTACCTTTAGTTGGGAAAAGATGCTGCTTAGTGCTCAGCATAGATCATCACAACACTTCTCACATTAAAGTAACTACTTCTAAATTACTAGAGCAATATTCTCCTAAGGACAAAATAAGCCAGAAAGATACTCTACCAGCCTCAGTTGCTTGGGTGATTACTCCTTCAGCAACATACTGTGGTTGACATCCTTATTTTAATAGGAGATCTGGTCCAAGGACTTAGTGAAATTCCTGTTGAAAACAGAACTGCTAGAGTACAACCATTCTTTTCTATCTGAGTATTGTTGTTGGACAGTCTCTGGGACACAGGTGCGTATTCCTTCTACCTCTGCAAGTCAAAAATAATAGAACGTATGACAGTTCTGATGGTTTCAGTCTGAGCAAGTTTTCTAGTGTCAGTCAGTCTACCAGGTTTCCCTGAAACGAATACAGTCACACAGAAACAGAGAAAACAGAAGAGATTAGCAAACGAAGAAGCGCTGATGAAAGATGTCATATTTAATTTGTTCCATCTCTCCACAAATAAAACTGGGTCTGTTTCTGGGTTTTGTGCTCTAAAATATAATTGAGGCCAGCATGCATCCCTGACCCATACACCGCTCTTAAAAATCTGTATGTAGGCCCTTAGGCTGTGGTGTGAATTACTGGGTTTATTTAGTTAAAAACAATTTATGTTATTCCTTTACTTTTTGTTTTGTTTGTAATAGTACACTGCCACAGCCTATATCAGACACAAATTGGAGTGGAGAATGAAATTATCGATCTACTCCGCAAGTGAACTCTGGCGTTTCTGTCTGCCGCTGCTTGCCAGCGCTCTGTTTGTGTACTTTTACTAGTTAACTAGTAAACTGATAACACACATTTGCGTCGCTTGCCTCCTTCTGCCTTAACACGAGCCCTCATAGAACTGTTCTTTGCTGGCTGCAACCTGTGTGGGTAAGTGAAAACTTTCTCACTGATTCTCTGCTCAAGTAACTAGCTTTGATGAATAGGTGGTTGAAACTGCCCCTTTTCAATTGCAGAGTACTTGTGGAAATCCCAGTGATGACAGTCTACTGGCTGATGTGTTAATTTAATTGGGCCGAGTAGGTGCACAAGGGGTATGTTGCTTTGCTTCCAGTCTGGAATTTGCTTGGGTGATTTCTGGAAATCTACTATGATAAACCTCAATTGGTTGTCATGGATTACTATGTCTACTTTGCTATCTAATGCAGTCACATCTATAAAACTAAAATATTCACCAGATGAATTGTATCGACTTCAAACAAACTATGAATTGCCTGCTGATCTCCTGCTGCACCGCAGCATTCTTCGACGTCCGGGGTTCTCGTCGTCATTTTTGTATCAACAGGCGTAGCAGGAGGTCTATTCCTTCATTTTGGTCGGAAGGATGCACTTGTCCACATATTTTTGAGCGATGTGTTGATCATAATGTACTGATTCCTCTGGTAAAATCACCAGAATATCTGTCCATAGACGCTTTAATTTTGGATTATTTAATACTCGATCAATCTCTAACAAAGCTCTGCTGATTGGTGATTTTATCGTAGACACTAAGATGAACTGTTTATGTCTTAAAAAGACTTGGCAGCAACTGGGTGATTATTTTCATCTAAATCAAGCTCTCCCTCCAGAGTTTGCTTGCATCTCGAAATCCCGTCGTTCGGGGAGGGGAGGCGGTCTCGCAATAATACACTGCAAAGACCTAAAATTATCACCAATACATCTTCCACCGTATCCATCCTTGGAATTGTTAGCTGGCAAACTCTGTCTATTATAATTGCTGTTTTATATAGACCTCCTAAACTATCAAGTGTTTTTATTGCAGAACTTTTTACTGTTTTAATAACTTTGTGTGCAATGTCTACTAATGTCATCCTCATGGGTGATTTTAACATACACGTTGACGTGCCAACTGATGCACTGACATATGATTTTAATGAAATCCTTGACTGTTTTAATTTAATTCAATATGTCAACTTTTTGACTCCTAACAAAGGTCATATTTTAGACTTGGTTTGCTGCTCTGGTATCATACCACACAATCGTATTCCTATTGAATTACCTATCTCAGATCACATTTGATGTTATCTTACCTCTCAGTAAATTAAAGGTTCAGTGTGTAATCTCATTTCGTAATGTCAAGCATGTAAACCCAGAGACCCTTATAGATTTATTGCAGTCCTAGCCTGTTTCTCCTTCTGCTACCACACCATCAGAATTAGTAGACCTTTTACAATGCTGTTCTGTCCTTTGCCTTTGATACACTAGCTCCCTTAAAAACACTGACTGTTTTATTCTCACTGCTCCCTGGTTTACATCTGATCTCTGTCAGCTCAAAGCCATGTGCCGACAGCTGGAGCGTCCAGCTAAAAAGAAGGGTCTTGTTGTACTCAAGGAAATGTATTCAGATCATATGTTAAAATACAAAATGCTCTCTCTGCTGCTTAAACTGTATACTATTCTAACATTATCAATACAGGAGGGAAAAATACTAGAGGTCTTTTTTCTAAATGAAAAGGCTAATTACACCACCAGAAAATGTCACTCACCATAACCTCTCTGTTAAATACTGCTGCATATTTTTGGATTTCTTCAACTAAAAATTGAAAAAAATCCACCAGCAACTTGCTTTCTCTATCTCTGCATAAAATGACATGCTCTCCACTATCACCCATATTCCCTCACCAGCCACCCTATTCTCAGATTTCAGTTTATCAGCTAAAAATATCTCGGAGCTTATAACGAAATCTAATTCTTCCACTTGCCAATTAGATCCAGTACTTACAAGCTTTAAGTCCTGTCTGTCACATATTTCCCCCATGATAACTACTATAGTTAACTCTTCCCTTACTACAGGCATGGTCCCCCCTCACTAAAAACAGCCTCAATTACTCCAATTCTGAAAAAACCTGGTTTAGACCCAAATATCCTTAACAATAATCAGCCTATTTCAGATGTTCAATTCATATCTAAAGGTCTCGAAAAGATAGTTGCCTCCCAACTCCAGTCCCATCTTTCAAAAAAATTACTTTTTTGAACAGTCTCAATCTGGGTTTCATCCTAAACACAGCACAGAAACTTCCCTGGTCAAAATCACAAATGACCTATTCCGGGCAGCTTATATGGGAATTTTATCAATTCTTGTGCATCTTGACCTCTGCTCCGCATTTACCATATCCCATCAGATACTTTTGAAGCAACTAGCTAGTTTTGGAGTCTGTGGCCTTGTCCTCCAATGGTTTTCTTCCTACCTCACTGATAGGAGGCAATTTGTTCAAATAAAGGGCTTTAAATCTGAGAATTCAGTCGTTACTCCGGGAATTCCCCCAGGGTTCTGTTTTGGGGCCACTTCTTTTTCTCATTTATATCTTTCCAATAGGTAATATCTTTCGACACCATGGTATTAAATTTCACTGTTACACTGATGACATACAGCTATATCTATCCAATAAATCAATTCGGTTTTCCCTCCAGATACTCTTATGGCATGTCTCCAAGACATAAAGACTAAAGAGCAATAAAACTGAGGTGCTCCTCATTAGTTCTAAATCCACACTTGTTAAGGTTAACCAGTCTTCTATTTTAATTAACAATATTAACACAAACATCTTTACCCAGGTGAAGAGCCTGGGTGTTATTCTTGACAGTACTCTCTCTTTTTCTTCCTATATAAGTAATGTTTCTCGGACTGCCTTCGTCCATCTCCGAAACATATCTACACTTCATCCTGTTCTCACCCAACATAGTGCTGAAGTATTGGTAAATGCCCAAGTCACCTCACATAGAATAGCATTACAGTAATCTATATCTGGCATCCCACAAAAACTTATCCATCACTTACAACTTATTCAAAATTCTGCTGCCAGGATAATAACATGTTATAAATCCACTGAACATATTACAACCATTCTCTCTCAACTTCACTGGGTCCCTGTTAACTACAGAATACAATACAAAATACTGCTCTTAACCTTTAAAGCTCTCCATGACCTTGCTCCCCCCTACCTCACTGATCTCCTTCAGACTTACACTCCTCTCGCTCACTCAGATCCTCATCTGCAGCTCTACTTTCTGTACCACACATCAAACTCAGTTCTATGGGAGCTCGAGCGTCTCTCATAATGCTCCTCAACTCTGGAATTCTCTTCCCTATCATATTCGTCAGCTTGATTCAATATCACATTTTAAAACTAATATATTTAAAAATATATAATATACACACACACACACATTATATATACAGTATATCCGCGCTTCACAGCGGCGAAGTACTGCCTTAAAAGTTTTATTAAGAAGAAAATTAAACCTTTTTAAACTGAGGGAAAATATACCAATAATTATTTGTTAAGGATCTCTTTGTATATCACATTGTGAGTTCGGCCCTCCGGTTGTAATATGACCAAGCTATGCGCTGAGCTTACTCTTAAGTATGCAACGTACAGCATGTACAACATACATGTGAACAGTAATCTTGTTTCAAATCTCACAGCTTGGATTGCTGTTGTCATAATTGGTTTGAGTTTCATGGTTTGTTTCAATTACGAGTAGTAATAGTAATACGACCGTATTTGTAGGACTTGTGTTGAAGTGACATTCGGCATCTGTCAAGCATTGTAAGCATACAACCGGTTTCATCGATAACTTCACATCCAGCTTTTGAGAGTTTAAACATTCACAAACATCAAAGTGTCCACTACTGAAATCGTCACCTGTGAATCTAAGATGTTTAAGAGGCATTGGCAGTTGTCCAAAGGTGTAAAATATTTTGCCATTTCGGTACACTTGAAAGCGACAACCGAACAATTTAGCGGTAGCCATCAACTCACATTCAGATGCATAGGTGAAGGGCTTAAGCATTTCACTCTTATAGTGCTCCTGTGTAGTATAATTATCTCCTGTACCATCATCAGTCTACACCTTGAACCTGTCCCAGTCATTCAATACATAAGACACAATGTTTCTCCAGATATCAAGAGTGAGCCTGATATGGCCGTGCAATATGTAACAAAGAGAATGGAAAAGATAGGTGCCATCTCCGGGCATGGAAACCACTTGGTAAGTGACAGTTCTTTGATCGATGGTGATCACCTCGATAGATATGTTAATGCGGGTACGGTTGGAATGATAAAGGAAATGGGTACCCGAACAATGTAAAGTAAGTCTAAAATACCTACACAATAACTATAATCATAATAAATAACCAATAAAACAGCGGAGAAGCCGTGGATTAAATAAAAAGGCTGTAGTTATCAGCAGGGAGACGTGAATCCCTTGGCGAAGCAAGGAAGGGAATGTAGAGACTGGAGCGACGGACGGCCTTATATAGGCAGGCAGCCAACCAACAACGTGGGAGGTGTTGGGATGGGGGACCCAATGCCGCCTCACACGGTAACTGAGCTGCAGGCTATGGACGTATATATGTACGTAAGTAGGATTCGGTTAGCGTTGGGAACCCGCGTACCATATTTCTTGAAGATGGGCCCATAAGTAACAGACTGTTGAAATGTTCAATATGGCGGCCGACAGTGGCATCATACCACCGAAATAAGTACCAAATTTCAGCCTTCTATCTACACGGGAATTTGGAGAATTAGTGACGTTGAAAAGTTCAATATGGCGGCTGACAGTGGCGTCATACCACCTAAATAAGTACGTACATTGGTTTCGGTTAGCGCAGGGAAGCCGCCTACCAAATTTCGTGAAGATGGGGCCATAAATAAGAAAGTTCAACATGGCGGACGTTGTTGACCGTTATGACCGTTAAGCATAGAATTTCAAAATGAAACCTGCTTAACTTTTGTAAATAAGCGGTAAGGAATGAGCGTGCCAAATTTCAGCCTTCTACCTACACAGGAAGTTGGAAAATTAGTGACGTTGGAAAATTCAATATGGTGGCCGACAGTGGCGTCATACCACTGAAATAAGTACGTACATCGGTTTCGGTTAGCGCAGGGAAGCCACCTACCAAATTTCATGAAGATGGGGCCATAAATAAGAAAGTTCAACATGGCGGACGTTGTCGACCGTTATGACCGTTACGTGTAGAATTTCGAAATGAAACTAGCTTAACTTTTGTAAGTAAGCTGTAAGGAATAAGCCTGCCAAATTTCAGCCTTCTACCTACACGGCAAGTTGGAGAATTAGTGATGAGTGAGTGAGTCAGTGAGGGCTTTGCCTTTTATTAGTATAGATTTGCTTGAACATTCCGGTTGGTTTTGCGACTTCTCTCATTGTGCTAAGTACCATAGTTTGCTTTTGGTAGTGATTTATTTGCTTGAATCCGAGAGAGAGGCTGTGAGCCAAGGGGAGGGGGATGCAGGGCCTCAGGAGTGGGGAGCAGGATGGGGCCCTCCTCACTCATGCAGCAGACTCAGTTCGAGTTGATCTACCTCTCTGCACACGTTGGAGCATACCTTGCCTCCACTTAGCTATCGATACGTGTTTGTTCAGCAGACATTACCATCTGGAGATTAAGGAGTAACGTTTGACTTTTTTGAGAGCGAGATCAGAGCTACATGTGTTTTTATATAGTTCTCTTTGCAGGAGACTTCTGTCAGGCTTTGTCCGTCATCCAAAGACAAACTCACGCTGACGAGGTGGATGTGTGCCATGAGTGCTAATTTATGTGGATTGAAGTTGCCAAGCTGTTACTGATCGTCAATATGTGTACCTGTTAGTTTTGGGATGGAACCACAACATTGCCCTAGCTACTACTGGAAGTGGGGAATGGTTCCTTACAGATTAGAGACAGCTATTGCAATAAATAATGACGATTTGTACACCTCAGTTCAAGATTTGAACAAACTTATTACTGCAGTATACCCGGACATGCCTTCGATTCTAGATCGTCTTCTTTCTTAGTTTGGGGAACGTTCTATCCTCGCTCTAAGAAATGACGCTGTTGATATAATTAATCAATTGATGCTCAAATTATTTGACATGCTATCTCGGACATACACTTCAATAAATACAGTTTCAGAAGACCGCAAATTCAGTTCATTATCCTACAGAATTTTTAAATTCCATTAATTCTCTTGGCATGCCATCCCATAACTTACCTTTGAAAGTAGGAGAACCGATTTTCTTTTTGAGAAACCTGAGCCCACCCAAACTTTGCAATGGTACCTGTCTCCAGGTCTGTCCGCTTCAGAGCAACATCATAGAAAGTGATAAATCATCACAGGATGTGGCATTGGCGAAAGGGTTTTAATCCCTTGCATTCCTCTAATTACAATGGACATGCCCTTTCAATTGAAGAGATTACAGTTCCTGGTGAAGCTTTGGTTTGCAATGTCAATTAACAGGGTCCAGGGACAGATATTCGAGTTGGCAGGAGTTGATCTTGGCTCACCAGGCTTTTCGCATGTTCACTTTTACGTCACTTTCTCCTGGGTTAGTTCCCCAAGAAACTTATATCTCCTTGCTCTGATAGCAAAATCTAAACTATTGTATATCATCAGGCCCTGTGATAGGAAAGCTATCAAAATAAATTCTTCTCAATACAAATTAAATTTTTTATATTGATTTTTAAAGTTGGTCCTGTTTCACTACTACGTTGGAGCCGCAGGGAACAGCTAGTACAGTATAAGAAGGGGCAGAGCAGACTGATGTTCTCTAAGTGACATCCTTCAAATCTTTTATAATTCTCTGATGACCAGTGGAATTTTTCTACTCTGTGGTGTTCTGGGCTGGTAACATGACTTCAAGGGAGGCCCACTGAATCAACAAGCTAATTAAAAGGGCAAGCTCAGTTGTAGGACAAACTCTGGACCCCCTGGAGGTAGTAGCAAAGGAGAGGATTAAAACAAAACTGAGTGTCTTAAGGAACAGTGCTTCACATCCTCTTTCTGACTCCCTGAGTACTTTCAGGCAACAAATTATTCACTCGGAGTGTGACAAGAAACACTACTGAGGCTCTTTTATACCAACAGCAATATGTCTGCATAATGCCCTCACTGTGTCTGTGACAGCCAAGTCAGACCTTTTTGTTGTTTTTAATTTTTTTGCTTTGTAGTCATTCTGTTGTGTGCTCAGACCAAAGAGTGTATGTATATTTATTTATTACTTTTTATTTTTATATATATTTAAATTTAAATATATTTTATCTACCTATTTATGTATTTATTTATGTCGCCTCCTTAGTGTTGCATGTTTTCTTAAAAAACATGTAAAAAGAGTTGTATTTTTTGACTTGAAAAATTACATCATCTACTTTAAAAATTGCAAAACACAGAGTCCGAAGCGTAGAAAGTATAATTATTATACAGATAATATAAACGGCACACTACACACGTGCGAGTGACACGAGTGTCACTTTTGGAGGCACAGAATCACTTTTGGTTTTACTGTCTGTTTCAATTTCTCTGCATGAAGACAGTTTCACTTCATCACTGCGATGAGAGGCATTTCTTACAAAACACCATTATGAGGCTAGGAGAACATGCATTTGCATTGTTACCCAGGTAACACTTTGGTCTGATACTTACGTGAGATATGCCTATACAAGGGGTGGGCAATATCGGTCCTGGAGGGTCGCAGTGGCTTCAGGTTTTTGTTCCAACCCAGTTTCTTAATGAGAAAACAATTATTGCTGATGAAACACTTATTGCTTAAGTGACATTTTGATGCTTCATTTTAGTGGTCTCAGTTGTTAAGGTTCTGCTCCCTTGATTGCTTATTTCAGTCTTAAACAGCAGCATGCAGTTTTTTAATGGCTCCTGATTAGCAATAAAATGTAAGTGGCAAAGCAACCAGCAGTTCTGCATCCAGTTTGTTTTCATTTACATCTGTGTGTGTTCATCATGCACTGTTTGATTTAATAAAACACTTAATAGAAAATGTGACAGACTGAAAATTATCTGTTTTAGACTTCAAATAATTTGGATGATATTCTTGGAGAGGAAAAAATCTACTATATAAGAACCTTACATTACGCAGACTAACAAACCATAAAATTAAATAATGTGCAAGACTGGCAAGGATTGGTTTCTAATTAAGCAGTTGGGTTGGAATGAAAACATATAGCCACTGCAGCCCTCCAGGACCGACATTGCCCACCTCTGGCCTATACCGTTGCCCAAGTAATGCTCGGCACTAATACTTTTGGCACTTTTACAGTCTTAGTAAACCTTGGATCTTACATGAGATGTGTCTATACTGTTGCCCAAATAACTCCCAGGACTAACGCATTTAGCACTGTTTTTACAGTCCAAGTGATATTTGGGTCTGACGATAAGGAGGTTAAAAAGCTTCTGTAAAAGGCCACATTTTGCCCTGGGGACATATAAAGTCCTATCACTCTCTTTCTTTTTCCATCCATTTCTGTTTGCTCTCTCAACTATTTACAAATAACAAATCAACAAAACTTTTTATTCTGGAATTATTTTAAAATCTGTTTTCAGTCTGTCCCAGTATTCCTCCCTCCCTCTTTGTATACTTATATTTAGCCTTTCCCCAGTCAATTTTCTTTGGGATAAATCTGCTACATCATTTTGCCTACTTCATGTGTAAGTGTCTGGAAATGACTAATCGTTTTACATTTTACCCTTAACATTTACATTTTTTCAAGTAGTGGGTCCAGACCAAGTCTGTATTTTCTCCCTGTTGAGGCATCATTTGTAAAAATTGTTGCAACCATTCTCATGAGCAGTTTTAAAATCTGGTACTGATTTAACAAGTGTATTTACTCTTGTTCACTGTACCTTCCATAATCCAGGCATAATCATCTCATGAAGGTGTTGGTACAGGGCAGTAAATAGAAGAGGAGAGTTTTGCATGCACCTAGCATACATCACTTTTAGTCCAGTCTTAGTACAATCTGATAGCCTCATCATTCCTATTCATTTAAGTCTTGCCTCTACTATTAGGTACTTCATGCAGAATTTTGTCTGTCTGTGTTTGTCTATGAACCATTTCCCCACAGAATATCTTGGCTGAGGCTATAGTTCAGGTTTTTTGTCACTTGTCCACAGTACAATAAAATTCTTAATTGCATGTATTTGCAGAACAGTGACAGTAATTTAGTCCCAAAATAAGACACTGAGTACATACATACATTCAAATATAAAAATATATTTTTACATAATAGCTGTTTTGTAAGTTCACTTGTAAAAACACACATAATATTTGATTTATATATTTAATAACCTTAAAGCATATGCATAGAATATGTCCCTGAATCTACAGTCATAAGTGAACAAGGAGTATAGATGGAGGCTCAGCACATTTCCCTGTGGAGTGCCTGTGTTGAGTCACTGTGGAGATGTGATGCTGCTGGTCTGTACATTGCTGTCATTTGCCAGAAAGGAAGTCCAAAATCCAGTTCTATAGGGTGGCACTAATTCCCAAGTTAAGGAGTTTGGTGTTCAGTTTTGCTGGTACAACAGTTTTAATTGTGGAGTTACTGTATAATCTATAAACAGGAGTCCGGCACAGTAGTTTTTATTATTCAAATGTTTGTGGATAGCATAAAGTGTAAGGGATATGTTTTTTGTATTAACTTCCAAATTGGGGGTACTGTGCATGTTTATAGAGGAGTTCCTCATAGAGTTATAGAGAATTTCCTGCTGCGTATAGAGAGTTTAGAATAATGAATCTGTTGTATCCATTTTCAAAGCTTTATTTGCCATATTAGTATTGCTGCTGACTATTTCAATCCCTAGCTGTAATGTGTTTTTTTTTAACTCTATATATGCAGGCTTCTCTTTGAATGACTGACTGGTACAATTTGTTTTCAAATTTTTAGTTAATGATGTAGCTATGTTAGTAGCACACAGATTTCATCACCCTGCAATGAAACAGTTTGTGCCATGGCAGCTCTGTGCATGAGTGGACCTGTGATGGGCTGCTTCTCCAGGTCTGTTTCCTTCTTTATGCCTAGTGCTGTCAGGATAGGGTCCAGCCATTTGCAATCCTGAACTGGATTAATTGTGCTTGTGAATATTATGTATATGATAATGCTTATAATAGATCAGTTAAGCTTTATAAAAACTACATCAGAATATGCTAGGCAATAATACTGTATATGCATAGTTAATATTTTAAACAAATTGATAAGTCATCTGCCTGATCATTTTTTGCCAATATGTAGGCAAATAATAACTTAATATAGTTTTCCTAAAGAGAGAGGAGTGTGTCTGCATACTCATTAACTGCTGCACTGGCATACAATGTCTATGCCATGAATAGAACCTCATAAGCAGTGACTCGGATTTACACAGCAGCTAAGGGAAAAATGTTTTTACGATTTTAGTACTTTGGTTGGAGTAATAAGATGAATAATTTCAATTTCCTCTAATTCTTGAAGGGATACAACTAGTACTGGCTGACAATGTATCATGTGAATGTTGTGCCAAATGTTATTAAAGTTAACAAACAGCCTGACAAGCTAAAAAGGTTATATACCATAAATTATTTTATTGGCTAACTATCTAACCACCGATTAAGTGAAAATTAAATGCCATAGCTTGTTGAGCAATGAGCTGACAAGCTTATTCACATTCTGCAACATGAGCTAACTATATAATGATAGTGGTAGAAAATGAAGAAATATTGGAAACACTTGTTTGATGCTTGTATGTCAGGGCAAATATGAGTGAAAATCGTATAGCATTGGAATGTTTGCTAATCAGTCCATCTCACATGTTTGGGCATACATAAATGTTTTGTTGTATTTATAATATACTTTGTACATATTACACAAGCTATGTAATAACTTTTCCCATGGCCGGATTGTGACTTTAAGTCTGCCAGATCTCTTCTTATCATAGCTTCTTCCACTTTCCAATTACCTTTTGGATTGTGTAGTACACCATACTTACTAACCTACACATATAAGGGTATTAATGGTCTGTCTCGTTTCATTTGCTAATTGCCATTTTCTTACCATTATCACTGGAATATTGTCCAAGTAGTAATTCAGAGGGTATAGTAACACAGTCTGTTCCAACTCTTCTTTAAGACAGTTTTAAAGTAATCAACAGAAGTTTGGACACCTGTGAAAATTGTTTGCTTCAACTTGTAAGACTTAATTTATTTTAATTGTTGCAGAACATCTGTAGGTTGTAACCTATTAGTTGTTCCCTGAAGAACGCCTGTTTGTAATCTGATATGGCCTTTTTTTAGTTTTTGTTGTCCTAACCTTTTTAAGTTTAAACCTCTGTCAGTTTCATTAGGTCATTCATTGTGTTTCAACTGATTAAATTTAAAGAAAAAATAGAAAAACTGAAGTGTTCTAAAACTTTTAACCGGTTGTATGTATATATGTGTGTGTAGATAGATAGATTTGTGCACACACACACACATATTCCCACACCATGTTCGTTAGAATAGTCAGCATAAGACAGTTTTACATCCTGAAAATGATGCTGTAGCACAGTAATCGCACATGCTTTCTCCCTTTCCCATAAGGATATCCCTCAATATAGCAGCAATTTATATATTGTAGAAAGCATACCTTCAAGTCAAGTTAAAAATCAAAGTTAATACATTTAATCTTTACAAGCCCCAACTTGAACTAAAAACTATAGAACCAAAGTGATTATTCTGTGCAGCCATGGGTCATTGAAGTAAATCTGCTTTCCTTACATTCTAAAATGTTTCCCATCTGTGCATGTTTTTGCTGAGTAGTTTGTTTGTAATGAAGTGATCACCTACTATACTTTTCTATAATGTAGCTTTTTGCCAAAGCTATCATTTCAACTCCATTCAGAGTGCACCTGAATTATTTTTATATAGTTTAAGCTATGTAAGTAAGAATGTCTTTTAAACTGATGCAAATAAGATGCCTTTTTTTCGTTTTTTATTGTTTCTTTGTGATTAGTCATGTTAACCATGGCAGAAATTGTTTTACTTTCACACTATGTTTTATTTATTTATTTTTTCCTTTTGAAGTTCTGGGTTCGTGTTCCTTTGATGGCATCAGAAGATGTACGTGATGATGTTATTGAAAATGATCCTATATCTTCTAAGGACAACACAGTGGATGAGGAGAAAACATGGATGTGGTAAGTTATGCAAAGTACCCAGCTCTGCTTTTATAGATTCAGTTTGAATAGCAATGATGGTTACTGTTGCCCAGTACGAATAACTGCCATTTTAACTCTGTTTTTAAATAATTTGTCAACGTGTTACCCTTATTGGGCAGTAATATGACCATCTTCTATATCTTAGGAGGACTAATAGTCAGAAATGTCATATAAAATACAGTACTGTGCAAAAATATTAAGCCAACCTACTATCTTTTTATAGATAGTAATCTATTTGGTTCTGAAAATACTATATAGCATTAGAATAAACACAAACATTGATAAATTAAAAGTAACAAGAATAGGTTGTGGTTTTTAAAATATGTCACTATTTTGCGTGGCCTCACTTAGAATGAACAACTGAAGCAATTAGTTTTGGTAGACCACTCCATTGCCAACTACCCCATATTATGTCTGATTCTTTTAAGCTTTTTACAGAATTTGTCCTAGCTCATACTTTCCATACTGCTGCTATGCCAGCATCTTTTACAGTGTATTTCAACTCAATCATCTGTGTAGTTTGTTTTAGTCACATATTCCCTTTAATCTCATTGCTCATACCTTTAAAATATTTTTTTTTTATTCAGATTAATTTTGTTATGCTCTTTTATGGAGAACTAATTTAATGACACATTTAAAAACTGCATGCCATACCTTAAACCTTAGAACAGACCAGATGTCTTTAGTTTAGCAAGCAAATTAAGTTAAAAAGAACTAACCGCATGCACAATTGTATCCAGTGTGGTATTAATCTAAACACGTGAAGTCTGTTTTTTAAACTTTTAAAATAAATTGATGAAGTTATGATTTAATTTAGCCTTTACTTTCTGATATATCAAACTCTTGTCAGTATATGACTGGATAAAGTATAGGCAAAACCTGGAACTGATGCAGCCACAGCATATAACCTGGCTTGGACACCCTGGCACAGCCTCAGGTTGGATTTCAAAATGACTCATTTGTCTTTATTATCTGAAGTGTTAAAAACCAGAGTATTTCATTTCTTGATGGTCTAAAAAAAAACCATTGAATGCCTGATATTGACATAAATAAACATACTAGGGCTTCCTCTAATGTGAAAACTATACAAACCATGCGTCATTGTTGCACAGGTGCTGTTGAATGCACAGGGCAATGTTGTATGTCTTTGAAAAGCTATAATTGAAAAGTCTTGGAAATGGCAGATTGACCATTTTGAGATGAAAATTGAAATATCAATGCCTACAACTGAACTATATTGAGTAAGGTTAAAATTAATGTGTAGTTGTATAACTTAATCAATTCTGGGGGATATGGGCCATGCTTTATGGTATAGATTAACTCTGTGGTGACATGACATGTTGTTGGAAACGGCAGATTCTTTTCGTACACTTTTTTTGTGAGAATTGAAGTGTGTTGATACACTGGACCAGTGAGTAATGAATAGTAATTATAATAAGATTATGGAAAACATGGCAGATGTGTCAGCACCAACACGTTAGATCAGATAGGATGATTGAAAACCTGGACCTTGAAACAATGAAACATTCTGCTTCTTGAGGGCTTTTATCATTAAACTTGAAAATTTCGTGATAAAGGTCCATGCAAGAGAAATCCCTTTTGAGACCAATCCCATCTGATTCTTTTCTGTCTTTTCCATGAAGGCTGACAAAAAGTGCACTTCATATAATACTATTAGCTGCTGCTATATGGTCTTAGCTGAGAATTGATATTGAAGGTTACACATACTTTCACACACACACACAACTCGCATGAATTTTAAAACATTTGATTATAGCACATTTATATACAAGAAGTAGGGATGTTGTGATCCCTACTAAATTGGCTGATTTTCACATTAAAAAAGATTTGAACGGTACATTGGTCGATGTAAAAAAAAACTATCTTTTCAGCCCCTGTTTTTTCTAAGCTTTACAGTAATTTAGTTACAGTGCTCATTTATGCCAAATATTATGTCAGTTGAGCCAGCATTTTTTTTTTGCAGCAAGTTTCCTGTGGTGTAAACAAAGAGCATCAAGTTGAGGCTTGTTTTGCGAGAGATGATTGGAATATTATACTTTACTTTAAAGAAAGCGGAGTAATAAACTGAGAAAAGGGAATTGGAGGAGTCCACCTATGCAATTAGGCAAATAGCAAGAAAAGCTTCTTTAATAAATTCAGACCTTTTTATTTTAGATAGCTAGAATTTAGTTACATTTTTAATTTGAAATAGAAAAATGTTACCTTAATAGCAAAATGTGTCTTGCTTATAAACCTGTTCTGCATATTAGTCTTGTGTCTTCTTGATAAACAACTTGGGAACATTTGATACATTTTTGGCTTTTTTAAAGATTTATACTGTTTATTATTTGTTTCTGTGTGTCATACAGCATATTTTTTGATAAGAAACAAGTATTTATAATTCCACCTCAAAAATTATGAATAGTGACAAGCAAACTCCAAGGTGTTCGCTTTGCCTCGAGTTTGTAGAAATCACGGAAGTGTTTTTGCTAATATTGCAGAGCTCTGCAAAATGCACTGAAGTTAATGGAGAAGGACTAACTGAACTAGAATTGATTGGATTATAATGGTGCAGTCATCTTTAAAGTGTCCCTAAGGGCTAGGGAAATGTCTGCCAAACTGTACTGGACTGATTATTGTGGTCAAAAAGGTGACCTGAGTACCACTTGACTACCATGCCTCTGTGAGATCAAAGAAGAAAGAACGCAGTTAGTAACGCACAAACATGGATTTTATCAAAACAAAGTGGAAATGATGAAATCGTAGTCAAAAGTCTGAAAAAAAATGTCATTTTATGTTGATTTATGTGATAAACTGTTGCTTTGTGTGCTTTTCTGCCCCTGTCCCTACTACACTGCCACTGCGCAGCAAGAGATGGTTGCATGCAGCAAGAGATGGTTGCATGCAGCAACAGATGTTTTATTTGAATTTATTTGAGACACTATTGCTTTGTTATTTCAGAAAACTGAGTTTTTTGATTAATATATTCAGCCCTGGGAGCATAGGAAAAAAGAAAAACAAATCAGCCCTAAAAATGTTAAATGCAGAAAATTCAAAGTGCCGTATGATTGAAGCCACTGGCTCGTCTTATTTTTTGAAGTCGTGCAGAAGGCTCTACCAAACTGTCTGTGCTGATGCTTTGCACTTTTTACTCTGTCAAAAAGATAAACACATCTTGTAAATAGTAATAAATCTATCGTCGTTATTTCATAGATTCTCCTGTTTTGATAAGGGAGGGTGGGTGACATCAGGCTCCTTCATGGTTTGTTTTCACTCGCCATGTGGCTAGTTATGCATGCATAGGGCACGCACCTCCTCCTCCTTCTATTGGCATGGAACTCGAAGATCGACTTGCACATTTGGCAACAAGCAGAGATATTTATGCTGTTATTTGTTTCATAAAAATAAAATTTAAGAACCTGTGTTATTTACTAATCTGCTTCTTAAGTTGAGTTCACATGCTATATACAGTATTAATGTGCCTTTATGGCTTTACATTTTATAGCGTTTGTTTTTATGGAAAAAGTAAAAGACTGGTATGAATACTCATGCTATAGTAGTTCACCAGCTGCCTTAGCATCTTTGGTTTCCATGAAGTCTGCATGCTCTGTTTATATCTGCACGAGTTTTCTCTGCTAACCTCGAGTTTCTCCCAGTGTTCAAATCTGCAGTGTGTCAGCCAGTAGACTAGATACTAACTTTGAGTACGATCGTGCGCCCTTCATAGTGCCACTCACTGCATGCCTCCATGAGAACAAAGAAGAAAGAATATTGTGAGATATGCGCAAGCCTCGTAAACAGAAAGCAATCCTATGTTTTAAGTAAACAATGAGAAAATGCAGAATTGGAGTTCGAATCTCAGTGTTTTTTTTTTTGTTTTTTGTTTTTTATATTATTTATATAAAGTGTCCCAAATATGCTGGACCAAGTATTTTGGCCAAAAAGGTGACCTGAGCTGTGAGGCAGCAACAGTAGTAGTAGGCAGTGACAACAGGAGCAGGTAGCATGAATTCACAGAGGTGTGGACCCCACAAGCCCAGTGTAAGATTTACAAAAAACAGAAGGAAAGCGATAGTCAAAGAACCCATCTAGTCCCTAGAATCAGAAGAAGGTTGCTGAAAATTGTTGCTAATCCAGGACTCATTAGTTTGTTTTTTTTTTTTAAAGGTCTGTCTGTCAATAGAATCTTTAAACAACCAACCCCTTGTCTGTGATCACCCTACCTGCAACAATGAATATCCACTCAGACAGTAAACTGGAATCCAGACAACAAAGCACTTCCAGTGCATACTGAGTAAGCTTCCGGATTAAATCCAGCCTCATCACCCAGAACTCCATGGGCTCATTAGTGCTCATAGAATCATTTGCACTGACGCACTCCAGGTAGTCACTTATCATGCTGTCCAGCCACTGGCAGGGACTGCTGCTATTGTCGCCCTGTGTCAGAGTGGGTCGTTGAGGCTGGAAAAAGTCTCTCCACACATCCATCAGATTTCCACCACCACACCTGCTGCTGCTGTTGCTGCTACTGACAGCTCTGACAGACGTGTGAAGAGGTAGCAGGGAGGCAAGGGTGGAGGTATGACTTGAGCAGCTTGCTGGTAAGAACAGAATGAAGGTTAATCATTCTCCATTCCTGCTGGTTGAGCTCCATAAAGTTCCTGATCTTGGCTTCGTACTTGGGGCCTAGTAGGGTGGTTACCCAGTAATCGTTCCTCTGTTTTATAGCTTTAATCCAGTGGTCCCTCCTAAGGCATTGCAGCAAACGAGCAGCCATATTGTAGAGGTGCCGTCTGTCCACCACTACCTATCATCTTCCTCCTGCTGCTCAGCGTCCCTTAATCCCCTGACAATATGCACTGCCCTCTGTACCTGCTCATCCTCTTGCTGTGAGCCACATGCCGCCTTCTGCTTTTCCTACTGCTGTGTCCCTGCCCTGCCGGGCTCCCTACTGGGCAGCATTCTCACGGCTGACAAACTTAAAGGCCTGCTTGGAAGGAGTCGTCACTTTGCAGAGTTGCCACATCGGCTGCTGCTGGTCTCCAGTAAAATATTCCATTGCCAGTGCTTGGCCCATGGTACTCTGCTCCACCAGTCAGTGGGTCACTGTTCCCACGGCTGCTCCACCATTTACAGGGTGGAGTTCTGTTGTGGTGGTGGTGCTGCTGCATTTTTGCAAGCACCATGCTGGCATTAGGGTAAATGGCTGCAGACCCGCCATTTTTTTTGCTGTGTTGAAAGGCGACTAGGAGGTTGGTGCCGTTGTCTGACACTACACTGCCCGCCTGGAGCTGCCATGCGTCATCCATCTCGGGACCAGACCCTGGTTGGCAGCCAGGATTGCAGGCCCAGTATGGCTTCTCTCACCAAAATACATCAGCTTCAACACAGCCGGACACCTGCTGAGCAGTACCCTAGAATAGTGCAGGGGTGTTTGGTGGATGGCTCAGTGCAGCTTGTGTCTGGGTTGGAGGTAGATATGCAGAAGTAGGAGGTAGGTGGCAGAGGAGGGGATTGGGTGTAGTCTCCACCTGATTTCCCCCCAGTGGTACCACCAGTTCTAATGGTGCCCCCATAATGGCACCCTCCTCTGCACCTAGGAGGGTGACCCAATTGGCAGTAAATGATAAGTACCGTCCCTGCCTATGGCTGTTTTTCCATGTGTTGGTGGTAAATTGAACTCTTCTGTGGGTAGAATAACATGATGAAACAAAAAATAGATTAGATAAACAGAGTTGCTTCTTGGCATATCATGGTGGAATGAGTCCTTAGCTAAAGGTGCTTCAAGAGGGCTCTCCCTGGAGGGGATGGAGGAGATTTTTCATGATGGCATCCAATTTTGCAATCATCTTCCTTTTCACAGCCACTTCAAGTGTGACCAGTCTTAGCACTGTGATGGAGTAGAACCTTAGAATTTTCTGATAAGTTTGTTCAGGCATTGTGCATCAAGTTGCTTCCCCAGAAGACCACAGCTTATAACAATTCATTGGCAACTTTGGATTGATAGAACATTTCCAGCAGCTTGCTGCATACATCAAAACACCAGCGTCTCCTTAGGAAGTTTAGTCTTCTCATAACGCACCTCTGTGTTGTTGGAGAAAGACCATTTGCTGTTAATGTGAACCCCCGGACTTGTAGCTATGCATCAGTTCCACATCCTCCCCCAAGTGGTGAGTGGTCTCAGAAGCCCTTTGGCATGCCAGAAGTCCATCCACCAGTTCTTTTGTCTTGCTAATGTTGAGTTACTGGTGTTTGCAATTTAAGGTAACTTGCATTTCAACACTTCATTGCTCGTCGTTCATGTCATCTTACTCTGGAGGAAATGAAACCCATCTTCCATAATTCACTGGAAAAGTAAAGCCTTGTGTTATTTAAAAGCAGTTTAGGCCAGGTTTATTCTTAACATGACACAACACGTGGTCTACTGCTACACAAGTGGTGTACTGTTTATACTTTTGTGTACTTCACATAAATCTGGAAGATTTCACCAGGTGGTAGGGTGAAATATCATCACAGTAAGAAAGTAATGTTCAGCTTCGCTGTGTTATGAATTGCCTGAAACATCCATTAAATTATCAGGACACATTGCTGCAATATCTCTGAAAAAGATGGTTAATGATTACATCCATCAATCCAGAAATGCACCCGTTCCAGCAAGCAACAGGTGCGAGACAGAAACGATCCCTGGACGCAGCATCAGCTTATCGCAAGGTGAATGAATACAAGTGCACGCATACAGTAGCATCATTTTAGCATCACCAAATCCCCAAACTTGCACTTCCTTAGAAGGAAACCGGAGAAGACTGTGGAAAGCTCCCAGGAAAACATGCAAATTCCAAGCAGATAACACCAGGGACATGATTCCTTACGAGGCAGAAGCGCTGCCTCTTTGTCACCGTGCTGCACCCCCACATGTGCGATTATTAACATTATTAATAAGAAGAAGAGGGGGGAGACTTGTCCAGAGGCAGGACGAGAGGAGGAAAGTAAAGAGTTTTGAACTGGGGGTAGGAACTTTGAATGTTGGCAGTATGACTGGTAAGGGGAGAGAATTAGCAGATATGATGGAGAGAAGGAACGTTGATATATTGTGTGTGCAAGAGACTAAATGGAAGGGGAGTAAGGCTAGGTGGATTCAAATTGTTCTATCATGGTGTTGATGGGAGGAGAAATGGGGTAGGAGTTATTCTGAAGGAACAGTATGTCGAGTGTTTTGGAGGTGAAAAGAGTGTCAGGCAGAGTAATGATTATGAAGCTGGAAATTGGAGATGTGATGATGAATGTTGTTAGTGCATGTGCACCGCAAGTTGGGTATGCAATGGGTGAGAGAGAAGATTTTTGGAGTGAGTTGGATGAAATGATGAACAGTGTACCCAAGGGACAGAAAGTGGTGAGTGGAATGGATTTCAATGGGCATGTTGGTGAAGGGAACAGTGGAGACGAGGAGGTAGGTATGGTGTTAAGGAGAGGAGTGAAGAAGGTCAGAGGATAGTGGATTTTGCCAAAAGGATGGACATGGCTGTGGTGAATACGTATTTTAAGCAGAGGGAGGAACATAGGGTTACATACAAGAGTGGAGGAAGATGCATAGAGGTAGATTACATCCTCTGCAGAAGAATTGATCTGAAGGAGATTGAAGACTGTAAAGTGGTGGCAGGGGAAAGTGTAATTAAGCAGCATAGGATGGTGGTCTGTAGGATGACGTTGGCGATCAAGAAGAGGAAGAACGTGAGGGCAGAGCCAAGGATCAAATGGTGGAAGTTGAAAAAGGAAGACTGCAAGGTTGAGTTTAGGGAGGAAGTGAGACAGGCACTGGGTGGCAGTGAAGAGTTACCAGACAGCTGGGAAACTACAGCAGATGTAGTAAGGGTGACAGCAAGAAGGGTGCTTGGCGTGAGATCTGGAAAGAGGAAGGAGGAAAAGGAAACCTGGTGGTGGAATGAGGAAATACAGGAGAGTATACAGAGGAAGAGGATGGCAAAGAAGAAGTGGGATAGTCAGAGAGATGCAGAAAGTAGACAAGAGTACAAGGAGATAAGGTGCAAGGTGAAGAGAGAGGTGGCGAAGGCTAAAGAAAAGGCATATGATGAGCTGTATGAGAGGTTGGACACTAAGGAGGGAGAAAAGGACCTGATTGGCAAGACAGAGGGACCGAGCTGGGAAAAATGTGCAGCAGGTTAAGGTGATAAAGGATAAAGATGGAAATGTACTCACAAGTAAGGAGAGTGTGTTGAGCAGATGGCAAGAGTACTTTGAGAGGCTGATGAATGAAGAGAACGAGAGAGAGAAGAGGTTGGATGATGTGGAATTTGCAACAGATTAGCAAGGAGGAAGTAAGGACCGCTATGAACAGAATGAAAAATGCAAAGGCCGTTGGTCCAGGTGACATACCTATGGAAGCATGGAGGTGTTTAGGAGAGGTGGCAGGGGAGTTTTTAACCAGATTGTTTAATGGAATCTTGGAAAGTGAGAGGATGCCTGAGGTGTGGAGAAGTGTACTGGAGCAGATATTTAAGAATAAGGGGGATGTGCAGGACTGCAGTAACTACAGGGGAATAAAATTGATGAGCCACAGCATGAAGTTATGGGAAAGAGTAGTGGAAGCTAGGTTAAGAAGTGAGGTGATGATTAGTGAGCAGCAGTGTGGTTTCATGCCAAGAAAGAGCACCACAGATGCAATGTTTGCTCTGAGGATGTTGATGGAGAAGTTTAGAGAAGGTCAGAAGGAGTTGCATTAAGTCTTTGTGAACCTGGAGGAAGCATATGACAGGGTGCCTCGAGAGGAGCTGTGGTATTGTATGAGGAAGTCGGGAGTGGCAGAGAAGTACGTAAGAGTTGTACAGGATATGTACAAGGGAAGTGTGACAATGATGAGGTCTGCGGTAAGAGTCACAGATGCATTCAAGCTGGAGGTGGGATTACATCAGGGATCGGCACTGATCACTTTCTTATTTGTAATGGTGATGTTCAGCTTGACAGACAAGGTCTGTGGACTATGATGTTTGCTGATGACATTGTGATCATAGGGAGCAGGTTGAGAAGACCCTGGAGAGGAATAAAGGTCAGTAGGAACAAGACAAAATACATGTGTGTAAATGAGAGGGAGGTCAGTGGAATGGTGAGGATGCAGGGAGTAGAGTTGGCAAAGGTGGATGAGTTTCAATACTTGGGATCAACAGTACAGAGTAATGGGGATTGTGGAAGAGAGGTGAAAAAGAGTGCGTGCAGGGTGGAATGGGTGGAGAAGAGTGTCAGGAGTAATTTGTGACAGGTATCAGCAACAGTGAAAGGGAAGGTCTACAGGACGGTAGAGAGACCAGCTATATTATATGGGTTGGAAATGGCACTGACCAGAAAGCAGGAGACAGAACTGGAGGTAGCAGAGTTAAAGATGCTAAGATTTGCACTGGGTGTGGCGAGGATGGATAGGATTAGAAATGAGTACATTAGAGGGTCAGCTCAGGTTGGATGGTTGGGAGACAAAGTCAGAGAGGCGAGATAGTGTTGGTTTGGACATGTGCAGAGGAGAGATGCTGGGTATATTGGGAGAAGGATGCTAAGGATAAAGCTGAATACACTGCGCCTCCCAGTTATTTTGCTGGTACTGCAACTCATACATGCTTCTCATTAATTTAATTTCTGAGGACATGCTCAGGGGAAACATCAAATGATCGCTGGGAACGTGTGATAGCCGTGATGCATGCTCATACGTCTTCTGAATGTGAAGTATAAACTGGCCCTAAGTGTTTCAAATTCAACATATTTTACTCATTGCAGTGTGATGTATAAGCCCAATCAAATACAGTCATATGAAAAAGTTTGGGAACCCCTCTTAATTCTTTGGATTTTTTGTTTATCATTGGCTGAGCTTTCAAAGTAGCAACGTCCTTTTCATGCATGACATGCCTTATGGAAACAGTAGTATTTCAGCAGTGACATTAAATTTATTAGATTAACAGAAAATATGCATCACAACAAAATTAGACAGGTGCATAAATTTGGGCACCCCAACAGAGATATTACATCAATACTTACTTGAGCCTCCTTTTGCAAATATGACAGCCTCTAGGCGCCTTCAATAGCCTTTGATGAGTGTCTGGATGGAGGTATTTTTGACCATTCTTCCGTACAAAATGTTTCCAGTTCAGTTAAATTTGATGGCTCCCGAGCATGGACATCCTGCTTCAAATCATCCCATAGATTTGTGATAATATTCAAGTCAGGGGACTGTGACGGCCATTCCAGAACATTGTACTTCTCCCTCTGCAAGAATGCCTTTGTAGATTTCGAACTGTGTTTTGGGTCATTGTCTTGTTGGGATATCCAGCCCCTGCATTAACTTCAACTATATGACTGATGCTTGAACATTATCTTGAAGAATTTGGTATTGGGTTGAATTCATCCGACCCTAGACTTTAACAAGGGCCCCAGTCCCTGAAGTAGCCACACAGCCCCACAGCATGATGGAACCTCCACCAAATTTGACAGTATGTTGCAGGTTTTTTTCTTGGAATGCGGTGTTCTTCAGCCTTGCAAAGCACTTTTTGTTATGACCAAATAACTCAATTTTTGTCTCATCAGTCCAAAGCACTTTGTTCCAAAATGAATCTGGCTTGTCTAAATGAGCATTTGCATACAACAAGCGACTTTGTTTGTGGCGTGAGTGCAGAAAGGGCTTCTTTCTCATCACCCTGCCATAGAGATGTTCTTTGAGCAAATTGTGCTGAATTGTAGAATGATTTACAGATACACCATCTGCAGCAAGATGTTCTTGCAGGTCGTTGGAGGTGATCTGTGGGTTGTCTGTAACCATTCTCACAATCCTGCGCATTTGCCGCTCCTGTATTTTTCTTGGCCTGCCAGACCTGGGTTTAACAGCAACTTTGCCTGTGGCCTTCCATTTCCTGATTACATTCCTTACAGTTGAAGCTGACAATTTAAACATCTGAGATATCTTTTTGCAGCCTTCCCCTAATCCATGATACTTTGGGAGTTGTTTTGAGGATCCCATGCTGTCACTTTTCAAAGGAGAGTCAAAGGGAAGCACAACTTGCAATTGACCACCTTAAATACCTTTTCTCATGATTGGACACACCTGTCTATGAAGTTCAAGGCCTAAATGAGCTAATCCAACCAATTTGGAGTTACAAGTAATCAGTATTGAGCAGTTACATGCATTCACATCAGCAAAATTATAAGAGCACCCAAGTTTTTGCACAGCCAGTTTTTCACATTTGATTTATTTCCATACAAGTAAATACTGCTTCACTAAAAATCTTTGTTCGGAAAACACCCCAGTACTTAGATATTCCTAGGAAATGAAAGACATACCACTATTTATCTTTTTTGTTGAAAGCAGAGTAAATTACTATGCAGGCTGAGAGGGGTTCCCAAACTTTTTCATATGACTGTAAAGCTGTGTCTGTGTCTACTCCTGAGAGGCAACTGCCCTTTGTTTATTAGTATGAGATCTGGCTTAAAACTAAACAAAGTTCTTGTACTGTTAACAACAAACACTGTGCTTGCTGATGCTTTGTAGAGCCAAAATAGTTCTGGTCAGATTCTGGTACTATGATTGTATTTGCCAAATTGTTTGCATTAACCAGGCAGGGTTTCTTTAGCTTTTCTGCTTCGAGTGTCCTCATTTTTTAATTTTTTTCTTTGGTGAAAAGTAGGTGCCAGATTTAAATTTTTTAAATTTGATCGAGACATTGATTACTTTGTTTTCTTTCAGGTGGCACTCTTTTCGAACCTTGTGTGATTATAACAAGCGCATCTGCTTGGGTAAGTAGTATGTAATGATTTTTTTAATTTTCTGGTAAAAGTGAAATGAACACAGTCCACAATTCTAGCAGAAATGATCATTGTTATTTGAGGTATTTGATATTGCAAATAATATCAAGTTTACATTTCAATGCATATTTTGTGTGTTGAAATTTATATAAAATAAAACCATATAGTCCATCAAGCTTGTTTGGTTAGTTAATAGCTAAGCTGCCTCAATGTCTCACCCAGACATTTTTTAAAAGTTCTGCCTCAGTTTGTGTGAAGAGAAGTGCCTTGTGGCCTCAGTCTTAAATGCACTTCCCTTTAATGTACACTCATATGCTCAAGTTTGTGATTTTCTGTTTAATTAAACAAATTCTTCTGCATCATCCCCTCGTCCAGGAGGTCTTCAACTTGCACCTCCAAATGAGTTCTCTTGCATTACGAGAGAAGCAGGGTACATCAAACCCGAATGGGCCATCTTCTGTGCCTCCATTGCTGCGCAGAGCTGTGGCCGTAAAGTTGTTGCTCCCTGTTGCAGTGGTAATCCCTGAACTCAGTGATGGACTCCAGCCATAAAAGGAGCAATCAGACTGAAGAAGGAGGCCTTTTGAACCTGACTAATTTGTGGGACTTTACAGGCAGTTGACAGATACTAATGGGCCAAACTGATAGCGCTAATAGCTGTTGCAAAAGCAAAAATTTGGATGTGGAAGAAGTTTGGTGAGGCCAAGAAAAATTACTTTCTCTTGGCCTTGAAGTAATTCTGCCAAGCTGTCAGACAACTCGGAAGGAAGAAGCAGTGCTTCACACATGTGGTTTATAGTAGGAATAAAGTGCTGCTGACCTCACCTGAATAAATAGGTGGAAGGAGCAGTTTGAGGACCTTCTGAAGTCCACCAACATGCAAAGAGACTTGGAAGGTGACAGTATGTTGGAGTGGGCACACTCCTTATTGGCAAGGCTGTGGAGGTGGATAAGAGTCTTCCTGAATTCTTAAAGGCTCTGGATGTTGTTGGATTGTTTTGGCAAACTGGGTAGTGGTCCCCATCTTTTAAGAAAGGAGGACAAGAGAGTTTATTCCAACTTTAGGGGGATCTCCACCTCCCAGAGAAGGCCTATGCCAGAGTTCTGCAAAGGAAGATTCTCATGTTGATCGAGCCTCAGATTCAGAAGAAACAATGCTGATTTCATCCCGGTCATGGAACACTGTACCAGCTTTTTACCTTTAAGGATTCTGGTGGGTTCATGGGAGTATATCTATCTAGTCTTCATGTGTTTTGTGGACTTAGTCATATGACCACATCCCTTAGGGTGTCCTATATGGGGTGCCGGACATGCTCTTATGGGCAGTTTGGTCCCAGTACAACTGGAGCGAAAGCTTGGTTAACATTGACAGCAATAAATTAGACTCATTCTTGATAGGTTGGACTCCACCAAAGCTGCACTTTGTCACTGATTCTATTCATAATTTTTATGGACAGAATTTCTAGGCATGGCAAAGGAGGGTAGGATGTCCAGTTAAGTGACTTCAGGATCACATCTCTGCTTTTTGTAGATGATGTGGTCCTGTTGGCTTCATCGAGCTGTGACCTTATACTCTCAGTGGGGTGGTCAGCAGCTGAGCGTGACATAGCTGAGATTATGATCAGCACCTCTAAATCATGGTTCTCAGTAGGAAAAGGCTTATGTGTCCTCTCTAGGTTGGGGATGAATTGATGCCACAGTCAGAGGAGTTTAAGTATCTTGGGGTCTTGTTCATGACCGAGGGAAGAAGGAAGTGGAAGACTGGCAGATTGGAGCAAGGTCGCAAGCAGTTCGCAAACATTGTACCGGTCAATCATTGTGAAAACAGCTGAGTAAAGACAAAGCTCCCAGTTTACCAGTCAATCTGCGTTCCTACCCTCACCTATGGTCACAAGCTGCAGGTAGTAACTGAGAGAACTGTTGTAGCCCATTCTGTACCCCTTAACATACTACACCCTGAACTCCCACTTCTACTAGTTTGATGCTCAACCTCTCATTTGGTAACTTGTTGAATGCTTTTTAAAAGTCGAGATACATAATACATGCAACAATCTGATTGTCTGCTCTTGTTCATCTTGCTCACTCTTCAGTAAAACTCCCATTCTTGCCACTTGTTGCTCAGTATTTTCCTTAATAATTCAGTCTGTAAGTTACAAGTGGTGCATATTAAGCTTAATGGCCTGTAGTTACTTGGATCTGCCCAATCACCTTTTGTATATAACAGAATAATGTTTGCTGTTTTCCAGTCCTTCAGAGTCTCCCCAGTGCACTAACATATGCTAACTAACCTCCTTAAGCACTCAAATAGTATCTAATTCTGGTGATGTGTTTGACTGTAACCAACAAGCTTTACAATTTCTAAATCATTCAGTACCTCCTTACTAGTCTCTGGTACCACTGGAAGGTTATCCATTTCCAGACATGTGAAGAGTTCGAAAAATACATATTTAGAACATTTACTGTTTAACTTATCAACAGTTCAGAGTAATGGGGATTGTGGAAGAGAGGTGAAAAAAAGAGTGCAGGCAGGGTGGAATGGGTGGAGAAGAGTGTCAGGAGTAATTTGGACAGTCGGATATCAGCAAGAGTGAAAGGGAAGGTCTACAGGATGGTACTGAGACCAGCTATGGTATATGGGCTGGAGATGGTGGCACTGACCAGAAAGCAGGAGACAGAGCTAAAGGTAGCACAGTTAAAGATGCTATGATTTGCACTAGGTGTGACGAGGATGGATAGGATTAGAAATGAGTACATTAGAGGGTCAGCTCAGTCAAGAGGTGAGATTGCATTGGTTTGGACATGTGCAGAGGAGAGATGCTGAGTATATTAGGAGAAGGATGCTAAGGATAGAGCTACCAGGTAAGGGAAAAAGAGGAAGGCCTAAGAGAAGGTTTATGGATGTGCTGAAAGAGGACATACAGGTGATGAGTGTAACAGAACAAGATGCAGAGTAAAGAAAGATATGGAAGAAGATGATCCGCTGTGGTGACCCCTAACGGGAGCAGCCGAAAGAAGAAGAAACTTTAAGATAATACTGTTCTGGTACAATAAACTAATTGGTGTTTCACCACATCCTTTTCTAGGTCTCTTACTAACAGCC
This sequence comes from Polypterus senegalus, assembly GCF_016835505.1. Taxonomy (NCBI): domain Eukaryota; kingdom Metazoa; phylum Chordata; class Cladistia; order Polypteriformes; family Polypteridae; genus Polypterus; species Polypterus senegalus. The sequence continues at coordinate 41,937,687 of NC_053154.1, forward strand.
CAAATAAAATCTTTTCTCATAGACTTACGGGTATTTAGCACGATGATAAAAACAAAACAAGAGCCCATAATAAAAAGAAAAAGCAAGCACTTTAGCGTAATGATAAAAATAAGCGGAGATAAAATATGTATTGTATATGTAAAAACATTTCATATTCAGGTCTTTATATGAGCTTATTAAATTGTAGATCTCGGTGACATTATTCTTCTCCACTACCGCATACAATAATTTTGAAATTTTAATATGCCAAAGACAAAATGTAATACATTAAAAATGACCTGCCTTAATAGTAGAAATATCAAGATTAAAACATAAGTACCTGCACATATTAAAATTACAATTATAAGGGTTTAATTTCCTACAAAAGTATGGTCCAAAATGGCCAACAAATGATTTCAGGGCTAGAGGGCAAGAAATAGGAGTAATTCACAAAAAGCTTGAAGTTTTGCATAGCTACATGTCAAAATGAAATGTATATCACATATGGGGGTTTTTTAATACCAATCAGTCAGGTGTCTGGCAAAAAAATACTGAAGTGAGCATTCATATGTAGTTGTTGTTAACATTAACAGATCAGATGTTGAACAGATGTGCCAGTGTCTAATAAGGATAAAACTGGGCAAGTTTTGAAGTGTTGAGACAGTGGCATTTTCCATTTAATTCAGGACAAATTTATCTGGACATTAACAAACAGTAACAAATTAAATAGAACTTTACTGAGGATAAATAAGTAGCTAAATAGTTATAAAGAAAATCCAGCTGTATAATGCTTCCAAATCAGATACCTTTAGTGCTAACCATAGGTCTTATGAATGCATGGGCCTAATCATTGAAAAGAATATTAGGAAAGTTAAAAGGTAGTTGGAGAGAAATATTGCAGAAAATGCAAGTGATGACCCAAAGAAAAAACTCTCTGTATTTTAGCAGTATAATATCAATCAAAAAGGAGGTGGAATGTAGTTATCTATACTAATAAAAGGCAAAGCCCTCACTGACTGACTCACTGACTCATCACTAATTCTCCAACTTCTCACGTAGATAGAAGGCTGAAATTTGGCAGGCTCATTCCTTGCAGCTTACGTACAAAAGTTAAGCAGGTAATTCTACGTGTAATAGTCATAACTGAATCCCACTTACATACATATAGCCATATGCAGCTCGGTCACCATGTGAGGCGGAGTTGCGTCACCTATCACCAGGCCTCTCATGTAGTTGGCTGCCTGCCTATATTACGTTCCCCTTACCCACGCCTCCCACGTAATCGAGTGCCTGCCCTTATAAGGCCGTCCATCGCGAAAGAGCGAGAGAAACTTTTAAGTGCCGGGTCTGAGCTAACATTAAATAAAGCCGTGTACATTGCAAGATCGCACGAGATATTCGCGAGATACAATTTAATGAGAAGACGCAGGGTATAAACGAGACTTTTGATCACTTTGTAACAGAGTTAAAATTGCTGGTGAAGGACTGTGCTTATGCAAATGAAGATGAGATGGTCAGGGATAGAATAGTGTTTGGCACAAACTCCGCGAAAGTGCGAGAGAAACTTTTAAGTGCCGGGTCTGAGCTAACATTAAATAAAGCTGTGGACATCACAAGATAGCACGAGATAGCACAAGCACAGCAGAGAACCTTCGATGCATGTACTCCGAGCAGCACACGTGAACTGACTGTGAATGCAGTACGCAGACAACAAGCAAGAGCTCCAAAGAGCGCTGAACAAAAAACGCATTACACAATTGAGAAAGCAGCAAAAGAATATGAAGCGTGTGACGCATACAAGCATATTCATAAGTGCAGCTACTGCGGAAACAAAGCATGCGGTGGAAAAAGTCAATGTCCAGCCAAAGGAAGACAGTGTAAAAAATGTGGTAAATTGAACCACTTCACTAAAATTTGCAGGACTGGGAAAGGTAAACCCGTGCATGCAGTGTTTCATGTCTCAGATAAAGAGGAAGACGAGCTGTTTATTTATGCAGTAAGAAAGGAACAACCCTCTGAAGCTGAACAAGCCTTTGTAGACATATCAATAGGAAAGCAAGGTGTAAAGCTTAAGTTTAAATTAAGTTCATAGACACGCTGCTGCTAAATATTCTCAGTCAAATCCACAACTTAATATCGGGAATGCCTGTTAAACATCTTAGATTCACGAGTACCGATTTGGGTAGTGAACACTTTGATGAATGAAACCTATTATTCTTACAATGGCTGACAAACACGGAATGTAACTTGAACGCAACACATCCTCCAAATACGAACCTGATTGAAAGAAATAATGGTAATCAAATCCTTGATGACAGCAACACTCATAACAGTCACAAAACAATTACATAGCGTGTACAGTGCTGTATAGAAGAGCTCATCTTAACCTTTTGTCTTCAACAATGTCTCTGAAACACAAATATGATGCAAGTGCTGGTGATACACTAAAGAAGAGAAAAACCATCACCATGGAAAATAAAGTAGAAATAATAAGTTCAGAGAGAGGTGAAACTCCATCATTCATTTGCAGAGCACTTGATTACAGTCGGTCAGCAATAGAATTTATTAAAATAATGTACCTGTTCCGACTTGCATACAAATTCAACTTAAGAACAAACCTACTGTCCCTATCTTGTACATAACCCGGGGACTGTCTGTACATAAATATAGGCAATAAACTTGAAAAAAACTAAGCAAGGGGAGTAAGATTATTTAACCTGGACAATGGTTTGGATTTGGATTTGACAGGGTAAACATATTTCTTAATAATTGATTTATGTGTTGCTGCAATGTGAACATCTAAAAAAACATTTATGAACCCCTCTTGTGTGGATATGACATTGCTTCTCTTTGCAAAGATAATACTTTCTTAATCTTAATTTACAAAGGGTGGTCTAACATCCGCAGCAAATTTCTTTGTTTGCAGTACTGCCTAGGGCTGCCAAATTAACCAAAAAATATGGCTTAAATATTCCAATTACATGACACTGAGAATAGTGAGCGAATAAAAGAGCAGGCAAGAGGCAAGCATATAGAAAGTGGACTTGTGTTTTGGATGGCTGAGTGCCATTTATCTTGCAGCATTCAGAGTAAAAAGCCAGTTGACCCCTATGGACTCACCCGGAAAAGCATCACAGTATCAAGTCATGGGCCGCACAATCTGACAACTTTTTTTTTTTTTCTCCTTTTCAAATGCAGCAGTATTTTAATAAAGGCGGCCTAAAAAAAAATATATATATATATATATTTATTTATATTTATATATATATATATATATATTTATTTATATATATATTTTATATTTATTTATTTATTTATTTATTTATATATATATATATATAATTTTTTTTTAACGTCATCGTTTTTGGCATTATGTGTCAAACCAGCAGCCACTTAAAATGGGTACTATTTTTTTGGGACTATTTGTAGCATGTAGACTCTTTAAAATAGGCATTTTAAATTTGTGCAATAATAGAAAAATCAGAATTATAACAGTCATTTCCCATTTGCTTTAATGAGAACATCTTAGCTTTAATCTCTTTGGCTTTAACCCCCCAAGTGTGACTTGGGCTTAGAATTCTGTGCAGTTATAGTTAACCATGAGTCACACTCAGGTTGATGTGTAGTGATCTGCTTTACATTTCTAAGCCCAAATAACACTCAGGACAGAATTCTGCTGCGATGTAGAGGATGAAATAACATCATGGTGCAAAACAACATGGATATTTCTATGTGTTTTGCCACTGTGGTAGCTCATGAATATTTAAGGGGGCGGAACCTCCAACAAACACATTGGCAATCAAAAAGCCATCAAAGCAGTTTTAGAATGAGCTAAAACTGAACTCTTGCTTGAATCAAACAGTGGCAATGTCGAAGTGAATTAGTCATCAGACATTGACACAGAAAATGAAACTGATGCATGATACAGCTGTATGTGACCAAACTACTATGATATGCCCACTGAATTCTGTCACGTAAAGCTTCACCCTCTACGTATCGTTCACAATACGGCACCTTCAATGTTCGTGTCAGGGGAAATGTGGAAGTCACTGAACCTGGCACTGTGTTAGCCTGTAATCTGGCACTGACATTCTACCCGTGTGTGCAAGCAAGTGAAAAAAATATAAAAACAGTGCACAAAGTAACAGTCAACTGTCCCGATTGCAACATTGGGCCATATGTTGGTGTTTCAAAATGTATTGCACAAATGACATATACTAAATCTAGAAATACAGCAGTGGACACTAGACATACCTTTTCTACTCTATGTATGTTGGTATTTACCTACTTCTGTTATACATTTTTTTTTTTTTTCTTGTTGAAAGATTTGTTTTTAACACATCTAGTCAATGTCAGAATTAGTGCAGGTAAAACGATTTGTTCTTTTACAATAGTGTCACCTTCATATAAGACCCTTTTTAATAAATGTGAATTATATTTGAATAGTTACTTTCAGGGTTTGTTTCATGGGTCCTCCGTGCATGGAGTATGCATGTTCTCCGCGTGACTGGGTTTCCTCCGGGTGCTCCAGTTTCCTCTCACAGTCCAAAGTCATGCAGGTTTGGTTGCATTGGTGATCCTAAATTGTCCCTGGTGTGTGGGTATGTGTGCACCCTGCCCAGGGTTTGTTTCCTGCCTTGCGCCCTGTATTGTCTGGGATTGGCTCCAGCAGACACCTGTGACCCTGTAGTTAAGATATAGCGGGTTGGATAATGGATGGATGAATGGATAGTTACTTTTAAATCCAAAGCCCTGGTGTGGTTTGAAATGGGATGTTCTGTCCATGCAAGTAAGAATGGTGAGTTCAATCACAAACCTGTTCCTTCCAGATTAGATCAGTTGGATCAATTAATTAGATCAATTAAAGTCATGTGGAAAGGGGCTGAATTTCAAAACCTTTGTAAATATCTAGCATATATTTGATGCGACAAACAGTAATTTACTATATAAAAATTCTAGTCTGTTATTGTATATCCTGTGTGAAAGTTGTTTCTTCCAAGTTTTGGCATAAAATTGGGCAGTATGTACACACACCATAACACTGATGCTTTTGTTGTTTACTGTTGAACAGACAAAAGTCAGTAACATTACACTCCTGCTACCTAAGAGTGAAACAGCTGCTGTACCTGCACTTTTTGTTCCTCTGCATTGACCATAGATCTAGAATTTGTTCAGATTTTTTGTTTAAACTAAAGACAGCTGTGTGATATAAACTAATTTTCAAAGTGTTTTTTTTTTTTTTTTTTAGCAATAGAGATTGGTCCTGATCTGCCTTCAGATACTGTGATTGACAAGTGGCTTGGGGAACCAATAAAAGCTGCTGTCTTGTCTACCAACATTTTTCTGACCAATAAAAAGGGATTTCCTGTATTATCCAAATCTCACCAGAAAATTATCTTCAGGTTATTTAAGGTGAGTCATGTTTAAAAATTTACAACACTCTTTTCAATTGAAATACGTTTGCAACATGACAGTAGAAAAGTTACCAGTAATTTCAATTAAAAGCAAATATAAGCCATATCAGAATGTTTTTTTTAATTGAAGGGTGGTGGTCCTTGGACTTAGAACATAATTCCCCAGGTTTATATTGGAAACCAGAAAAATGTTTGAATACTAGAAACTGGAAGATATTTGCCTATTCTGAATAGGCTATTCCTTATAGAAACTGTGTTTAGAATTTTTAAAGGCCTTAGACATTTGGTACAAAACTGTTTCTCATTCATTTATTGCATGTCATTAAATTCAAAGGTATTGTAAACATTAATCCATACAATATTTTATATATTTTTTTTTCTTGTGTTTAGTTAGAGACTCAGTTTATTTTTACGGGTACAAACAGGCATTCAGATAAGGAATTCCGCTCATACTTGCAATACCTGGAGTACCTAAACCAGAATCGACCAGCCCCCAATTCTTATGAGCTTTTCTCCAAAGGTTATGAAGATTACTTGCAGTCTCCACTTCAGGTATGTATAATTTTAATCAATTAAAGAAATTATATATATTTTATATTAGATAGATAGATATTATTGCAAATACAATCCTTTGTTGAGATTGTTGAAAGGCATTTTTTATTCTAATATATAAGAATAAAAAAAAATCATCCTTTATAAATTATTAATGAATATTGTCATTAAAAATTATAATTGCTACTTTGGCTATGATGTTTTAAAAATAGCACAGTAGATCCATAAATTGCATTAGACATGTTGGAATAAATTTTAACTGGAGTCTGTTGTACATGATGGAAGAACTAATGGAGATGTGATTCATGTTGGTTGGAAATGCCAGTAACAATTTAACATTTCACAATTTTGTACATGTAACAAGTGCTATAACAACAACTTGTACTACTTACATCTCTCTCTCTCTCCCGACCCCAAACCCCATTATATTTGAAATATAGCAGGTTTTCCCTACTGTAAGTCAGTTCCCTCTTGGACTTAGACCTGTAATCTTGTCTAGTGGAAGTGGAAGTCCCAGCTGGGATCATTATCACTGCTCCGCATGTCACACTACCTGTGACAAAGTAGGCTGCTGTCTGTATATACTCAGTTCTTATAATAATGCATACTGATAATTTTAATAAAAGAAAAATCAACATTTTTATTATATTGTAGTACAAAGTGCTTGATCATTTTGTCCTTATGGTTACTGCTGTTTTACAGTCAGTTAATGGGAAGGATAGATACATCACACCAGTAACATTTGTCCCATGTTTAAGTGTCTTCTACTGATTTACACTAGTCCATCATAATAAATGTTTTAATGCTTTGAAAATAAAGGTGCTCCTATTTCTTTTCCTCTCTTCTCTTTCTGAGACTTATAGGATAGAGTGACCTTAATAAAATAAAATGCTGTTAAAAAAAAGTAAAAATAATAAAGCTGCATCTTTTTAAACAATAGTTTTCAATTTATGTAATCCATTTTCTTAGATTTATTACCTGAGATTTTACTTTTCATTATGTTATGTTTCATTATGTATAACAAATTATTACAGGCCCGGTTTTAACAGAATACACGTTAACATCACTTTGTTAGGAAAGTAATCAATTTTATTTGAAACTTGTTATTTATTCATTTTAACAAACCTTTTTACAATGTAGCAGTACAAATTTTTACTTTTTTAATTTTGATAATTGTGAAGAATTAAATGTATTTTTAATATTAATATTTTTATATAAATGTATGTATTTACATTTGTATGCACGGTGCTGCTTTGTATTAAACTGTAACTAATCTGTTACAGTTTTTTCCATTTAATGAAACTGCTTATGAATTATTTGCTAACAAAATTAAAGAACAGCCATTAGAAGTTATCATGTCCTCAGTTATAAACTGTATTTTACCAATTTTGTAATGAAACGTTTTAACAGTTTCTTTATGCTTGAACTGAGTTTGGAGGCCCTGCTACTTATCAGTATGATCAAAGGACCCCAATGACATATCAATGTGTTATGCTTGTATCTGAAAATTGTCCGATATTTGTAGAATGCATTCCTTTTTATACTATGCAATTACTAAATCTTTATAATTTGTACAAGCTATTTCTGTTTCCATTATAGAAGGATATGTAAATAATACAGGTTGTTTCAGCATAGCTTTTTTGCATTTGTGTACTTTGTTTACATGGCTTTCCTTTGGAGACGTTGTTTTTTCCCCTACTCATAATCCAAAGACATGCTGACTCCTTATGAAACTGTACATGGCAAGATATTTGTAAGATTCTTTGAAACGGGCTTGAAACTCATCCTGGACTTTTGGAATATGCTGCTGTGCTAGTAAACATAGGTTCAGGAGCATATCTGTTTTTTAAAAAATCTTAAATTATCCATATACTGTTAATACTATGTATGTAAGATTAATTTTTCCTTCACCTTTTGAATGCCTTTCTTTTGCATTAATATTTTAGCCTCTTATGGATAATCTAGAATCTCAAACCTATGAAGTATTTGAGAAGGACCCTATAAAGTACTCACAATACCAACAGGTAAATTTCCCTTATTTCAGTGTTAACTATATTTGTCGCAGACCAAAACTGTGCTTTCCCACAAAAACATTTGGTGAAAAAAATTACCAATACTATCAATGTGTGTGCATGTTATAAAATGTGGTTTATTGATTTTGCAGGCTGTTTACAAGTGTCTGCTTGACAGGGTACCTGAAGAACAAAAGGACAGTGTTACACAGTGAGTAGTGAGACAGCTAATATTTACTTTGAGCTTTTTGGGCCTGTATGCATTTCAAAACTGATTGGTTATTTTGTAGGGTACTAATGGTACTGGGCGCTGGCAGAGGACCATTAGTTAATGCCTCTCTAAGAGCTGCTAAGCAAGCTGATCGTAAGATTAAAGTGTACGCTGTGGAGAAAAACCCAAATGCTGTAGTAACGTAAGTTATGTGTGACTTTGCATTAACATTTTTTGGGATGAGACTAAAGAATTGCATAGATGCTGGTATATGTCTTAAGATTCCTTAGGCTTTAAGAAAAAAAATTTAAACTTAGCTTGATATAGCATGGGGCCACTGTCTTAACAGTGAGGCTTCCATAGAGTTCTGCAATCACCCTGCTATAAACTGGTTCAGAATTCCATCTGACAAGTATTGCATCTTTCTTTTTTAATATATGTGAGAAGTGTCCGGTTGAGAAAACAGAGTGGTACTATTACAGAAACAATATATATTGGTGACTTCTGTTTGTCTTCATGCAGGCTGGAGAATTGGCGTTTTGAGGAGTGGGGTGATCAGGTAACAGTTGTATCATGTGACATGCGTGAGTGGGAAGCACCTGAAAAAGCTGACATTATTGTTAGTGAGCTTTTAGGATCATTTGGTGATAATGAGCTATCTCCAGAATGTCTTGATGGTGCTCAACACTTGCTTAAAGGTATGGAGAAATATTTATATGCATAATAGTTTTTATTTAAATTTCACATCACTGAAAATAAATTGTACTAGAACTCTTTTCTGTTTCTATACCAACTTCCTTAATGAAGAATGTACTATATTAATTTCAGAATGTGTTTTTTTTTTTTTTTATAATTGGCAGCCCGTACTTTTTTTTTGTTTAAGCTCTTCTGTTGTGGCACAGGCAGTTAGTAAAATTAATGAGAAAAGACCTCAGGAAACATTATAGAACTATTGATTGGTTAAATCAAGATTGCATTGTCTGAATAAAGATATGTTTTGCACTTAAGAGCTGCATTTCACCTACTTAGTAGTGCTGCACTGGTTTTTTTTTTTTTTTTTCCATTTTTTTTTTAATTGAATTGATTAAAAGCAAATAACATTCCATATGAACAAGTCAGACTTAACAAAACTAAATTCAATTCAACCCCCACCCAAGAGGAAGAGAGAGTGCTGTGCTGGTTGGATAGCTTCCTAGCTTTGCTCTGGCTATTGATCCATTCTCAACAACGTGAGAATTGGCTTGTATAATGAAAACATGATGGTTGGTGATAGGTGAACGATTTAGAACATATGGCTGAAGACAGTAAGTTAATATATCACAACTAAAAAGTTGACACATTTTGAAAGTTCTTAATCTCTAACCATTTTCTTCAGTTTACAAAGTAGATTTGAAAAACAAAGTATTAGTACTAACAAGCCAAACTCTAGAACAGTGATGCTTTTATGTCATCTTACTATATACCTGTAATTACTGTTGTAATACACAAGGTCTAGACTATTAACCTGGTCTCAATTAAGTAGACAAAAATGTGATTGTTTAGCTGCAAATTAGCCTTTAGTTTCCATTATATTTTAGAAGAATATTTAATTTATGACATTAGATTCCTAATTACATTGTTCTTTTCCAGAGGACGGAGTGAGTATACCCTGTTCTTATACCTCATATCTGGCACCAATCTCATCTTCCAAATTGTACAATGAGGTGCGGACATGTCGTGAAAAGGACCGGGACCCAGAGGCACAGTTTGAGATGCCCTTTGTTGTTCGTTTGCACAACTTCCATGAGCTTGCTGAGCCAGAACCATGCTTCACCTTTCATCATCCCAACAAAGGTCAGTTTCCCTGCATTTTGTATGCTTTAAGGATATTTTTGGCTTACACTGTCCTATGTACCACATTTTAACAAATGGATTCTGAAGCGATATAATGTTTATCTCTAAATGTAACTATCAGCTTACAGTTACATTTTGTCACAAGTTTATTAGGTACAGCTGAATACAGCATCAGTCCGTGCATAGACAAGGTGTTGAAACTGAGAAAGAAAGGTACTGTCCCTATGTGCCCCACAGTTGTTTCAAAGTACCTGGTGGTGAATATCTACTTCAAATACCACATTTGAGTGTTATGTACATACAGTATATTCTATAGGGTTGCAATTTTGTTAAACTGCAGCCACTGTTCTAGAGCCATACTTGGACTTTTCTAGCCTTTTAGCAATGAGCATTACACTGCTGAAAAAGCCTTCGAGATAACTGTGGCATTTGGATGCTTCTCTGCTCGAAATGAGGAAACCAACATAACTAGAAGCCGAGAGTCACCCGACCAGCAATATTATTTTATAGCTTTTCAGCTAGCTGCAACCATGTAATTCCCTCCCCCACTGCACACACACAGTGCAGCTTTGTAATGTATCTAAATTTAAAAAAACAATTGTCAATTCCTAACATTATTGCATGTTCTGCTGAATAGGTGATCATATTCAAGTAATGGTTATTGCTGCTTCCCATGAACATATTGAGAAGGGTATTTAATGGATGGCACAGTTGCATTCATACTTTGGATAGAGATTTGTCCCCTCAGAATGTTTTTTTTATTTGTGAAAATGTATTGTTTAAAATAATTTAGACAAATAAACATGCATTTTAAACCATGGATGTATCTATGAAGATGGCAAAATATTTAGCTTTATTGACGAACTTCATCTTTGGCAGCAAAAATACACCAATGAATAGACAGAAATGTAATGACTGAGGAATACTTACAGCCTGTAGCTACAGCAAGATTCAGGACAACTACTAATAGCGGGTGCACAATGGGAAAATAATATAGTGTCTAGTGTCTTACTGCAGAGTGAGTGCCTGTAGCTACAGCAAGATTCAGGACAACTACTAATAGCGGGTGCACAATGGGAAAATAATATAGTGTCTAGTGTCTTACTGCAGAGTGAGATTTGCTGCTATCATCTCTCATCAGGGTTGAATTCTCAGTCCCCAGAAATGACCACTTTCTGCCATATTTGATCATAGTCCTAGACTTTCATCATCTCTCCTAGACTACACATCATATCTTCCTTTCTGGTCTTGTGCTCGTCCAGAAACTGTAATATGCCACATCCTCAACTCCACATATTGTTCATCCATTCTCCACATATATTTGAACCACCTTAGTGTATTCTGAGTTTATCATTTATGCATGCTGCTGCTTTTTCTTTTTTCTGTCTCTCAATAACCCACCACATTCACATCTCTGTTTTTTCAACGTTGTTCTTCGTGTCTCCTCATTGTCCATGCTTCAGTCCAGACCAGCATCACAGGTCGAATCATTACTTTATACACCTTGGAGTTTAAATTTAATGTAAATTTATTTTCATGCATTTCACCAGACAGGTCCTTCCATTTATTCCACCTGGATTTGATTCTTGATTTTTTTTTTATTTTTTATTTTTTTTTTTTTTTTTTTACACATCCAATAGTTGCTGTTATAATAGACACCAGTTATTTTAAATGGTCCACTTATTTCAGTAGGGTGCTATATTTATCCACAATTCTAACTTGTCACTTGATTTTATTGCAGACCATCCTTTCTATCTTGTTTACATTTGTTTATATTCGTTTTTACTCAAGACCACTCTGTATTCTTATTACCACTTCTTAGTTACTGAAGCAATCTTTGAAGTTGCTTTTACAAAGGCTAGGCCAACTCCATGTAATCGCATTAGCTGCTGTTATCATTTTTAATGACATTGACTGTGAGCAATATTGAATACAAATTGCTCTGTGTTACTTTTACAAGACATAACGAGTTTTTGATTAGCTATACATAGATTGTATCGCTTGAGTTATCATTTATGGCACACCACTTCTCTTACTGCTACTACCTCAGGAAAACTAAGACAAGTCAAGGAGTAAGCCCACATTTTTTCACGAGGCTGCCATTTTGTGTTAATTGATGGGGATGTTTTTCTAGCCATCATCAATCAAAGAGCTCAGAAGACATTTTTCCATTTTCCAAAATTAAAGTGAAAGAAGCGATAAAAGCTGCAAAGGGCAAAATTAACAGCTTTAATAGAGTAGATTTATTGATTTTGCTGTCTGATGTGGCACATTGCTTAGTGTTGAAGCTTCAAATTTCCAAGGGACTGTAAGGAGTTTGCACATTTTCCTTTGTGTGTCAGTTTTCCCTTGGTTATAATTTTTTTCTTTTACCTCAAGGTTCTATACATTTACAAGCCAATTTACCTGGAAGGTACTGTCTTACTAAACAGTTACATATACATGCATTTATTTATATGATAAGATTTTCTAGTCCTTCTGATTTGGACCATACCTCAGTTTACATGAAAACTCCACCCAAACTTGAGTGTTTTTCTGTGAGGAAAAAGTGCAAGGAATCTGAAAAATATCATAGACATACCTCATAAACATGGAAGTATGTGTGCTGTAATTAAACCCTTTTCTGCTTTAAAGTGGGCATATTAAGTAAGTATTAAGGCCTTTGTTTCTTGCTTTTTTTTCTGAGCTGCCTTTGTAATCTGTCGGAGGAGAAGTGCTTTTTTTTTCTTTTTAATTTATAATTCTCTACTTTAGAACACATGTTTCTAAAGCATATGAATATAACAGTTTTTGAAAAATACCAAACTTATCCTTTAATAGACTAGTGTGAGAAAATAGATGACAAGGACATTCCATTTTTTTTGTACTGTTTTTTTTTTTTTTATGAAGGAAGAAATCTCTGTGGCTAATGTTCAGATAAATCCATTGGGAGTATGGATATGTTTGCATGTGTGTTGGCAATATCAGATGTCAAGCATAGCAGTTTAAATATGAGGACCCAGACATTGCTGATTACTTTTTTTATTTGGATGTCTGTGAACAGTTTCTACAAAAGAACTTGCAATGTATGACAATCCTAGAAATGGCAGTGGAGATTGGATATCTGAATGTTTGTGTTTTTGCTTGCTGGCCGATACACTTATTGAAAGAAAAACGCAAAATTTTTCAAATGTTTTCTAATAAATGCAATAATGCTCTACTGTTGAAGGGGTCAACTTTCTTCACTGCATTGAGACACAAGCAAAACTGGTTTCATTACTTTCATCTAGATATTAAATGACAGCAAATAGAATGGCATCATATAACACCACACAGGAGACAAAATCAATAACTTTTAACTGTCTTTTGGGAGGTTAAGAAATGTGCATTTTTCATTTTTATTTTTTCAGCAGAAGAAACCATCAGTTCTACTGTGCCAGCAGATGTTCCAAAAGCTCCTTAGTATATCATAACACAGATGTCCTGAAGAAAAAGATCATTCTGCAGTACGCCAACACGTAGCCTCATTCTATATGTCTATATTTGTATCGAATTGAAAATAACAGCAGGGTAGTTCTCTCTCTTTCACTATTAGAATACATTTAGTTTGGCGTTATAAATTATCGTATTTGAAATCAGCACTAATAAGGCTATCTAGGCAGCAGTTGTCAGACAAATGGAGCAAACTGTAAGGGGGTCTTCACACTTTTGCAGAGAGGCAAACGAAGATATATAGATTTAATTGATATATAGTCCTTTCTTGTACATATTTTTATTGAATTATACAATTAAACTCATTTTTTTAACAGAACCCTAATATATAAATGTGTCATTTGTTTACATATTACAGTATGATGATAAAGTTGCTATAATGTCTTTTTATAATTCTTTTAATTTTAAAACTCACTGCGCATCCTCATTCTTACAGGTCATAAGCTTTGTGAAAGGGTGTACAAGCAGCTAAAATTATATCCGTGCTTAGGGTTTTATGTCTTTCATTTTGTTATTAAAACAATATAGTAGAGAAAGTGATCCAGTGCTTTGAGAGCAGCCAATTTAGGTGGTTTAGACATCTTAAAGAGAATTTTACCGAGTGCATCCCAGTGCGGGTGTTTAGACATGGAGAATTCCCCAGAGGTACCTGGAGGCATTTACTGTGGTTAGGGGAGTCTGGATTGCATTTGTTTCTGTGCTAATCATATGCCAGACTAATGTACATAGTTCGCTTTTAAGAGATGCAGCAATAATACACTTCTCTGGTTCATAGACTTGGCCCTGGAGATCCCTGCTGTAGGCTTTTATTCCTGCTGTTTCCCAAATCATGGGAAAATCCATAATTTTCTTGATTTATGAATTAAGAATCTCTATAACCCTGTCATAGAAAAGGCAGGTTCAGAAAATAGTGAATCAAAGGGCTGATAAACAAGTTTTTGCCATCAAGTTCACAAACTGATATGAACTGGATCTGTTCAAAATCCACAGACTGGGTCATTCTGGGAGCTTGACTGTATAAGGCCTTTGTTACCTGTTTTAGGGGCTATAGTTTTTAATACATATAATTTCCAGATGTCTGTTTAATTTAGCCTGTGAAATATCCATCCTTCACTTGTTTTTATTTTGTTGTTCATCTTTTTTTTTTTTCTTTTCTTATAGCACAGCTGCCTCGTGTACTGTCAGCCGCATGCCTTTAAGTTGCCTTGTGACACAATGTAGAATGTAATTGGAAAGGAGGTGGGAATGAGCCTAGAGGAAAAATATTCAATTCAGAATTGAATTGGATCCTCTTTAGGCCCTCGCCGCCCTTGCACCAGTCCTTAGTGATGTGAGCATGATTTTCATAAAAGCCCTTTATGTATTTCAGTACAACTGGCTTTGCAAATACTTCAGTAGTTAATTTAATGCAGTTTGTACTTGAGAGCACAATTCTTCCAGAAAAACTAAAAATGTAGGATAGCATAATATTGTCCATTGTGGTAATAAGTAACTGAGTATTTTGAGATATTTATGTGGTGTGTGTTTGGAGTGCTTTTTAAAAATTGTGCCGATCTGTTCCCCAGCACCTAGACCTGATGATTTGATTGAAAACGTGTTTAAGTACATACTAAGGTTGAATCACAAATTTCACAAAATGCAAACAAAAAACACCTTCTTCAATATGATCTGATATTACAGAATAAACCTAGAAATGTTGTTCCATATATAAACTGCTTTTGAATCTTTGGCTTAGATGCCTGCAGTTGTTGAATTGATGATTTGAAGAAGAGAGAAAGTGATCCATTTGTTTACAACAAAACTTGTTCATTTATCCAAATAGCCCTAGAGGCAACAAAATGTGATAAAGAAATTAACCAGTAAACAGTGATAAATATTAATGAGGACGTTTCTTTAATCTGAATTTATGTTCCATTTTGACACATGGAAAGTTGAGCTATCCTAATTAAGTAGGTATGAATCAACATGCTTAAATTTTACTGCATTTTAACATTGTTTAACTCCCAAGTAGTAGTAAATATTGTAAGTGAGATGTAAATTACACACTTTTATTTTAAAGTAAGATTTTTAATGGTTTTTGCTGTAACCTTTCTGTCTTCTAATTTGTTTGAAATATATAATGTGTTATGTGTCATGTCATACTATTTCCTTGTCTCCTCAGACCCAATCATTGATAACAACAGATACTGTGTTCTCAAGTTTCCAGTGCAGTGCAACACAGTTCTTCATGGTTTTGCTGGCTATTTTGAAACATGTTTGTACAAGGATGTCACACTGAGTAAGTGGACCAAGAAAAAACATTTTTACTATTTTCTTGTATTTAATGATTGGTA
Organism: Polypterus senegalus; assembly: GCF_016835505.1. Taxonomy (NCBI): domain Eukaryota; kingdom Metazoa; phylum Chordata; class Cladistia; order Polypteriformes; family Polypteridae; genus Polypterus; species Polypterus senegalus. Next base: position 41,953,492 of record NC_053154.1, read on the forward strand.
CTAATTTGACTTGAACATAACATAGGTACATGCCATTACAAATTTGTTCAAAAGTTTGATAGACCCTTAAGTGGTTTTAAACTTAATGGTTTAAGCAACCTTCAAGACGCTTCAATTTTTAACAAAATCTGCAAACACTTGTCAGAAAGATGTGGCTCTCATTGTATAAAGGGTTTTAGCACCCATCTACTAATGTTTTTTTTTTTTTTCCTGATCACTGTACAATGTATTGATTCTCTCCTTGTATTGTTACTGCTGGTTTAGACTCCAACTCTGGCAACTATAGTTTGAATTATTTAGGTTTTGTGATGGATAAAACCTCAGGTTTAGTTTTATTCACAACCCCAAATCTGAAGAAGTTGGTACGGTATGTAAAATGCAAATTAAAAAAGTGATACTTTGACTTTTATTTCATTGCAGACAGTATGAACCCAAGATATTTCATGTTTTGTCTGATCAACTTCATTTTATTTGTTAATATGCATCCATTCCTGCATTTTTAGGCTTGTAAAACATTACCAAAAAAAGCTAGGGCCAGTAATGAAGTAAAATAATTAATGATGTGATTTCAAACAGGTGATTGTAATCATGATTTGGTACACAAGCAGTATCCACAAAAGTCTGAGTCTTTAAGGAGCAAAGATGGGCAAAGGATCAACAGTTTGTTTTTAAACATTTCAATAATTTTCTCACGCATTTATTGACAATGTTCCTCACAGAAACATTGGAAGGGATTTGCATATTTGTCCCTCTACAGTACATAATATCCTTAAACAATTCAAGAAATCTTGAGGAATTTCAATGCATAAAAGGCAAAGGTACAAGCCTAAGTTAAAACCTGTTATCTCTGATACCTATCTCCATCCACATTTATTTTATTACAGCTGGAGGGAAAGCAAGCAAACTTTAGGTGAGAAGCTTGGCTGTTCTGACTACAGCAGAAAATTCCTGAAGTTATAAAGACATATATAAGAAATAACAGGCAGAGAGCAACTTAAACTAACCAACTTTATAATATGATCAAATTATACTCATTTTAGGGTGTAAATGAACATACAAGTTAGAAAACAAATTTTCTACTCTTAAACACTATTTGATTATCAAACACCAATACATTTTCAGGCTAGATATACATCAAATAAAAAAAAATTGTGTTTTGCTTTGCATTCCCTCCTTATAGTTTGTCTATTTGGAGCATTAGCCTATGGCTCTATTTTGAAGAATCAGAATGGAATAAACTAAGTGTACACAGGAGCTTGTAGACACTGCAGCTGAACATGAGTGGTTTTTGCAGAGGTTACTTACACGGGTTTGTGACTATACAGAATTATATATTCAGTATTAAACTACATATTCCACATTAAACATTTCCTTCTGTGCAGTTGTTCATAAACAAAATGAATGTCAGCAATCTACTTAAATAAAGACAGTACATTTGGGATCACTGCAGCAGTGGTGACATTTGCAGTGCATGGGCATGTATGACAGTACAAGTATTGTTTCTGCATTCCCACAGATGAAGGGGCACAAAAACACTGCTACAGGGATTGCTACATCTATGCATGGTGGAAAAAGAGGGGAGAAACTTACTACTTGTTGAAATGTCTTGCAATATCCTGTTTTTCTTCCACCTCTAGTGGCATATGTGATTCTTCAAAGCTAACCCTATAGCTAGTTCCATATTGTAATGCACTGTTTTCTTGTTATAGTTGTCTTTAGCACTAGGTCTTGCTATAAGAACATATACAAAGGAAATTTGACCAGACAATTCATCAGTCATATTTGGCTAGCTAATGGCTGCAGAGCATCAGCTAGTCTGTTAATAAAGAGGTCTTGATATCCATGACTGTGTTGCTATTTTGTTTTTTTAAGGAAATATCACTGTTGTCAAGAAGTCATTGTTTGTAATTTTGAATAGTCTTTCATCCATCCATTCTTTTTCAAATCTGTGTACTCAGTGGATGTGGGGGAGCCTGTATCTTTCCCAGCATCGCTGAATACATGGCAGGAACACCACTGGACAGGGTATCAATTAAATGAAATACAAAAATGTTTTTTTTGGAAGCACAAGCATCACTATTGGGTTTAAAAGAAAAATGCATATGAGTTTGGTTTTTTTTAGATGCTGCAAAATCTCTCTCTTTGTTCACTCTTAGGTATTCGTCCACAAACTCACTCTCCTGGGATGTTTTCTTGGTTTCCTATTCTTTTCCCAATAAAGGTAAGATATAAAATTGTAAGGATATTAACATAATTAAGCTTGAGTGCAAGAAAATTAATTGTATGTCATTACATTACTATGTTGCAGTACTACCTATTTAAGGTGCAAAAACATATAGCAAATCCTTTAAAAAAGTAGTTTCCAATTAAACGATAAATTGACATCATAGTTATAGTTTAACTGACATATACAGTGCAATTCCTATTTTCCTGTTTCATTCTGTGTTGGTAATAATACAAGCCCTTGCACTAGCAATATAGAGATTCTGTTAATAAGAAGGATTTATAGTGCACATTGTCTTAATGAGTAACTAGGTGTTCTTCCAACTACAGACATTGCCTGGTATAAATTTGACTTTTAGTTTAAGAGAAAATTTTAGAAATGGTTTGTTATTTTGGGGGGGAGGGGGGACAAGTGTGTAGTCTGAAATTAAACTGGCACATGCAATATTTTACAAAGTAGTTTTTTTACTTTTTTGTGTACTAAAAATTGTGTATGAACAAAGGGCGACTCCTCTTTCTCTCTCTTCATCTGGCAACCTCCCAAATTCAATTGCTTAGAGGAAAAACCTCAACAAAAACCACTCTTGTAGCATAAGGTGAAACTTGTTTCATCAGCACTTGTTGCAAGGTGGAAATCTGAAATTAGCCCCTCATGTTGCTAAATGTGGTAAGAAACCCACTCTAACATTGTGGCAGTGTGTGCTATAATGATACAGATCTCCTTTTATAACTTAAGTCTAGAAATCAATGAAACTTTCCTCCTTTCATTGAGCTAATATTATAAGGCACATTAAAAACACACAAAAATACAGTTTGAAACAATTAATATAGTGCTTTCGCAGATGATACCTTTACAGGTTTTGTAAATATTCTAGTACACGTGGCTGGGAAATTGAGGTTTTTTGGGGTTTTTTTTGTCAGGTGCTAAGGAAAGTCTGGGAAAAAATTCCCCCTGGCAATTGATGATATCCATTAAAATAATTAATGAAAATCAAAACAGCATGCTTAAGAGTGCACAAATCTTACGTCATTGAAATACACTGCTGCCAAAATTGTCGCTGCTAACTTATTGTATTTTATTAACTATGGTCTAATCTTCTGAAGTACCAGTATATTTCCTGTAGTAATTACTAAAACTACTGTCAGCCTGCAGCCCATCTACATTGCAGGATCATGCACTTCAAGGATAATTGTATGAATCACAGTACAATTACACTTTTTAAAATATATTGAAATGTCTGAAATGGGCACTAATTGAGATTAATTGAAGGTGAACATTTAAACTATGGTGTAGTAAATCCTTCAGTAATATGCATCATAGTTCAAATCTCCATTTAAAACACACTTAGATCAAAAACAGTTTTTCTACAACAAATTTTCATAGAAAACATGTAGCTCAAAGTGTGTCACAAAAAGTTAAAAGAAAAAATAGACCTACATTAAATAAACAAAATGAAATCCAAACCAACCCACCTTTGTTTCTAAAGCCAAAAGAACTCCCAGCTCACATTGGGCATTATATTAGAAGTGCGTGTGCTAAAGTAGTTAATTACTATGATACACTACTATAGAAAATTAGACACAGTGGGTCTAGTCACAAGATGGAGTGTCCACGGTCCTTCCAAAATTGAAGGCAGCTGCAGAGTACCAGTGCCAGTGCTTGACAGATTTGTCTTGACTCCTGCATGCATACACCCCCGCCTATGTTTTTATGTCATTAATGGAACTGTTTCCAAGTTTAGTCCTGGAGACACCTAAAACCTGTTGTCACATTATGACATTTCAGGGGATTTTCAGTCATAGCCTTCATTTATGTACTCTGAAAAGGTTTGAGGCAGTTGATGGCACACTCCCACTATAGCCAGCAACTGAGACCAACTAGTCTGCGACTTGCTGTGATAAAATCAGATAGGGATGATTTTATGTTGAGTCGGATGAGCAGGATTTGTGTGCAGGAGAATTGACAACCAATGAATGTTCATCTGGAAATACAATGCATGGAATGTAGAGACAACATGTTTTGAACCTCACAAACAGAGAAGCTTGTCTGTCTGATGTATGGTGTTTTACATATTAAAAGAGGATGGCAGTTTGAAAAAGGGCAGAGACTGCAGTTGAGCACATCGCTGCTATAAATCCTTCATACTGCGTTGACTCTATCAGGCAGCTCAGGGGCTATGGACCTCATAAGTAGAAGAGAAGCTGCTTGTCTGTCTAATGTCACATATTTTACATACCGTAACAAAATGGAAAAAAGAAATGACTTTGAACAGCACAGATTCCATCAGGCAGCAAGCTACTGGCTGACAGAAAAAGGAGTGAGCATGACTGTGCTGGAAGATTGGTAAATGTGACGTGGGCTGTGATTTTCAGTCTTGTAATTTTCATGGAGCAGCAACGAGATCAGTGACTGCAGTCAGCACTTCTGGCGTACTAGCATTAGCAAAAAAGTTACATAATGTGACACTGGCTTAAGGATGCAGGTTTTTGTTCCAGCCTCCTTCACAATTACTGGGACATTTTAACTTGATTTCATTGTTTATTAACTTTTTTCTGATTTTTTTTTATTTACCAAATTGCAGTAGTGCAAGATTTACATTTGGAAGAAACAGAAGTATTTGTATGTTTGCCATAACTTTTTAAATATGTAACTTAGTTTCCCTATTTTTTTTTCCCTGCAGACTTTTAAATGTAGTCTAATTATGGCAGTTAACAACACCAGGGCAAATGACAATAGATGCAGCAACTGCTTCCATGTCATATCTACAAGCATGCATTTTAGAAAATAAAGGCTTAAATAACCAGAACTCCAGGAAGAGTGGAATGAATTTGAAAACACTTTTTTTTTTCTTCTTTTTTTTAACTAGGGTGTTTTTGCATTAATAACATTTTTTAGGCAATATTAGATATTATACATGACTAGTTTAAGGAATGTGTGCTTGGTCTTGTACATAAAATGCTAAAATGTTTTTTTATTTAAAAGTATACTATTTGTATACACTTTAGAATGCTTAATCAAATATTTTAACTATTCTGTGGTCCTAAAAGATTAGAAAATTTGTACTAACAGGCTTTTGTTGAATCTCAAATCTACTGGTATTTAGTTGTCACTTTTAGCTACCAGTTCTTTTTATAAATCATTATTCTGTGAATATTACTTGAGTTATCACGTATAATAGAACAGGTTTTACATCTTTGCGGTGTAATTTGTGAAACCAGAATATTATTAGTAATCAAGTAAGCAGCCTGTCTAACCTTGTCAGAAAAACAAGGCAACACACTGCCTTATTAAACTTTTATTTTGTTTGCAGGAGAGCAGCCATTTTGTATAAATTTTTTGGAATTTATGTGCTCTAATATAAATGAATGTACAAAAAGCCCTTTATTTTAGAAAGTAGACATGGTTTTAGGATGCACTCTTTGGAGGTAATAGCAAAGAAGAGAATGAAGACAAAATGGATGGCTACACAACCTTACTATGACGTGCTAGCATTAATTAATTTTACCCCAACAAATTTTTCTGAAGTGTGTCAAGAAATGCTGCTGGGGCTCCTTCATAGATACGACAATATGGCTTTATAATGCCTCACTGTAACCACACCGTTAACATTAACATCCAAGTACATTGTCCATCATTTTATTTTTAAGTTGGCATGGTTGTGGTGTGCCTTTGACTGTGCCTGTGGAGAATTGGTGTCCTGTCCAGGTTTATTAATGTCATATGCCAGGTTATGCTGGAATAGATTTCAACCTCCTACACCCATATAGTTAAGCATGGATGGATGCTCCTAAAGTACTAAATTGGGTAAACAAATTTCAAGTATGCAGACCTTTTCAGTCTTTCTCTGTTTTTACCAAAATTGTGAGGTTGAGGTGTTTTTTCCCTTTATAAGATTTTTATGAGATAATACATTAATAAATCTAATTTAAATTTTGTTTTTCAGCAACCAATTCCCCTTTCAAAAGGGACAGATGTCTGTGTCAGATTTTGGCGTTGCAACAATGGCAAGAAAGTCTGGTACGAGTGGGGTGTGACCTCACCTGTGTGCTCTGCAATTCACAATCCAGCCGGTCGCTCATATACCATTGGTCTCTGATCTTCTTAATTCTGTTTCCTTCTACCGCACAAGGCTGTGAAGAACTGGCCCAACTTGTTACCATCATACTGTGAAACTCCATGAAATGGAGCCTATGTCACAAGTAACATCTTTTCTATACTGTATTTGACATGTATGTTTTTATGTTTCATGAAGGTTGGCAGGTTTTTTTTTTAATATGCTTCCAACACTGAATATAAATTACTTATGTTTAAAGCACGTTTTAGATTATTGAATCTTATTTAAAAAAAAAAAAACCTTTACTGAAGTCTATTATACATTAGTTCAGTACTTCCTTGGAATCTAAAGTATTTAACAATAAAGAAAATGTAACATTTGACCACTTCCTGTGATGCAAGTAAATACAAATATTTAAAAAATCCTGTTCAATTTTAGTTATTTTAAAAAGGATTTCATTTTTGATTCCTTTAAATAATGTATTTTAAAATAGGGTACAAATGTTTTAAGTGCAAATAACTGAGAAAATCTCATCTTAAAATTAAATGCTTAAAAATTTGGCCATTGATAAAGAGCTTTATAAAGAAAGAAATTACAGTTAAAGCGGTTATTATTGTATGTTTTGTATTAAATATTTTAGAGTTCTTTTCCTTTGAACATTACAGAAAAATACATATTTAATACCCTTTTGCAAGCAGGTGGAGAATTTAAAAATAACATCAAGTGAAATTGTTTTTGAGTTTCAAAAGCCTTTTGCTTGCCTTTCCATCTGTCATGCATAATATACACACAAGAGGTAATTAAATCTGGTCAAGGTTGTGTCTAGCCCAAAAGGTCTGCAAGTTCCATTTTCCTTAAGCACTGGGAGCTGATCAAGTCAGTGATGACTACATGGTGAAACCGCAGGGCTGCACAAGAGTGCCAGTGAACAGGGAGGAAAAGATACCAAATCACAATTTACATAAAGTGTTTCAAAAGTGTTAGTGACGCACATCTTTCATTTACAGCAACACTGGATTGAGCAACCACATCTACAATATAAAGATTGAGATTGACATGGCAATGCCAGTATAGCCATTGCAGGGGTTTTAAAATATATAATAAAAGACCAAGCAATGTATAGGGCATGGCATAGGGTGCATTTTATAGTTGGGAAGTGTAAGCACACCATGGTAGGGGACTTCATTCCATTGTACAGTAGATATAGTCCTGTACTTGATTGGATTAGACAGACAACTCATAAATTAGACTCATGAGTATAGTTATGTGCCTTATTTTCCATGTAACCCTGTATATTGCATTATGAACAAATGGGCAGCAGCAAAGAGTGCACTGTATACCCTGAACATGCTTCTCATTCAAAGTATGCTGTGTATTTGTTAATGTCCTTTGTGGTAACTCAGACTCTACTGCTGATTCATAGATCCTGTGTCCTGGATTTGATTCATTGAATGGAGTCTGCCAGTCTTCCTTATTTGTGGCAGGTCTTCCTCCTAAGATGTGTTTTACGGCCTATTCAGAATAGCTTATTAACCTAGGTGAGTGATACTGGCCTTGTGCCTGATGCTCACAGATCTCCATGACTTTGAATTTGATCAGACACGCGTGAGAATGTTAAGTTATATACTTTGTATGCAATTTTACTGTAGAATTTTATGAAATGTGCACATTTACTATAATATTGAAGTTGATGTAATAATGAGATTGTATTTTCTTATTGATTTTTTTTTCCCCAGTTAAGGGATGGTTGGGCCAATGTATATCCTTGCATACAATTAGTTTCATTACTAAAAAGCTGTTGGCAGAGCCATTTTTTTTTTTTTTTTTTTGGGTCTCTAACTAGCATACCTATTTTGGTACCCCAGCCTCCACCAAGTTTGGAACTGGGCCCAGCTGCTGTTGTCTTCCAGCTGGCATTGTCCAGTGTCTGCTGTGCAGAGAATTCTGAAAGGGAGCGCAACACCAGTTTCTTTTCTCAGGTTGATGAAAGCCATAGAGAGAACCAGGAAACAACTGATTTTTGCCTACAGTATTTTGGATTAATTTATATAAACATGGTTGACAGTCTTCAGGCTAGGCTGTTGATTTCTATATACTCGTATGATGAATATTTATATTATGTACTGTGAAGTGTTCACTATACATTAAGATTCTGTGCTCTATTAATATTATTAAATATACATATACATATACACACACAGTGTGTCCATGAAGGGGCCCGTGGTTTTCACCCAAGCACCGCTTTGCTGTTGCTCACTACATGGTTTGTGCATCCCTTTCTGCCTTCCTTCTCTGATATTAAACTGCACCCACAACGGATGCAGTGCAAGTCGTGAATTAGGTACACGTGTGTACGCCAAAGTGTGTGTGTGTGTAGTTCATGTTAACTTTGAAATTGATAAAACTAATAACTCCACAACTCGTGCATCCACACTCTCCAACCTTAGTCTTCAGGTTAAGCTACCAATGCAATTAAGTCAAAATATGAGTACCATCATTTCCATTGCTAACCTAAAAGTGCGTCAGTTTCCTGTTTGTTGGTCCTCTTAGAAGTAAAACAGACCAAGTTTGGTAAACTTAAAAACATCAAAGGGCACATCAGCTTACATATTAGTCACTTACCATCATCCCTGTCCAATAAAGATTATTCTAGCACAGCAGTGGATACGTGCTCAACATCAGCTGCGGGAAGCTTTGCCTGTAATTTGTGTGCGCAAGTGTAGTGTATGCTGCACTCTGATTGGTTGGAATGCTGTGAGCAGATTTGTTTGTTTCGATCTTCAATACTCTTCTTTTCCGTGTCCTTACTTGAAGCTTCCCTTTCACTGACCGGCGCACCACTGCAAATTCTACCATGGCGTCAATTTCATCAGTCAAATAAAGAGCTGCTTTTACCCTCAGCTCTTCGTTGAGGTTTCCAAGGCACTAACTGAATTGTTGCCAACTAGCACTGCACAGTTTCTTTCATCTCCTATTGGTGAGTGCTGTACTAATTTAAAATTATGCAATTATTTCCCTAAAACAGCACTTTTTAATTTTGTTTATTCGTTCACCTTAGCACTTATTAACAGAATGCTGCAACATTTAAACTCGCCTCCTGTTATAACTGACTTTATATGCCATATTTAATAATGTTTTAATTTTTTTTATATATAAACAAAAGTATATTCTCAATTTTCTGGTCAAATAGACCTAGTCCTTTCCAGTTTACAATGGAAAATACATGGTAAATGTGTGAATGAATCAATGATTGTGGCATCTATATGTATATTATTATGCCCTGTTTATTCCAGCTGAGTCCTGGGATAATACGGTAGGTGGCTTAGTCATTTTGGCCTGCATCATTTTAAATGTTAGGAAATTGTCCTTTATGTGATGTCAGTCCATCACAGTTGCACACTGTAAACACTCAGTTACTCAGTGGGCCAGTTTAGAGTTGCTAATTAACCAAATACATAGCATCCAAACGAGAAGGCAAACTGGGGGACTGAGGTCATTCATTTAATTTATACAGCATTTTTATAACTTACTCAAAGCGCTTTACGTTGACAATGGGGAATTGCTTCAAACACCACCAATGTGTTCCATCCACCTGAATGATGCAACAGCAGCCAAATGTGTGTCACTACGAACACTGCACATTTGTTATTAGGTGATGATGAAGTGACTGAGAGAGTTTGCCACAGGATTATTAGGGGGGTCAGAAGAACCAGGCCATGGTGAATAATTTAGCCAGGACAGCAGGGTACACCCTACTGTTTGAAAGATGTCTGGCAATATTTTATGAACACAGAGTGCCCAGACCTCAGTTTTACATCTCATAGGATGTAACCATGCCAAAGTTTTAGCCCAGTATCATGAACTTATGAGGCGGCAGTGCTAACCACTTTGTAACCTTGCTATCCTAGTGTGTGTATGACATGCTTTAGATATGTTATGGTGCTAATCTTAATATACAGAATGTGACATAGCAGTGTATATGAAAAATGTCCATGTTCTTATTGAAATTCAGTTTTTTTTGTTGATGTAAATGCTGACATCATGGTAAATCTTGTTCGAACTTTTCTCATTTAATAAGACCTAGTAGGCAACAAAAATTAAGTGATAAACAAATTGATCCTTTTTAGGAAAAAAAAGTTTAAAAATAAAATCTAAGTAGTCACAGTGGTGAAGGGTAAAGCTGCCACATTCTGGATCTAATATCCTGGAGTCACTGTCCTAGTTGTGGGTCTTGTGCATTCTCCCCATGCATTTGTGTTTTTTTTGTTTTTTTTTTTCCCCCATCTCTCTCTGGTACTTCTGTTTTTCATCTCACACCCCCAAAGAACTGCAAGTTAGGTGAGCCAGTGATTCCATAATCACAAAGTGTGAACAAGAGCATTTGTGAACCCTTTAATGGACTGGTGCCCTGTCTAGGGCTGTTTCATACATTTTGCATAGTCCTGCTAGGATAATCGCCACACTAAGATCCTGAATTATATTACTTTGGTTGCATAAGTGTGCACACCCTTCATAATGGGAGTGATAATTTTGTTCAGATTTAATGACATTCCACATCAGAAGTAATTGCTCCCACCTGACCTCAACTGAAGTGATTCTGATTGAACAGTAAAAATCAGCTGTTTCTGTGGAATTAGGTTTTCTGGGATACATAGTGCAACAACAGGGAGTTGAGTATAAAGATCTGCAATATCTTATTTCTGAAATATTCAGATTAGGTGAGGAATATTTTAAAGGTGTAACATTTTACGATGCAATTCTGTGAAGACCACCACTAAGAAGTGAGGGAAATCTGACATGGCAAAAAAATAAGGAATTTATTATAATAACTGTTCATTCCTTGCACATAACAACAATTTCAAAGTCTAAGCTCAGGATTGGGTGATAAAATAAAAGCCATTTCTCACATGTCTGTTAAAATTTTGCAAGAAAACATATTTAGTCTCCTAGAACAGCAAAGGAAAATGTTTTAAGGTCTGATTGATTAAAATTTTTGGCCTTTCCAAAAAGATATATTTGACTTTAAATGCATCTCAACATCTAAAGAACACAAGACCTACTGATAAGCATGGTGGTGGTGATGGCAGCCTCAAACAATTGACTTGCTTCCCTTCAGCAAGGTGAGAAACTCTGGTCAGGATGGAAGAGAATATCCATGGCTATAAATATCAAAATATATTAGGACAAAACTGGCTGCTGTCTGAAGACATGTTAAAGAAGAATTTCCCCTTTCAACAAACATATATCTGAAACACATGGCCAATTGAACCAAGGAATGGCTTAGAAAAGAAAGGTACTTGTCTGAATATGACCTATTCAGAGCGTGAATCTCAATCCTAAAGAAAAGTCTGTGAACCCACCTAAGGGCTGTCTGCAGGAGGACTGGTTGAATTTGTCTGAAAAGCACAGCGAACTAAATTGTAAAATCATGTTATAGAGAAATCCAAAGAGACGTAATCAAACCTACTAATTTTTGCAATTAAAAGTGTTTATATGAAATGTTTCAGTGTGTGAAAGCTTATGTTGTGCAAGTATTGACGGTGGTTTTATTTTTTTATCTTTTATTCTAAAAATAAGAGTTGTTTTTTTTTATTTCAGCATAATTGTTTCATGGAACTTATTAAAGGCGAAAAAAGCCTGACATGCTTTGTTTTGATTTCAGCCTTTATAAACTATGAAATGTTTTTTTTTTTTTTTAACATACTAGGGGGCTTTGCACCCTGCTCGCTTCACTCACCAATCCCCATGTTTGGTTTTCCGGATACACACTTTTAAGATTTTTTCATTTCTTTGAATTGTTGCTATTTCTTTGGTTTCACTTTTATTTCAGAACTTCTGTAAAAACAATATTTGGAATCTTTCAAATCCCAATATGCTGAATCTTTTAAATGAGGTCAGTGAGACTTGTGTTTAATGACTTTGTACCATAATTCAGGATAGGTTTCTCTGCTTGGAATTTCAGCAAAGACAAAACGATTCACATCATCAGTAGTTAATAATTTTTTTTGCAAAGTAACCAATAAATGCATGTGAGGTAAACCACGTTTTTGAAATTCTCTGACTTGAACTTCAAAGCCTTACAATATTTACATACTTCTGACATATCACCTGTGTCCATATATTCGATCTCTATTCGCCTTTTAGTTATTTCTCCGAGTAATTATCTCTCTTTGCGGTGATACGATGTTTACATTCATTTTTTGAAACTGTCTTTTTTTCTGCTTTCATATTCTGTATCTTGCTCTGCATGTGTTTCATGCCTACGTTTTTTTTGAGTCTCTTGAATTCCAGTTTTCATTATCTCTAACCTGTTCTGCATGTGTTTGGCCCCCTTGTTTTTTTTAACCTCTTTATGATGTTTTACTTTGTTTTCTACTCTGTCTTTTATTTTTGACCTCGCTTTATCCTGCTTTTTTTTTCCAATGACACCTGGTCCGTGGTGATTATTTTCCTTTTTTCGAGTAATAATTTCCGTTTGTTTGCGCTACTGCAATCTTTACTTTCTTTTCTTTTTTGGTACTTTCTAGTTTTCCTACTTTCATATTCTTTAACTTTCTCCACATGTGTATCACACCAGCATTTTTTTTTTTTTTTTTTTTGAGCCTTTCGAATTCCACTACTTTCATAATCTCTAACCTGCTCTGCATGTGTATAGCACCAACGTTTGTGAACGTATTTATGAAGTTCTACTTTGTCTTTTACTCTCTGTCTTTTAATTCTGAGCCAAATTGGACATGCTTTTTTTTCAGTTCCACTTGTTCTGGGCTGATAATTTATTTTCTGAATTTGCACATAAGTTTTTCTTTTTCTTTTTTTCTCTCCAACGCTTTTGAGTCTCTTTTCTCCGCGCTGCTTTCTTCTTAGCTTAGTCGTCTACGTTTCATTTATAACATATTGTCCTTGTACGCTTTATATATGCTGAACGCCCTGGATCTGTGTGTGCTCAAAGCCTCCTTTACACGACTGAGTGTTTGGGCTTATTTGATACTGATTGTATGTAGGGCGTTTCTTGCAAAAATCTCATGTTCCACGTCATCACGAGACGGTCCTGGGTCAATCTCTTGGCACAAAGTCACATGTTTAAGTGCCCCGTAAGACGGTCTGTGGCCAATCTTTTTCATCTCGCGGTTTCTTTTAAGTGTCTTCTGTGATCTTCACGACAGTCTCAACGCCCTAGTGTTTCTCTCCAGGATTTTTTTATATAATAGAGAGACAATATGGGCATATCAGGATTTGATTTTCATTTAAATGGTATCAATGAGTAAACAAACATCATGCCATATTTACATTTTGTTGTTCATTGTATAATTTAAAGGAAGATAAGTGCAAATTTCACAACTGGAAAAAGTAAGTACACACCTACATTTATTACTGCCTGACATTTCTAAAATTTGGGTGCACCAGATTAGGTGCAAAAGTTTAGAGCAGGGGTCCTCAATCACTGTCCTGGAGGGCCGCAGTGGCTGCAGGTTTTTGCTCCAACCCAATTGCTTAATAAAAAGCACTTATTGCTCAAGTAACACTTCTGCTTCACTTTAGTTGTCTCACTTTTTACGATTTTGAACCCTTATTGCTTATTTTAGTCTTAAACAGCTCTAGTCTCAATTTTTAGTTGCTCCTAATTAGCAATAAGAGGCAAATGATAAAAGAGAGCAGCAGTTTTCCATTTAGCTTGTTACCATTTACTCCTGTGTGTATTTATCATGCACTGTTGGGTTTAATTAATTGCTTGGAAGGAATGTAAAGAGAAAATGTGAAGGACTGAGAATTACTCTTCCATTTTAGCCTTCAAATCATTTGGATGATATCCTTAGAAAGGGGAAGAAAATCTAGGATATGAGAATGACCTGACATAGCAGAGTTAAAGCACTAACAAGCCATGACATTAAATTATTGACAAGAATGGCTTTCTAATTAAGCAACCGGCTTAGAACAAAAACCTGCAGCCCTCCAGGACTGTGATTGAGGACACCTGGTTTAGATCATCATTAGAGAAGGCATCTGTCTTATTTAAATCTCATACATTTAGTTTGGTTTTCTCTTTGTCTTTCGAGTTTGTGTTCTCATCATGCCAGGATTGAACATGCTTACTAAGGTTTTCAGTCAGCAGGTTATACTGTAGATGCCTATGAGTCTGGGAAGGGATTTCGAAAGATTTCCCAATAATCCACTTCACTGTCCGGGAGATCATCAACAAATACAGGACATTTCAAACAACTGTCAGCTTCATCCCTCGAGAACATTGCAAGATGCTGAATAAAGTCTCCAAGAACCTCAGAATTTTGTCACAAGACCTACATGTTGCTCTTGCCACTGTTGATATCAAAGAGCAAAAGTCTACCATAAAAAAGAGGCTGCACAAATTATGTCTACATTGGAGGTGTACCATTAGGAAACCTTTTCTGTCCAGAAAGAACATCATGACAAAATTTAAGCTTCCCGATGAACATCTAGGCAAAGACCAGGACTTTCTGAAATGTATTCTCTGGATAGATAAGGCAGATAGAGTTACTTTACAGCTGTAATGAAAGACACATTTAGTGAAAACCAAAGACAGCATTTGACCAGAAGAACCTGATACTAACTGTAAAGCATGATGGTGAAAATATTATGGTTTAGAACTGCTTTGTTGCATCAGGGCCTTCAAAAATCCATTATAGTTCTTCATTGCATTAGAGAGTGCTTGAGGGTAATGTGAGACCATTCATCAGAAAATTGAAGCTTAACTGAATGTGGACCTTGCCACAAAATAGTGACCCTAAACATACCAGTAAATCCAACAAGGAATAGCTGTGAAGGAAAAAAAAATGGAAGGCTTTGAAATGGCAAAGCTCAGATTTGAATCCCATCAAAATGCTTTGTGGGTTTTGAAATGGGCTGCACATGTAAGACATCCCTCAAACAGAAATTTTTTTCCATTGGGTAAATAAGCCAGATTTTCTCTTTTTTCCCCAATTACATCTTCTTGATCTATATATATGCTGTAAATCAAATTCAGATCTTGATATGTCCACATAAGTTAAACACATTTCATGAGGTATAATTTCTTTTACTTGAATATTGCAATACTACAGTATATGGCGTCCTTTATACTCCATATTTTGAGACGTTCTTTATGTATAATGTACAGTATATTGCATGCTGTATGTGCAGCACATCATGATTATCTGGTATGACAAGTGATAATTTACTGTATGTATAATGTAATTGTTGCAAGTTGCAGTGACGTCCAATATTTTGTATTTCAAGTGCTAATATGTTTGTGTATTTAGGTTGAGGGTTCAAAGTTAGCATTCAGCTGAGAGGAGCGGTTGTTAATATGTAACAAGTACAGAAAGTTCTATCCTGTCTTCATGTGTCTTTCCTATTTATGCTATGAATCATTCTAAGGCTATCTTTGTAATACTGACATCACTCTGATGTTGCATTAGATAACAATGTAAATACGCAAGATGGAGTAGATGTGAGCCTTGGCATCTCTCAGAGAATACAACTCTACCCACTCTTTGTGTAATAATTTGCTACTACCCAAACAAGGCTGTTATGGCACGTAGTTTTTTTGCATTACCCAAATAAATCCACATCATATTTTTCTAGGCTCCTTAACAGTCAGTTCTGTGGGTCAACGTTGTGGATTTTAATACTTTAAGAAGATCGTTGAAAATGTAGGAGATATCTGAGGAACTTTATTTTCCCAAGATGACTTGCAAAAGGTCTATTTGTAGGTGCATCATCCTAACTGCATCTGTCCAGGGATGACAAATTGTTGCTTGGTTCTCTCCATTTTCTAAGGGATACATTAGCATTAGATCTCCTTAAATGACTTGTCCAGACTTTTGTCTTTGTTTTTTCAAGTCCTCCCTAATCCCTTGGCATATAGAACACCTTGCTGGATGAAAGACTCCTTGTAGCCCCAAGATAGGCTGGATCTTTCTGGTTTTAGATAGATAGATACTTTATTAATCCCCAAGGAGAAATTCACATACTCCCGCAGCAGCATACTGATAAAAACAATATTAATTAAAGAGTGATAAAAATGCAGTGCAAGTAAAATGCAAGGTGGAGAGTGCAAGGCAGGTATAGCAGACAATAATTTTGTATAATGTTAACGTTTTACCCCCCCACTCCCCGGGTGGAATTGAAGAGTCGCATAGTGTGGAGGAGGAACGATCTCCTCAGTCTGTCAGTGGAGCAGGACGGTGACAGCAATCTGTTGCTGAGGCTGCTCCTCTGTCTGGAGATGAAACTGTTCAGTGGATGCAGTGGATTGACAGGATACTGCTCAGCGCCCGTCGCTCTGCCACGGATATCAAACTGTCCAGCTCCATGCCTACAATAGAGCCTGCCTTCCTCATCAGTTTGTCCAGGCAATAGGCGTCCTTCTTTATGCTGTCTCCCCAGCACACCATGTTGAAAGACGCCACCCTTCTAAGGAAGTATAGTCTGCTCTGTCCTCTCTTGCACAGAGCATCAGTATTGGCAGTCCAGTCCAATTTATCATTCAGCTGCACTCCCAGGTATTTATAGGTCTGCACTCACTGCACACAGTCAACTCTGATGATCACGGGTCTATGAGGGGCCTGGTCCTCCTCAAATCCACCACCAGCTCCTTGGTTTTGCTGGTGTTCAGTTGTAGGTGGTTTGAGTTGCACCATTTAACAAAGTCCTTGATTAGGTTCCTATACTCCTCCTCCTGCCCACTCCTGATGCAGCCCACGATAGCAGTGTCGTCAGCAAACTTTTGCATGTGGCAGGACTCCGAGTTGTATTGGAAGTCCGATGTATATAGGCTGAACAGGACCAGAGAAAGTACTTTCCCTGCGGCGCTCCTGTGCTGCTGACCACAATGTCAGACCTGCAGTTCTCGAGACGCACATACTGAGGTCTGTCTGTAAAATTATCCACAATCCACAATGCCACCAGGTATGAATCTACGTCCATCTCTGTCAGCTTGTCCCTAAGGAGCAGAGGTTGTTTGGTGTTGATGGTGCTGGAGAAGTCCAGAAGCATAATTCTTACCGCACCACTGCCTCTGTCCAAGTGGAAGAGGGATCAGTGTAGCATGTAGATGATGGCATCCTCCGCCCCCACTTTCTCCTGGTCTGCGAATTGCAGAGGGTTGAGGGCGTGGCAGACCTGTGGCCTCATGTGGTGAAGCAGCAGCCGCTCCATGGTCTTCTTTACATGTGAGAGTTACTTGACAGTCATATCATATTGCAGCATCCTTTTCTGTACCTCGCCTTGAAAGTGTAAAGTTTAACATTTTGGCTGAATGAGTGTTGGTGATTGTTTCTTCAATGAAAAAGCCAAGGAATATGTTGAGGGTTTGTCTTAACCATACATCAGACTCATTCCAGCAAGATGGGCAGGCACTTCTTCTCTGAAGCAGGATATTTCAGTTTAACACAGGTATACTCCATAGCAGAAGTCCACAAGTTCAGTCATGGAGCTCCCTGTGGCTGAAGAAGTTTCTTCTAGCCAGTTTCATAGTCCTTGAGTCATTTTTAAAATTTAGTTGATCTCATTATTTAATTTGCTGCCCTTTTTATTTCTTCTGTTATTTTGTATTCAGAAAAGTGCTTTAGTGTGAAATTTACATTTCTGGGGAATTCAGGGATGTCTGTATTTTTGCCAAATTTTTCAATGCATTCTTTGTTATTGTCTTTTTCATTGACTTTTTAAATGTACTTTGCTCTCATAATAATATCTGAACACTGACAATTAATGATAGGCTTGGTAGACACCAGGCCTCATGCATAACGCCGTGTGTAGAATTCGCACTATAGCATGACGTAAGCACAAAAACCGAAATATGCTTACGCACAGAAAAATCCTGATGCAGGAATCTGTGCGTACTCCAACTTCCACGTTCTTCCACTACATAAATCCGGGTCAACGTGAAAAGTAACGCACTTGCACGCACCTGATGTCCCGCCCCAATTCCTCCTAGAATTACGCCTCTTTGAATATGCAAATCAATATAAATAGCCCTTAAGCTCAACGTTCTGTGAAAAGACAATGGGAAAAGCACGGGGGAAAAATATAAGAATTTCAGCGAATACAAAGTGGAGGCAAAGGAAAAACATACTATTACTGTTAACAAAAGGAAAAGTTGATCGAGTGACATGGTGTGTCGGAAAAACTCGAAAAGCTCAAGTTCACAAAGTCGCACAGTGCCAAAATAAAAAAGAAGTCACATATCAAAGTTGCCGTGAAAAGGCAAGTTGTAGCCCACCATCTGAGTGTCATATGAAAGCTTATTAGGGTACAGAGAAAAAAAATAGGCACACAGTGGGGGGAAAAAGCACGAAATGTCAACTTTAATCTCAAAATTTCCACTTTAATCACGCAGTTTATTTTGTCATTAAAGTAGAACATCATAAACTTCATCTTAAAATCATTTAATTTACTAGTTTCTCAAATGCCATCGTAACTAAAGTGGCACGTTAAATGCTTTGTTTTGTATTTGATGCTCTATGTGTGTGAATCACTACATGTTTCCGTTCTTTCTCTTTCTCCAACAGGGCACAGAATCCATTACATTTGTGATATTACAGCTCTCTGAATAATTAAAATACTGAGATGTATACTTGATATCATTTTCATGATGATTGGAATGAAAGCATGTTATTAAACATGGGAACAGGATGGCGCAGTGATTGTTCATGTCTCACACAAGATGTGCTGCGCCGTGTGCGACCTTCAATGAAATAATTTATTGTAGCAGTACTGTCTCTTTCAAACGTACTAACCTCCAATTCCTGTCCTTCCTTTTCTTTCTCCAAGTACCCAATCGCCACACAATCAGCTCTGTAACAGACGTTAAACCATCTGTAAGCTTACAACGACAATTCTTCAAAACTTTTAAGGAACATTGAAATATCTTCATAGTACATGTTTAATTATTCTATCTGTCTATCCTTCCAGTGTCATGTCAGCCTCAGTAAATATACAGTGCGAGGCAGGAACTTGCTAGCTCTGTGGCACCGTGTCCTCACATGTTTAATTATTAACAATACAGATTATTTAAATGAAGTTAAAGTTTTATCTGTATAATATAATCAACATATTTTACAGCATTTCATCTCAAAAATGTTATCATCATCATATGTAAATATGCGCTTTATGAAGTGGCACAGGTTGTGCAATATTATAACTGTAGTGCAAGTTTACAGTAGGGTAATTGTACTTATAAGTACAAACAGTTCTACAAGGAGCAATTGATTGAGTGTGTTTATAGTTCTTGGGATGAAACTGTTTCTGAACCACGAGGTCTGGACAGGAAAGGCTTTGAAACGTTTTGCCGTGGCTGATGATTGGCTGTGTGCTTGATGCCGTATACCGATAATTGTCTTTCCGATCAGCTGCTGCTGTGATTCCCCACTCAGATACAATGATATAAATACTCAGAGTGGTGCAGTGAGAGTAATATGGAAAAAGATGATCCGCTGTGGCAACCCTTAACGGAAGCAGCTGAAAGAAGAAGATGGTGCAGTCAGAGTAACAATGCTAAAGCAGCTATGGTATTTGGAATAGTTTGACCATTCCATGGACCATTATATTGTTACAGGTTAATTACAATCAGATGCATTAAACTAATAAACAATATGCGGTTAATTTCAATATATTTATAAAGCCGTGTCAGGGATGTTGATTTAAAAAAGGAACATAAATCACACAGGAACAGTAGCACTGCTTTGACGCTTGGTTCCACCAGTCTGCAAAACCGAGCGCAGAACTTGCGTACGACAAGGTATGAGGTACCGTTTTATACATCGTGATTTGAACGTGGAAACGTTCTTACGCAACATTTCTGTACATACGCACCATTTATACATGAGGCCGCAGGAGAGTGACACTGACTGCTAAAGGGCAGCTACTGTATTTTGGTCTTGCCTATTTGTGTGCTTATTAGTAAATAATGGCATAAAATAACTAGAATATCAAAATGAACAAAACACTAAAAACCAAAAACGAATTCTTATACTGTACAGCTAAATCCCATTTGGTAATTTTCTGGGTTGATTTAAAAAAAAAAACAACTCATTGCAGGAAGTAATAGTTTACTTAATTAAAAGAGGAAATTGCTGGTGAGGAAAACCTGGGTCCACCAGGACTGATCTTAAGAATCACTGCTTTTCAGGACCAAATCTGATGTTATTGAATTTACTATGGATATGGTAGGTGAGTGAGTAAATTACATGTTGGGATACTTTTTGTCACATATTTAGCGATGTTACTCTTTTCTAGAAGTGTTTTGGATCTTTCAAAATCCTACACTCTCCTCCAGGGGACCCAGCTCAGCTTGTGACCAGATAGTAAATACAGTATGCTACTTCAGCCCCATGGTTCTCATCTCTTGAGCCACAGCCTTCTGGAGGGTTTCACAACCCTTTCATTGTCTTTGCTGATGGTTCTTCTCCTTCTCTCTCCTATGATGCGCAGTGACCCAAGGTCTCTGGCCAAGGATCAGTCTATGAAACTCCTCCTTCAAAGTTTCAAAAGTTACTGCCAAATTCCAGCCCATTTTTACATATTGGCTTTCTTTCTTAAGATGTTAAGAGAAGGAACAATGTCCTCAAACTATGGGATTAACATATGACACAGTGCAATCATTTCCAAGACCTTTTGCAGAATTAGTAGACCATTAGGTACATTAAACTAGTCCACAGTAGACTTGAACTTTTCTGGGTCCACCACCAGCCTACCTCTATTAGACACCTTCCCCAGAAGGAAAGACTGGGTCTGTCTGAGGTGACAGTTTGAGGTTAACTGAGGCTGGAGAATTTTGTAGAATACGGTTTCCAGATTCTTCTTTTATTATTTGATGCTAGGTGAAAAGGCACAAATATAAACCTATCAAGCCTAACCTCTCAGCTCTGCAAGGGCTCTTTGCATAAAGTACAGAATAGCAACTTCAGTACTGCAAAGCCCAAAAGGCATTACCTGAAAGCTGATGAGATGAGCAGTTTTCTCTTTATGTCTGCCACTATCTTCAACTACCGATATCCTTACTGTAGGTCCTGAGAGTTGAAAATTGAAGCTCTTTGAATAGTAACTTGTTCTTCAAGGTGTGTTTTGGCATTTACTCAATTCTAACAAAGAGAAAGGGACAGATTACATTTGATGCCAAGAGAGTGAGACCACCCCAGATTGAATTGGATGCCTCAATGATGTCCTCTGCAAATATCCTTCACAGATGTTATTCAATGCCATCTCTCTTGAGTGGCTATTTAATGTAGGCATACTGTTAGACCAGTGCCTTGTCCTTACTTTGGTTTCAATATATTCGTCATAACCTTTTAGTGATTCATACATCAAGGAAGCTTTTCAAGATTTACTAAAGCTCCATTGATTGATGGAAAAGGCTGACTTCTAGAAATGGTGCCTTAAAGGTTCAGACAACAAAAATCAGATTAGTCATCTTCTTCTGCAGTCCTTTAATTACCCCCTAAACAGGTAAAATCCACCTGTAGGTATGTCACATGCATTCTGAGGCACCTTGATCGTAAGTTTGGTTACCTCTGTGAAATCCCGGCCCAGGAGCATTCAAGATGTAGATTACTGTATTTCATGAAGTGTGATACAAGAGAAAGATGAGAAACCTCTTACCTACAGTTTCATACTCTTCCATCTGCCAGCATGAATATGTGGTCAGGATCCTCTTCTAGGCATTTTTTCTTCATCTTATAACACAGTTTGTGCTGCATGAGGCTTAACGAGAAACCAATAAGTATTAAGGACTGCATCCTCTGACAGTGCTCTAAGCCTCACAGGAATGATTAGCAACTAAATCACATGAACTTCTCCCTTCTTTCCTCTCCTCTTTCTAGAGCCTGATATTGGCTCTGCTTGGTTGGACTTGAGCATGTTATTTTTCACAGAAAACCCTCTCCCTTTCTTCCACCATGCCCAAAATGGTATAAATAGTGGACACAATCTCCTCTGCTCAGCTTTCAGCATTTTTCAGGTATTCAAACTTTTGTATAAAATTTCTTCCTGGTTTTTTGGGAGAGGTTCTATCTCAAACAAAGAGCGTGTAATGCCAAGGCAAAATCTCTGATAGACAGCAAAGGGGCTTGATCCATCAAGTGGATCTTATTTTCAAGGTCTGCTTTGCAGTAAGATGGTAGTGAGAAGTCAAGCAAAATGGCACCTTTTATTGGCTAACTAAAAAGATTACAATATGCAAGCTTTCAAGGCAACTCAGGCCCCTTCTTCATCTTCCACATCTTGCCTGAAGAAGGGGCCCGAGTTGCCTCGAAAGCTTGCATATTGTAATCTTTTTAGTTAGCCAATAAAAGGTGTCATTTTGCTTGACTTCTCACTACATTCATAATGACTAACATGGTACAACATCCTAGTACGACATTAAGTTGGTAGAAATATAACAAAAAAAGGCCTAGTCTTCAACGTTTTCTTGGTTGCATTCCCCAAGTCCCAGACTGCTCCAGACAGAGTGGCCCCAGTCAGCCCCAGGGGTTTACTTTGGCTCATAAGATTTAACCTGAGAACTGACTCTGCCTGTTCCAAGAAGAAAGTAATCTTCACAGTGAACAAGCACCAAATACATTTTAAAGGTTAATCCAGCCTAAGAACTGGTGACAAGATGACAAGGACTTATGATCTTAATGAGTGATGGGTCTTCATCAGTCTGGGAATGAAGGTAAATTTGAGGCTCCACTGACATGCCCTTCCAATGCCATTTGTGCCTGTCCAGTCTGGATGCTATACTGAAGAGACATGATCATAAAAACAAGTATGTATTGTCAAATATCAAGCACTTCTTAACAAAAAATTCACAAATCCTAATCATACAATATGTTCCCCAAGCAAAAATCCAGAACACTATTCTCAAAAGAGTCAATTAAACTGATCAAATTGCAAGAAAAGGAACAATAAATGTATAATGACAGATGATAAACTGTGGAAGCCACCCTGCCTGATTATTTAAAGCAGATTAGTCATATCACACTGTCACATTCTCCGGAAAAGCCCTATGTTTTGAGCTGTGAGACGCATGTCCCAGTGACAGCTGCAGCAGTGACACAGCAATGCATTAGCCTCCCAAAGTTTCTGCGTGATGTACCAATAATCAAACAGAGAATCATTAGATGGAAAACAGCACTTCACTCCCAGCAGAAAACAGATGAGCTTCCTGTGTTTGCCTCCTTCTCACTCTAACTTCAGGCTCCACCTCCCACTCCACATTTCTAGCTTTCAAAAAAAGAAGGATGTCTCTGCAAGCGACAGCTCAGCTGAAAATAAACATCCAGGAATGACAGATAGTACAAAACTTACTACACATAAAAAGACGTACCGGCAGAACAGAACCTCTTGTGCTTGTTACGTTTAAATTCTGAAAAGTGTAGTATTGCATCTAGTACAGGGTGAAATGACAGAGAAGTCTGACATAAATGTGGTCATAGTAAGCCTTGGTATGTGAAGTGGGTTGGGAAAAGCTGTTCGAATTCTGGAGTAGCAGAAAATTGCACAAAATTGAAGTAGTTTCAAGATAACATGTGAAGAGATGTTCCTTCAAGAGTTGCCCATAGGTTATTAAGCTGGGAGCTCTGATGTTGATGATGCTGTTAATGCTAATAATCTACATTTTTTGACTTAACTAGAATTTTGATATCTATGTTATGTTAGTAACGGCGGACTGCACAATAACGTGCAGTGAATACACCTGACTTGAGCATTCATAGTTTTCATCCTCTTTCTCTGTACGTTTAGCATTCGTTTTAATTAGTGTTGTCTTATTTTAATTCTTACTGTCTTTTTTGTTCTCTTTTCTTCATCACGTAAAGCACTTTGAGCTACATTATTTTTAATGAAATTATGCTATATAAATAAATGTTGTTGTTGTTTGCTCAGAGGTTGATGTGCTTGCTGCTTCCTGAGCAGCTCTTCTTTTCTCCACCCTAGTGGCCCACTGCTTTTCTTCTTTCGTCTTCATCTTTTTGTGTTAAAACTGATTAAGTTAGCTTTTGTGTTGCAATTACTTAGTATGTTTTCCTTAATTTTTCACTTAAGCTGGCACTTAAGTCTTCATTCTGCCTCAAGAATGATTTAAGATATGAAGTGGTTGGGGAAGTGACGGTGAAGGTGGTAGGGATGAGAACGGCGCCCATGCACATCCGTTGCACGGCCGCCCTGCTAGCCACTGCCGAGAGTTGATTCTACAATAAAATAAAATAAAAACAAAAAGGGGAATAACGCTAAAACTCGAGATTTTGTGTTTTAATTTGAAAGATATGATAATAACTAGTTTAAAGAAGGGCGACACGGTGGTGCAATGGGTAGCGTTGCTGCCTCGCAGTTAGGAAACTTGCAGGTTCACTTCCTGGGTCCTCCCTGCGTGGAGTCTGCATGTTCTCCTCCGTGTGCTCCGGTTTCCTCCCACAGTCCAAATACATGCAGGTTAGGTGCACTGGTGATTCTAAATTGCCCCTAGTATGTGCTTGGTGTGTGGGTGTGTGTGGCCGGCGGTGGGCTGGCGCCCTGCCCGGGGTTTGTTTCCTGCCTTGCACCCTGTGTTGGCTGGGATTGGCTCCAGCAGACCCCCATGACCCTGTAGTTAGGATATAGTGGGTTGTATAATGCATGGATGGATGGATAGTTTAAAGAAGGATGAGCAATGTGAACCTCATTGTGTATTCAAGAACTTTACAAATAAGCTACAATAAAATTTGGATTTGGTGTAATATACAGCCTCTTGAATAAAGAGCTCATAAGGAATTGGATTTACAAAAGTCTTTGATATTGAATGAAATGAAAACACCTTAAGTGTCATGTGCTATCAAATGTATCACCATGTTCCAAAATGCATGAACCTTCTACAAAACTTTGGAAATCTGGGTAAAGGTGTTGTAACTGAATCTTTTATCTTAATTGTTAGGGAATGTTAAGAGAGTTATTTAAAAAAATGAAAATTCTTAATTGTGTAACTAGCACTGAGATGGGAGAGTCCCAGAGACATTGTCTCATTCATCATTTACACAGAAGTACACCAGTGGCTGGCCCTCCCCACTCATGCTACCAATGATTTTAATGTTTACTGATTCTGTATGAGTCCATTTGTTTTTATTAAGAATTCTTTTTGTGAGATAAAGACCTCGTTTGGCCAGTTCATATGATTGAAATGGCACCATGCTAATTTAGTCATGTACACCAATCAACCGCAAGATTAAAACCACTGACACATGAAGTGAATGACATTGATTGTCTCATTTCAACGGCACCTGTCAAGAGGTGGGATATATTGGGCAGCAAGTCAACAATCATAAGAATCTGAACAACTTTGACAAAGGCCGAGTTGTGAAGACTAGATGACTGGGTCATAGCATCTCCTGAATGGCACGTCTTGTGCGCTGTTCACAATGGTTAATACCTACCAACAGGAATGACAACCAGTAAACTGGCAACAGAGTCATTGGTGCCCATAGCTCATTAATGTCTATGAGGAGAGAAGACTAGCCCACCTGGTCTGATTCCCACAAAAGAGTTGTTGTAGCACAACTTGCTGAAAAGCTTAATGCTGGCCATGACAGAAAGGTGTCTGAACACACAGAGCTGCGCAACTTGCTGTATAAGGGGCTACGTCACCACAGACTGGTCAGAGTGCCCATACTGACCCCTGTCCACCTCTAAAAGTGGCTACAATGAGCATTTGAGCATCAGATCTACAGCGATGGAAGATATTTTCCTGGTCTGATGAATCACATTTCCTTTCAGATCATGTAGCTGGCCCAGCACATGTGCATCGTTTACCTGGAGAAGAGATTGCACTGATGAATTATGAGAACAAGGCAAACCAGCAGAGGTATTGTGATGCTCTAAGCAGTCTTCTGCTGGGAAACCATCATGTGGATGTTACTTTGACACATATCACCTACCCAAAAATTGTGACAGACCACATACTGTACACCACTTCATGGCAAAGGTATTTCCTGATGGCAGAGACCAGAGAAGGATAATGCTCACTGCCACACTGCAAAAATTGTCCAGGAATGGTTTGAGCAACATGACAAAGAGTTCAAGGCATTGACTTAGCTTATAAGTCCACCAGATCCCAATCTGATGAAGCTTTTGTGGGCTGTGCTAGAGAAACAAGTCTGATCCATGGAGGCCTACTGCTAACGTCTTGGTGCCAGATACCAAAGGACACCTTCAGAGGTCTTGTGGAGTCCATGGCTCATTGGGTCAGAGCTGTTTGGTGGCATGAGGGAGAACTACACAAAATTAGACAGGTGGTTTTAATGTTGGAGTTGATCAGTGTAGGTTACTTGTTTAACTGCTGAGGGCATGTTCACTGTTATTGGCCCATATCCTCATTGTTTAACTCTTTTACGGCTGATGTCGACTTTTGCCAAAATTCAGGGGCAGAGGACGGTAAGCAGCTGTAAACTATGACAAAACTCACCCTTACATTTAAGTTCGACTCTCTTTGCTAGAAGGAGAGTTACATGGCTTTGCTGATTTAACCTTGATTCCCTACGCGTGCAGCAGTAGCAAAGAGCAAACAACCTCTAAAATGGCATCAACATCTAGCGAGAGTCCAAAGCAGATGTGCAAAGCAAAATACTGTTTTATGTAATTTCGTAGAATAGGACTCTTAACTGTCAGACTCCGAGTTTGATGCAAGTGATCTGGAGATGGATATCAAAAACAAAAGTGAGGTATTGGCATCATCTGATTGGTCCCCTGCAGCAGCATTTGCCTGGGGGGACCACCACTTATGATGACAAGAGGTACAAACCAGATTGTGTCACACTGATACCACTACCGCTACCCTCCTGCTGTGATGTCAAACAGGCGCCAACAGCAGCCACAGCACATAGCGACAGATGTTTTATGTTGATTTGTGTGTGAAACTGTTGCTTTGTGTGCTTTACAGAAAACTTGAGTTTTTTGGAAAAATAATTCAGCCCTCAAAGAGTTAAACACTGAATGGACATGTGGATGTTATCCTTGTACTTTCCAAATGAGAAAGTAGCATAAAGGTAAAGTAATTAGCAATGTAATTATCTTTTACAAGAGGTAATGAGTAAAGTAATCATATTGCAATTTGAACGAAATAATTAGTAATGTGTAATAGATTGCTGTCTTTGAGTAAACAACCCATCTCTGATGACGAGGAAGCTCATTAAATATCTTGGGAGTAATGAGTGAGAAAGAGTAAATTGAGAGGACATACAGTAAAATGGCAAGCAAAAAATTTAAAAACAGAAGTTTTGAGGAGAAACATACAGAAGAGAAACCGGCTGGAGGTAGTGAGAAGCAGATGCATGTTGTACATCATCTATTTTGACGGGAATCATAGTAGAAATGGAGAACCAACACAACAAGCAAAGCAGCAAAGTGAACAAATTAAGAGAAAGAAAACTCCTGAAGAGCAATAGAATATTGGACAAGAGAGGAGGTGTTGGGATTCCTGCCTCTGAGAAAGCAACACTAATCCAAACGAAGAGACAAAGTGAGAACAGTAAATAAATTAATTTGTGAGCCGTCCTGGTTTGGTCACAACGCAGCTCTTGAATGCATACATACACTGGAGTTCTGAGAGGAAGATCTAAAGATGGGGGGGGGGAGACCATATCAGTCTTGGAAAGGCCGAATTTAAGATGGTGGTCATTTGTCTCCAAAGAGTTAGCTGGGACAATATTACAGAGAACTGAAGGAAGGAAACAAAAAGAACATTTGAGCTCCATTTATGAAGAGGTGACGAGAAGTGTGAAACTGATTAGGGGAAGCTGGAGAGCATATGAAAGGTTTCAGGAGAAATGAAGAAAACATTTTTTTAGGACTTTGAAAGATGGAACAAATATGTTACGGTAATAGGGTATGCTTTATCAGTGTCATCAGAATATAAGTTTAATATGTCACTGTGCTCTGTGCAAATATTTTAAATCTGCTTTTCTTTTCTTCTTACATGTACAGCTAACACAAATCCAGATTTAGCACACAGGGGCTCATTATTGAGAACTGCTAGGCAAGCATTAGAAGACAAGACAAGCTAAGAACAACTGCGAAATGAGCAACGTGCACTATTTCTGTGTGTCAGAGTCAGCGTGACATTGTATCTATCCCCTTTGTGCCTTGTTTGGAATGGTATGATTGACCTAAGTGGGGGCCTGCACATGAGTATAAAGCCTTGGAACATTGCCCGGCACACCTTTAAAGCTAACAGACGGATGGGAGATACCGTCATCCGATCCGGAAAACCATTCCAACGCAGCAACGAAAATGGCAGACTCTATACAAGGTCTTGTCATGGCTTCCCGTCTGTTATGCAGCGTAAACCGTCATTAAAGACAGGTAAGTTATTTCTCCTATGTGATTCCTTACTGCCGTATCACTTTTAATATTATATCTACAGTATATAGTTTCGGGTTATGTAACATGCCGCAATTACAAAAGAACTTATTCCAACCAGAGAGTTGGTGCCCCCTGCTGGATAGAATCAGTTATATTGATCATGCTATATTTTGTTAAAATTATTTAGGAATATGACATCCATATGTGTAACAGTATTCTGTTATCCTCCATCCTTTAGTTTTTTGTTTTATAACAGTAAATTTACTTGACATGGTGACATTACGTTCATTTCACTAAGTGCTTGCAACATACTGCTATCTACGGAGAAACCTTCTAGCACCAAATAATCAAACTAACTCCATACACGGGCGAGAAATGTCCAGGTGTAACTAATGACATATTCCACACACGCACACACACACACACACAGCCATCATCATTGTTACAGCCTGAGAACAGGGCAATCTCTCTTATGTAGACATCAAACTGTGTAAAAGAAAAGTTCAAGCAGTCCTCTCCTGTCACTGTGTGCAAGTCCAAGCTGTGCCTATCAGATGAGCGCTGAGGACTACTGTTCAGGAGACGGATTAAGGTCTTTGAACATAGAAAATATAGGGAGGCAATATTTTTGAATTAATAAATGCATTAAAAACCTACACTCTTAATTTACTTTCATATTCATTTCAGCAAATGCCCAATTTCTTTTGATGCATCGAGTACCCTCTTGTTTCACACTCAGATGAGAGCCGTTACTGCCGTTTCATTTGTCATCTCAAAGGTGAGCTGCTGGAAAGAAAGAGTTACCTGGCAACCGTTGTCAAGGAAACAACAATTACATTTGCTTTTCTCCTCATAACTCTTCTCATCTGCCAATTATGAAAACGTAGGATTTAAAGGTGCCTTGGATTATATGGTGAGGACATTTTCATGCATTGCTGAGGTCATTATGAGCAGGTCTGTCCGCAGGTCCCACCGTATAGTCTGGGATGTTCAGTCCATGTTACATCCCAGTCTAAGCAGCCCATTTTATACCATAAACAGTAAGCACACATTCAACCTGGTTTGGTGTGTATGTATTTATTTATTTATTTATTTTAGTCTCCATGACAATAAAAGTCTACAACCATGCTTTTAAGATCTGCTGCTTTTAAATTAATGCAAGGGAGAATTTCAGGCTGGTTCTCATAAATAATATGACCAGCATTTGTTTTCCTTCCTTATTCCTTTGCTCGTGTGGCACACGTATAACATCAGAGTTAAACACAACGTTTAACATTATTTGGTTAAAAATGATCTGATTAAGATGGCTGAATAATATTCAAATGACAATCCACTGTAAACATAAGACAACACATATGCCTGCTGTTATTAAATCAGTCAGCCTAAATTCACTTTATAGACAACTTCAGCTAGCAGGTGTGACATGCTGCCTGGACCCAAGCAAAGCTGGGCACGCAGACAAAAAAGTCCATCTGTCGTGATATATGCATGCTGTTTACAGTCCAATTCCTGATTTGACATAATAAAAAACACTAAAAGTAGCTGCTGTTCGTGTTGCTTCATTTAAGGAATGAAAACAGACACCCATTTCCTTTCATCTCCAACTCAAAATATACTGAAGAGGATGGCCTCTTCCTTTTCCTGTCCACTCTAGATAGCAGAAACATTTTATACTTGAAACTATAATGCTGCGTACAGATTTCTAAATAGCAGTCAGATCATGACAGGACCGAGATTTCTGACGGAAGAACCTTCCTCCAGTGGCAGTATTCCTTGGCACAAGACTCTGTAGAAAACGGCGGGCCTTCCGGGTAATGCTTTCTCGGCGTCTCCCTCGACGGCGATGCGGTGAAGAAATAAGACCCATCCTTTCTGTGCTCCTGATTCTCTTGACTACCTCTTCAAGCAGCTGAAATGTATTGTGGTCAAGTGCGGCTGACGTTTCAAAGTATTGGCACTGGAAAAGGGTGGCATTGGCACTGGCATCTAGAAAGAAATTGGATTTATGTGCAGGTGGAATTAATGATGAACATCTATTCCCGTTTAGGGTAATATTAACTTAAACATTTCAAATCTTTCTGTGTAATTGGAATTTACTTTAAAAGTTAAACCTGCAGACTTACAGGAATCTACAGTTACAGCAAACGGATACAAAATATGTATATATTTGACCTCCAAATCCGAGACCATGGTCCTCAGCCGGAAAAGGGTGGAGTACCCTCTCAGGGTTGGGAGCGAGATCCTACCCCAAGTGGAGAAGTTCAAGTATCTCGGGGTCTTGTTCACGAGTGAGGGAAGAATGGAGCGTGAGATCGACAGGCGGATCGGTGTGGCGTCCGCAGTGATGCGGGCTCTGCATCAGTCTGTTGTGGTGAAAAAGGAGCTGAGCCTTAAGGCAAAGCTCTCAATTTACCAGTCGATCTACGTTCCTGCCCTCACCTATGGTCATGAGCTATGGGTAGTGACTGAAAGAACGAGATCGCAAATACTAGCAGCCGAAACGAGTTTCCTCCGCAGGTTGTCTGGGCTTTCCCTTAAAGATAGGGTGAGAAGCTCAGTCATCCGGGAGGGGCTCAGAGTAGAGCCGCTGCTCCTCTGCATCGAGAGGAGTCAGATGAGGTGGTTTGGGCATCTGATCAGGATGCCTCCTGGATGCCTCCCTGGTGAGGTGTTCCTGGCATGTCCAACCGGGAGGAGGCCCCGGGGAAAACCCAGGACACGCTAGAGGGACTATGTCTCCCGGCTGGCCTGGGAACGCCTCAGGATTCCCCCGGAAGAGCTGGAAGAAGTGGCTGGGGAGAGGGAAGTCTGGGCATCTCTGCTCAAGCTGCTGCCCCCGCGACCCGACCTCGGATAAGCAGAAGAGGATGGATGGATGAATTGATATTTGACTCGTCAAATTAACTAATGCTATGCAGAAGAGAGCATGACACATACCTTCATAAGTGACTTCTCGTGACCTCACCAGGTCACTCTTATTACCCACAATGATAATAGGACACTGTGGATGAGCCTCTCTGACTCGAAGGCGTAGCTCAACCGCATAATGAAAACTTTGTCGATCAGTGAGCGAGAAAATGAGAAGACAGATATCAAAGGTCAAAAGTGAGAGGTCCTAAAAGAGGAAGGAGGAGAAGAAGAGAAAGCAAGAGGGAGAGTTGTTATTCGTGGAATTAGTAGCTGTCACAGCAACATAAATCAAACATTTGTAGCTGGATGTAATTAGGAAAAAGTAAAGATTGGATACTATTGAATATAAGGCCTGTGCAACTTATCTGTAGAGATGATTCAAAACAAGAAAACTAGGGTGTTGTACCGTGGTAGCCATTATGAATGTAGAATGTATAAAGAGTCTTTTTAGTTAGCCAGTAAAAGGTGGCATTTTGCTTGACTTCTCTCTCACTAAAAACAAGAAAAAAAAACACATGCCTGCTGTAAAGTTTCACAAATTCAGGCCTGAGAAATTAAACCGAACGTAACCAAAATGTTTTGTACATGCAAACCATACAGGTTTACCAAAGGAGAAAGTCATAAGCACCTGAGGTAAAATTTAGCATGCACTGCACAAATGATATTCACAATTACATGCAGAGTGAATCGAGGTAAAGGGCACTGTGGGTGGCACTGAGTGTGGCAGTGACTGATGTTCAGAGATGCCTTACTTTGTTCAGGTATTGAATGTGACGATGCCAATTATTATCGTCTACCAAGTAATAGCTTAAGTAACAGTAATATACACAGTGGCAAGAAAGGTATGTAAACCTTTTAGAAATTATCACATTTAAATATAAATTTACTATCCAATATGGTCTGATCTTCACCTAAGTTTCAATAATGAACAACCACAATCTATTTTAATTAAAAATGCTCAAATTATTGTATTGTTCTTGTACATAACAAATACATCGTTCAGACATGCAAAGTTGTAGGTTGGAAAACGTGTGTGAACCCCTAGGTACATGTCAAAAGATGATTGGATTCAGGAGATGGCCAACCTGGAGTCCATCCAATGAAAAGGGATTGAAGGTGTGGCTTAAGGCTTCTTTGACCAATAAAAAAAAGAATCAAAAGTTCTGAGTTTGCTATTCACGTGAAGCATCTGCTGATGCGAAGCATACCTTGCAAAAAAAGGATGTCAGAAGATTGATAATCAAGAATTGTGGTGTTGCATAAAGCTAGGAAGGTTTTACAAAGCAATTTTCAAATGTATGGATCTCCATTAGTCTACAGTTAAACAGAATGTGTCTAAATGTTGACCATTTAGTACTGTAGGTGCTTTCCTAAGAAGCGGACGCCAGCCAAGATGGCACGAAATGCTGAACGCTCAATGAATTAAAAAAGGGAAACCCTAGAGTAACAGTTAAAGACTTGAAGGGATCATTGGAACAGGTTAACATCTTTGTTACTGAATCTACAATACACTTGACATTAAACAGGTAATGCAGCAAGACAATGACCCTAAACATCAAAGTAAATCTACAACAGAATGGCTGTAAAAAAAGAAAATCCGACATTTGGAATGGGAGAGACAGAAACCAAACCTTAACAAAATGGAGATGGGGTGGAAGGACCTCAAGAGAGCTATTCACTCTAGAAAGCTAAGGAATATGGCTGACATGGAACCGTTCCATAAGGAAGAATAGTCCAAAATTCTTCCTGAATGTTGCGCAGGCACTGGAAGTGATTGTTTGAGGTTATTGCTGCTAAAGAAGGTTGGATCAGTTATTAAATCCATGGGTTCACGTACTTATCCACA
Source organism: Polypterus senegalus (assembly GCF_016835505.1). NCBI lineage: Eukaryota > Metazoa > Chordata > Cladistia > Polypteriformes > Polypteridae > Polypterus > Polypterus senegalus. The sequence continues at coordinate 41,986,846 of NC_053154.1, forward strand.
TTTTATGGGTTTGTTCAATAAAGCCATAAAAGATTATAGTTGTTTGTGTGTTATTGGCTTAAGCATATTGTGTTTGTCTATACTTGTGACTTACATGAGGATCAGATCACATTTTATGACCACTTTAATGCAGAAAACCAAGTCTTTCCAAAGGGTTCACATACTTTTTTCTTGCCATTGTAAATGTATTATTCCTTATTTCGATGTTGTCTGGTGCTCATTCAGAGCTGCTTTTTGCTTATTGCTTTTTGCAATACAGGAAGAATAGGCTTTATCTCTCCATGACCTCACTGCATTAACTTGGTATTGTGAATGAATAGATGGATGCATATTTGTGTTGATGCCATACAATAATATATTCAGAGGAGCAAACAGAGGTGTAAGTAAAAGGCTTAATTAGTTCATGCACACCAGGAAATCGCAGTGTAGCTGTTGTTGAAAACATTGATTCAGAACCAAAAACGCAGTTTGTGAAGAAGCTACAAGGCTGCTAACCAGACATGTTATCTAAAAGCAACAGTGAAATTGGCAGCAGGTTCTAAACACTCTGTAAATCAGACCGGGGGGTTTCTAAAAACATAATATTACTGTGAGAGTAACTTACACCCTTTCTACCTATCTATCTATCTTTAGTTACTCCGTGATCAACAAGGGGTCAAGTTTCAGAGATATAAGAGTGATGAAGGACAGTGTGGGTGGCCAGCTGTTTTGTGCTAGCCAGTACTTTATGTTCAGTGAAGACCATGGATTTATTTTCTGCAAAATGTGCATAATGACAGGCTTGTTGCCTTTCTCCGTTCATTTGTTGTCTGGCTTTGTTCATATTCTGCATGTTTGCATGTGCTGTTTATTCAGTCAGAATGCTTATATGTGAACAAAACATTTTATGTTTTTGAGAATCATTGTAGCACTCTGGGCAAACCTCTTATGAAGTAGTAAACTCATTTTCTTGCTACACTGGATTGAACTTGGTTTATGTAGACAAGCATTTGACATGTGTTAAGGGTCACTCTGCCTTTGAAGTGCCATTTTAAACCTTTGGAGTCAGTGTCAGTCACTCCAGGATTTCAGTGCCTTCAGTTACCATTAAAGAAGAAACCACTAATGAAGCTTATCAAATCAGATAAATCACTAAATCATTCATTGGATTTACTTTGACTTAGAGTGAGAAGTTGTTGGACAGTTATCTTATCCATAGATCTTGACCATACATTGTTCTTCTCTCTTGTTAAATGAATCTTAGCCTGAAGAGGTCTATTCATTTTTTACATTTAAGATTTCTCATTTAAAGCTTTACCAATGTTGTGTCTTGTCCTAGAGTGTATATAAACACAGGGAACTTCTGTTTCTGTATTACATCTTGCCTGAAGAAGGGGCCTGAGTTGCCTTGAAAGCTTGCATATTGTAATATATGAACTGAACACCAGCAAAACCAACCAAGGATCTGGTGGTGGATTTTAGGAGGCCCAGGCCCCTCCTGGACCCCGTGATTATCAGAGGTGACTGTGTGCAGAGGCTGCAGACCTATAAATACCTGGGAGTGCAGCTGGATGATAAATTGGACTGGACTGCCAATACTGATGCTCTGTGTAAGAAAGGACAGAGCCGACTATACTTCCTTAGAAGGGTGGCGTCTTTCAACATCTGCAATAAAATGCTGCAGATGTTCTATCAGACAGTTGTGGCAAGCGCCCTCTTCTATGCGGTGTTGTGCTGGGGAGGCAGCATAAAGAAGAGGGATGCCTCAAGCCTGGACAAACTGGTGAGGAAGGCAGGCTCTATTGTAGACACGGAGCTGGACAGATTTACATCTGTGGCAGATCGACGAGCACTGAGCAGGCTTCTGTCAATCATAGAGAATCCACTGCATCCACTGAACAGTAAGTATCATCTCCAGACAGAGGAGCAGCTTCAGCAACAGACTGCTGTCTCCGTCCTGCTCCACTGACAGACTGAGGAGATCGTTCCTCCTCCACACTATGCGACTCTTCAATTCCACCCATTTAAACGTTAACATTATACAAAATTATTGTCTGTCTGTCATACCTTCATTGTTATCACTCTTTGATTTTAATATTGTTCTTCATCAGTATATTGCTGCTGGAGTATGTGAATTTCCCCTTGGGATTAATAAAGTATCTATCTATCTATCTATCTATCTATCTATCTATCTATCTATCTATCTATCTATCTATCTATCTATCTATCTATCTATCTATCTATCTATCTATCTTTTTAGTTAGCCAATAAAAGGGGTCATTTTGCTTGATTTCTTATTACATTCATAGTGGCTAACAAGGTACAACACCCTAGTCCTACCTTGACTTATATGTAACAGTATGCTTCAAAAGTTATGAATTAGGTTGGTTCAGAATGTTTTGGGTTAAGTTCAGGTAAGTACAAAGATTCTATCCAGATTTTTATTTTGGCAGATCTGAGAAGAACAATTTAAAGCTGATTCTTCATTCTCTGCATTCAATAACTGAATATGGCTTTATGCATTAGGCCAGACTTTTGATCTGACAAGTGGATTAGCTAGTACTATTTTGAGACGTAAAAGGTGCTTCTTTTTCCTTTTTTAATATGCCTAGTCTCCTCTAGCTCTTCTTTGCATGTTCCTGCTGTGGTCCTCAGCTGTGATGCTTCTTTTCCTGCCTGAAACACTGCACATAACAATGACTCATTTTAAAAGATGTTCACATTGTAAGGTGGCATGAAATTGTTGATTTCTTTGTGTTCTGTTATGAGTTATATGCTCATGTTAATGATCTTTCACTGCACTTTACTGGTTTTTTTTTGTAAGCAAAAGAAAGCAATCAATAAACTGATGCGACTCTAGTATAGTGTGCAAGGTTTCATGATGATCTGGTTAAAGTCATTTACGCTTATTAGTTTGCAGGATTGTGTTCCACTCCACTATTGATGGTTTAGGACGAATGGCGGGGTGGGCTGCTCATTTTTTTGAATTGCTTGATATTTTGCAGCGGCTGTCTCTGCAGAACGTGATGAAGTATGCGATAAAGTGCTCCCCACTTCTGCAATTTGGATTTCCAGGCTCATGTGCAATGATCACTGTGTTCCAGTAGTTTCCCACGCTTCCGTTTTTCTGACAAGATGGCATCTAATTTGTGCCGTAATCAGAAATTTCTTGCATCACTTCATCATCATTTCCATTTTGTATTTGTTTGCAGAAGAGTGACTTATTTTGTACTTTTTGGGCCATAATAATAGGTCCACTGACAAATGAGCTATTTCTCTTCAACAAACTGTTGATATTTAATGCCTGTATACTACAAAGTGCTCAATCACAGTAAAGATCACCAGGATCTTTACGGGTCACTTCCTCAAGTGAGACCTGTGCCTGCTACCTGTTGGACCCCATCTAGAAAATACAGTTTTGTTTTCCTTATGTCCCTTCCGACTGGATGGCCTCCATTCTAGCTCTGATTTAACACTGTTGTTGAAGCTACTGGTTTTGTTTTTTCTTCTGTTGCCATCGAAAGATTCTGTGATTTCTTAAACAAAGCAATTCTTTCAATACTGATATCAGTTATGTAAGGCAGAGTGCCATGTTTGTCCTAGCAGTTTTCATATCATAAAGGAAGGCTTGATTAAGGTTTTAATAGCATGAGTGGAATATTTAATGAAAACTGCATTAAGAAATGACTGTTTTCTTGCTTTTGTGAGTAGTTTTAATTTCACTGAAGGCCTGACATAAATATTCATACTGAGTATTGGGAATAAACACTGGCATCTTAATAATGAACTCTCATAACTGGCACAGACTTGACCATTTACTATGGCCAAGCAAAGTTTTCAGCCTCTCTTGGATTTTTACATTCTTTATTTTATAATACACAATCTGAATGTTCTGCTCAAAGGGGATGAGTAAGTAATGCATGTCCTTTTTTTGTTTTAAAAGGAAAATGTTAATAACAATTTTGGCCTGGTTTTAATAAGTAACTAGGAAGTTAACCATTTATTCGATCTGCTGCTTGTCCGATTTCTATATTTGCACATGTTTGAAATTGTCTCACAAATGCTTAAAAATAGTTTTAATTACATCTAAAAGCCAACTGTATCAATGTAATAATTTTTAAATAAACGTTAGAGTTTATTAAATTATACTTGTATTTACTGTTATGAAATGCATTTGTACATAGGATTTAAACAATGATATGCCTATGGAAAAATAATGCATATAAAAGAGCTGACTGTGCTCTGTTGGTTCCAGCCTTTTGTCTGTAGCTTCTGAAGTAGACTATGGAATCTGTAACCCAACAAGATTAAGTGTGTCCAGACAATGGACAGATTGATCAAATGATGTATGGTTGGAAGAAGCCGTTAGGGGCAACAAAGGTACTGTGATACTAGTGGAACCTGCTGGAAAAAGACAGAAAACCAAAGTGAAAAGCAGGACCTTCTCCGCAAGATAGTGTTGTAGATAGAGCGGCTCTGGATTGTCTGAAGGAGTTCCAGAAGACAGTTTTCTAGAGACACACAGAACAGGAGTGATGCTGTTGTAGGCTAGGGAGAAGCTAGATGGCAATCCAGTTAGAGGACATCTGGACTGCTGATGATAGTAAAACAGGAGTCTAATTTCTTTAGGGGCAGCAGGAGTGAGTTCATGGATGATCTTAAAGTTACCCTGGACTGGGGCATTAATAACTCCATCCTGCCATTACCAAATTAAGTGGAGAGTCTAATATAATTTTGGAAAAAAGGCTTTCTTGCATGGCATCAAAGGGGCCAGTAACTGAAAGCAGGTGATGGAAGGTAATTTGATGGAAAACAGATGGCTGTTGTAGTTAGTAGAATGTGCCATCAAATCTGGCTGGTCAGTAGGAACGGACTTGCTTAATCTATTATATCTGTTTATTTTTCCTGCTTTTTCTATGATGCTGGATGCATGTTTTACATGGATTCTGGGGTTTTGAATTTCAAATACCCGACCGAATTGTGGTTTCTTCGAAATTAAACTTGTCGTAGCTTTAATTATTGCGGGACCTCAGATTTTCATAGCGTATGGTCCTGAATCATGTAAATCTACGTTTTGAGAACTGAATGATGCGAATGTGATTATTGTTGACTCTGATTTTTTGCCTGTAGTGTTCATGGTTTTTACTTTCACCACTGACAAATCGTTTAATTCTTGCAGATATGCCACTTCAGTGGGAGGTAACACTACTTTTCCCTGATGGCAACACAAATTAGACGATCTATAAGTCTCCGACTTGAACTTTAAAGCTGAACAATATCTACATACTTCTGTCATATCACCTATATCCATATATTCAATCTCTTTTTTCTATTCCGTTATTTCACCGAGTAATAATTTCCGTTTGTGCTAATGTGAACTTTACTATATACTGTATACCCTGCCGTTCTTTCTTATATTCTGTAAGTGCCTTGAGAATGGGAAAGGCGCTATATAAACAAAATGTATTATTATGATTACTTTCTTTTTTTGAGCCTTTCGAATTCTACTGCTTTCAGAATCTGTAACCTGCTATGCATGTGTATCGCGCCAACGTTTTTGAACGTCTTTATGAAATCTTTTATTTCTGACCTCGATTGGACCTATGAAGTTTTCAATCCCACTTGGTCCGGGCTGATTATTACTTTCCTTATTTTCAGAATTTGCAATAGTTAAAAAGTTTAAACTTTAATACATCTTATTGTGACTGTGGTATAGCAGGTCCGCGGCTTCCGAAAAAAAGTCAGGTATTTTAAAGTCCGTATAGCCGTGTCGTTCTCCGTGGGCGCAATTGCACGACCTCGGGGAGTTAATGAGGTGATTGGAGCGAGTTGCACTTGCACGTGTGGGTGCGGTCGTTCTTGTTTGCCTCATTGGCTTCCTGCGGTGTGTAATTAAGACGCTGTGCCCACGGAGGCAGAGGTGTATATGTGTATTTATAAACGAAGGTACACCAGAGGGGGAGGGATAAATCGTGGAAAAAGATAAGAGAAATCGGAGAGGAAGAGAGAGAAAGGTGAAAGGTTGATGGAGAGAGAAAAGAGATGCAGTAAGAGGGCTGAAAACAGCAGTCAGGTGGTGACAATCCGGCCACCTGGAAGGTGGAAGTGCCATGAGCTGGGGTCCCGTGAAGGAGCGTTATTCTGTTGCGCTCTGGGGGCTAGCTCACCCCACTGAATGTACCAGTGAGTGGGGTGAGCAGGAGAGGTGCCCTCCCGAAGGATCTGAGGAGCGACTGTGGGTGCGCGAAGGATCGAGGGAGGAGAGTTGACCTCGGTGGTCTGGCAGTGACTTCCTGATGGAGGCCAAGACGGAGGTTAACTGAAGGAGCTCGTGGTTGTTGGTCTCCGTTGGCCGCGAGTAATGGTAAGCTGGGGAGAAAGAGACGGAGGTGGGCTGGAGAGTAAACGAGGAGAAAGAGACTACGTTTTAATTGCTTCATATATTAACCTTGCGTTTTAAAGGATTTATTTATTGTTGGTTTTAACCCCACTGGACACTTGATTTTATGGATTTATTTATTGAACTTTGACACTGCACTTTTGCACTTTTTGATTTGATTATTGTTTTAAATAAAAGTACTTTATGGAATATCCCCTGGCCTTGAGAGATTTGTCCCTATTTGTCAGCTCATCTCGGTGACATTATCAACGGTGTTGGGTTCAGGGTTTCCGAACAGATGAGGAGAGCATGGTAGAGAACCCACATCATCATAGTGACACCATATTTTTTGTTTATTGGGTGCCAGCTATTTGTTGAGTTAGTGCTGGTTGTTGCTACATTGGTCCATACCACCAGCACCTGGGAGAGTGCAATGCACAACGTCATTTGGACTGCCGGCATAAAGGTCCACTCAAAGGTTTCCAAAGCATCAGATATTTTTTTTATTTGATTTCATTTAGCTATTTTCTATGGCTGACTTATTGGGGGTTTTTATCAAAAAACAGTAAGCCATTTTCTGCCTTTAGTCTTCAAATTTTAGATTAACATTATTTTCACAATTGATCAGCTCTCCTTTGGTATGGGACACTGCCTGCTTTTTTGCCTTGTCTTTTCTCCCAATCCAATTTTCTAATTTTTTGCTGTCTTTTCTTCAGTCAGTACCAATTGTGCAGACAGACAGTATTTTGTCTTGTGTCACTATTTTGTACTATGCATATTATTATCTCCTTTTTTGTTTATTCATAATTTGTGTTTTCAAGTAATAAAACATCTTTACTTTGGTCACCTGAAATTCATCTTGACATTTTTGTTCAAGCCTGTACTAGTGACTCTTCATATGTGTTCCATTGATAAAAGATTAAGCTGGATGACCTAGAGTGAAGGGATACTACTGCCATTTAACCCATTCAACCTTTTTGTATCTTATATATAATTTAAAAAGTTTTGATTTGATCATAGACACTGAAGTATACTGGGATTGACATTTGTAAAGATAAGTGAGTAAGAGCAAAGCAGAAGGCCTCTTCAGCAGGAGTAGTCAATCTATACAATACATGCATACACTAATATCCATGTACCATATTGGACAGTTAGTGACCCATCTTTCAATATTTGTTTTGCCCTAAGCAATTATAGTACTTAAATGGGATGTTTGCATTCTTCAGACAGTCTGTTACTGAGTTACCCCACCAATGGCCAATGAAATGTTCCATGCAGTAAACTGCAGAGGATTACAATCAGCCCAGGAATGAACTGATCAGGTAGGCCTGACACAATTTTAGGACTGACGTGGAACTCACAGAGGCAATGGCAAGAGTGGGATGATGCCAAATTAGAGGTCATCCTGGCTAATGCTGTCCATTCTCTAATCCTCTACTCGATGTTTTGTCCTGGAGCACTTTAGCCTCCAAGTGAGTCCACTGTCGTGTGCTAAGAGGAGGTGCTGGAGCTCTTCTCTCATCTTCTCTGAGCTCTTAATTCCTTCTCTGATCTTGTTCCTTCTAACATTAATCAGCTATAGCAGACACCTTGGGATTGGGACAACATTTGTGATATTGCTATATTATTATTATATGGTTTCTATAGTTTTATATTGCATGTACAACTCGTGGTCTTGTATGTACATAGTAATTTGTACTTTGTTTTTAAATGATTTGACTTTATGTTCTGATTGTTTATTGGGGCAAGTAAATTTACATTCAGTGTTCAGTAAAATCTATCTATCTATCTATCTATCTATCTATCTATCTATCTATCTATCTATCTATCTATCTATCTATCTATCTATCTATCTATCTATCATGTAGTACCTTTTATCTATCTATCTATCATGTAGTGCCTTTCACATCTATATATCTATGATATATAGTGCCTTTCCTATCTATCTATCTATACTCGTTAGTTTTTTAACCATAGGTCATGCTTTTAATATTCTGTTTGATTGTTTCTTGCCTGTTTCATTGTAAAATGCTTGTTTTCAGTTTTTTGATTCAAATGCTCACATTTGTTTGTCTGGCCATATGTTTATGTCTTTCTGTTTTCCAATCAACTCTTTAAACAATACCACTACTGACTGTTGTCTCCTAATATTTCAAAGAAGCCCTTTGCTATTATGCAATTGGTAAAAACAGCAAATACTCATGAGGTGAAGACCTAGTGTGATACTACAATTACAATGATTTGCACCTACAGTAAATCTGTTTTGGAGCTTGGTATTTGTAAATACATCATGCAAACCAGTGAACAGAAGTGGAGTTCTGCACTTATGTTTTCTAGAGGAAAAAGGGAAATAAGCCTGTAGCTTGAGGGACGGAAAGTATGCAGTGCCCCACACGTAAAAAGTTCAATCACTTAATTCGTACAACTTTTGAACCATAAAAAAGAACATCCAGACAATGCACGCTCTATGTAACGCTGTTTGAAGGAGTAAAAAACATTTATTCAAGACTGTCGGAATTTCTTGGCTACATGTAAAGGTGAACTTTAAGCATCATCAAAGCCTCTCCTTCTCACTGTCTGAGGTAGCTTCAGTGTGTTAGTGAAATAAAGCAAACATTCTGAGCTGAAATGCTGCCATGGGGTCCCCTTTTCACAAATGAAAGTGGTATTTGGACAGGTATATGATTTTTTATTTTTCATTTATTTACGTAATGATCAAACATTCTGAAGAAAAATCATATTTTCAGATCAAGGTAGCTTTTAACATGGATTATCATGTATTCATTTCCTAAATGATTAGATTATGGTGGGGGGGGGTTCTTGGTTTTTAACATCACCTACTTTAACAATGCCTCTGACACATTAAAAAGACATTACTCTGAAATTAGTCGCTATTTAAATAGGATAATTATTCACTGCTACGAGAATTCTTCTTCTGTTGTTTTCAGCCCTTGACTCTCTCTGGCTATGATGTAGCGGACAGTTCATGTTTTTTTTTTTTCCTTTTCATTCAGATTTTTTGTTACTTTTGCATTAACATCAAAATGTCATCATTAGCACAGATCATCACCAGTGGTCAATCAACTCCAAATATGATGAATACTGAGAAATATTTCCAATTTAATCATCAATGATTTCATGTCTTTTTTTGTTTTTTACTGAAAATGATGCTTCTATCTACACAGCAGTAACTCTCCTTTGCACGTAACCCGATCCTCTTACTTCTGCATCTACCAGGGACACACAGAAAAGAATGCATAAGATTTATAAAAAAAAATCTTTGTAGGAAATTTCTATTTGTATCATCATGATATAATTTGCAGGACATAGTGAAATAAGCATTTGAACTAAACACATTTTATTTATTCATATCTTTATTTTAAAACGTATACCTTATTCATTTTTTCATGATATTGTGGTTGGTTTTGTTTCATGAACATTTGAAGGCAAAGTAACAGTCAGGCAAACAGACCGTTCATTTTCATGTCTTCTCAACTCTTGTGTTATTTGTTATTATATAAAATCCAAAATTATGAACTTCCATCGATAGAAGTACTGTATATACAGCATGGTGAAGACCTAGTGTGATACTACAATTGCAATTCTACATCAATACTCTGCATTTTCCAATATAAATACTGTGAGTAGCTCATATAAAGCGCATTTGTTTTAGAGACATTAAAAATACTCCTAACATTATCTGAAAAAAAAATAGAAAATTAAACAAAAATGTTAATTGAGCACATTACAAGGGTGTATTGACTAAATGGTAAACTAGCAGTGGGTATCTGATTTATTTTGTTCAAAAGAAATGTGGCGTACTGCGAGAGACCAACTGACCTGGAGAAGTATTGCCCGTATATACACTCAAAGTCTGCAGTACCAGGACTAAGGCCAATGCTGTCTGTGAACACTGACTCCAGACCAAACATTCACCCACTCAAAAAGTGGCAAAGGCTTATGCACAAAAATGGCCAAGGGAAGACCCAGCCTTCAGTCGATTATTCTAAAGTGCTGATCACATATACTCTACATACTGTATTGCCATAATGTATATGTGGCAGACGGCCGGGACCCATGCCCAGCCAGGATGTCCCTTTGGCATTGGATTTTGGGGAACAGCCATGGGATGCACATTACGTCTCCCAGAACACTTGGTGGCAGCCCCTCTGGGTTGCATCGGGGCCACAATTATGTTATACTGGAGCTCATCCCTGTGGAGCTCCGTGGCCACCACCAGGGGAAGCCTGTGTGGGCAGGAAGTGCAGCCAAATTAGGCCAATTACCACCTGGAGCACTTCTGGGTGGGCTATAAAAGAAGCCTACAGCCACCAATCAAGGTGCCAGAGTCGGGAGGAGGAGGATGAAGCTGCCTGTGAGGAGTGGAGGAAGAACTTGAGTATTTTGGTGCTTTGATTTTGGGTTTGTGTGCTTGTGCGGGACTGTGTTGTACCTGTGGTACCCGGGGAAGATGTGCCCTACAGGTGAAGACAAATAAATCACTTTGTGTTAATTTTACACATGCCTCCGTTGTCAGTCTGTGTCAGGTTGGGCGCCTATATAGCGCCGTTCACAGTATAACAATAAAGATCATTTAGGTCTTGTCACCTTAGCCTCACTGTTCTTGAATAACAGTAGAAACTTAGATGTGACCTTTTGTGTTTGCAATTTGAACACTGCAGTAGGTCTTGGTATATAAGACATATTTATTATTATCCATTATTTAGGAAACAGAACATAAAACACAACCCAATCAAGCAAATGAAAATCACATAGCCGGTAGAGTAGTATGATCCAAAGACAATCTATGAAATTTGGAATGCAAGCCCCTTCCAAAATGAAGTAAAACCAGAAGGTATTTCTGCATCAAAGGCCAGTCAGGGGCAGCACCTTCAGATGTGCCAAATAAGTAACGAGCTACCCTAATAATTTATTATGAAAATGTTAATCACAACCATCAACTTTGATCTCTTAAGCAATTTCCAATTTTCCATCCAAGGCTCGGTGTAATTTGTTCATTAGAGAAATACGGCTTTATGTTGTTGTCAAATTTGTCTTTGTGCCGGCTGCTGGATGCTTTTTCTGATTGAGATTAGCTAACACAATTGGCCATATTGTCATGCCAAAAATAAAACAGTGAATAAAATAAAAAGGTTAAGAGGAGTCATAGCATATTTACTTTAGAATTATATTAATGAGTTCTTGACAACTTCTGGATAAAATGCTGAACAGGTCCTTTTAAAGAGAATTACATTTTTTTTTACATTGGAGATAACACGGAACATCCCTTCCCCTCTGAGTTATTGTGAATGGAGTGGGGTTGTTCCTGACTTCATGCTGATAGTGTGGTATCCAGTAGGACAGAAGAACTGATTCAAGGTCATCCCATCTGGTATTACTCCACACATTGCTGTTATAATGTTAGCAGTGATTTTAAATCCAATCTATCTGAGAGATACAGTATGCAAATACTTAATGGTTCTAAGGTAAAACATTCCCAAAACACGTGACCTAACGGTGCAGGCATTCACAGGTTACATCTTGCCCTGTCTACATTTTAGGCAAATTTCAATGAGATATGTGTGATTAACATTTTTTGTATAATTATGGCATGCTTAGCAAATGGGTGAATTCCATTCCTCCTCTAAAGATTTAATTGAGTGCTTGAGATCTGTAACACTACTTTTGAATTTGGGTACCCACAACACACTTACCCATTGATATCTGATTGATGATGACATTGTGTTGTGTAGTGCCAGAAAAACGGAAGTGGAGCGAAAGATGGAAGAATACAGAAAGGCTTTGAAAGATAGAGGATGAGGTTAGGAGCACACACTGATACAGTGCATTGCCGCACCCACCACACGACAAACCAACTCAGGATCCAGATTCGGACCCGAGTGCAGCCATGCAACAGGTGATACCTCAGCACCACACTAGAGGACTGAAGATAAATAGGAAGAAGACAGAATACCGGTGATCAGGATCCTTAAGTTAGCCTGCAGGGAGAGGTATTGAAAAGTATGAATGAATTTAAATATCTAGTATCAGCGGTAGCCTGACATGGAAACCTAGAGGCAGAAATAACCCATTAAGTTGAGTGAGGATGGAACAATTGGAAGAAAGCATCAGGAGTATTGTGTGATCGAAGAATTAAGGCAAAGGTTAAAGGTAAAGGTTTTAAGACAGTAATAAGACCAGCAATGATGTATGGAGCTGAGATATGGGCAGTAAAGGGAGCGCAGGAGAAGAACTGGTAACACTTTACATTAAGTGTCCATAATTACACTGTAACTACTATGTAACTACCTATACCTATAAGTACAGGGTGGTCCAGATCTAATTATGCAATTATCATTACGCTATAAGTTATTAAGTTTATTATATAGAAAATCACCCGAAAAATTCCGGACCATCGAGAAGTTTGCAAACTGATGACATAAAGAATCGTTTTCACGCCAAACTGGAATCGTCCCCGCATAAATCAAAGTCATCCAGATGATCTGGATCTGCATAATTAGATTTGGACCACCCTGTAGAGTGTAACTATCAGTTATTACTCCGTACTTGCTGTGAAATACAAAGCTAATTACTCGGTTGTTGTTGTCATTCCACAGTTTATATAAATACAGTGTAACAATTTATCACTGATCCAAAAACAAGTGTACTTGCATAGTTACGATGTATCTGTACTTTCAAATTGTAATAAATCATCAGAGTATGTAACTACAACTATGTAATAGATGTTCCATGGTCTGGGCAATTGTAATAGAGAATTGCAGTGATAGCTGCACAGGTTTTCGATGATATTTCAAGATCTTTTGTAAATGGTGAAAACACCTTTGCAAAATGGTTAACGCTTTTTCCCAAAATCTAGAGAGGCACCTCCTTGACATGTTTTGCTTACACAAGCATTTGTCACATAGTTGTAGTTACATACTCTGATGATTTATTACAATTTGAAAGTACAGATACATCGTAACTATGTAAGTACACTTGTTTTTGGATCAGTGATAAATTGTTACATTGTAATTATATAAACTGTGGAATAACAATGACAACTGAGTAATTAACTATAACGTTACTTTGTATTACACAGTAAGTATGGAGTAATAACTCATAGTTACACTGTACTTATACAGGTAATTACATAGTAGTTACAGTGTAATTAGAAATGACAATGTTGAGATGATTGTGTGGAGTTACTAAAAAAAGGACAGAATAAGTAATAAGACAATCAGAGGTAAAACAAAAGTGGGAGAAATTTCTAAGAAAAATGAGGTGGTTTTGACATGTGATGAGGGCAAAAGAGTGATGGGAATAGAAGTAGTGGGGAAGAGAAGGTGAGGGAGGCCAAAGCGGAGTAAAAGAAGACCTGAAGGAAAAGGGCTTGACTGGCGGGGAGGTGTAGGACCAAACTATTTGGAGAAGGTTGATCAAGCACATCGACCTCATATTGAAATAAGAAAAGATGAAGAGGAAGAAGAAGAAGAAGAAGAAAGTAGGAAGTGTGGAAAGGGTAAATTACATCTTTATTAAGATTTGTGACATATTTTTCTTCTTTTTTTATGTTTTTTGAGATGGCACTATTGCTGTCCTAATTGCAACTCCTAAATGTTTTAGACAGCAGATGAGAATCTGTGACAAGTTTACAGAATTTACAGCCTTGTGACAGTGCGTCCTCTGTCTGCCTCAGTGCAGCGTGTGCTTTTTTGAAAGTGAGATACTGTGTCAAGTAAAGGTTTGTTGCATGTATGCTCACCGTTGTGCTGTCATAATTTTTGTATCATCAATCACTCCTTCCTTAACTCTTTAGGGAGGATGTCGACTTTTGTCGACACAAGGGGTTGAGGATGGATATATGGGGCAGAGGGCAAAAGAAAGCTGTAAATGTTGATAAAACTCACCGTTACATTATAGGTAGACCCTCTTTGCTCGGAGAACAATTAGACTCGTTGATTTGACGATGAAACCCTGTGTGTTTGTGAGTAGCATAGAGTAAGCAATGTCTAGAATGGCATCGACGTTGGGTGAGAGACAGATTGATACTTTATTAATCCCAAGGGGAAATTCACATAATCCAGCAGCAGTATACTGATACAAAAAAAATCAATATTAAATTAAAGAGTAATAAAAATGCATGTAAAAACAGACAATAACTTTGAATAATGTTAGTGTTTACCCGAAGGGTGTAAATAAAGAGTCGCATAGTGTGGGGGAGGAATGATCTCCTCAGTCTGTCAGTGGAGCAGGACAGTGACAACAGTCTGTCATTGAAGCTGCTCTTCTGCCAGGAGATGACACTGTTCAGTGGATTCTCCATGATTGACAGGAGCCTGCTTAGTGCCTGTTGCTCTGCCACAGATGTTAAACTGTCCAGCTTCATTCCTACAATAGAGCCTGCCTTCCTCACCAGTTTGTCCAGGTGTGAGGCATCCTACATCTTTATGCTGCCTCCCCTGCACACCACCGCGTAGAAGAGGGCACTCGCCACAACTGTCTGGTAGAACATCTGCAGTATCTTATTGCAGATACTGAAGGACGCCAGTCTTCTAAGAAAGTATAGTCTGTTCTGACCTTTATTACACAGAGCATCAGTATTGGCAGTCCAGTCCAATTTATCATCCAGCTGCACTCCCAGGTATTTATAGGTCTGCAGCCTCTGCGCACAGTCACCTCTGATGATCACGGGGTCCATCAGGGGCCTGGGCCTCCTAAAATCCACCACCAGTTCCTTGGTCTTGCTGGTGTTCAGGTGTAAGTGGTTTGAGTCGCACCATTTAACAAAGTCCTTGATTAGCTTCCTATACTCCTCCTCCTGCCCACTCCTAATGCAGCCTTCCTAAAGCAAAATACTCAGTGCATATCATTTCTTTCTTTATTTATTTTTTGCATATTATTGCTGAATATTGCCCTGATTTTAATACAAGTGATGTGGATATTGAAAATGAAAGTCAGGTGCTTGCATCAGCTGATCATAGTGCTGGACACGCTCGTGCAGTGGACACGCCAATGAAAACGTTTGCCCTGGGAGGACTACACAGACATCGATCTGCGGGAGCAACTGGACTTCACCAAACGATGTGTCCTGCTGGTGAACACTACGGATTAGCAGCCACTTGACTACTTCAAGCTGTTTTTTATACCAG
Organism: Polypterus senegalus; assembly: GCF_016835505.1. Classification (NCBI taxonomy): domain Eukaryota; kingdom Metazoa; phylum Chordata; class Cladistia; order Polypteriformes; family Polypteridae; genus Polypterus; species Polypterus senegalus. The sequence continues at coordinate 42,002,353 of NC_053154.1, forward strand.
AAAGTATTACATATATAATAAGTATGTTAATATGCATACCTTAGGGGCTCCTGGAACATAAAACAGAGTGACAATGTTGATTTATGAGTGAAACCATTGCTTTGTGTGCTTTTTAGAAAACTGAGTTTTTTGGAAAAATATTTAGCCCTGGGACAAAAGGAAGAAAAAATAATTAACCCTTAAAGAGTTAAATAAAAACGTCTCCTCCGCCCCAGAAACAATCGTAAAATACAAAGCAAGAGCGAGAACACTAGAATAGGGATTATTCTCATTATGAAAGTTATAATAAAGTTGTGAATTTCCCCTTGGGATTAATAAAGTATCTATCTATCTATCTATCTATCTATCTATCTATCTATCTATCTATCTATCTGTCAGTGACAGTGGTGAAAGTGGTTGCTCTGACTGGAGATATGGCAGGACTGAAGGGTCAAGCAGACTTTCTCCAGGCCCTTCAGGCCTACACTGCTCTCTATTTCAGCATTGACTGGTGGGGACACCTTGCAGAGGTGACTTGATTGTCACTGTGATTCATCAGAGAGGTGGAAGGTAGCAAGGCCGAGCTGCTCAAGAACCTGTAGGTAAGACCTGTAGACCAGAAAGACTTCAGCTTGTAGCCATAGTGGAAATGATGAACTCTGACCCAGTTAAGAGCCGTACAATTTGGGCCATCACCCTAAGCTTCTGATCAAAGTGTGACATCATCATTTCCTGGTGTTCCGAGCCCATATTTCACTGAGGCGTTGAGGAAGAGTGGGCAGCCTCAAGAGGAAGTCGCAGCTCACAGCCTCACATAGGCTTTTCTGGGTCATTCAAAGTCTTGTGAGGAGAAGAACACATTTTTGACAGTATTGTCATGGAAACACACCTCTGAATTACACGTCCATGTCTTGGTTTTGGTTTGAATATCAGATTGCTGTTACTTGCATCCTTAAGTCACAATACAGTTCTGAAAAAGACATTTTACATGTAATTTACTTTTAAAGGAGGCATGCTTTGAGTTATATTACACACATTTTTGATGTGAGATTGTCAATATGTATGCTCACTGTAGCAATAATAAAAACTTCAAGCCGAGAACTCGTATCATGCAAAGGCACATTGATGGTAACGTATGTATGACAACAATCTGTGCATTTTATGATCTGTAATTTAAAGTGGCGTTTCTGGATTGCAGAAGCTCCTTACTTACACCTGTTTACATGTTTGATGTCATTTGAGCTGTCAAAATCAAAAAAAAACAGGAGCTTTAAGAAAAGTCCAGACAGCCAAAGTCTATACTTGAATGGCAGAAACATAGCTACAGTGGAGTCTTTAAAAGTCAGTGGATCATTTGTCAAGATTTAAGGGAAATCAGTCAGTAACAAAATTGTACCCAAAAGATCCTGAAGCAGAAGTGCACTCAGATGCTAAGTTACCGTAGTAAGTCATTCCTACAGTCAAATACTCCTTTGCCTTGGTAAGTCATTCCCTTACCTTGCAAAAAAGTTTGGACATGTTACAAAAGGCGCATCTATCTTTTATAACATGGCCACCATGACGTCACACATTATTTAACGGCGTACTGCACAATAACGTGTAGTGAATACACTTGACTTGAGCATTCCTAGTTTTCATCCTCTTTCTGTCTCTTCGGTTGCTCAGAGGTTGATGCGCTTGCTACTTCCTGAGCAGCTCTTCTTTTCTCCACCCTAGCGGCCCGCTGCTTCTCTTCTATGGTTGGCATTTTTTCACGTTAAAACTGATTAAGTTAGTTTTTGTGTTGCAATTACTTAGTACGTTTTCTTTAATTTTTCACTTAAGCTGGCACTTAAGTCTTCAATCTGCCTCAAGAATGATTTACGATATGAAGAGGTAGGGGAAGTGACGGCAAAGGTGGTAGGGAATGAGAATGGCACCCGTACTCATGCGCCACCCTGCTGGCTGCTGCCAAGAGTTGATTCTACAATAAAATAAAATGAGTAATAACCTTGGAGGTCAACCATCACCACAAAAGCGGATAGTAGACGTCACGTAGTATACTGTATGTGTACCAAATGTCAGGTCAATAGATCAAATGGTTTGGAAGCTACAGGTGATTTAAAGTCCTGGACAGACAAACGGACAGCCACGGTAGCGTATTATATAAGAAGATGGGCATCAGAGCAACCATACTCCACAAGATGGTGATGCCCTTATATATTGGAAATACGTGAAACAGCAGCACCCAAAAAAGGAATTCCCAAAATAGCAATGGTCATTACAACACTGAAATAATGGTAAAATAATAAATAAAAAATAGTGGCTCATTTGCATAATCCTGACAGCTGTTACAAACTGCATCCCCAACACTCTACAGCGCGATGCCACCTGAATATCCCTGAGTCCCTGTGAAGATTATACTGTATATATACTGTATATCTATTATAAAAAAAATCTTGGGAAGGCAGACTAGGGAGACGAGACGTGATCTTCTCAGAAGACAACTTGAAGTCCCGCGAGAGACACTTTAACTTGCTCCCAGCTCTTAAAACAATGACAAGCGACAAGCAGAACACGCAGCACGCCAGCAGCAGAAAGACAGCAGATGATCCAACGGCATCTCCTTAGCATGTGTTCAGCCGCCCCCCCCCTTCACAACACGAGCAGCGTTATACGTCCTGCGAGAAAGAGATGTAACCACGCCTGGGTCCGGAAATAACGCGCAAGTAATGTTTTTACAAAAGTTTTTAAAGTAAAAGTGAAAATAATGCATATGTAACAATTCCCATGAAAATAACAATCTCTTTAAATTGTATATCTGGTAAACCAAACCCGGGGGTGGGCGAGTGAAACAAGCAGGGGGTGGAGCCCCCTAGTATATATATATATATATATATATATATATATATATATGTAAAATCAATCAAAAGTTAATCTCACAACCAAAATTACAAACCATGCCAAGCTGTAATCTACCAGCAGTACAAACAGCACTCATACACGTGTTCTCCAGTCACTAACAATGAACATCTACTTGTTTTTAACTAATTTCAAAAATCACTTGGGGCATCACAAAAAAATAACATGCTTTGCCCTAAGCTATATTTCATAAAAGCATGAATCCAACAATATAACTGTTTTTGTAATGATACTGTATTACTATTTAGTGCAAATTCAAAACAAACAAAAAACACAGGAAAAAAAATCAGAACCTTCCATCGATGCATTTTGCGAGTTCTCCTTTTTCAGGGCACAGGAGTAATGGGGCCTATCCCAGCAGGAGCTAAGTCTGGATGGGGGATGGGGGGGCTGTTTCCTGGCATAAATGGGCTACATGCCTACTTGGGGCCTCATAACCCACTCAGAAAATAAAGGGAATGGGTCTGGTGGAATAAAAGGCTAGAAGTGGCCATGGGTGGTATATAAGGAAGTGGACATGGCACAGATGATTGACACCACTAACTCACAGCACTCGAACCCCACTCCAATTCTTGGCTCCTCATGTTTGTGTGGGTTTCTCTATCACAGCCCAAAAACACAAACGAAAACTTTGATTTCTGGCACTGAACTGGACAAGTGAGAATGGGGTGTGTGTGCTGACCATGGCCATTGTTGTATTAGAGTGTGACCAGTATCATCATAACCACTCTGAGCTGAGATCTTCACTTGCCTGTATGAAAATCTAAATGGTAAGATGTGCACTGTTATATAAACAAAGACAAAATCGTATAATTTGTGCAATGTTTACACTGAGTGTCTTGTAAAATTGTAGAGTTATAATTTTATTGTATAAAAGAAGACTGTGCAGGTGTGCTGGTAAATAAAACGGTCTTATTGTAATCCCGATGCATGCTTATCATCTTCAAAATGACATTAGTAAATAATAGTCCACTAGAAGAATGACAAATGCACTCTTCCATAATCCAATCTGCTATATCCTAACTACAGAGTCACAGGGGTCTGCTGGAGCCAATCCCAGCCAGCACAGGGCAGGAAACAAACCCTGGGCAGGGCACCCACACACCAAGCACAATTTAGGATCGCCAATGCACCTAACCTGCATGTCTTTGGGAGGAAACCCACGCAGACATGGGGAGAACATGCAAACTCAGGGAGGACCCGAGACGTGAACCCTGGTCTCCTTACTGCGAAGCAGCAGCTCTACCCACTGTGCCACCCTCTTCCATAATATCTCTACATAATATCTTTTTCTTTGCACTTCATCATCACTCAAGAACATTCCTTAATATTTGGCGTTTGCAAAATATCAGATTGCAGCCATCAAGGTTACACTGAAAAGCACAGCACTGGTCACCCCAAACTCACTCTTGGGGCTCCCGGGTGGCTCCACTTCTGTTTTTTGTTTTTATTTTTTTGGACTCCTAGCTTAATTAAGTAAGGTTTTATTTCCTATTTTCTATGTTATGTTTTTAAATTATGAGTTACAAAACTAAGTTTGGTGCATTTGTATTTATGTATGTTATATGGGGATAATTGAGTGGGTTTTTAAATCATCACCATCATCCTGCTTCAACATCATCATTCTTTTCCTCTGCTTTTCCAAATGTTCTGTGTTTTTAAAGCCATTCATTTCTAACAAGCATCTTAGAGGGTCGGACGCTCAAGCATCTGCAGACTTTCAGCATTTAGGGGTGCATGGCGGGGTGTCTGTGCTGCTCTGCTTGTTGTTAATTGTTATCATTGCCATCATCATACGGCAGAATACACAGAAAAAAAGTCAAATGAAAGAGAAAACAGAGATAAGCATTCAATGTTACAACAAAAATACAAATATTTCTAAATGTCTTAAAAATGTAAAAATCACAATGCTGGGATTTTCTGAATGTAGAAAAAAAGAAGAGGAAAATGAGATCAATTTGAGGTACCGTAAATGACTTCCATATTGGGAAACTGATTGGAATAAAAACCCAGGGCCACGGGGTCCCCAGGACTGCTGTACAGCATACAGTTAGAAGAAGTGCTTTTAAATTCAGGCATCTCGCAGGTCCACTTACAACACAGGTTCTTACCTTAGAGCAGGGGTCTCCAACTCCAGTCCTGGAGAGCTACAGTGGCTGCAGGTTCTCATTCTAACTCTTTTCTTAATTAGTGACCAGTTTTTGCTGCTAATTAACTATTTCCCTTTATTTTAGTTGACTTTTCGTCAGACTCTGACCACTGAATTGAGTCTTTTTTCCTTAAACGGCAAGTCAAGTTAAGTCAAGTTGGGGAGCATGCACTGGCACAGCGTGTTGGCGCACCCACTACACGAAGAAACAGCTCGGGATCCCAGTTGGCAACCCCCTAGGCAGACACGTGGTCCAGTCCCACCCTCCAGAAATTACCCTCTATCTGCCGCAGGCAGGTGTTACATGGGCGACCCCTTGGCTTGGTCCAGCCCCTCGGGTCCCCAACAATGAGGATCCTGTAAGCCTGATCACCCTCTGGGAAACGCGGCACATGGCTGTAGTGCCGAAACTGATGCTCTTTCACAATGCAGGTAATGTGCCTCATTCGGGACTCCATGAGCAACCGCTCATTCAACACAAAGTCAAACCAACGGCACCCAAGGATTTTCTGGAGAGACACAATACCAAAGAAGTCCAGTCTTCGTCTCATGTCACTGGATAGCGTCCATGTCTCTCAACCATATAGCAAGACGGTAAGCACTAGGACTGTAAAGAGATATCGGGAGCGCCACACACCCCTTTCCAGTGACCTCATGACCCCCCATGCTCTCCCAATCCGTCTACTGACTTCACAGGAAGAGTCAGCAGAGACATGAATGTCACTGCCAAGGTAACTAAACCTCTCAACAAGGTCGACACTCTCTCCGCAAACAGACATGCTGCTGATGGCCGTGCCCAAGAGGTCATTAGAGGCCTGGATCTTGGTTTTTATCAGGACACTCGGCACCTAAACATAAATTTGATGTGGACTGAGCCAACAGATGACCAACTAAGTTGAGGCCTCAAAACTCTTCTTCAACTTCATTCAGTTTCTTAACTTGAAGCCAATTCTCGTTGCTAATTAAACCCATTATTTAATTCCATGGCGCTCATTCTGCCATGAAGACATTTCCAGAACTGTTGATTTTCTTTTATTAAGAGCGCCGTTAAAAGGTTTTGTGGACCTGAGCAGATCAACATTACTGAGGCCTTCATCTTTCTTTATTTTCAGTTATTGTGTGATGGAGGCAGGTTATTGTTTATGTGTTACTTTATTTTGTGTCTTAACTCTTTCAGGGCTGATGTCGACTTTGTCAAAAGGAGGAGTTGACGATGGTAATCTACTATAACCTGTGACAAAACCAACTGTCATGACTCTGACTCTGACTCTTGCTAGAAGGAAAGTTAGCTTCATTGGTTTGACCAAGATTTCCTGCGCTTGTGTGAGTAGTAAGGCACAAACAACAGCAAAAATGGCACTGACATCTAGCAAGAGATCAAAGTGAATGCATAAAGCAAACTACTGCGTGGACGACGTTTGGCCTATTATCTCTGAACTGGACTATGACTTGTCGGACTCTGATTTTGATACAAGTGATCGAAAACGAATGTGAGGTTCCAGCTTCAGTTGACTGGTCCCCAGCTAATCATGGTGCTCAACAGGTTCATGTAGCTGATACGCCTACGGCAATGTTCGCTAGGGAGGAGTGCCACTTAACGATGATAAGAGGTAGAAACCGTGATCGCTGCTGCTGCTGCCTCAGCCACGTGAAGACAGCTTGGCAGCAAGCCTGCCACACATTCTTGTCAAACTGACTGCAACAGCATGCAGCAACAGACGTTTTATATTGATTTCTGTGTGAAACCATTGCTTTTCAGAAACTGTTTTTTTGGAAAAAATATTCAGCCCTCAAAGAGTTAATATTGTTTGATTGCTAATTAAGGAAAAAATAAATAATTAAGGGGCCTGAGTCTTAAGTTGTGCATCAATTAAAATTAAGGCAAAGAGTTAATTAGCAGCAAAAACTGGTCACTAATTAAGAAAAGAGGGGGGGGTTGCCAACCGGGATCCCGAGCTGTTTCTTCGTGTAGTGGGTGCGGCAACACGCTGTGCCAGTGCATGCTCCCCAACTTGACTTAACTTGACTTGCCGTTTAAGGAAAAAAGACTCAATTCAGTGGTCAGAGTCTGACGAAAAGTCAACTAAAATAAAGGGAAATAGTTAATTAGCAGCAAAAACTGGTCACTAATTAGGAAAACAGTTAGAATGAAAACCTGCAGTAGCCACAGTAGCTCTCCAGGACTGGAGTTGGAGACCCCTGCCTTAAGGTATATCTCTGTTGGGGGTGAATGGATGCAGAAATGAAGGTGCAATAGATGTGGATGGCAGCTTGGGACTGGCACTAAGACAGTCCTGGCTTGTGAACCCCCTGGTGGCTGTTTTTTTGGGAGGTGGGTGTATTAGAGGTGTAACAGAACAAGATAGAGGACAGAAAGATATGGAAAAAGAAGATCCGCTGTGGCGACCTCTAACTGGAGTGGCCGAAAGAAGAAGAAGAAGGTGCATTAGAAGGAATATTTAAGCTGATAGCAGTGACGAAGTTACTGCTGCTGCACTGCTGCTGTATATTAGTGAAGTCCAAAATAGTTGCTATTAAGTGAACCATTGGGGTCTTATAGCTAAAGAAATGGAATCTTAAACTACAAGCGGGTCTTGTTCAAAAATCGGACACCACTTATTTTTAAGATTAGGGACCTACTCTAAATGTTTAAGGTTAAGGACCCTGGTGTACCCGGCCTTACCCCCACGAACCTTAAGTTCAGGCTTTGTAGTAGGGGTAGGCCAGTCTAAAACAAACAGCAACAAGGAGATGGCGTCTGCTTTTTGAACAAGACCCCTACAAGCTTCCAGCTTAAATATCGACTTGAGTGAACAAGCCACCAGATTTGTGTAAATAAACAAAAAAAATAATAATTCTAAACCTTTCAAACCCCTTGCTGCTGCACTTCATGCTTATGTACCATCTCTTCCAATGCCATTAAAGTGACTGGCAGGAACATCCGTGATTTTACTCTCACCTGAGGCCATACAGTTTCATTTGGCATGCATTAAAAAGTGATGAGGGTGACAGTGGCTAGCGCTGTGGCCGTAATGCTCCAGGGTCTTTGATTCAGATCTTTCTAAGGTTTGCTCGTAGTTGTGTGCATTTCTGCCTCGTATCCGAATGACGTGGGTCTCGGTTGATTCTGTATGTGCGAGTGTTCCCTGATTCTAGCATTTCTGATGGGATGATTTCATTTTTCGCTTTGATTCGTTCCTGTGTAGCCTGTTGTGTTTTGTCTTTATAGATGAATGCTCAGACTCATTTGACTGCGGCCTCTCCTGCTCCTCGTGCTCCTGTGTTTGTTTCCCCAATCTGCTCACCAGCTTGTTTCATGTTACTGCATCTGCCGGTATCCTGTCCTGCAACCCAAAATCTGCAATCCACAACATTAGTTCCGTCTGTTAAAAGTATACAGTAATCCCACATTCTGTGCAAAACAATCGGGTCTTTTCTATATCTGTAACTGATTTGGAACAAATAATTCAAAAAAATGAATAAAAAGTGGAAGTGGTTACATCTGCTTTTACCAATACAGTAGATTTTTATTTTGCAAGCTGCCCGTTACCTTTTTCCAGTCATCAATAAAAGTGATGGTGATGTCTTCATCGTCCATTAAAATGGTCTTTTCATAGCTGTCCTCTGGGTGGGAACCAACAGTCACAGAGCAGCAGGTGAAGAAAGGTGAGAAGGAAAGGAAAAGACAGTAAATGAACACATCATAGAGCACTGCAGGAATTCAACTCACCATTCAGTGCATCCAAGTAAAACTAGGCTTTGCTTTTTCATAAACTATTCAACTGAAATATTTGCCTTACCAACTGCCTCTACCATGAGTCATAAAGGAAGCCGTCTCCTGAACAGACAACCTGTGACAGCTCTTCTGCCTCCCTCTCTTTATCTGTGAAATCGAACGCTGCAAACAGTCCAAGCTGCCTGCTCTTCCCGTCTCACACAGACTGCGACGACAATCAGCTGACGCTAAGCAGAGCAGAGCGTGACAAAGCTCTCTCCAGCAGAGCACTATGACAGACACTTCCATTTTCCGTCAAACGTTGACAGCTTTTCCAGATCTGCTGAAAAATGACTGTCCATAGCAGCGCTCTACGGAGAACATTTGGTTGATGTTTAAGTTAGTCTGCAGTTTTCAAAGCGGCCCCCGTTGTAAAGCATAAAGACAAAAATATCACCCGTCCCATCTATGTCAGCAAGGATCGTGTTGGAATGGTCAGCAACTTTTGAGGTTCTTTGAGCCAATATCACTAAGGACCTAAATTAGGGTTAACGCGGCACAGCTATCTTCAGGAGAGCTCACCAATGCCTTTACACCCTTAGACATCAGAAGGATATCTCCATGTACGCTCGCTAACATCTGCAGCTGCACAGTGACGGCCATCCTCACCGGCGGCATTACACTCTGCTATGGCACCTGGTCAGCCTAGCAACTGCAAAGCACCACATAAAGTCTTCACACAACGTTACTGGCAGAGAGTTCCTTTACAGTATGTTCTTGACATACAGTATACACAGAAGTGCATGCTGCTTTAGAAGACCTTGTAAGCAGCATTATCACACACCGCTGCCATAATGGACCATTGGTATTCACGCAAGTACATTCAGTCAGCAGCAGTCAGAAGACCATTAGAACCAAAGCTACTCAACAGCCAGTCTAAGAGGTGCATCAGTGTTTCTTAAATATATCATTTGAGATCTCATTTAACGTAGGGTGTCGTATTGATTGTCTGCGTTTATGTCAGTAGCCTTTACGACATTCTGACCAGTAAGAGTTCCATTCCACTGCGTATACATAAGATAAAACTTGAATAATATCAATCCATCTTAATCCAGTTCAGGGCCTTCAAACCTAACCCAACAGCATTAGCCAGACTTTACTTCTGTAAAGGAGGGCCAGTCCATTATAGGCTAATTAAGAGTCGCCAGTTACCTACTGGGTGGCATGGTGCAGCAGTGGTAGCGCTGCTGCTTAGCAGTTACGAGACATGGGTTCTCTTCCTGGGTCCTCCCAGCGTGAAGTTTGCATGTTCTCCCCGTGTCTGCGTGGGTTTCCTCACACAGTCCAAAGACATGCAGGTTAGGTGCACTGGCGGTCCTACATTGTCCTTAGTGTGTGCTTGTGTGTGGGTGTGCCCTGTGGTGGGCTGGCACCCTGCCCTGAGATTTGTTGACTGGGTTTGGCTCCAGTAGACCCCCGTGACCCTGTGTTAGGATATAGCAGGTTGGATAATGACTGACTGACAGTTACCTACTCAACACAGGAAGGGCTGGGATTGATCCCACAATTCTGGAGCTATGAGGTAGTAGTAATACAACACTGTGCCAACCAGACTGGTAGTTTGAAGGGCTTAAGAAAAGCCAAGAAGATCGACTGCAGACTGTAAACGACTATAAAGTGTGTGAGAGCTGGTGTCATAGGGTAAGATTCATTTTGAAGTGAAGACAGAAAGAACCATGAACTGATTATTCATGGTATAATAATAGAGGTATTAATAGAATCTCGTAAATTTTAACATATACTGGCAAACATTTGGAGGTTCATTCTCAATCTGGTTTTTTTTCCATTACAGACCCACAGGGGACTGAAGCTTTCCCAGGTAGAATCAGCCATGCGGCACTGCAAAGCACACAAACCAAAGACACAAGTTAGAATCCATAATAAACCCTGCATTATCATGTGTTGTATATGTGGGAGAATACTACGAATATCTGGGAAAAGTCCATATGGATTCAGGAATAATGTTCAATCTCCTCAGACTGGGAAATGAACCCAGGGTTCAAAAAGCTGTGAGACAACAATGCTAACCACTGAGACACTTTTTGAAATTCCCTGATTGCTAAACCATTCAGCCCAATAACACTACATTTAGCAATGTCTATAATGCCGGAAAGATTGCATTCACCTGTGACATTTTCTGAGTCCACAGAGGTAGCTCTACCATTGTTTCCAGTAATGGCACAAGTCAGAGCCGTTTTTCCAACTCCACTTTCACCCAGCAGCAAGACTCGTATCAAACCATTGTTGGCCCAATCTGCTGAAGGAATTTCGCTCTTTCCGGCCACAATCGACTCTTCAGATGCCGACGAAAACTGGATTGGTGGTGGCGTAGGACCAGTAAGTTCAGGCGTCCAATCAAACTCTTCATTGACAACAGCAGACTCACGCTTTAATTGGTGCTTCAGGGGTAATGGAGTGCTGCCCCGTCGAATTGGGGGGGCACTGGAGAGAGTCATTTCTGTGAAAGATAGATAAAGTGCCACTTGAGCCACCCGTGAGCCACTCTGGTTACATGCAATGGCAGAGCAGTAGAGGACACAGTGTCTTAATCAAGAATCCAGCCATATTGTTTGCTAGATACAAACCTTCAAAATGATTTAAAGAAATCTGGGCATGAATTTGTAAAAGTTTACCGCAACTAAACGTATAATCTTAGGCTCCTATGACTTGTTCTGGCAAAATGTTTTCAAGGACAAGAAGCTTAATACAGTTATTGTAACAAATATGTCACCTTTAATTTCAATAGGAAACCAATTATCTATCTATCTATCTATCTATCTATCTATCTATCTATCTATCTATCTATCTATCTATCTATCTATCTATCTATTATATAGTGCCTTTCTATCTATCTATCTATTATATAGTGCCTTTCTATCTATCTATCTATCTATCTATCTATTATATAGTGCCTTTCTATCTATCTATCTATCTATTATATAGTGCTTATCTATCTATCTATCTATCTATCTATTATATAGTGCCTTTCTATCTATCTATCTATCTATCTATCTATCTATCTATCTATCTATCTATCTATCTATCTATCTATCTATCTATCTATCTATCTATCTATTTTTGTAGCCTAGTTTCTGTAGCACTGGTAGCCAAAGTCTATCCTGCATGATAGCAATGAGTACAAAGCAGACAGCACCACATGCCAGCATCTCTGTCCATCACAGTGTACAAGTTAAAACATTAAATTAATGTTCATCATTATGGTATTGGTAACTTTTTGACTAGTAACTTGCCCTTTATGTAAGGCATTTATTTCACATTTCTAAAAAAAAATCCATCATATTATCCATCCATCTGTGTCTGGAGCCTGTTTTTTCATGATCATAACTGTAGTGAGATTAAGGTTAATGCCAACAGCAACAGAGACAACCCAGAATTCTAGTCTTAGGTGAATGAAAACCTAATAAAATAAATTATTGTCTATCCATTTTCTGTACTCACTTTGTTCTAATCTGGGCCGCATGGAGTTAAACCCTGTGCTAATAGAAAACAGAAGACATAAAGCAATAATGAACATATCAGTCCATTACAGTGGACATACAGATTCATATAAACACCTCATACTTCCAAAGCACTTTTAATCTAATTTGAGAGCACAAAGAGGCTAAAGCCTATCCTAGCAGCACCAGATGAAGGCTGGGCACCAGTCCTTAGAAGACAAGTACATTTTCCATCCATCCATTTTCAAACCTGCTTGTCCTGAGCTGGATCACGAGCAAGCTGGAGCCTAACCCAGCAAGCACAGAGCACAAGACGATTATCTTAAATTCAAATACAATTCAACATTAGATAGATAGATAGATAGATAGATAGATAGATAGATAGATAGATAGATAGATAGATAGATAGATAGATAGATAGATAGATAGATAGATAGATAGATAGATAGGAAAGGCACTATATGATAGATAGATAGATAGATAGATAGATAGATAGATAGATAGATAGATAGATAGATCTAATTTGAATGTCTTTTTTCTAACAGGTAGACTCTGTATTGTGTCGCAGAATGTTAAACAGCACTGAAGAAACAGCCAAGTTAAGTACCAAGGTACCGCACTAGAATGTTTTTGTATTATTTTTTAAGGACTGTCAGTGTTTTACGATGGACTCTCTAGATACATATGGAATAGCAAATGCAGAAAATCGAGCCTTCCCTGGATAAGTGGGTTAGGAAGGTGGATGGAGGGATGGATGGATTACCAATCAAAAAACCTCACGAACAACACAATCCACATTTCATGATGTGCGTTTAAAATGGTGGAGTTAAAGAAGATTGTCCTAAAGAAGTATTAGGCGGCGATTAAATATAATGCGAGTAGAAGATGGACCACATCACTCGAAGGTAACTGCTAGAAGAAAGCACAAGTAGTAAGAAGCGTAGAGAAAGGAAACGTCCCACCCATTCTCGAAACCCGCTTTTCAAGTTACAGTCACACCGAGCTGTACTGTTTTTCTTCAGACAAATTCGAGACGCTAAATGATGTCCTTAAGAACTCTGGTGGACTCTCCTCAGCCTTGCAAGTGCTTTCTACATTCTGTAACACTGTGTATGGAATTGCATGCGTTGATCCTGAACCCAGCTGTGTAACATATAATACGTTATTGAGACACGCATCCTATTTTGTGACGCCGATAAACCCCCTTGATCTATAAATCTATAAAACCGTGCTCTTTATCGTTATTTTAATTTCACGCAAGTCCTAATTGTACGGGACCTCTTCACGACTCACTGTGCCCCCCGCCTGCACTTGTGGTGATGACATTTACGAACAGAGAGAGGCTTTAACGACTTAAGTCTTGTAGTAAAGCATTAAGGCACTGACCAATGCACATTGGATAGCCCCCGTTTTAAAGCGTGGTCATCGGAGCTTTTGAATTCTTAGTAAGACATAGCAAAGAGTTTGCAGAGGTATTCATCCACAGCAGTACCTGACTAATAGATGCGCCTACACAGGTCGTTCCTATTCCGACGTGTCGCCCGAACTCCCTTACCTGTTCTGTCCGTTTTGAACGAGGGCTCCACGATGACAGGTTTTCGGAGAGTCCCAGATGCGCGATCCTAGTCTGAGATCTTTCATCCATTCAGCAAACCCCTCTGCTTTTTGTGCAGCCTCCGGTGTGGTCGCTGCGCCTTCGTGTCGCCCCCTCTGCTCTTCTCGCTTTAAATCTACTGAAGCCGCTCCAATTGAGGAGCTTTGTCTTCTTAGTAATCCGCCTGCCCACCGTTTTTTTTTTTCATTTCATCTTTTCCCTACTGCTTTGCATTTGCCTTCCCGCTCTAGCTAGTTTTTTAGCATTAACGTCTAAAAGCAGCTTTGCAGCCGGCTGTGCCCAGCTTTTAGTTGCCATGGCACCGCGTCCCACAGATACCCAAGAGTGCTATCGCAGTCAGGAGTGCAATGTAAAAAAAAACACCGTTAAATACATATTCTGGATTATGAATGCAAACTGTTGAGTTAAAAACGCTTCGTGCGCTGATCACGTAATGGTTTAGGAAAAGGCACAATGCAGATGGTGGTGGCCGCGTTTCCACGACAACTGTAGCAGCTGCCTTCATTTTAAACTGACCTGTAACTAACATTGCGGGAAGCGCAGGTGGATTTTCAGCAGAAAACTGTGAATAGATAACTCATCCGAAGAGTGTGGGCAACTAAGAGATCCGCTCAGGATTAAACACCTCGAGGGGCTGAGAGGGCAGCGCTAGCAAACCTTCGACTGAAATAACGTGTCTTCGTCCTGCTGTTGCATATGATTATGAAGAACCGAGGCGCGTTATTGTATGCCCTGACTCTGGTGGGCGGATGCACAATGGAGTAACTCTAAGGTGTGTGTATATATATATATATATATATATATATATATATATATATATATATATATATATATATATATATATATATATATATATATATTGTATATCGATTGAGCAGACTGAAATCAAGTGCTATCGCCATGCAATCAAAACTACAATTACATCGCCTTTTTTGGTTTGCTTGTATTACCTGGGCTGTGTGATGAGTCCATGTCACCGTAAGGTAAAACATCTAATGAGACATCCTACGACTTCAGAGAGCAGCTGTAAACTAGAAGAAACGTCCCCGCACAGCTGATCAGCATAGAAAAGGGGGAGTGTCTGTGGGGAACAGCCGAGCAAATCCTCCTATCTACTGACCAACTCCTTAAAAGTGCCAGGATTAAGGATCACCGATGTGCCAGTCTCGCATTCCACTATTTAGATCGAGTGATGCTCAAACATCTGAGACCACCTCTTGACACCTAAACAAAAATCCACGCCTTCTATATTCGCTTCAGAACTTCTCCCGGCAGCACCGGACACAAGTCAAGAACCAATCCCCTTTCCGAACGGGAAGCCATTCTTCCGCTGGGCACACCGGTTTAGTTGCCCAGTAACGCGAGTGCACGTTAGTGGAGTCCCCGAAGGACACCCACACCGAAATGAGGGCGGGCTGGGACCGTGCAAACTCGAGGGTGTCAAGAGTGGAGCTGAGCGGTCCAGGACATTCTCACTTCACTGCGTCCACTCCCTTCAACAGCATCCTTGTCCCAAATATTCGCTCCACTCAGTTGCGGATTTAGGTATTGGCGAAATGGGTAGCAAGGGGGGTGGTGGGTGGTCTGGGATGTTGACAACAAAAAAATACTGGGAATTGTGGTTACGGGCTGAGCCGCTAAATTCATTAGGAGCGCCGTTTATGAAAGTTAAGGGGCGCGCGCTCCGTAAAGTCCACGTTATGCAAGAGGGTCGCGCGCTCCGGACACCAAGGAGGGAAATCGTCATGTCTAGAAATGCTGCTTGCCCGCCATCACCCGAGAGCTGCCATTTATGAAAGTGAAGGTGCGCGCTCAGGACACTGGTTTCTAAAGTCTTCCTAATACTGACCACCTGCTATGGACCGCCTGTTTCTCCAAATGGGCTTCGACCGGCACTGCCTCAGCTTTACGGATGTTGGTCGTTTGTGTTCCTTTAAAACAGAAGGTCGTCGTGATTTTATAAAATAGATGGACGAACACCGCATGTGATTTGACCTTCTCTTTGCCTCTTCGTTGCGATCGCCGGTGATGTCCACATTGGCGATATTATGAATTGCGTCAGGATGCCCTGGAGTACACCAGCCAACCATCCATCGTTCAAAGTGGGCTCCTGCCCTGGCGTCCAGCGCTTACTTCTGCTCTCTCTGTGCGACCTCCTGTTGCTGCACGGGCAGACGGCCTGGCTTATTTGCGTGGGCGTGTGTGTGAGTGTGCCCCTCGAAGAACTGCTGTCTTGGCCCCGGCTCTTTCCTGCCTAAATAAGCTCTAGCTATTCAGAAAAAAAAAATGGCCCTTGAGCAGGACAGTTGGCGTGCGAGTTGTTGTGCATTTCCATCGCTCCGTTTAGATTTACAGTATAATGTAGTCTAACACTCATTTCTTTGAAATATGACAGGAGAGGACCCCTTATGGCCCCTCTCAGGGCATTTGGCTAATTTCCATTTTTCAATTTATTTTTAAATAATTCTCATCACTGAGTACAGGCTCAGCTATAAAACAATGACAAAATAATTAAACCAGACATCATTCACATACACGAACACAATAAAACTGGGCAAATGTCTATTTGACTAACATAAAATCATGACAATACAACTCCATTAATGTTATAATTGAAATATGACCAGTTGATAATGAAGAAGATGAAAAAAAAACCTATGGTGGGGGGATTTGGGGAGTCTGTTTTTATTTATAACAGACAATGTCACAGTACTGGTCACCCATCATCTCCTGGATGTCATTATTATTTAGCTGATGCCTTTATCCGAGATGGCGTACAACATTTAAGATACAATTGATTGCATTCCTTTTATTTTTTTGAGTGAAGCACAGGCAAGTGAACTGATTTGCTTGGGGTCCCACAGTGTCGGTAGTGGGATTTGAACCCACAGCATCATGGCTTGAGGTCCAAAGTCTTAACTGCTACACCACATTGCCCACCAAGCTGTTGTAAGTACAGTAAGTACGTACTGAGCAGTTTAATAAAAAGACCGAATCCTTGCAGACTTACAATCCAACTGTCTCTGTGTCACCTCCCATGGCCAGGACTAACAGCTTGGCAATATAGCAGTGACAGCGAGTGCCACAGCAGAGCATAGAGGAGGCTCAGTAAAAGTTCAAAATGAATGCCAGTATGATGAGCTAATCTGCAGTTCTAATCAGGTTACGATAAGTTAACAAGTCTTCAGCCTGAATTTATACGCTAAGACCAAGAGGGCATCTCAAACTCAAGTGAGTGGGTCACTCCACCGCTTCCTAGCCCAGTAGCCAAAAGCATGAGCCACCCGCCCCCCCGCTATTGCTTTATTAATCCATCCAGTTTTTAGTAAACCAAAATATAAAGTTTGTTAAAGTATGCCCCCGAGTGATGAATCGGCTAAGACCTTTTGAAGGATAAGTTTGGTATTTTTCAACTCAAACTTATTTTTTCTCAAACATTGTAAGCAGGCATTTGCTATGTTCTAAAGTGAAGCGTTTTTCATAAATTAAAGAGACTAGGGGGCCGTGCCTCCTGCTTGCTTCGCTCGCCCACCCCTCCCCTAAGGGGCGCGCTGCACACTTCACGTCCCTGCCACTCGTGTTGTGAATGGGGCGCTGAACGCACGTGAAGGAGATGCGGTCTGATCAGCTGCTGCCGAGCTGCGTGTTCTGCTTGTGTTGCTGCGCGTCGATCGTTGATAAGCCTGTACAGCAGCTGTCCTTTTGCTCGCAGGACGATAGTGTCTCCAAGAAAATCACGCATCGTCTCCTTCCAAACCTTCCAAGATTTTTTTTGATAACAGAGAGAAATACATCCTGCCTGCACTGTTGCTTTACAATGGAGGCTGTGGTCCACTTCGGTGGTCTTTTTTGACTGGCAGCCTCTTATGAACTGAAGACCCTTGAAGCCAAAAAGAAGCTTCAAATGTCATTGAAACTCTGATCGGGGTGGATACCGAAGCCCAGTTTCAGGATCTGAGATTCCAAAGTGCTAACCACTGCACCGCTCTGTTAAATTACAATTCCAGGCCGTATATCTGCAGCCTCTCCTATCATGAAAACACTTTGTTGATTAACTCAGACGGCTTTCTTTGCTCTAAATCTCTTTTCATTTTCTCAACTTATTCCTGGGGGTAACAAACTGGTTAGCATTACTCTCTCACAATTTCAGGGAATTTGAACCCTAGCCAAGACTCTGACTGGGTGCAGACTACACAATCTCTCCCTGAGCTTCCCATGTTCCACAGACGTCCATATTTGATTTTAAACTGGCACGAGGGCAAGAGCTCGTCGTGCTCCAGTCGAGCGCCCTGTCCATGGCTGATAACTGTCTCGCAAATGTTGCTGTCACCGTGAGTTTAAACTGGATAAGAAAATTTGGAATTGTATGTGCAGTATTCCTGGCTTTTATGTTTTAACTCATTTGCCTGAATTGATCTTTTGCATTTTGTCATTCTGTACTCTGTCTCCTGCATCTGTCCAATGTTTTTAACATTTGTAATACCTACGCAAGTTATATCAGTTCAAGTTGGGGAGCATGCACCTGTACACTGTGTTGCTGCACCCACTACACGCCGAAACAACTCGGGATCCTGGCGGGCAACACCCCAGGCAGACATGCGACCCAGTCCCACCCTCCGGAGATGACCCTCCATCTGTCGCAGCCAGATGTTAAGTGGGCAACCCTTGGCTTGGTCCAGCCGCTCGAGTCCCCAACAATGAGCCTGATCATCCTCGAGGAAACGTGCCACATGACCGTAGTGCCGTAACTGACGCTCCTTCACAATGCAGGTCATGTGCCTCATTCAGGACTCCATGAGCAACCGCTTATTCAACACAAAGTCAAACCAACGGCACCCAGCGATTTTCCGGAGAGACACAATACCAAAGGAGTCCAGTCTTCATCTCAGGTCACTGGATAGCGTCCATGTCTCACAACCATATAGCAAGACAGGAAGCACCAGGACTCTAAAGACTTGGACCTTCGTCCTTTTGCAGAGATATCAGGAGCGCCACACACCCCTTTCTGGTGACCTCATGACCCCAAATGCTCTCCCAATCCATCTACTGACTTCACAGGAAGAGTCACCAGAGACATGAATGTCACTGCCAAGGTAAGTACACCTCTCGACAAGGTCGACACTCTCTCCACAAACAGACACACTGCTGATGGCCGTGCCCAAGAGGTCATTAATGGCCTGGATTTTGGTTTTCATCAGGACACTCGCAGCTCTTCAAATATAACAGTAAACCTTACAACATTTACTGTACATATGGAGACTCAAGATAAACAAATACTAATACAGGTACGAGACTCCTTGTTTTTTGTTTTTTTTAACAAAGTCGTGCTAATATGAACTTCATTCATGAAAGTAATGAAGATACAAGAAGTTGACTGTGGAAGAGAGGAAAGCAAAAACTCAGTAGACAGCATCAATGGATAACATCATGCTTTGTAGAGACAATAAGTAAGTAGAAGAAGCAAAGTGATAGTTTTACTGAATTGTGCCACCTGGGTATCACCCACTGCTTTGGCACTGTACAAGTTTAGAAGGTCAGGATGGAATCCATGATTGTGTATGATGAAGTAAAATGAGAAGGTCTGATGTGGCATCAGAAAGCACTTCATCCCAAAGTCCTCCACTTACGATGTCTCATCCTTTGGGAGGGAGCAGTAACTTGGCAAAGCAGCAGTGGCACCAAGTGCCACAGCAGGATACCAAAAAGAGAAGGAGAACAGAAGGGCCAGTAGCACCTTGTAGTGATTGTCAAGGTTTTATGTTTTTGAGCTGACAGATCTAATCAGGGTATGAGAGAACACAGTAATGGCTCTTCGGGATGGATGAGAACAACAGACCATCCCTAACGCAAGCAGGCAGATACATTGCAGCTAAAGGTCTGACGCCCCCATCTTGCCCTGTTCTTAATCCTTGAGTTTTTCAAATGTTGAGATTCTAATGTACACAACTGGGTGTAAACATTGGTAAGTCCGTACAGGGAAGGAGGGTCACATTTCAAAGCAGCCCTAAGTTTAACTGGAAGCCACTGTAAAGACGTAAGAACAGGAGTTATGTGAACGTACTTCCTCCTTCGACTAATGATTCTTACAGCAGAAATGATTCAATCTGCATATAAAATGGTTTGAACAGCCTGTGAATAAATTATTACAATAGTCAAATCTGCTAGGAATAATCTCTTTAATTTATAACTCTGTACCTTACATATTAAGGTGTCATCTTATCTTATCATCCAATGTTTCTTTGCAGAAAAGGCAGAGTTTTGCTGCTGTAGTGAAGAGAGCACTAAATGACTGAGTCATGTCCAGCAGAGCAACTCAAATGCACGCTGATTCGTCCAAACCAATGTGGCATCTCAACACTAAGGGCAGGTGGGATACGGTCCTCCACCCCCCAGCAGATGGCATTGTTATGTAAAAATTAAATAAGTAGGAAACTTGCCCCAGTAATTCAATTCATTCTTTAAATGTTTATAGCAAACTCATCATAGTCATCATAATCAAATTCTTCCAGTTTTGCATGATATAAAAAAATGTCATTTCTTATCAAGAAAAATATTTATTTTTGGAGTATGTTAAATTCTCTCTGTGCTTGGCACCTCTGGTAACGTGGCCAGCGTTGTTCTTGGGGAGCACCCTGGCATGGATTTGGTCACTGAATTGGGATAGTGAGGGCACAGGGTGTGAACACAAGTGAGCGGTGTGAGCAAGAGACAGTGGTGTGAATATGTAAGCAATAACCGGGGCAGAGAAAAGATCATTGGAGTGACATGGAAGAAGCCATCGAAGATCAGAGCAGAAGCAACAACGGTACCTGAGGGAGGAGAGAGAAAGTGCGTTTTATAGCATACTAGCAAAATACCCGCGCTTCACAGCGGAGAAGTAGTGTGTTAAAGAAGTAATGAAAAAGAAAAGGAAACATTTTGAAAATAACGTAACCTGATTGTCAATGTAATTGTTTTGTCACTGTTGTGAGTGATGAGTGTTGCTGTCATATATATATATATATATATACACACACACACACATAAACATATATATATATATACATATACAGTATACACATACATCCACATATATATACTGTACATATATACATATATATCATCCTCTTTAATAAAACCCTTGTGTGTGTCCAGTGTCCCTGTGTATGTGTGTGTCTTCTGGTGAAGTGCGCATGCGCGGGGCCACACAGCACATGTTCAGTCTCTTCCTGTGCATTCCCTGTGCAGAGAGAGACAGACACACACACACACACGAGAGAGACACACAGCGAGCGGGTCGTAAGGCTATAGCGCAAATTCTTGCAGTGTTAGTTTTCTCTGTTCTTCAAGGTTTTCTTAGTGTTAGTCAATGTTTTTACATTTAGTTTACTATTACGCTGTGTTTCTATGGTATAGTTAACTATATTTGTGCTTAAAAACTTAAAAAAATATATATTTACATACAGTTCATATGGTCTGGAACGGATTATAGTCATGAACCGAGGTTCCACTGAATTACTGTCAGACAAAATTACAGGCATTTCACGGAAATACAAACCAGTATTACTGAGAGAGAAAATTAAAGGCACACAATACAGTGACGCATATTACAGCCACATACAAGGTCCCTTGCCATTTAATATAGACTGTTCCTACTAATGTTTATGCACTACTGTCTTAGCGCCCGTTTTTTTAACGGGCTTAATGTCTAGTACATATATATATATACATATCTATATATACACACATACATACATACACACACAAATATATATATATACATACACACACATATATAAACATATACTGTATATACATATACCTACATATCAACATATATACATATACACACACATATATATGTAAATATATATATATATATATATATATATATATATATATATATATATATATACCTGTATATATACACTCTTTGGGGTGCGAGTGTAACCGACTTGACTCTGCTTTTTCCTGCGTTGTGTAAATAATTATCACGTAGGCACGTTGGGTTATAACACAAGCTTTTATTTTCCTTTTCCAGTAAACCCCTTTGCAAAACAAAAGGAAAGAAATAGACAGAGCGTCACATACACGTCTTCTTCCCTCTGCCCCTACAGCGTCCACCGCGCTTCTCGCGTTATTTATACAAACACATTACATATAAAACTATTTACAAAAAAATTACTCCAATTTTCCAAAGAAAACTATTTACAATACACATAGCTTTATACTAGAAAAATTCTAATTTTATAATTATATATTCTTAACAAATGAAAAAACAAAATATATATATATTTATATAGCATACCTTTGCAAAACAAAAAGAAAGAAATAGAGCGTCACATACACGTCTTCTCCTATCTGTCTATTAAATAATGAATTAAATCGATTATAAATTATTAACACAAAGTAAATGAAAAAAAAAATTAAAAAAATATCGGGAAAGAAACTGAAACCACAACCTTCCCCTACAGCGTCCACCGCGCTTCTGGCGTTAGAGCTAAAAACGTGGTGCACTCAGGTTGTGAGGTGTGACGCTAATTAACGCTTGTACTACAACAGATTATATTGTTGTTATACTATAAACTATTTACAGGGATCAACAGTTTTGGGAAAGTTTATAACAAAAAAAAATAAAATTAAAGATAACATTTTACACTTTGCTATATGAGCAACTGTTGCTGGGGGTGCCAGAATCCATCAAGGAAGAAAAATGAAAAACATTATTTGTACAAAATCTTAATTTATTTATCCATTCCTAAATAATTAAATGGGCAGGCTATTTTGTATCAGTGCAATACGCTGTTTGTTAAAACGGATGACTCCCGCTCTTACGTGCAAGTCTGCGTGGATATTATGAACTATCGTATCTGTTCAAGTTCTATTTAAATTTTAAATAGAAGGAATTTTTATTTAGTCGACAGAAATATCTTTCGTAGGAATGTAAGTTAAATGTAGGCATCATTGCATACATTTTTCTTCACCATACAAATGTAAAGAGTAAATTCGCCTTACATTCCAACCAAAGATATTTGTGTCGACTAAATAGAACTTGAAAAGATATATTTTTTCGAATGTGATCGCGCAATTCTGATCGAGTTGACGCGCACTACATCGAGCTCGTGTGCTATTGTGGTTTCGCCTGCATGCCTCAATAAGTCACCCTCCCCTCGCTCTTACTTTTTTACCATTCATCTAATGAATACACTGAGTATGGCTTTACCAAAACAATCATTGATTGCGAATAAAGTATCCATTATTCATAAAGCTTCAATTGGTGATCTGTCTTTCTGCGTTAACCGCATATTTTTTCATACTTCTTCTCAAACCAAGGGGATGCGAGGGTAAAATGAATCAGGAAGCGCTGATATATATGTATGTGTGTGTATATATATGTATGTATATATATATTTAAATAGCTTTACTGTGAAATAATGCAAAGAGTACGCGACACGTGTTTCGCCCTATTTTTGGGGTCATCAGGCGTACACACTCACTGCACCCCCTCTCAGCTCTCGGGAATCAAACCTCGGACGTCGGCGCTAGAGGCGAAGCCTCTTCCATTGCGCCACGGTGTGTGGTTTGTCTATTTGAGAGTATGTAGATTGGGGTGTATACTAATAAAAGGCAAAGCCCTCACTCACTCACTCACTCACTCATCACTAATTCTCCAACTTCCCGTGTGGGTGGAAGGCTGAAATTTGGCAGGTTCATTCCTTACAGCTTCCTTACAAAAGTTGGGCAGGTTTTATATCGAAATTCTACGCGTAATGGTCATAACTGGAAGCAGTTTTTCCCCATTTACTGTAATGGAGATGAGCTTCAACGCCGTGGGGGCGGAGTTTCGTGTGACATCATCACGCCTCCCACGTAATCACGTGAACTGAGTATCAACGCAGTACATAGAAAACCAGGAAGACCTCAAAAAAGCGCTGAAGAAAACATGCATTATATAATTGAGAAGGCAGCGAAACAATAAGAAGCGAGCGAGTGACATATACAACCATATTCATGAGTTCTGCTACTTCGGAAACAAAGCACGATGTAAACCTACACTTTAAATTAAGTTCATAGACAGGCTGCTGCTGGCGTTTATAATTTAGTGCCTGCCCATATAAGGCCGTCCGTCAGCGGCAATCCAATAGCAAACTCCCACTAAATATTCACGGGTGAAGGACTGTGCTTATGGAGAGGAAGATGAGATGGTCAGGGTGGTGTTTGACACAAACTCAGCGAAACTGCGAGAGAAAGTTTTAAGTGCCAGGACTAAGGTAACATTAAATACAGCCACGGACATAGCACGAGATGGCACCAGCACAGCTGGGAACCTTCGATGCATGTACACCGAGCGGCTCACGTGAACTGACGCAGTGCACAGATAAAAGGCAACAGTTCCAAAGAGCACTGAACAAAACCGAATTACACAATTGAAAAGGCAGCAAAAAATATGAAGCGTCTGATACATACAAGCATATTCATAAATCCAACTACTGCGGAAACAAAGCACACGTTGGAAAAAGTCAAATGTCCCGCTAAAGGAAGACAGTGTAAAAAAAACCCGTGCATGCAGTGTGTCAGGTCTCAGATAAAGAAGACGAGCTGTTTATTGATGCAGTAAGAAACGAATCGATGAATGAAACCTGTCATCTTTACAACGATTGACAAACACGGAATGTAACTTGAACACAACACATCCTACAAATACGAACCTGATTGAAAGAAATAATGATAATCAAATCCTTGATGACAGCAACACTCAGTAACACTCACAAAACAAATACTGTATATTGACAATCAAGTTACGTTATTTTTAAAATGTTCCCTTTTCTTTTTCTAGCTTTTTAACACACTACTTCTCGCTGCGACGCTGGTATATATATATGTATATATATATCCCGCTCTACATACTCGAATAATGGATACTTTATTCGCCATTAATGATTGTTTTGGTAAAGCCATACTCAGTGTATTCATTAGATGAACGGTAAAAAAGTAAGAGCGAGGGGAGGATGACTCATTGAGGCATGCAGGCTGTAGTCTTGCGTCAACTCTATCTGAATTGCGATCACATTTGAAAAAATATATCTTTTCAAGTTCTATTTAGTCCATATGTGTCAAACTCAAGGGCCGGGCCACATCCGCCCGGCTTGTAATTATATCCGCCCCGAGATCATTTTATATACTGTATTATTGTTATTAAAGCCCGGGTATATGAAGCGCTGGTAACACAATAAACTACAGATCCCATAATGCAACGCTAGCTCACACGATGCTGAAGAGAAAAGTTGATTCTGAAAATAGAGCCTTTAAAAAGCGATGGGAGGCTGATTATATGTTTACTGAACCCGTGTGTCTCATTTGTGGAGCTAATGTGGCTGTAATTACAGAATTTAATCTAAGACGGCACTATGAGACAAAACATCAGGGTAACCTGAATGCAATGCAGAAGATACAGAAAGCAGAACAATTAAATAAGAATCTGACACTTCAGCGGACGTTTTAACCCGTGCACAATCACAAAGTGATTTCAAGTGAAGTTGCTTTTATGGGAGACACAAATGCACCAGTGCACCTTGCCCCACTTTCCCTGTTGCCAAGTAATGTTGAAGCAAGTCGTCACTACGGTGTTCCCAAATACGCACTTTGCTGATAAACTGAGCACACTGAGTTTGCACGGCGCTTTGGTGACTTTGAAGAACAAAAAAAGTCCGTCTACATGCGGCTCGAACCTTGTGCATGTTTGGTAGCACATATCTGTGTGAGAAGCTCTTCTCAGTGATAAAGACTAACAAAACAGCACACAGGAGTCGCCTCACTGATGAGCACCTGCAATCCATCCTGAGAATCTCCACAACACAGAACCTCACACCAAACAGAAACGAACCTGTTGCCAAAAAAAGATGCCAGGCGTCCAGCTCTGATAAAATGACATATGAGCAAAGACAACTGAATGATTTGATTTGTTATTGCTGAAAGGAACACATTTTATTTATATTTCCAGGTTTTGTTATGCAGCATGTTCATATTTGAATTTGTATAATTTTGATAGGATATATTTTTATGGAGAGCAAAATATTATAAGTTGTTTAAGGTTTGAGTTGATTTATTCACGAATAATATTCCTGTCTGTTTTTACCATTCCTACCAAAGATATTTCTGTCGACTAAATAAAAATTCCTTCTATTTAAAATTTAAATAGAACTTGAACAAATACGATAGTTCATAATATCCACGCAGACTTGCACGTAAGAGCGGGTGTCATCCGTTTTAACAAACAGCGTATTGCACTGATACGAAATAGCTGTGTGTTTATATATGTAGATATGTATGTATATGTATATATATGTTTATATATGCATTTGTGTGTATGTATGTGTGTGTGTATATATATGTGTATATGTATAGATATGTATATATATATGTTTATGTGTGTGTGTGTAAATATATATATATGACAACAACACTCATCACTCACAACAGTGACAAAGCAATTACATTGACAATCATGTTACGTTATTTTCAAAAGGTTTCCTTTTCTTTTTCATTGCTTCTTTAACACACTACTTCTCCGCTGCAAAGCGCGGGTATTTTGCTAGTCTATACTAATAAAAGGCAAAGCCCTCACTGACTGACTCACTGACTGACTGACTGACTCATCACTAATTCTCCAACTTCCCGTGTGGGTAGAAGGCTGAAATTTGGCAGGCTCATTCCTTACAGCTTACTTACAAAAGTTGGGCAGGTTTCATTTTGAAATTCTACACGTAACGGTCATAACTGGAAGCTATTTTTCTCCATGTACTGTAATGGAGTTGAGCTGGATGGTCGTGGGGGGCGGAGTTTCATGTGACGTCATCACGCCTCCCACGTAATCACGTGAACTGAGTATCAACGCAGTGCATAGAAAACCAGGAAGACCTCCAAAAAGCGCTGAATAAAACATGCATTATATAATTGAAAAGGCAGCGAAACAATAAGAAGCGAGCGAGTGACATATACAACCATATTCATGAGTGCTGCTACTTCGGAAACAAAGCACGATGTAAACCTACACTTTAAATTAAGTTCATAGACAGGCTGCCGCTGGCGTTTGTAATTTAGTGCCTGCCCATATAAGGCCGTCCGTCAGCGGCAATCCAATAGAAACACTGCCGCTAAATATTCACGGGTGAAGGACTGTGCTTATGGAGAGGAAGATGAGATGGTCAGGGTGGTGTTTGACACAAACTCAGCGAAACTGCGAGAGAAACTTTTAAGTGCCGGGTCTAAGCTGACATTACATATAGCCATGGACATCGCACGAGATGGCATCAGCACAGCTGTGAACCTTCGATGCATGTACACCGAGTGGCTCACGTGAACTGACGCAGTGCACAGATAAAAAGCAACAGTTCCAAAAGCGCTGAACAAAAACCGAATTACACAATTGAGAAGGCAGCAAAAAAATATGAAGCGTCTGATACATACAAGCATATTCATAAGTGCAGCTACTGCGGAAACAAAGCACACGGTGGAAAAAGTCAATGTCCCGCTAAAGGAAGACAGTGTAAAAAAAACCTGTGCATGCAGTGTGTCAGGTCTCAGATAAAGAAGAAGACAAGCTGTTTATTGATGCAGTAAGAAACGAATCGATGAATGAAACCTGTCATCTTTACAACGATTGACAAACACGGAATGTAACTTGAACACAACACATCCTACAAATACGAACCTGATTGAAAGAAATAATGATAATCAAATCCTTGATGACAGCAACACTCATAACAGTCACAAAACAATTACATTGACAATCATGTTACGTTATTTTTAAAATGTTCCCTTTTCTTTTTCATAACTTCTTTAACACACTACTTCTCCGCTGCGAGTATATATATATATATATATATACCCCGATCTACATACTCTCAAATAGACAAACCACACGCCGTGGCGCAATGGAAGAGGCTTCGCCTCTAGCGCCGAGGTTTGATTCCCGAGAGGGGATGTACTGAGTATGTACGCACGCTTCCCGATTCATTTGACCCTTGCATCTCCTTGGTTTGGGACGTATGAAAAAATATGCGGTTAACGCAGAATCATGTTACGTTATTTTTAAAATCTTTCCTTTTCTTAGCACAAGCACAGCTGAGAAGCTTCGATGCATGTACTCCATAACGCGTTAAAAATAACACATTTAATCACACTTTCAATTCCAAGCAAAGGGGAACTTTTGTCAATGCATGATTTCCTGGTACATCCATTACACTGATGCACACATCACAGCTACAAAAATGTTAGAGTCGGAATAAAGCGTGTTCCTATGACTGATCGGAGAAAAATTTCATTTCAAAAGACTACCCGATGGAAGCCTTGATAAAAGCGTGGTTTTGTGCACACTGAAAAGCAAGCAAAATTAGATGCATTACAGAAAGCGGACTTTGTGGCTCTTACTGGGGATCATTGGACTTCCGTGACCGTTAGTAATTCTAAATACATCTAATTACAAAATGTTCAATGATCACACTGTTTTAGCCTAATGTACAAAATAATTTTGGCTAATGTTACTCAGAGTTTAAAGAGTAAGCTGGTCAAATTACCTTTTATGTCTCTGACTTATTATTTTAAGAACAAAAACTGCACTTTATGTTGGAATTTTGGTTATTATTATTTAAAGACAATACTATTCTGCAAATGTACTTAAAGTACTTAAACTACCACTTTATTTTTTAAGTCTGCCCAATTTTAACCAGGGATGATATTTTTGTTTCTGTTTTGAATTGAAATGCAGTTTAAAAGCATTTTTTTTTTCAGAAATTAAAACAGCTTGAGTTTACAATATTCATGTCCATGTCTATCATTTGATTCTGTCGCCCACTAAAACCATTTTAAATTAAAAAAAAAATATTTGCGATTTGGGGCAAATTTACGTGTGCGATTACATACGATTAATTAAAATTAATTCTTACACAGCCTCTAATTAATTGGATTAATTTTTTAATCGAGTCCCACCCCTAATATATATATGTAGATATATATATGTAGATTTGTATATATATGTGTATATGCAGTATATATGCAGATATGTATATGTGTATATATATGTATATATACTGTATATGTGTGTGTGTGTGTATATATATATGTGTATATATATGTTGTGGTCCCCGGCCGGGCTCCAGGGGGTGTCCGCCCTGGTTATGTTGGGGGCCTCGGGTGAAGGGCTTGGAAGCCCAGCCCTGAAGGGACTCGTGGCCTGAATATCCCAGTAGCCCAGCACTTCCGCCACACTGGGGTGTGGCTATGAACGAATGCTGGGAAGCAGCTGGAGCCCATCCGGGTTCCCATTTAAGGGGCCGCCTAAAGAGGACGAGCTGGAGAGAGGACGGGAGGCGGCCAGGAAGGCATAAGGACTGTGAAGCCTGGACATTGGGGGAATCGGTGCAAGAGGCACTGGGGAGTGCACGGTAAATTGTAAATATTGTAAATAAAGAGTGTGTGGTGAGAAACAATGATGTCCGTCTGCCTGTGTCCGGGTTCAAGTTCACAATGTATATATATATTTATATGTATATGTATATATATGTATATGTATATATATATATATATATATATATATATATATAAATATATATATATATATATATATATATATATGTGTATGTGTGTATATATATATAAATGTATATATATATATATGTGTGTGTATATACACTCACCTAAAGGATTATTAGGAACACCATACTAATACGGTGTTTGACCCCCTTTCGCCTTCAGAACTGCCTTAATTCTATGTGCCATTGATTCAACAAGGTGCTGAAAGCATTCTTTAGACATGTTGGCCCATATTGATAGGATAGCATCTTGCAGTTGATGGAGATTTGTGGGATGCACATCCATGGCATGAAGCTCCCGTTCCACCACATCCCAAAGATGCTCTATTGGGTTGAGATCTGGTGACTGTGGGGCCATTTTAGTACAGTGAACTCATTGTCATGTTCAAGAAACCAATTTGAAATGATTTGAGCTTTGTGACATGGTGCATTATCCTGCTGGAAGTAGCCATCAGAGGATGGGTACATGGTGGTCGTGAAGGGATGGACATGGTCAGAAACAATGCTCAGGTAGCCCGTGGCATTTAAACGATGCCCAATTGGCACTAAGGGGCCTAAAGTGTGCCAAGAAAACATCCCCACACCATTACACCACCACCACCAGCCTGCACAGTGGTAACAAGGCATGATGGATCCATGTTCTCATTCTGTTTACGCCAAATTCTGACTCTACCATTTGAATGTCTCAACAGAAATCGAGACTCATCAGACCAGGCAACATTTTTCCAGTCTTCAACTGTCCAATTTTGGTGAGCTTGTGCAAATTGTAGCCTCTTTTTCCTATTTGTAGTGGAGATGAGTGGTACCCGGTGGGGTCTTCTGCTGTTGTAGCCCATCCGCCTCAAGGTTGTGCGTGTTGTGGCTTCACAAATGCTTTGCTGCATACCTCGGTTGTAACGAGTGGTTATTTCAGTCAAAGTTGCTCTTCTATCAGCTTGAATCAGTCGGCCCATTCTCCTCTGACCTCTAGCATCAACAAGGCATTTTCGCCCACAGGACTGCCGCATACTGGATGTTTTTCCCTTTTCACACCATTCTTTGTAAACCCTAGAAATGGTTGTGCGTGAAAATCCCAGTAACTGAGCAGATTGTGAAATACTCAGACCGGCCCGTCTGGCACCAACAACCATGCCACGCTCAAAATTGCTTAAATCACCTTTCATTCCCATTCTGACATTCAGTTTGGAGTTCAGGAGATTGTCTTGACCAGGACCACACCCCTAAATGCATTGAAGCAACTGCCATGTGATTGGTTGATTAGATAATTGCATTAATGAGAAATTGAACAGTTGTTCCTAATAATCCTTTAGGTGAGTGTATATGTGTATATATGTATATATATGTCTATATTTGTATATGTGTATACAGTATGTATATATATATATATATATATATGATGTTTATATATATGTTTATATATGTGTGTGTGTGTCTGTGTGTATATATAAATATATATATATATATACTGTATATATATTATATAGATATGACAACAACACTCATATCAATGACAAAACAATTACATTAACAATCATCTTACGTTATTTTCAAAATGTTTCCTTTTCTTTTTCATAACTTCTTTAACACACTACTTCTCCACTGCGTAGCGCGGGTATTTTGCTAGTCTATACTAATAAAAGGCAAAGCCCTCACTGACTGACTCACTGACTCATCACTAATTCTCCAAGTTCCCATGTGGGTAGAAGGCTGAAATTTGGCAGGCTCATTCCTTACAGCTTACTTACAGAAGTTGGGCAGGTTTCATTTCGAAATTCTACACGTAATGGTCATAACTGGAACCTACTTACGTACATATATACGGCCATTGCTTGCAGCTCGGTCACCGTGAGAGGCGGAGTTGCGTCCCTCATCGTCACGCCTCCCACGTAATTGAGTGCCTGCCCATATAAGGCCATCCTTCAGCAGCAATCCAATAGACACACTGCCGCTAAATATTCGTGGGTGAAGGACTGAGCTTATGCAAATGAAGGTGAGATGGTCAGGGATAGAATAGTGTTTGGCACAAACTCCACAAAAGTGCGAGAGAAAGTTTTAAGTGCTGGGTCTGAGCTAACATTAAATAAAGCCATAGACATCGCAAGATCGCACAAGATAGTACAAGCACAGCTGAGAACCTTCGATGCATGTTCTCTGAGCGCCTCATGTGAACTGACTTTGCAGGACTGGGAAAGGTAAACCCGTGCATGCAGTGTGTGATGTCTCAGATAAAGAGGAAGATGAGCTGCTTATTGATGCAGTAGGAAAGGAACAACCATCTGAATCTGAACAAGCCTTTGTAGACATATCAATAGGAAAGCAAGGTTTTAAAGCTTAAGTTTAAATTACATTCATAGACACGCTGCCGCTAAATATTCGCAGGCAAATCCACAACTTAATACCGGGAATGCCTGTTAAACATCTTGAGTCATGAGTACCGATTTGGGTAGTGATCACTTCGATGAATGAAACCTGTTATCTTTACAACGGTTGACAAACACGGAATATAACTTGAACACAACACATCCTCCAAATACTAACCTGACTGAAAGAAATAATGATAATCAAATCCTTGAATACAGCAACACTCATAACAGTCACAAAACAATTACATTGACAATCATGTTACGTTATTTTTAAAATGTTTCCTTTTCTTTTTCATTACTTATAGTAGTAGTGTTTGGCACAAACTCAGCGAAAGTGCGACAGAAACTTTTAAGTGCCGGGTCTGAGATAACATTAAATAATTGCTGGTGAAGGACTGTGCTTATGCAAACGAATAGAAAGCAAATGTTACATTATTTTTAAAATGTTTCCTTTTCTTTTTCATAACTTCTTTAACACACTACTTCTCCGCTGCGAATCGCGGATATTTTGCTAGTTGATAAATAAGAGTGAAATATATCAATCAAATGAAGCAAAAAAGAACATGCAATATAACAAAAACATGTATGCAGAAGGCCCTCCCTAAAACCCCGACGGTGACAATAAATTACAATACAGCTCAACAAACAATGAACACCTAACAATAAACTCAAAGAATAAGACAACATCTGAAATGCAGTCCAGTGAAGCTCAGGCCGTTGACGAAGGATGAGTACAGAAAAATCTTGTGAATGGTTCATTGTAAGTAATATAAAGTTTGTCCTACTGGCTTCCTGATGTGGAGCAGGAGTGGGCAGCTCCCTCTGATGAAGAAGTATCCAGTCCGTACAAACTGACATGAACTGGCTGGCACAAGACAGACTACACTGTACATCGAGACAAGAACAGCAATCCAGTATAATCCACGGGTAATCCAAATGGGTGAGAACAGTGCATGAAAAGACAGACAGACAATCGTGGTTCCCGGCGTCTCATTGTTTCCCTTTTTAAAGGGCCCACTGGCTCGATGTCCTTCCCAGCAGCCCCCGCACCCTCTAAAACTGTCCAACAGCGTCATACCACTGGCGCCACTGGGATACGTAGTACCTTTTTACGTAGCACTGCATTGGCGATCCTAAATTGTCCCTGGTGTGTGCGTGGTGTGTGGGTGTGTGCCCTGCGGTGGGCTGGCACCCTGCCCGGGATTTGTTCCTGCTTTGTGCCCTGTGCTGGCTGGGATTGGCTCCAGCAGACCCCCGTGACCCTGTGATAGGATATAGCAGGTTGGAAGATGACTGACTGACTGACTGACTGCTACAAACTTCTATAGCATTCATTAATCCCGAATTATATTTGAACGTAAAATCTGACTAATAAAACACACACAAGTCATCACTTTGTTCATTTTCATGATAACAGAAAGATTCATTCATTTGTTTTTGATTTTTTTCTTAAAAGCAACCTTTACTAGAGAGATGAAAAGTGGAACAATTCTGGTAACCATATCATGTAAACACGTCTTAACTAAGTGCAACAACACCTAAAATTCAAGAAACAGTAAGCTAGATGAAACATACAAAACAAAAGAAAGAGAAACAAAAAACAACATGCATTTATTTGTCGTAGAATGCTAGAATATAAAGATTTGAGAAATGACAGAGGACCATTCAGTCACATGATTAGCTTAGAGCTAAATGTCTCATTGTCTCATGCAGATCTTTTTAAAAAAATTGCCAATTTCCAATTCAATTATGCGCCTTGATGGTTTGTTCTTGATTCCCATCACTCTTGGTGTGAAGAAGTGCCCCCTGGCTTCACTCTTAAAAGCATTTCAGCTTAATTTTCAAAAAATGAAGATGAAAGAGTCCTTCTGCATATACTTGATCGATGTCTTTAAAAATTGTAAAGGCCTGGATGAGGTCCCCTCATAGCCATAGCCAAGACCGAGATGTTAGACCTGTAACTGAACACAATACAGTCTCAAAGTAGTGCACTGTCCAGGCTCATCTGAGATATGCACCACCATGTCAGCTCCACAGGGGGCGCTGGTGTTTATCATACCCTCTTCTGTTCAGGGAAGTAGCCCAGTGAGCATTTGACTCCACCCCTTCCAGTTCCTCAGCCATATGTCCCACTGTCACCAGAAGGAGGTGTCACTCAACACAAGAGCACTCCACGGGACAGAGCCACAACAGCCAATTACAAGCCAAGAGAGATTCCTGATCTTGAGGACACCCTTTTCTGTTTGTTTCTAATACCATTGAGCGGGTTTTTTGTTTATTCTTTTTATTGATTAAACAAGGACGACTGGATTGGCACCCCAACATTTCTTCTTGCAGGCCTTCACTATTTCCCTCAACCACACCACCTAATCTAATTTGGGGTGCCAGGAGTGAAACGCAGCAGCACTGGGAAAAAGGCAGGAAACAGCAATAGACAACTAGAGTGAAAGCAGTAAGCATGATCACCTAATAGCCAGCTATTCCTTGGATTTCGTTTTTCAGTGATTTCCTCGTCTCCTCTTTTTCTGGTGTCTTTGGTATACCTAATAAATCGTTCCAATTTTAATTGCATTTATCTTTATCTTTCACTGTTTGGCATATTCACACCATTTAAATTAGGTCATACTTCTAAAAATATTCTCACTATTCCTTAGATTCATCAACACATTTGCAAGATTTATACTGCAACTCTGAGCAGAATCAGTCACGAAGGCGGTGGTGATGCAGCTAAGCTGATCTCCCAGTGTCATATCTGAACACGCTAGTACTGTGCATGTGCGGGAGAACCGGCTTTGTGTTAACAGAGTGGAGAGGCAAACTTTGTTGCCATGGTGAATGGAAAAATACACACACACGCACACACACACACACACGCATACTGCTCACAGTTAATGGATTTTCAAGAAAGCTCTCAGGAGTACAAATGTTTTAGCTACGCCATTTAGAAGGTTTATCGACTAATAATGAGAAGAATTTAAAACAAGCATCTTATTTGTTGCAGGTCTGATCAAAGGTGAGGGCAGCGCAGTGGCTTGACGATGAGATTTGCTGCCTCACAGCTTCAGGGGTTGAGTTTGATTGCTGGCCCCGTCAGTTGGTGTGGTGACTCTGCACTTTCTCTCCATGGGTTTTCTCCAAGTACTACACCCTGGTCATTCTGCTGTGGTCTGGGCTGGCATGAACATCAGTGGCTGCATGTGTGAGTTTGCTGTGTGATGGACTGAATCCTGCTTTCCACTTCATATGGAAGCATTGCTGTGGTGGAAAAAATCAGGATGAAGGAATGAGTGCCGACTTATCAACACCACAGAAAGCACTGCTTTACGGAGAAGATGCATGGTATACTGAGGCAAACTGACTGAGGCCCAGAAATGTTATGCTAAAGCCCAAATAGTTCAAACCTTTATTTTTAAGGATAATTTCTAGTTTAATTATTCATTAGCTTCTTCACATCTACCTTCTTAGATGTTGTTTGTTGTGTAGGAAAAAGCTTAATTCCTAGAAAGAATAATGATATACAGGGGGTCCTCGGGTTACGACACAATTCCGTTTCTACAACAGTGATGTAACCCGAATTTTGGTGTAAGTTGAAACACAGTCTAGCCTAAGTCACTTACCTATCCTAACACATTTGCAAAATCATAATCGAAAACAAGGCTGGCACGGTGGCACAGTGGGTTGCGCTGCTGCCTCACAGTTATGAGACCTGGGTTTGCTTCCCGGGTCCTCCCTGCGTAGAGTTTGCATGGTCTCCTTGTGTCTGCGTGGGTTTCTTCCAGGTACTCTGGTTTCCTCCCACAGTCCAAAGACATGCTGGTTAGGAGTGTTGGCGATTCTAAATTGTGCTTGGTGTGTGTATGCCCTGCAATGGGCTGGCGCCCTGCCCGGTGTTTGTTTCCTGTGTTGGCTTGGATTGGCTCCAGCAGACCCCCGTGACCCTGTGTTAGGATATGGATGGATAGATAATCTAGAACATAAAAACACAACTAAGCCACAGGAAAAGGGCATAAATATACTGTACTGTAGTAACAGAAAAAATGAGAGTAAAAAAAAAAATCTTTACCTTTATTCCTTCTCATGTCTCAATTCTTTTAAGTTTTTATGGGAGTGAGCATTGTAAACTGGAAACGTTGTATGTGGAGACATTATAACCCGAGGACCCCCTGTATTGTGAACAGTTGGCACCGTTATTGTAGTGTTCGCGAACCCCAGAATCACCAAAAGAAGCCAAAATATACAAAACAGTCTGTTATCAAACAATACAACTACACTCTTAAAAGTCAAGGTGCCAAAGTGGTTCTCTAGAGCGATGCCACAGGGGAACCATTCTTGGTTTTATAAAGACCCATCCACATGAAGGTTGCAGAAAGAACCTTAATTTATTTAGATCCATGACAGATTCCATAAACAACCATGAATAACATTTGTGAAATGCCAGTGGGTTCACAATTTTTAAAGGACTCCTGCTGCAGAGCACAATTCAGACTAAGTTCTGGCTTTCTTGATCTGCTACATCCTGTGAGGTGGCCTACTATACACTCTTAAACATGCTGATTCTTTAACGGCATTTTATGGTTCTTTACTGGGTTATGCGGTTTAATTTCATTCTGGAACAGATTATTTGCATATGAACTTGGTTATTTGTGTTTTGAAAAAATTCCTAATATGTAAAAAAAAAAATGAAACCTTTAAAGTATGGCAAGTTACCTAGCAGGACACTAACAAATTAAGAAAGCATGGATTTAGTTTCCTACTGTACCTATGCAGCAAGAGTCCATTTAAAATCAAGAGCCACTGGTGTTTCACAAATCTGTGACCATCTATTCACAATATTTCTTGCTCCAAATAATATCATTTGGTTGTTTGCTGATAAGTGAATAGATCCCCACAAAGTGGTTTGAGTATGGGACAATGCCAAGAGATTTGACCTTAAAGAGGTAGGCGATTGCTGATATTGTTCAAAATTATTATTTGTACACAGAGTTTTGATCATATTTATCTTGAAGGATGTGTGCTATGTGTGATTATAAGGTGGATTACTTCCATTGCTTTGCACGTACTGAAGAAGAGTGGATATTAGGAATTAGGAATTAAACTCCATTCCTGGTCAAAATATATAAATAATTGAGTTTCCCCGGCTTTTTCAGCATTGCCTATCATCACCTAGAGGTGTACACCGTGAGATCAACTGATAGAGTCTAGAAGTTCTATTGATACAGCTCAAATCCTGTTAGAGCGAATACTGAAGTAATGACATTTTCAGAATAACAAATACTTTTTGTTGGCCTGAGCAAATGTTCTTAAAATATCATGTTAAATGAATTTCAATTTAATGAAATGTAAATTTCAGCATAACAGATCTTTTATCAACCAAAAATGGCTGCCGAAGGTAATAATACAATGCAAAAAATGCTTAATGCCACGCCTATATTTTTTGTCTCTGGAACCCTGCAACAGGCTGTCTCAAAGAAATAGACAGTCTGTTGTGAAATTTCTGGTCTCTGGCAGTCTCGGCGAGAGTGTAGGAGCAACATCATAAAGACGGCCGAATTCTTAGTCAGTGCTCCACATAGCATCCCTATGGTTAGTTGTGTCATGAACAGATATTGTACTGTTTCTTAGCAGTTCTCAAAGTTTTCTTGGAGATGAAGAAAAAAATGATAAACAGCGTCAGTTAACGTTAAAAGAAACATTAACAATCATGCAAAAAGTTTATTCCGGAATGAAGAAGAATGACATGGTGAAAGCATTCAGAGTCACACTTTCATCTTCATCTAACATCTTATTTTCATTCTGTATTCATACCTGCATTTCTGTAAAAAATAAAGTTACATCTAACATCTCACTTTCAAATAAAATTTTTTTGCAGTTTAAGATATGCTGTTTTTTATACAGGTATTGTCAAGCTTGGGTCACAGAATTGCATGAGAGACAGGAGGGTGAGTCCATATTTCCAAGGAAAATACAGGTACTTTATTACTGTATAAAGAAAACAGACACAGTCTCAAGACTTCATTCAAAATAGGAGCTATTACTTCAGCACGCAAGCACACGAGTAATCAGAGCTGTTTTTGCGCCACTGCCATTTGAGATGGTGAATCACTGGCAACTCCGGGACACAATAGAATACTTAGTTTGCCCATATCCGTTATAACAAAATTTCCATTATAACAAAATATTTTTATGGTCCCATGAGTTTTGTTACAATTGGAATTTTACCTGTGTCTGTTTCATCACCAGTCCAATGTCAGTTTTAAAATATGCTTATTACAACCTTAATAATAAAACTGGTCATGAGGTAATACCACTCCACCCTCGGAATTAATTCTTTGCAGAGCCGTTTTGTAACCAGTGGTCTTTCTGCAATCCAGATGAGCAAGCTTACAGATATTTCTTAAGTTGTTAATAAATGTAGGAATGCTCTAACAGAGAAATCACAGCGCTCAAAGGACATTTAATTTAACAGCATTAGTTCACTTATCTAAAAAAGCAATAGAGATGATCATCTATTATCTAGTGTAATTCTTTCCATAATATTACAGAAATTAAATATGCATGCATTTTTAAATTTCCCTGTGACCATAATGTTTACGTATCTTTTCTGAAACAAACAATAAACAGTGATATAATTTAATATGACATACAAGAGAATTGACTGGAAGAAGTACAAATGTATTCAGATTCATTTTAAATCCTGAAACCCTATGAAATGCATCCAATAGAACTGGTAATGAGGAGTTTATAACCATAATGTCAATGTCAATTTATTTATATAGCACATTTAAAACAACATATGAATGCTGTGGCCAAAGTGCTTTACAATAAAAGAATAAAAGAAAAACATACAATTAACATGAACAACATAAATAGAAATAAAATAAATGAACATAAATAAAATAAATAATAAACAGAAGTAATGTTATATAATCACAATGAGGAAACTATCAGTATTACTGAAGGTCACGGCAAGCAAGGGAATAGAAATGAGTCTTTAATCTTATTTTGAACAGTTCAATTGTAGACGACTCCTTTATGTGATGAGGTAAAGAGTTCCACAGGAGAGGAGCAGCAGCTGTAAAAGCCCCGTCTGTCCCCCTTAGTTTGACACTTGGTATGAGGGACGACAAGAGACAACTGACCAGAAGATCTAAGCACTCTGGATGGCTGGTGTAAAGCACACAATTCAGATAAATAGGCAGGAGCAAGCCCATGTAAAGATTTAAAAACTACCAATAAGATTTTAAAATCAATTTGAAAACTGACAGGCAGCCAGTGTAAAGAAGCAACTATTGGAGAAGCAGAATCAGACTTTCTTGCCCCAAACAGAAAGCGAGCGGCAGCATTTTGGACCAACTGTAACCTGCGTATCACGGATTTGCTAATCCCAGAATACAGTGAGTTGCAGTAATCAAGGCAAGAAAAATAAAAGCATGAGTAGCTTTCTCCAGATCCCTAGAAGATAAAAAGGCTTGATCGTACCTAAAAGACGAAGCTCTAAAAAGCAACTCTTGACTACAGAATTAATCTGTTTCTCAAAAGAGAGTTTACTGTCAAAAATAACACCAAGATTGTGGACTTGAGGTTTGCAAAAGACAGACAAAGAGCCAAGAAGTCCAAGACCAGTTTGGGCTTTAGCTGATGGACCCACTATAAGCACCTCTGTTTTATTTTGATTTAGATTAAGAAAATTATTAGCCATCCAGGATCTTAGTTGAGAAAGACGGTTGTGCAGTTGATTCATCGCAGAGTTACAGATGGGAATATAAACCTGAGTATCATCAGCATAGCAGTGAAAAGAAATGTTAAATTTCCTAAAAATAGCTCCAATAGGGTAAAGGTATATAGAGAATAAGATAGGACCCAAAATGGATCCCTGAGGAACACCACATTTAAGAGGAGCAACAGACAAAAAAGAGGAATTTAAAGTCCCTGAAAAGTGTCTACCAGTTAGAAATGACCTGAACCAGTTAAGAGCAGCCCCTTTAAGCCCAACAAGATGTTCAACAGCAATATCTCGTGGTCAATAGCGTCAAAGGCAGTGGACAGGTCAAGGAGGAGAAGGACTACCGCGTCACCTGAGTCAGTAATAATAGAGATATCATTGAATACTTTCAGGAGGGCCGTTTCAACACCATGATAACGCCTAAAGCCAGATTGGTAGATCTCAAATAAATTATTGGAGTTGAGGTGATCAACCAATTGATTATAAATAATTCTTTCTAATATTTTAGCCAGAAATGGCAATTGGGAAATCAGGCGAAAATTGGCTAAAACTCCAGGATCTGATTCTGCCTTTTTTAGACAGGGATGCACTGCAGCATGTTTAAAAAATGAGGGCACAGATCCCTCACCAATAGAACTATTGATAATGGCTAGTAAAGATGGGCCCAAAACATCAAAGGCTTCCACTATGAGGTGTGGTGGTACAATATCAAGAGGTTACAGAGCTGGTTTAAGGGTGTTGGTAGTTCTTTTTAACTGTGAAAGTGAGACAAGATCAAAAGATTCCCAGACAATACCATGATTAACAGTAGGAAGTTCATAGTCAGTTTGAACAATACCACAGAGGATTGTATCAGTTTTACTCACAAAGAATGAAAGAAACTGCTCACATGAATGAACAATGCTATTTGATTCCATCACAGAATGAG
The DNA here is from genome assembly GCF_016835505.1 of Polypterus senegalus. Classification (NCBI taxonomy): domain Eukaryota; kingdom Metazoa; phylum Chordata; class Cladistia; order Polypteriformes; family Polypteridae; genus Polypterus; species Polypterus senegalus. The sequence continues at coordinate 42,042,813 of NC_053154.1, forward strand.
GGTGAATGGCCACAGTAATTGAATTAAATAAGACCCTAGGATTCTTAGAATGACGGGAAACTAAATCAGCAAAGAAATCATGTTTAGCTTTCTTAACTGCAGCATGGAAGTGGAATAGAGAAGACCTAAAATCTGATTAGAAGCAATCAGTCCTTGTTTTTTCCAACATCATTCCACAGTTCGACAGGCGCGGCACAGCAATCGCGTAGTTTCAATTAGCCAGGGAGCAGGTCTTCCCTTATTACTGTGTATCTTGAGCGGAGCAATTGAGTCTAAAACCGTTTTACAAGAAGAATTAAATTCTAAGACAGAATCATCAATACCATCATATTGGTCATGCACATCAAGACTAGAGAATATGGTATTAAAATTGGATATAATAGAAGAATTTAAAAAGCGAGAACAGCGTGGAGCACAGCTAGTAGTCGGGACATCAACAGTAATATTCAAATCCATCATTATAGAAAAGTGATCAGTAAAAGAAACATCACATAAATCAATATTATTAACTGAAATATCACGTGTAAGAACGAGATCAAGGGTGTGAACGAGAGAGTGAGTTGGCATATTAATATGCTGGATAAAATCAAATGAGTCCAATAGTGATAAACGGTCATTAACCAAAGGTTTTGATTGACAACAAACGTGAATATTAAAATCACCAACAATAAATACTTTGTCATGGGAGAGGGTGATATCAGCCTGGAGATCAGAGAATTCAGAAATGAAGATATAATTACTTACAGGAGGTCTAAAATCACAGCAAACAACAAAGAAGGGGAGCTGCACACTTCGAAAAGTTGCAGTTCAAAGCTACTAAACAGACCCTTTGTAAGGCTCCGACACAAGAACATACCTTATAAACAGTGGCAATGCCCCCACCATGATGAGTCAGACAAGGAGAGTTTAAAAATGAATAGCCTGATGGTACCAAGTCGGTAAAACATGAAGAGTCACTATTTACAACCCAGGTCTCAGTGATGAAAAAGAAATCCAGTTTATTTGAGATAATAAAAGTTTTATTAGACACTGATCTCACATTCAAGAGAGCAGCCCTGATAGAAGTAGAAGAGCTCGCTGCGGGATGACCACGGGTGAGCGTGTGAAGATTAGCAGCGTTTACTCCCTGAGAGCACACCGTGGAAGAGTGATGCCGCCTTGAGACGGAGAAATTAAATCCGGTATCCAGCACCCATGGACCAGGGATGGAGTCCTGTGCAGGAGAATATGGGTCATAGACGACTCGCAGGCATCGGGAATCCAAGCTCTGGGACTTAAGTCGCGTTGTTTAACAGCAATACCGGCTCTTCTTTCACGGCGGCGGTGGCGGGTGCGTTTATGTCTCCGAGAGGCATTCAGCTTACTGATACAGGTGAACACCAGCGTCCAGGTGAAGAAGTCAGGAGATGAATAAAACAAAGGTGGAGGTTCACATAATATGGTGATGAAAATTGAGAGGAAAGCAAGCAAGAAAATATGTTAAGTAAAGAATCACAATCATAGGACAGCGGCCGCTGAGATAAACTAATACATAAAAATGAAGTTAAAACATAGATTAGCGAGATGAGCAGACAGCCAGCCACACCAGTTGGTGCCATCTTGAATCAAATCAAGATTCAAGATGAGTACCACATCATCAACACACAGGTACAGTTTTTGTTTAGACCAGCTCCTTAACATTCTCTTTATGTCTAACAGTTGGCAAATAAGGACATCTAAGAGTTCAACAGCAATTAGAAAAGCATTGGTAATAGCGGGCAGCTGTTGTTATAATTTGGAGTTTTCCTCAAAAGCAAAATGGTGTGAGGCCATCAAAAAAGTTATTCAAGCAGGGCCAGATGTTCACTGACCAGAAGAGTCTCGCCTTAGCCCTACCATGCCCAAAATACTACCTGCTGGCTTTAGCCAGATCAGGCCCAAAAGTGGGAAGTTAGCAAAATAACTATATTTATCTCTAAAATAAAACAAAAGCCCCCCCCAAGGAGGAGAGTCACTATTAACCTCCAGCTTGACCAAAAAAGTAAACAAAGAAACTTTATAAATCAAAGATTTATTACAAAAATATCTAAGGTACAAAGAACAGCTCAAACAAGTTGTTTAAAAGGCAATCCTAAATCAGACCACAAAAACCAAAAGATGAATATAACATACCTAAATACACATAATATCATGACAGCTGTCTTGTTCCATTCTCTGAGGTAAAATAGTTACAATTTATATATATTTTATATGAATAAAGGCTTCTGACCTGTAATGTATATTTGGTTGATCCAAGCACATATACAGTATAAGGTTCAAATCCAAAGTTGCACTGTACAGTCAAAAAGGGATTACCATGACACTCTATCAAAAGTTTGGTCTGCACCCAGAGATAAGAGGACCTGTGGAAGCTCAGATTCACAACGGGTATGCACTATATCAAACAAGGAACGCACTACAAAAAAATAAGATTATATGAAAATACCGACCTTTAACAAATCCACTTTGATCTTGTCACATTACCAAAGGGAGCGCTTTCTCTATTTTCTTGACCAGAATTTTCTTCAGGATCTTGGTATCATTATTTAGTAATGACATGGGTCTGCAAACAAGATCATGACTACAATTATAGACCCCTGTTATAGTGGTTTTGGTAAAAGTTTACCTTCTCTAGCTTCCTCGGCCATTGATATTAATGACTCTGTTAATTTAACAGACATCTTGAATAGCCATCTGGTTCTGAGATTTTCCTGCTTTGTAAATTACTTATAGCTAATTGAATGTTAATGAGTCTCCATGTGTTGTCCAGCTTTTCTACAATCAGCATGTCAACATGTTGCAGTTGTATTTTATGTAGGAACTAGCAAAATACCCGCACTTTGCAGTGGAGAAGTAGTGTGTTAAAGAAGGAAAGAAACAGAAAAGGAAACATTTTGAAAATAACGTAATATGATTGTCACTGTTATGAGTGTTGCTGTCATATATACTGTATATGTATGTGTCTATATGTGTGTGTATAGCTTTGGTCACTGAGTGCAAGGGAAAAATAATAAAATGTAGTCTATAAGTTATTAAACAGTAAAACATTAACGTTTTAATAAGTAAAGGTACATTGAGCACTACTGGAGTGGTTGCGGGTAAACTACATTTTAAAGACTGTGTAACACAACAGGTAAGTAACTAACAGCAGCTAAAATATATATGGATCATCTCTCGGTAGTAGATCCCTTTTGAAAGGCGCTACACGACGGCTGTGGTATAGAAATTACATTTTCTATGTGAACGTTCAAATTTGTGCCTCTGGTAATGTGCCTTACCGGCATTTAAAGAAAATTAGTTTTGTGTCCTCTGCATTGTTAAGAGAGAAAGGCTTTGGTTTGGGATAAAAGGAAAAAAGGTGTAAAGAAAGGAAAGTTGCCTTTTTCTTTTATATAGTATAGAGAGATGTGTTCGCTGACGTTATGATCGCCTTTTGAGGGACAGTCGCGGTGGGTCTTGTGTAGACTGGTGAGACGTCCCGCCATTAATCGGCTGTGATGGCACTGTCAGTCCTTCACTCCTGTGCGTGTCTTCATAATCCGAGCTGACAACCTGATAATCGTATACGTGCAAAAGAAAGTGTGAAGTGCCTTAATATTAGTTTGCCGCGGTGTAGAAAAGGGGTCCTGTGTTTGCACGTGTCTGGGCTATAGCGCAGGGGGAGGAAGAAAAAAATTAAAAGTGCTCACTTTGACTTAAGGCAGAAGCGCAGTCAGCGTCTCAAAGGCCGGCACAGCTATGCGCACGCCGGCTGCTTGAGTTTTGCAGGGCTGGAGACGCCACTTTATGCAGACACGTTCACATGATCAAAAGTCTCCGCGCTCTTTGGAGGTCATTCATATATACTGTATATATATAGCAAAATACCTGCGCCTCGCAGCTGAGAAGTAGTGTGTTAAAGAAGTAATGAAAAAGAAAAGGAAACATTTTAATAATAACGTAACATGATTGACATTGTCATGAGTGTTGCTGTCATATATATATATATGTACCAGACATTAAGCCCGTTACAATAACGAGCGCTAGGACAGTAGTCCATAAGCATTTGTATGAACAGTCTATATTAAACGGCAAGGGACATTGTATGTGGCTGTAATATGCGTCACTGTATTGTGTGCCTTTAATTTTCTCTCTCAGTAATACTGGTTTGTATTTCCATAAAATGCCTGTAATTTTCTCTGACAGTAATACAGTGGAACTGAAGTAATTTCCCCCATAGGATTGTATGTAAATACAATTAATCCGTTCCAGACCGTATGAACTGTATGTAAATATGCATTTTTTAAAGATTTTTAAGCACAAATATAGTTAATTATACCATTGAATGCACAGCGTAATAGTAAAAACCTTAAACAACAGAGAAAACTAACTCTGCAAGAGTTTGCGCTATAGCTTTGCGACCCGCTTCGCTAAAAACACTTTTTTTATTGAGTTTTAAGCACAGGGAAAAAAATGAACATTTGAAAAATCCGTAATTTAATAAACAACCAAGAAAAGTAACATTGCAACAATGCACGCGTGCGCCTGTGTGTGTGTGTGTACCTGTCTCTGTCGCGGGCCTGCGTGTGTGTGTGCGTGCGTGCGTGTCTGTCTTTGTGGTGGGCCTGCGTGTATGCGTGTGTGTGCGTGTCTCTCCCCCATGCGGGCCTGCCTGTGTGTGTGTGTGAGTGTGTCTCTTGTGCGTGCCTGCCTGCGTGTGTGTGTGTGTGCGTTTCTGTCTGTCTGTCTCTCGTGCACACGCACCTGTGTGTCTCTCTCTCTCTCTCTCTGCACACACAGGGAATGCACAGGAAGAGACTGAACACGTGCCGTGTGGCCCTGCGCAAGCGCACTTCACCAGAAGACACACACACGGACACCTAGATGCACACAGGGGTTTTATTAAAGGCATATATATACACACACACATAAACATATATATACATACTAGCAGAATACCCGCGCTTCGCAGCGGAGAAGTAGTGTGTAAAAGAAGTTATGAAAAAGAAAAGGAAACATTTTAAAAATAACATAACATGATTGTTAATGTAATTGTTTTGTCATTGATATGAGTGTTGTTGTCATATCTATTCTTAACAAATGAAAAGAAAAAATATATATATATTTATATAGCATATCTTTGCAAAACAAAAAGAAAGAAATAGAGCGTCACATACACGTCTTCTTTCCTCTGCCTATTAAGTAATAAATTAAATTGATTATAAATTATTAACTCAAAGTAAATGAAAAAAAAAATATCGGGAAAGAAACAGAAACCAGAACTTACCCCCACAGCATCCACCGCGCTTCTAGCGTTAGAGCCAAAAACGTGGTACACGCAGGTTGTGAGGTGTGACGCTAAGTAACGCTCCTGCTACAACAGATTATAGTTTTGTTATACTATAAACTATTTACAGGGATCAACAGTTTTGTGGAAGTTCATAACAAAAAAAAAATAAAATTATAGATAACATTTTACACTTTGCTATATGAGCAACTGTTGCTGGGGGTGCCAGAATCCATCAAGGAAGAAAAATAAAAAAAACATTATTTGTACAAAATCTTAATTTATTTAAAACGAATGACTCCCGCTCTTACGTGCAAGTCTGTGTGGATATTATGAACATCTGTTCCAAGTTCTATTTAAATTTGAAATAGAAGGAATTTTTATTTAGTCGATAGAAATGTCTTTGGTAGGAATGTAAGTTAAATGTAGGCATCATTGCATAAAGTTTTGGCTATCCAGCGCTTACATTATATATTCTGAAATATTCCAACACCGTCTTTATATACTCAGGTTTTGGGAAGCGCTGATCAATGTAATCGGTGTACCAGGAAATCATGCATTGACACAAGTTCCCCTTTGCTTGGAATTGAAACTGTGATTAAATGCATTATTTTTTTTAATGCGTTATGGAGCACATGCATCGAAGCTTCTCATCTGTGCGATTGTCGAGGCGTGCTGAGTTGCGCAGCAGCCTTACTTATGAATATGCTAAGCACATTCCTTCAGCCGCCACGCCTCCCACGGCGGCGAGCTGCCGCTATGGCCGTATACAGTACTGTATAGGAAGGAAGGTTCTAGTTATGACCGTCAGGTTTTGGGAAGCGCTGATCAATGTAATCGGTGTACCAGGAAATCATGCATTGACACAAGTTCCCCAATGTAACCTTTTTTTAATGCGTTATGGAGCACATGCATCGAAGCTTCTCATCTGTGCGATTGTCAATGTAACCTTTTGTAAGTAGTGCCTGGAGGATTCAGTGTATATGTCACTCGCTCGCTTCTTATTGTTTCGCTGCCTTCTCAATTATATACTGCATGTTTTCTTCAGCGCGTTTTGGAGCTCTTCCTGGTTTTCTACGTAGTGCGTTGACAGTCAGTTCACGTGATTACGTGGGAGGCGTGATGATGTCACAAGAAACTCCGCCCCCCACGGCTTTCCAGCTGAACTCCATTACAGCGTATGCAGAAAAATAGCTTCCAGTTATGACCCTTACGCGTAGAATTTCGAAATGAAATCTGCCCAACTTTTGTAAGTAAGCTGTAAGGAATGAGCCTGCCAAATTTCAGCCTTCTACCTACACAGGAAGTTGGAGAATTAGTGATGAGTGAGTGAGTGAATGAGTGAGTGAGTGAGTGAGTGAGTGAGTGAGTGAGTCAGTGAGTGAGTCAGTGAGTGAGTGAGTCAGTGAGGGCTTTGCCTTTTATTAGTATAGATACACACATGTATACAGTATATATACTGTCAGGGATGCCAGGGGCAACGACCCGGCCGGGACGCCGTGAGGGACCGGAAGAGGGTCAAGGCCCACCCTGGATCATGTGGGGGCCACCTTCCTGGTTGCTCTGGGGTGTGTCGGAAGCACCTGGAGCTCATCCGGGCCATGTATAAAAGGGGCCATCTCCCTTCATTCGAGGCTAGAGTCGGGTGGAAGAAGGACGAGGCACGAGAGGAGAGTGGAGGCGGCCCGAAGAAGAGGCATTTGTGGCCAGGACTGTGTTTGGGGTGTTTATTGCACTAGTGGACTGGGTCTGAGTGACAATACTTGTAAATAGTTTTGTAAATAAAATGTGTGGTGGTTTGATGAACAACATGTCCGCCTGTCTGTGTCGGCTCCACAATACATATACATCTACATATATATACACATGTATATATGTGCACAAAACCACGCTTTTATCAAGGCTTCCGTCGGGAAGTCTTTTGAAATGAAAATTTCCTCCAATCAGTCCTAGCAACGCGCTTTCTTCCGACTGTTACATTTTTGTAGCTCTGATGTGTGCATCAATGTAATCGGTGTACCACGAAATCATGCACTGACAGAAGTTTCCCTTTGCTTGGAATGGAAAGTGTGATTAAATGCATTATTTTTTAACGCGTTATGGAGCACATGCATCGAAGCTTCTCAGCTGTGCTTGTGCTAAGAAAAGGAAATATTTTTGTCAACGATTGTCAATGTAACTTTTTGTAAGTAGTGTCTGGAGAATTCAGAGTGTGTAGAAACTCTAGAGACAGCGTGTGTATTAACTTGTGGATTTTGGAAGTTGCTTTGGAAGACTGCGTTAGCTTCGGAGCTCAGCTCAGAGGTAATGAGGTGAATGGGAGGGGAGATGATGACGTGACTCCCCCACCCGCCTCAACTGTCAATCCCCCCCAAAGACAGTCTCTCGGAATTTGCATAAGCACAGCCCTTCATCAGTAATTTTAACTTAGTTACAAAGTGATCAAAACTCTCGTTTACATCCTGCGTCCTCTCATTAAACTTGTATCCCGCATTACCCGTGGGCATGACAAACGGCAGCGGCAGCCTGTCTATGAACTTCATTTAAACTTTAGGCTTACGCCGTGCTTTGTTTCCGAAGTAGCTGCACTCATGAATATGGTTCTATGTGTGACTCGCTCGCTTCTTATTTTTTCGCTGCCTTCTCAATTGTATAATGCATGTCTTCTTCAGCGCTTTTTGGAGCTCTTCCTTGTTTTCTACATATTGCGTTGACAGTCAGTTCACGTGATTACTGGGAGGCGTGATGATGTCACACGAAACTCCGCCCCCACGGCCATCGAACTCAACTCCATTACATTATATGGAGAAAAATAGGTTCCAGTTATGACCATTACGCGTAGAATTTCGAAATGAAGGCCTGCCAAATTTCAGCCTTCTACCTACACGGGAAGTTGGAGAATTAATGATGAGTCAGTGAGTGAGTCAGTGAGGGCTTTGCCTTTTATTAGTATAGATATACACACAGACACATATATATACATATATATACAGATCTACATATATATATATATATACTGTATATAGCAAAATCCCCGCACTTTGCAGAGACGAAAAACTGGTTTTAAATTTTTATTAAGAAGAAAAGAAAACCTTTTTAAACTGAGGGAAAATATATCAATAACTATCTGTTAAGAATCTCTTTGTATACCACATTGTCAGTTCAGCAGTCCGGTTGTAATATGACCAAGCTGTGCACTGAGATTACTTTTGAGAATGCAACATATTTGTCCAGGAGGAAAGCAATGTTGCCTCAAATCAATGGCAACCTTTTGTAGGGTGTGTCCCTGAGACTTATTAATTGTCATCGCGAAGCAGAGCCTTACTGGAAATTTGAGGCATTTCAATTGAAATGGGAGATCAGAGGGTATAACGGTGATGTGAGGAATACATTCAGAGTGTTGCGCTCTGCTGTTTGTTTGTGTAGCTGCCTTCACACAGCTTCTCCACTGCTTTATAAACGAACGCCATATAAGGCCGTCGTTTCTCCTTGCTTTGTGGTTCTGTACTGTTTTATTGTTCATTTATTACAATTGTTATAGTTATTGTGTAGCTATTAGAGACTTACTTTACTGTTCAGGTACCCATTTCCGTTATTTAATCCGTGGCTTCTACACTATTTTATGTTCGTTTATTATGATTATAGATATTTATTGATTTCCTTCTTTAGCTGACTACATGATCATATAAGGCGCTCTGCTGGTTTTTTGTGAAGCAGCCATTACACAGCTTCTCCGCTGTTTTATAAACGAACGACATACTGTGGTGTGAAAAACTATTTGCCCCCTTCCTGATTTCTTATTCTTTTGCATGTTTGTCACACAAAATGTTTCTGATCATCAAACACATTGAACCATTAGTCAAATATAACACAAGTAAACACAAAATGCAGTTTTTAAATGATGGTTTTTATTATTTAGGGAGAAAAAAAAATCCAAACCTACATGGCCCTGTGTGTGAAAAAGTAATTGCCCCCTTGTTAAAAAATAACCTAACTGTGGTGTATCACACCTGAGTTCAATTTCCGTAGCCACCCCCAGGCCTGATTACTGCCACACCTGTTTCAATCAAGAAATCACTTAAATAGGAGCTGCCTGACACAGAGAAGTAGACCAAAAGCACCTCAAAAGCTAGACATCATGCCAAGATCCAAAGAAATTCAGGAACAAATGAGAACAGAAGTAATTGAGATCTATCAGTCTGGTAAAGGTTATAAAGCCATTTCTAAAGCTTTGGGACTCCAGCGAACCACAGTGAGAGCCATTATCCACAAATGGCAAAAACATGGAACAGTGGTGAACCTTCCCAGGAGTGGCCGGCCGACCAAAATTACCCCAAGAGCGCAGAGACGACTCATCCGAGAGGTCACAAAAGACCCAGGACAACGTCTAAAGCACTGCAGGCCTCACTTGCCTCAATTAAGGTCAGTGTTCACGACTCCACCATAAGAAAGAGACTGGGCAAAACGGCCTGCATGGCAGATTTCCAAGACACAAACCACTGTTAAGCAAAAAGAACACTAGGGCTCGTCTCAATTTTGCTAAGAAACATCTCAATGATTGCCAAGACTTTTGGGAAAATACCTTGTTGGCTGATGAGACAAAAGTTGAAGTTTTTGGAAGGCAAATGTCCCGTTACATCTGGCGTAAAAGGAACACAGCATTTCAGAAAAAGAACATCATACCAACAGTAAAATATGGTGGTGGTAGTGTGATGGTCTGGGGTTGTTTTGCTGCTTCAGGACCTGGATGGCTTGCTGTGATAGATGGAACCATGAATTCTACTGTCTACCAAAAAATCCTGAAGGAGAATGTCCGGCCATCTGTTCGTCAACTCAAGCTGAAGCGATCTTGGGTGCTGCAACAGGACAATGACCCAAAACACACCAGCAAATCCACCTCTGAATGGCTGAAGAAAAACAAAATGAAGACTTTGGAGTGGCCTAGTCAAAGTCCTGACCTGAATCCAATTGAGATGCTATGGCATGACCTTAAAAAGGCGGTTCATGCTAGAAAACCCTCAAATAAAGCTGAATTACAATTCTGCAAAGATGAGTGGACCAAAATTCCTCCAGAGCGCTGTAAAAGACTCATTGCAAGTTATCGCAAACGCTTGATTGCAGTTATTGCTGCTAAGGGTGGCCCAACCAGTTATTAGGTTCAGGGGGCATTTACTTTTTTTTTTTTTTATTTACTAAGGGCCATATAGGTTTGGATTTTTTTTTCTCCCTAAATAATAAAAAACATCATTTAAAAACTGCATTTTGTGTTTACTTGTGTTATATTTGACTAATGGTTAAATGTGTTTGATGATCAGAAACATTTTGTGTGACAAACATGCAAAAGAATAAGAAATCAGGAAGGGGGCAAATAGTTTTTCACACCACTGTATAAGGCCATACTTTTTCCTTGCTTTGCCAAGGAAGCTGCCTTTTTATTTAATCCACGGGTTCTCCGTTGTTTTATTGTTCGTTTATTACGATTATTATAGTTCTCTTTATATATCACGTTGTCAGTTCAGCACTCTGGTTGTAATATGATGAAGCTGTGCAAGCTCACTCTTGAGAATGCAACATATAGTTGTCCAGGAGAAAAGCAATCTTGCCTGAAATCAATGGCAACCTTTTGTTAGGTCTGTCCCTGAGGCTCATTACTTCTCATTGCGAAGCAGAGCCTTACTGGAAATTGGAGGCATCTGAATTGAAATGGGAGATCAGAGGGTGTAACAGGGAAACAAGGAATACATTGAGTGTGGAGAAACTCTAGAGACAGCGTGTGTATTAACTTGTGGATTTTTCTGTGAGTATTTGGTGGCAGTGTGACAAAGTTGCTTCCGCAAGACCATGTTAGCTGTGGAGCTCAGCTCGGAGCATATTCTTTTGCCACCTTGTCAATTGTGTAATGCGTTTCTTGAACAGTTTTGTTGCATGGAAGTGATCACTCGTACTGCGTTCAGTCAGTTCACGTGAGCTGCTCTCTTGTGTGATGTTGCGATGTCCACGGCTTTATTTAATGTTAGCTAAGACCCGGCACTTAAAAGTTTCTCGCTAAAGCAATTTTAACTCCGTTACAAAGTGATCCAAAGTCTCGTTTATACCTCGTGTCTTCTCATTAAACTTGTATCTCACGAATAAAGTATTCGTCGAAGGCATGACAAACGGCAGAGGGAGCTTGTCTATGAACTTAATTTAAACTTACAGTTTACACCGTGCTTTGTTTCCGCAGTAGCTGCACTTATGAGTAAGCTTGTATGCGTTTTTGTTCAGCGCTCTTTGGGAGCTCTTCCTTCTTTTCTATGTACTGCGTTCACAGTCAGTTCATGTGATTACGTGGGAGGCGTGATGATGTGACACGCAGCTCCGCCCCCCACGGCCATCGAGCTAAAGTCCATTACAGTATATGGAGAAAAATAGGTTCCAGTTATGACCATTACGCAGAGAATTTTGAAATGAAACCTGCCTAATTTTTGTAAGTAAGCTGTAAGGAATGAGCCTGCCAAATTTCAGCCTTCAACCTACACGGGAAGTTGGAGAATTAGTGATGAGTCAGTCAGTCAGTCAGTGAGGGCTTTGCCTTTTATTAGTATAGATATACACATATTGTAATGACCCGGCAGTCAGCGTTAACAGCATGGTGCATTATGGGTATTTCGTTAGAGTTTACTTTTTGTGTTAATTAAGCAAGGCAATCGATTTCTTTTGCACTATAAATGTTATATGTGTTTATGTTTCAGTTAGTTGGGTGAGCTTGGGTCATTTGCAGCCCAATTATGTAAAAGTGTAACAGTTACCATTATGGAGAAAGATGTCTTGATGAATGACCTTGGCTATGGCCTTGCATGTATTAAGCTTTGTTTTTGACTCTCTGCTCTAATAAAGAGGTAAAAAAGGTCAGAGCTGTGTCTTGCTAGATATTCCATCTATGCAATTATTTATGGAGACACTCGGGGTCGTGTGTATGGGACACGAGTGTTCGCCTGCTTAATGAGCTAGGTACAGCTGCGTGTATGGCGCTGACATTCTGCTAGCCGATAGCTTGGGGGAAGTGCGCAGCAAAGTTCAGCTCCGAGATTTATATATACATATCTACATATATACATATAAACATATATTTACACATACATATATACAGTATATACACACATATATCCACATATATATTGTAATAATAATATGCCAAAGACATCATAAAGGTTTGGGGCAGCCACCCATATATTGTTTTTCCCAGCTGCAAAAGGGTTTGCTGTATCGTAAATCTCAAGTGCATTTTCCAGAGTCCAAACTAGAACTGGCTATAGTAGCCCAAGATTGAGGCTTTAAAGGCCTGGAGAGGAACTGATGTCATCAAATGGCCGGAACCAGAAGTGACATCAGCAAAGGGGCCAGCTTCGGAAGTGACGTCAGCAAAGGGGCCGGCTTTGGAAGCGATGTCAGCAAAGGGGCCTGCTTCGGAAGTGACATCTTCTGAGGCGCTGGAACCGTGCAGGATTTCCGGGGAAAGGTCAAAGAGAACTGAGAAAGACAGTCAGCGCACTCCGCCACCCCCTGGTCAGATGTTTCATTACACTTACTCAGGCCCTTTAGCTGCCTCCTACTCGCAAGTGTGTGACAATATACAAATATACATATATATAGATATATATATATATATACATATCTACATATATACACATATACATACACACACATATATATATATATACATACACATACACACATACATACATATATATATATACACACACATACATACATATATACACACATACATACATACACATATATACATATCTACATATATATATATACACATATATATTGTCATAACAACGAGTCCAAGACGTTATTAAGGTTTGGGGCAGCCACCCGTATATTGTTTTTCCCAGTTGCAAAAGGGTTTTCTTTATCAAATAAACGATGTGCATATCACAGAGTCCAAAACAGAACTGCTATAGTAGCCTAAGATGGAGGCTTTAAAAGTCTTGAGAGGAACTGATGTCATCAAAGGGACCGGAACCAGAAGTGACGTCATCAAAGGGGCCGGCTTCGGAAGTGACGTCATCAAAGGGGCCGGCTTCGGACGTGACGTCATCAAGGGGGCCGGCTTCGGAAGTGACGTCTTCAGAGGCGCCAGAATCTTGCAGAATTTCCCGGGAAAGGTCTGTAGGGAACTGAGAAAGACAGTCAGCGCACTCCGCCACCCCCTGGTTGAATGTTTTATTACAATTACTTGAGCCCTTCAGCTCTCCATCAACTGCAAGATGCTATCCTATCAATATGGGCCAGCATTTCTAAAGAATGCTTTCAGCACCTTGTTGAATCAATGCCACGTAGAATTAAGGCAGTTCTGAAGGCAAAAGGGGGTCAAACACCGTATTAGTATGGTGTTCCTAATAATTCTTTAGGTGAGTGTATATATATATATATATATATATATATGTGTATGTGTGTGTGTGTGTGTATATATATATATATATTCGTATATATATATATATATATATATATTGTGGTGGGTTGCCGGCATTTTACTCCAGCTTTCACCCCCAGGCCGCCAGGAGGAGCTCTCCCGAGAGCATATACGGGCCCCGAATTCCAGCTGGGGCTCATGGACTATGTAGTTTTTATACACAGCCCTGCTGGATACCTTGGGGGCCACTGGGAGTCGCTGTCGGAAAGTCAATGGACTCATTTGTGTACCATGACCCGGAAGTTCGTCACAGGAAGACCGATGGGCTTCCGGGGTGAAGAAAAGTAGTGTTTACCCTGACCCGGAAGGAATAAGGACTTGTGGAACTGTTGGACAGAAACTTCCGGGTAAGGAGGAATAAAAGGACTTTGGGAACTCCCAGACAACGAGCTGAGCTGGGTGGTAGGAGGGCAACGCATCTGGGAGTGGAGGATTGTGATTATTATTGGATTATTGTGATTTATGAATATAGTGGAGTGGAGGGTGCTTGGTGCACATTATTATAATAAATATAATTATTGTGGCAATTTTACCAGGTGTTTTGCGTGGTACCTGAGGGTTCAAGGGAGCGCTACTGCCCCCTACTGCGACAATATATATACAGTATATATTGTCACGCATGCGCGACTAGGAGACCGCGGATGGATCTTACAACTCATCGAAGGACGTTCGCCGGCGGGGAATGGCGGGGTACTAACCTTGTTTCTTTGTTGTCCAGGACTAAAGACACTCCGCTATAAGACTTGCCCGCAGTACGTTCACTTCCGCCCTTCCTCCGCCATCTTCTATGACGTCAGCAGTCCCATCATCCATCACGACTCCTTCCCAGCTTTCCTGCACTTCCGGCTCCTCCCATATAAAAATGGCCACCGACGCCTGGTATGGCGTTGCACATGGATGTATTTTTTCTTGTGTTTGACCATATATTTCTTTGTTGCAAAAGTCTGGAGTGTCGACAATATAAGGGGCCGGAAAACCCCAAACCTTTTTGTTGTCTCCTACTGAGTCATATATATATATATATATATATATATATATATATATATTTTATATATATATATATATATATATATATATATATATATATATATATATATATATATATATAAACTGCTCAAAAAATTAAAGGAACACTTTGAAAACACATCAGATCTCAATGGGAAAAAGAAATCCTCCTGGATATCTATACTGATATAGACTGGGTAATGTGTTAGGAACGAAAGGATGCCACATCGTTTGATGGAAATGAAAATGATCAACCTACAGAGCCCTGAATTCAAAGACGCCCCAAAAATCAGAGTGAAAAATTATGTGGCAGGCTAGTCCATTTTGCCAAAATTTAATTGCAGCAACTCCAAATTGTACGCAGCACTTTGTATGGCCCCTGTGTTCTTGTATACATGCCTGACAACATCGGTGCATGCTTCTAATGAGATGACAGATGGTGTTGTGGGGATCTCCTCCCAGATCTGGACCAGGGCATCACTGAGCTCCTGGACAGTCTGAGGTGCAACCTGGTGGCATTGGATGGACCAAAACATAATGTCCCAGAGGTGTTCTATTGGATTTAGGTCAGGAAAGTGTGGTGGCCAGTCAATGGTATCAATTCCTTCATCCTCCAGGAACTGCCTGCATACTCTCACCACATGAGGCCAGGAATTGTCGTGCACCAGGAGCCACTGTACCAGCATAGGGTCTGACAATGGGTCCAAGGATTTCATCCTGATACCTAATGGCAGCCAAGGTGCCTTTGTCAAGCCTGTAGCGGTCTGTGTGACCCTCCATGGATATGCCTCCCCAGACAATCATTAACCCACCACCAAACTGCTCATGCTGAATGATGTTACAGGCAGCATAATGTTCTCCATGGCTTCTCCAGACCCTTTCACTTCTGTCACGTGCTCAGGGTGAACCTGCTCTCATCTGTAAAAGCACAGGGCACCAGTGGTGCATCTGCCAATTCTGGTATTCTATGGCGAATGCCAATCGAGCTGCATGCTGCTGGGCAGTGAGCTCAGGGCCCATTAGAGGACATGGGGCCCTTGGGTCACCCTCATGAAGTCTTTCTGGTTGTTTGGTCAGAGACATTCACACCAGTGGCCTGCTGGAGGTCATTTTGTAGGGCTCTGGCAGTGCTCATCCTGTTCCTCCTTGCCCAAAGGAGCAGATACTGGTCCTGCTGATGGGTTATGGACCTTCTATGGCCCTCTCCAGCTCTCCTAGAGTAACTGCTTGTCTCCTAGAATCTCCTCCATGCCCTTGAGACTGTGCAGGGAGACACAGCAAACCTTCTGGCAATGACACGTATTGATGTGCCATCCTGGAGAAGTTGGACTACCTGTGCAACCTCTGTAGGGTCCAGGTATCGCCTCATGCTACCAGTAGTGACACTGACTGTAGCCAAATGCAAAACTAGTGAAGAAACAGTCAGAAAAGATGAGGAGGGAAAAATGTCAGTGGCCTCCACCTGTTAAACCATTCCTGTTTTGGGGGTCATCTCATTGTTGCCCCTCTAGTGCATCTGTTGTTAATTTCATTACCACAGCAGCTGAAACTGATTAGCAACCCCCTCTGCTACTTAACTGACCAGATTAATATCCCATAAGTTTCATTGACTTTATGCTATACTCTGATTAAAAAGTGTTCCTTTAATTCTTTTGAGCAGTATATATCTGTGTGTGTGTATTTATACTGTATGTATATATATATATATATATATATATATATATATATATATATATATAAAAAACCCGCACTTTGCAGCGGAGAAGTAGTGTGTTAAAGAAGTTATGAAAAAGAAAAGGAAACATTTTGAAAATAACGTAACATGATTGTCAATGTAATTGTTATGAGTGTTGCTGTCATCAAGGATTTGATTATCATTATTTTTTTCAATCAGGTTCGTATTTGTAGGATGTGTTGTGTTCAAGTTACATTCCGTGTTTGTCAATCGTTGTAAAGATGACAGGTTTCATTCGATTTGTTTCTTACTGCATCAATAAACAGCTCGTCTTCTTCTTTATCTGAGACGTGACAAACTGCATGCACAGGTTTTTTTTACACTGTCTTCCTTTAGCTGGACATTGACTTTTTCCACCGTGTGCTTTGTTTCCGCAGTACCTGCACTTATGAATATGCTTGTATGCGTCACTCGCTTCATATTCTTTTGCTGCCTTCTCAATTGTGTAATGCGTTTTTTGTTCAGCGCTCTTTGAAGCTCTTGCTTGTTGTCTGCGTACTGCGTTCACAGTCAATTCACGCATCGAAGGTTCTCAGCTGTGCTTGTGCTATCTCCTGCGATGTTGCGATGTTGAGGGTAGCTCAGCCTTCACCAGCAATTTTAACTCCGTTACAAAGTGATCAAAAGTCTCGTTTATACCCTGCGTCTTCTCATTAAACTTGTAACAGGCGAATATCGTATTAGTTGTAGGCATGACAAACGCCAGCGACAACCTGCCTGTGAACTTAATTTAAACTTTAGGTTTACACCGTGCTTTGTTCCCACAGTAGCTGCACTTATGAATATGCTTGTATGCATCACTCGCTTCATATTCTTTTGCTGCCTTCTGAATTGTGTAATGCGTTTTTTGAGCAGGTTTCATTCATCGAAGTGATCACTACCCAAATCGGTACTCGTGAATCTAAGAAGTTTAACAAACATTCCCGGTATTAAGTTGTGGATTTGCCTGGGAATATTTAGCAGCAGCGTGTCTATGAACATAATTTAAACTTAAGCTTTACACCTTACTTTCCTATTGAATTGTGTGCAAAGGCTTGTTCAGCGTCAGAGGGTTGTGCGTTTCCTACTGCATCAATAAGCAGCTCGTCTTCCTCTTTATCTGAGACATCACACACTGCATGCACGGGTTTACCTTTCCCAGTCCTGCAAAGTCAGTTCACGTGATCCGCTCAGAGTACATGCATCATAGGTCCTCAGCTGTGCTTGTGCTATGTCGTGCGATCTTGCGATGTCCACGGCTTTATTTAATGTTAGCTCAGACCCGCCAATACGTCTACTCATTAAACTTTTATTAGTATAGATTTGTTAATATAAGCCTCTCCTGCACACCACACTGTACCTATCGAATCTCATAAGGTTACTTAATACAGTATATTAGTTATTTCTTTGTGTTAATTAACTTTATTTTCACATAAAAACTGCATTTCCTTTTTAAGTATTTTTATTGTGCCTAAGGTGGTAAACCCGTGGGTCAAAAAAGACAAATTTAGAATGTAGCTTTATAAAAACGTAAGCAGGTGATGTACTCTGCAAGTTGGCTAGTCTACTTACACACGAGGGTCTGAAAACCAGGAAATCAAAAGTGTCTGTAAGCAAAACCAAAATTGTTAAACGTGTTCATCTCCACATGGCAAAAAAGACATCATTCAGAAGGTCATGAAACATGAGGAGAGAGTAAAGGAGTTAAGGAAAAGGGGATTAAAAGGTGACATGATTGAAGTTTTAAAAATTCTGAAAGGAATTTGTACACTGGATCTCAGTTGTAAAATATTTGAAAGCTTTTTCTGCACACAGAGAACTACAGACACATGGAATAAATGACCACCCAGTAGGGCAAGAGAGTAGGACTCTAGGGACTTGATGGGATTTTGGACAAATCAGATGGACAGGACTGGCGAGCTCTGTTGGCTGACTGGCCTGTTTTTGTTGGAAATTTTCTGAAGTTTGAAAAAGATTAAACTCTATTTATTATGACTGCTATGCAACTAATCTGCCTTTCAGTGGACTGGTGTCCAATCCAGGATCGTTTCCTGCCTTCTACATGAGTCTGAACTGGATTAAGCTAAGTCTCCTAATGGATGGATGGGATGGATGGATGGGTTTGTTGACTGACACAAAAGTCAACAGCAGAATTCCCTTAGCCAAGCATTGAGTTCCTACAGCTGTAGTGAGCTGCTTAGTCATTGTACAAATCACAACGTCATAGTTCTGAGAACGTCTCCCTTCATCTCTTTGTCATTACACACTGCTTATTGTCATCCAAGCATTTTTTTACATATTTGTTTCTTCTCCTTGACCCCCTCAATTTTTACTGTATGCCTTTTCTTCACTTATTGCATGTCAATGCATATATGTCTGTAATTAATTCATTATCATTGATTTTTTAAATGTACTTGCAGTTACTTTGATCTAGGAAAACCTTTTTATTATCAACAGACTTCTCTTTCAGGTTTGCAAAAAATAACTTTTCTTTTGGGAACCAGGCCTTGAAAGAGAACAACGTGTTTTAGCATATGTCAATCTAATTAGATTTCACCAACCACAAGGTGATCTGTTATGTAGAAAACTTGGGAGCGCTTGGTTGTTTGCCTTAATCGGTTTATTCTCTTGACATGAGCTAATTATACAACAGTCGTGGCTAATTAGGCATAGTTTGATTATCTACTTAATTATAGCATGGTAACGGAGCGCAGATTTCTCAATTAGCGACAGTAATTCTTCTGTTTCATGCTAAAACAATGAGAAAGGCCCTTTTCCACTGTTCCATTCAGCTAGGACTCAATAAGAAAATCATTTCTCTTTTAATTAATTTTATTAAAGTTACAATTACACTAAATCAAGCTAATAACAATTCAGTCATAAATACCATGTGCAACATTCCAGAAAATCAACTCACCTTAAAACATAACCAATACTTCACAGCCACTGCAGAGACCCTATAAACCTGCAATCAGAGCACCACATATAAATTAAAACATCAAAACAAGTCACAATGGAGGCACAGGGCTGGCTGCCCTGTTTTAGGTGAGCGTTAATTATATTCACAAGTTATATGTGGTGTACTACAGGGCTGCGGACCATTACTGTTTGTCACTTTACAAGCTTTTGCTTGGAGCTGTCATTAGAAAGCAGAACATTTGTTTTCATCCATATGCAGATGGCACTCGACTATAGCAGTAAAGGGTCCTTAATTAATGGCGTCTGTGAACAGTGGATGGATGAGAACTCCCTGTCTCTGAATACAGAAAAATCTCAAATGTTATTTATTGGGGACAATAATGCTGACCATAACAATATTCTTTACCTTTTTGACTCAGTTGGTCTAAATATTAGCTTTACTGAATCAGCATGCAGCTAAGGCTTTACCTTTGACACCGGCATGTTTGTTAAAACACACATTACAAAAATTTCTAAGGCCTTTTTCTTCCATCTTGACAATATTGTAAAACTAAGACAGTTTCTCAATATGGAAGATACTGAGAAATTAATTCATGCATTTATTTCTAGCAGGATTGACTACTGATCAGTTAATTCAAAATCCTGCAGCAAAAATCTTTACAAAAACTAGAAAGTCTGAACACATAACTCCAGTTCTCAAGTCATTAGATTGGCTTCCAGGCAAACTTAGAACCAATTTTAAAATCCCCCTTACTTTAAATGACCAAGGCCCTATTTAACTACCTGAACTTATCAGCCATTTAAAATCTAGAGCATACATTGAGATCTCAAGATGCTGGCAGACTTAAGATTCTAAGGATTAGTAAAATAGCACTGGAACACCAAGCTTTTAGTTACAGGGCCTCAAAGCTGTAGAGTTGTCTGCCTAATATTATAAGAGGTTCTCCTTTAGACTCAGCTTTTAAATCCTGGCTAAAGACTCACTACTTCAGTTTAGCATACCCTGAGTAGAGCTGCTGATTAACTGTGCATAATGCATCTCTGTTTGTTAGGCATTTGTACAAAAATATTAGTAACTAGCAAAATACCCACGCTTCGCAGCGGAGAAGAAGTGTGTTAAAGAAGTTATGAAAAAGAAAAGGAAACATTTTAAAAATAATGTAACATTTGCTTTCTATTCGTTTGCATAAGCACAGTCCTTCACCAGCAATTATTTAATGTTATCTCAGACCCGGCACTTAAAAGTTTCTGTCGCACTTTCGTTGAGTTTGTGCCAAACACTATTCGATCCCTGACCATCTCCCATTTCGTTTGCATAAGCACAGTCCTTCACCAGCAATTTTAACTTAGTTACAAAGTGATCAAAAGTCTTGTTTATACCCCGCGTCCTCTCATTAAATTTGTATCTCGTGAATATCATATTCGTCCTAGGCATGACAAATTCCAGCGGCAGCGTGTCTATGAACTTAATTTAAAGTTAAGGTTTACACCTTGCTTTCCTATTCATTTGCATAAGCACAGTCCTTCACCAGCAATTATTTAATGTTAGCTCAGACCAGACACTTAAAAGTTTCTCTCGCACTCTTGCTGAGTTTGTGCCAAACACTATTCTATCCCTGACCATCTTATCTTCATTTGTATAAGCACAGTCCTTCACCAGCAATTTTAACTCAGTTACAAAGTTATTAAAAGTCTTGTTTATACCCTGCGTCCTCTCATTAAACTTGTATCTCGCGAATATTGTATTCGTTGTAGGCATGACAAACGCCAGTGGCAGTGTGTCTATAAACTTAATTTAAACTTACGGTTTACACCGTGCTTTGTTTCCGCAGTAGCTGCACTTATGAATATGCTTGTATGCGTCACTCACTTCATATTCTTTTGCTGCCTTCTCAATTGTGTAATGCGTTTTTTGTTCATCTCTCTTTGGAACTCTTCCTTGTTCTCTGCGTACTGAGTTCACAGTCAGTTCACATGAGCCACGCTCTTGTGTGATCTTGTGATGTCCACGGCTTTATTTAATGTTAGCTAAGATCCGGCACTTAAAATTTTCTCTTTCACTTTCGCTGTGTTTGTGCCAAACACTAGACCATCTCATCTTCGTTTGCATAAGCACAGTCCTTCACCCGCAAATATTTACCTTATATGGGCAGGCACTCAATTACGTGGGAGGTGTGATGATGTGGGACGCAACTCCGCCTCACACGGCAACCGAGCTGCAGGCTATGGCCGTATATATGGTCGAAAGTAGGTTCCAGTTATGACTGTTACTCGTAGAATTTCGAAATGAAACCTGCTTAACTATTGTAAGGAAGCTGTAAGGAATGAGCCTTCCAAATTTCAGCCTTCTACCTACACGGGAAGTTGGAGAATTAGTGATGAGTCAGTGAGTGAGTGAGTGAGTGAGTGAGTGAGTGAGTCAGTCAGTCAGTCAGTCAGTCAGTCAGTCAGTCAGTCAGTCAGTCAGTGAGGGCTTTGCCTTTTATTAGTATAGATTCAATATTTATAAATTAGTAATACAATATTTATAAACTGTTTGTAACTCTTCTCTGTTTCTCTTCTCATTGAAGTACTATGACACTTGGTGCCGCAATTTTAAATGGTTTGTTTCTTGCCCTTGGGAAGAGATCTGAGATGCAGACAGCGTTGGCATGAAAAATGAAAAAAAAAAATTACATTTGAAAGCTGAGCAGGGGATGGGAGGCCATTTGGCCGAGGCCTCCAGGTCTGTGACTGTGTCCGACTCCGTCTTTGACTTTCTCCCTCACATGTTTATTTTGTCCAGGGATGATGCGGACTTGCATTTTGTCAACAGACAGATATAGTTAGGATCCTATCGGTGTTACTCAGAAGTTACTGTCTATACCATGTTTTTAACTTAATTTTGTATCTTGACATGTACTCATTATGTAATTGGTCACTTGTGAAGTTTGAAATTGCATTTTATTTGTTCACTGAGCCTGAACTCAGTGAAGACCACTATACAGAAAAAAAATTAAAGTGTCCTGACATAAATGAATTCTTGCCAAATTCTGGAAAGCTTTGCACTATTCCTCATAAGTATAATTCTGCCTTTCTAGTTTTAAACCATACCTGACATTGCTTTAACATTGAGTTAGGAGGATGAGTTAGGATTCTACCAGATAAGATACAGTAAGTCAACATGTCAGCACTGTAGCATAGAAACTTAAATAATCTTACCTTAGCTGCTGCTATGCTAAATAATGCTATTGGGGGAACAGGAGTAATTGAAAGTCAAATATTATCTGAAAATAAGAAAATAATCTCCCCAAAATATGTCCACACTACCACATTTTTATTTCAAAATGCAATGCTTTGTCTCCATTTTTTCCTTTTGTCCATATTAACCCAGCATTTTCAACCCATATAAATAAATATTTCAGAAACATCTTTTAACCAATCACAGTGAATGCAAGCTAGTCAACCAGAGGAAGAATTAATTCAGCACTGTTATGCAAATTCAGTTATCTATAACTATACATCTCTGTTTTAACTTTGTGACCATTCCGTCAGAGGCTGCTGTGATGGAGTTTTCCCTCTTCATGATGAGAAATAAAAGGCTCAATGGACAAGCTTCCTCCTGCCTGGTTCTTCAGGTTAATTCATTGTAAATATATATTTAATGTAACAATTTCTATCACAAGAGCTGGATACTCCTGAAAATGCTGCATCAACGTTGTGGTGTGGACGGGTGAAAACAGAGTTTTCCAAAACCGATACTCTAATCTGGCTGCTTCATGCTTATTTTACGGCCCTCCACTGACTGGATTCTGCTCTTTACGATGTCTCATTTATTGATTGGCATAGAAGAGTTGCTTTCTAAACAGCTTGTTGTGCTGTTTTCCTGTATGCATCTAAATTGTGTTTTGTACAATTTAAATACTGCCTACAAGTGCAAAAGGCAAATACTTTACTGGTCGTAACAATTTTGTGACAAATCCTGTGGCCGGCAGCGTTACTGTGGTAGTGGCTGTCAACTGAGCTACTTACAATGTTTATTACTTCATCTGTTCAGTAAAGAGGAGCTCTTTTGGCCAAAAAATAATAACAAGTGGATGGGTGTACAACAGAGCCAGGACAGAGAGATATGAAAACAAAATGCATTAAAGTGAATATATTGACACCTGCACGAGCACACACATTTATTTCTTTTCTCCATTGAGTTCATTTTACAAATGTTGTTTTGTACAATTATGCGCTCTGATGGCATATACTGCTTATAATCAATCCTCATGTGAATGCACACAATGTAGTATTTAAATGTGTTGCTTTGTCATTTGCAGTGTTTTGTTTTTTTTTTTTCATTTAATGGAAGACAACCATTGCCAGTTCGGAAGACTTTTCTTTTAACTGTAAATGACTGCATTAACGTGACACGGGGTAACTGACTGTGGTTCCTTTAATAATTTCCATCTTTTTCTATATTCCGTGAAGATGCTATCAGAGTTTTGTGCATGCTTGAAAGTGCATAAAACACAATAAAATCTATAACTTAAAAAGGACTTTTTGGACGATGTGTGCATGGCCAGTGTAGGTGAATGTCTATCTCTTAAGTGTTTCCGCTTGTTGTAGGGTGGACAGTAATTTTTGTAAATGACATGAAAACTCTAGTGTGGACAGAGATCGCTTTTGTTTAAAAGTGCTGGTATTAAATGAAAACTTGAAAGCATGGACGTGGCATGTACTGTATGCAGAACTGTATGTTCTAGTGTAGATGTCAATGGTAGAGTACAGATTTTGGGCAGGCTCATCTTTTTACAAACGCCTGTGACTTGTGCATGTTAAGGAAAGCTATAATATGATTGTCATTCACGGGAGTAGATGAGGGTAGTATAGGAGCTTTAGAGTGTTTGCCACATTGGTTCCAAATTTTAAGAGAATGAAGCACAAATAGATTACTAATAAATTGGTGGCAGTTGTTGATGAGTGGAGCACAAAGAAGAGCATAAGGAGAGTGACAAAGTGTGACATATAATATCATGGATGCTGGCTTGTAGATGTTTCCAAAGACTAAGGGCCAAAGGCAGCCTTAACAGGATCGGTCAAAGGTCAGGAGTCCAGAGCTAGGAGAGTTGGCCCTACACTACCACTGGTCCAAGATGTACATCAAGGATGCTGAAGTCCAGCAGCCTGCTAAGACAAAAGCCACCTGGCTGGCCCATCTATGCACATTGCACGTCAGGTTGTGTTGGTGTTATTTTGTCTCACTCATTTTGCTATACTTCTAGTTTAAGCATATTAGGGATAGTAAGTAATCTACAGGGGCAGCATGGTGGCGCAGTGGGTAGTGCTGCTGCCTCTCAGTTAGGAGACCCGGGTTCGCTTCCTGGGTCCACCCTCTGTGTAGTTTGCATGTTCTCCCCGTGGGTTTCCTCCCACAGCTATATAAATAAATGTTGTTGTTTAAATTGTCCCTAGTGGGTGTGTGTGTGTGCACCCTGCGGTGGGCTGGCGCTCTGCCTGGGGTTTGTTTCCTGCCTTGCACCCTGTGTTGGCTGGGATTGGCTCCAGCAGCCCCCATGACCCTGTGGTTAGGATATAGCAGGTTGGATAATGGATGGATGGAAGTAATCTATAATGCATGAATACAAATGTTAAATTCTGTTCTGCATGTTTTCGTTTGTAACAAGCTGTTTTTTATGAGGGGTTTAGTGGGGCTTTGGGACATTCTGTTCAGGTCTACGTTAAAAAAGAGTCTGAAAGTGACAGTAAAGTCACCCTAGGGCCCTTCTACAATAAGGGAACTGACACAAACTTGAAGAGGTGTTCCTTCCCAAAGCTACATAAGCAGGCACAGTGTCATTATGTTCTCCTTCCATCCATTGTCTTACGACATGTGTTCAGTACTGGTAACAAAGTTATAAAGCTGGAAGTTAGCTAATGTCATCCCACAAACTACTTTACAGTCATTTTTTTTAAAGGTGGCCTTTTCATGTTATAAATTACCAAAATTCAAGCAGCATTCTGTTACATACATAAGTCCTTCACTCTTCTTGGAACATAGGTAGATGATGACAGTTCCCAACTCTCCCTTGACCTGTTTTGCTGCCACCAGTTGCCCCTACCCAAGTCCCGTCAACTTGATATTGTCATCAAGGTTCCTTTTTTGGTCTACCTCATTTCCTCTTGCTTTAGAGGTTTCACAGAGAATGACTGACATGCAATGTCTGAAGCTAGTTTCCCAAGATGTGGCCAAGGCATCTTCTCCTTAGGATTTCCTCTTACTTGGGATGCTTCTGTCTTCTTTGCCACAGGACAGTGTTGCTGATGGTCATTGGCCAATGAATGTAAAGAACCCTTCGCAGGCGTTAGTTAAAAAACATCTGGATGTCTCTCATGGTGGTCTGGGTGGTCCTCCATGGCTCTGCCCCATACAGAAGTACCGACATTTGAAATAAAGAGATGTACCTGGCAGAGCTTCTAAAGTTTTGAGGGCTTCAGATGTTCTTTAGTTGGATGAAAACTGTTCTTGCCTTGGTGGCACCACACTGCCAAGGTACATGTAGGTTTCTACCACACCCAAGGGCTCTCCCTCCAGTCAGATTTCCTCTTCCTGGCCTGTGTTCACCTTCAGCACCTTTATCTTTTCTTTGTAGAAGTTAAGGCAAGTCTGGGCTGATGTTGAAAGTAGGTTGGGCAACTTCTCTTGCATCTATTGGTAAATATGACACAGGAGCACCTGATAAGTTCAGGTCATCGAGCTGCGTCAACATTGTCCATTTCATTCCATTTTGGTTGTATTTGGTCACTTTCCTCATGATCTAGTCGATGGCGACCAGAAACAAATACAGTGACAGAAGTAATAATAAATGTATTATTTACATTTATATAAAAACTACAAAAATCTGCAAACCCCTAGTCAGGTATATTTAAATGTACCATATCACACTGCAGATCTTTTAATACGTTTGTTTGCCCTGCTCCTTCTGATGCAGATCGGTGAATCAGTCGGCCTTACAGAATTTACTGACTTGGCTATAAATACTCACGGATGCCATGCTTTGGGCAGATCAGTAAGTCTGAGGTGTTGAGGTGCTGGCAACATGGAGAGGATTATGTTTTTTGATTTCACCAGTGCCTTCAATACCATCCAGCTTTCCCTGTTAAGGGGTAAATTCAGAGATATTCTGGTGGATGAGCCTATGGTGACCTGGGTAATGGACTCTCTGTCAGACAGACCACACTTTGTGAGACTCAAGGACTGTGTGAGCAACACTGGAGCACCACAAGAAACAGTCCTGTCTCCTTCTCTCTTCACTCTGTACACATGTGACCATAAATATAACACTGGATCATGTCACTTGCAGAAATGTTCAGATGATTCTGTACTTATGTGGTTTATTGATAAAGGGTATGAGACAGAGGGGAAGAGTCAAGTGGAGAACTTTGGGAATTACCTGCAGCAAAACATCAGCAAAACCAAGGAACTGCTTAGTGACTTTAGCTTAACCAAACAGCTTCTATGTCCAGTCACAATTCACACAGTGGATTTGCAGCATGGCGAATTACTGCAAGTACTTGGGTGTCCACAACTGGCTAGACTGGTCTTGTAGCACAGAGGAACTATTTACAGTGCATCCGGAAAGTATTCACAGCACATCACTTTTTCCACATTTTGTTATGTTACAGCCTTATTCCAAAATGGATTAAATTATTTTTTTTCCTCAGAATTCTACACATTCCCCATAATGACAATGTGAAAAAAGTTTACTTG
This sequence comes from Polypterus senegalus, assembly GCF_016835505.1. NCBI lineage: Eukaryota > Metazoa > Chordata > Cladistia > Polypteriformes > Polypteridae > Polypterus > Polypterus senegalus. The sequence continues at coordinate 42,069,934 of NC_053154.1, forward strand.
AGATTTTTGCAAATTTATTAAAAATAAAATAATTGAGATTTTGGCCTTTGCCATGAAGCTCAAAATTGAGCTCAGGTGCATCCTGTTTCAGGATTGTCTCGAGGCACAAATCTGGGGAAGGTTACAGAAAAATTTCTGCTGCTTTGAAGGTCCCAATGAGCACAGTGGCCTCCATCATCTGTAAGTGGAAGAAGTTCGAAACCATCAAGACTCTTCCTAGAGCTGGCTGGCCATCTAAACTGAGCGATCGGGGGAGAAGGGCCTTAGTCAGGGAGGTTACCAAGAACCCGATGGTCACTCTGTCAGAGCTCCAGAGGTCCTCTGTGGAGACAGGAGAACCTTCCAGAAGGACAACCATCTCTGCAGCAATCCACCAATCAGACCTGTATGGTAGAGTGGCCAGACGGAAGCCACTCCTTAGTAAAAGGCACATGGCAGCCCACCTGGAGTTTGCCAAAAGGCACCTGAAGGACTCTCAGACAACAAGAAACAAAATTCTCTGGTCTGATGAGACAAAGATTGAACTCTTTGGTGTGAATGCCAGGCGTCACGTTTGGAAGAAACCAGGCACCGCTCATCACCAGGCCAATACCATCCCTACAGTGAAGAATGGTATTGGCAGCATCATGCTGTGGGGATGTTTTTCAGCGGCAGGAACTGGGAGATTAATCAGGATAAAGGGAAAGATGACTGCAGTGATGTATAGAGACATCCTGGATGAAAACCTGCTCCAGAGCGCTCTTGACCTCAGACTGGGGCGACGGTTCATCTTTCAGCAGGACAACAACCCTAAGCACACAGCCAAGATATCAAAGGAGTGGCTTCAGGACAACTCTGTGAATGTCCTTGAGTTGCCCAGCCAGAGCCATGGGCAGTTATACGTTGCGTTGTCACGATGAAAGTCCAAACACAAAATCAAAATTCAATGCGATATTGACACAAACTTAATTCAAAAAATTGTTTTTACTGACGTTTACAGTAAAAGTGTAAGTTTAAAAAGTATTTGCGTGTTAATTTCAAAGCCAAACAGAATGAAAATGTATAACACAATGAATACCTCTAATGCAACATGAAACATCATTTTCTTTCAATTTATTACGTTTTACTATTTTTTAATATGGTAAATTACTTGCTGTAATGTAAAATAGTTGGTTCTGTTATGCATATGTTACAATTCCCATGAAAATAACAATCTGTTTAAATTATACATCCCCTTCCCCAAATGCAAGCAGCAGATCTGTGAAGTGGCTAGCACGTAGCGCCCACCAGGGGGTTGGCGAGCAAAGCGAGCAGGAGGCAGGGCCCCTAGTATGTGTATGCGTGTGTGTGATGTGTGTGTATATATATATATATTTAAAATGGATCACACAGAATATTTTCTAACATGATTTTTTTGAATAAGAGGTGAAATTCGAACTTTAATTTGTAAAATTGTGGCCTCTGTATTGGCATTACAAATCAACATCTTTCTTAAAGTATTAGAGAATGATATTGAGTCAAAACTTCTGACTTGATAAGTTAAGATAGCAGGTATCACGGTGAGGTGTTATAAAGACACCTTGCTGTTGATATAAAGGGACCCCATAGTGTTTCTTGATACACTTCTGCTGAATAATTCTTTGGCTGGAAGTCCTCAATGTTAGTGTGTCAGAGACAGGATGTTCAACATTGTTCCTAATGGCACTCAGTTTTGTTTTAATTCTCTCCTTCGCTACGACATTTAGGGGGTCAACAGCTGTCCTATAACTGAGCTTGCCCTTTTAATTTGCTTGTTGATTTGGTGGGCCACTCTTGAAGTGATGTCGCCAGCCCAGCACACTACAGAGTAGAAGATCACACTGGCCATCACAGAGTTAGTTTTCTCTTAAGAAAAAAGTAGTTTGCTCTGCCCTTTTATACAGTATACACTATATATACACATATATACATATACATGCATAAATACATATATATATATACATATATACACATATATGTATGTATGTATGTAATATATATTTGTATTTCTTTTAAATGTTTCTGGCAGACTAACGTGTGAAGCAGGTATGACTTTTGTTTTCACTCCTTTAAACGCTGTGAACTCCTCTACTTTTCTCACATGGACAGTTTGTGAAGTTGAACAGCATCAAGTTAGAACAGGAGGGCTTTTTGACCTCACAAGTTTAGTTTTCCCATTAAAATTGTTTAAAGAAGAAAAAATGTAAAGATGTTTTCTAACACATTTAAGTAACTAATTTTTAGCTTGATTAACACTATTCACCAGAATTAAAACACTATAAACATTCACTTCTGGGTGCCATGCAAAGAAACAACCTTTAGAGAAGTTTTTTTTTTCTTTACAATCATCAATTTTTTAATGTTATAAATTAATAATTAATATTTGGCATCTGGCTTGTTACTATTAATTTTTGCATGGGTTTTTAAGTTGAATTAAAGACTTGGGTGCCGGCTTATTTCAACTGCCTTTTGGACAAGCTGTGGACTTCAGAGATGTCACACGGTAAGCGCAAAGGACCTGATGGCTACCAGTGTCTAATATCTGACAATGTAAGAGACTCTGAGGAATGTGAAGTTGGGTATTCTGTATGTCCACATTCACCTGGTAGCACTGCAATGCTGTCCTATCAGAGGAGCTGCTCATTCTAAGATGGAAGCGATGAAGAACTATAGTGAGGGTAAAAGTAAGGTGGAAAGGATTCAGACCTGGCCTGACTCTAAACAATGAGAAATGTTTGGTTGCTTTTGTATAAGTTGTACGTCTAATAGCGAGTCACGACGAGTACAGCTACTGTGGAGAACAATCTTAAACTGCTTACTGCACACACTGTTGTAATGCTGAATGGGCTCCATCATACCGTGTGGAAAAAAGCAGGAAGGGGACAGGAAACTGGAAAAGGAGGGAGCACAGTACAATTTAAATCAAATGTGTGTTCCATACATTGAAATGCTGACTGAATTCCATACTACCCAAGGACATAAGATACATCACCCTGGCTGACTCAACATCATAAATGATTCCCTTTGTTACTAATTTATTAAGAATGAATCATTCTGAATGCTGGTGACAAAGAAAGAAAAGTCTATCAGCATGTTCATTCCTGAACACTACTAGCTGGACCTGCTTTATTTAAATGTTATTGACTTTAAATATAAACCTATGGTATGAACTTAGCAGGTCTGACTGCAGCAGCTCTGTATTATCCAACCCAGATGTTCTTATGTGTGTGTATATATGTATTACGTATATATATACAATATTTCTGAGCTTTTGTACACTTCATTTCTCTGTCTATCCAAAACATCTACTGCACTGCTTTACACACTGTATTAACATCAGAACCAAAACCACACGTAGGTTCACTCAGTCTAATCTCAAAGGTTGGTAGCAATGCTTTGGGCCCACGCTGAGAGGCAACTGGCACACTTGGGTTATTCACATCTCATGATTTGGGTGACCCTTACAGTGTCCTCTGTACTGCAAGTGGTCTCTTTTGAGGCCTCCAATGGTCCTGTCCTGCTACAAGTACATCTGCTGAGGGTTAGTGAGCAGTTAACCCTTTGCTTTTACTAAGGGTAACTTTGGCCTTGTACACCTCACTGGCTTCAATTAGGCAGGTCTGAGTGGCACCCATGCTAAACTACCATGGGCCATTTTCCACTTCTGATGTCCACTCAAGGACTCCTTTTTGGAGTAGCAGGACATTCAAGCCTTTTGTTGAGTTCAACATAGATGACACTGATTGTTATCCTCCATTATTAATGGAAGAGTTGGTATCAAGAGTTTCTTAAACTTTTTTTGCCACAACACAATCTTGCCCTTCTTGAAGTCTTTGATAGCCATTCCTTGATGACTGTTGTGGGCTGGATCCCCGTTGCAAAGCAGGGAGGGTCACCTCTGAAGAATCATTGCCACTTGGTTTATGGGTTTGAGGTTGAATCAAGGAAGATCAAGGAGCAATGTTGATTTCTTATGAACCCATCACGACACACTTGACAAAACTTATGCGATTCATTCATGCTAAATAAAACAGTAACTTGCACCCCATACCCATAGTTTTAAGAAATGCTGGTTGATGTTATTGGTTTCTCATTACATCCAAACTTTAGATAATTGGAGGACTTTGGTTTGTTCATCAAATTGCTTGCAAATTATGGTCACTTTCCTTGATGACCAGACTTGAACTAGTACCCGAGAACCTGTGGGACACTAGCAGACTGATCTTCTATTGTGATTAACATGCCTTCATCAGCTAGTTGGTCTGCACTGACCTGCCAAGAGGCCCGTATTAATATTGATATTAGCGTCTTGGAGAAGTCACTTTGGGCAGGTGTTACGAGTGCAGCCATAAGGTTCAGGGTGCAGGCCTATGCATGTAATGAAAGTCTGGTCTGCCATACATAAAAAGGGCAGGCTGCTGTACCTAATTAAACGGTCATTTAGTACATGCAATTTATTGTAAATGTAACAATAAAAAAAGTACCCCCTCCTCCCCCAAAACACACTTTTGAAAACGTAAGGCTTAGCTGTAGGACTATAGCAGAATAAATTACTTAAGAGAAAACAATTGTTAATCATTTGTATCATCACAGTTAAGGATTGAATACTCACATGACTTTAAGCATTTCAAGAAGAAAAACAAGTTAAATGGAATTTGCACTTGAACTATCCATGCCCTGTTAGTGAAGGTTCATGGTAGTCAGAGGCTCTCCTAGGGCATTCAGTTTGAGCCTGAAACCAACCCACAACTGAATATCCACGTTGATCAGTTAAGGTTCATATTTCTGTTCATCTTGGTTTTATGCTACAAAGTATGGTTAAGGACTGTGGTAAGGATGATCCATTCATATCCGGCACTGGACACCCACTCTGGACTTGCTCAGAGACACCGAGACTCCTCAATTGAAGAGGACAATGTGGAGCTTGAAGAAACTTGGATTCTATTTGTTCTTTTAAGTGGAAAAAGTCGACAATTTCTAGAGCGTTAATGACTTTTTGCATTTTCTTCCATCATTTTCATTTCTCTCTCAACAGTTTACTAGCCAAGCTTCATTCCATCACAACTTCTGACTGACCAGCGAGGCACTACATCCAATTTTCAAATGGTGGGGGTGACCAAAAAAAGTAAATTTGCTACCACAAAAAGGCAATTTGTAGCACTGTCTGGTTCTCCAAACATAATCAGAGCATTCATATTGCAATAACTTTCCATTAATCCACAAGTCATCCAAGATGTGACTGGCAAACATGTCTTAGTGGCCTGGGTCAGCCTGTCATTCATTTATTTTGAGGCAAAGTAGCTTTGACAGACGTGGCGGTGCTGTAAGTGGTAGCTGGCTTGTTTTTAAAGTACTGTGAAACCTTGGATTGCGAGCATAATTCGTTCCGGAAAAGTGCTTGTCATCCAAAGCACTCGTATATCAAAGCAAATTTCTCCATAAGAAATTCGTTTCACAACCCAAAACTATTCATATAAAAATGATTAACACAAAATATAAAGTAAAAATACATAAAACAAGTTAACCTGTACTTTACCTTTGAAAATAATCCTGGCTGGTGTGAGGCGGACGAGACAGAGGAGGGTTATTGTGCAGGCCAACTTTCACTCTAACTAACGGAATCCCTGCTATCTGTTGGCTCACTGGAATATTCTTTTGCGACTTTAACAAGGAACCTATCCAATGACAGTTGCTTTTGTCTGAAGAGTCACTACACTTCGACACAAAATAAAAAAAATGCTTTATGCACTGTAAAGTTTCTAAACTCTTTTGGGATTCCACCCAACAGGACGACATGTGGAACAGCGTCCCAAAGCAACCGCAGGCTCCCAGCGCTGTAGCAGTTCACAGTAAAAGCGAATTCGAAAAGATTGAGGACATGCTACAAGCGCCTGCCGTTGATGGTTGATACAAGGAACATTATAAATGCGCAGGGCACAGTATTACTTGGCCACTAACCTGGCCACGACCCTGCCTGACCGCTGTGCCTGTGTATAGCAGAGTGGCAGATCCCACTACAATAAATAACCGTGCTGTTCCTCTTTCAAGCTGAATAAAGCTGGTTTTGCTAAAGTACTGAGAGTCAACTGTGTTTTGGGGTGCAAGACAGAGACTCACACATGATCACAATGCTATCGTAAACAGTATACGCTCGTACGGATGTTGACTATACAAGTGAGGTGTACCGACTGAGACCGAGAATGGGAGACGAGATTGAGTAGAAACATTTGTTAAAATTGTTAATCATTTACAAAATGTCCTTAGTTAAATTTAAAGAATATTTTTCATCAAAAGTCACGACTCAGAAGGTTTTTTTTATTGATTCTGCAGTCATTTAATCTCAATGAACAAGACGACAATAATTTTTTTTACAAATGAAGATATGTTGACCGATATCTCCTCATATGTTATTACAAATTTGAAGACTACTTTACTTCTTGATAAATTCTGAGTAAAAAACACAGTGAGCGTGCACTATTAAGTCAGTAAGCATTTAAAAATCAAAAAACTGCAGTTTTATTAGTTCATATATATATATATATTTGTTTTAGTCAGAGCTCTATCGCAAGATACCGGCTATTTCTGGTCCTTTATTTATCATTTGCCACATTTTGTCAGTTCCATTTCCCTGTTTCTAAAGGCTGTTCATTTCCTGTTTTGTAGATGCCCCCCATCACCTTCTGCCTTTGTCATGGATGTTTATATAAACTAACTCACAATTGTCTTGTCTTGCAGTATACTGGTAAAAACTGCAACCGAAACAAGATACAAGGTTTGCATTGAGTAAAATTAAACAAATGGTTTAAAACCAAAGGGAGGTAGACATATTTCAGAAAATGACTGGCATTTTTGTCATAAGAGTGTTTATTATAGTGTCAGACTTCTAAAATCTTGCTTTGCTGAAGTTTTAACATTTGTTAATGGTTCAGCTGCTCAAGCATTGTAAAAGCAACATTTTAAATTGAATTAAAAATAAATTATTGCATCCAGTAACATTTTTTAATTTAAATAGCTCTATCACAGTACTATTGAAGATTCCGGGGGAAAAAAAAAAAAACACCTGAACATCAGAAGAAGCCACTAGAACTACTGAAATTAACAATGAACTGTGTCACAAACCTTTACTTGATTTTCCATGATACTTTGCCATTATCCTAGATGTTTAAATACAGGACATTGAAGGCGTGAGCCAGCTCTGTGAGACAGCAGTTTGTAGAAGCTGTTAAGAAGACAGTTTGGCTTACAGTGCTATCATCCTACTGAAAGACCATGAGACAAAATAGTATTTGTTTACCATTTATTTAAATAAAAAAGACAAGCTAGGCCACACTGCAAAAACCAACTGTAATGGAAACTGGTCAAGAAATATTTTTCACTATGGGATAAGATACCTGTACTGTAACTTTTAGTAATTCACAATTTCAACAGATAACCATACGGCATTCACTTCTAGAATGGCTTTTCTTTATGTGGGTTAAATCAAATACTGCAGTCCACTGTCCCTTCATAAGCTCATCAAAAAACAACTTCACTCAATTTCTGTGGATGCTGGGTGATTGCATTTTGTTTATCTGGACAGCCACAGCTTGAATCTGATGCAAAACAAAAACTGTTTATACAAGAGAAACCTCAAAATATGAAGCACAATGTGTCCTGGTGAAGAGAGATAGGTGGATTGCATGCTGACAAGGACACTTAAGAACATGGGGGGAAAAAAACAAAAATATGAAGAAGTACAAGATATTAGTGCACTGGCTGGGGATCCATGGGACAAGTCACCAGGCTGTTGCCCCTCCTCTCAGAGCCAGGACCAAATGCAACACAGAACCTCCTTGGATTTTATAGTCTGCTGCTGTCTTCTCATCATTCCTATGAAACACACACAGACACAAAAAAATCAGAATTCTTAACAACAAAACAAAGAAAACCTCCTAACTTCCCTCATCATGGATAAGGACACATAATGCAGTCTTCACTTGCTGTGCCTTACCCGACTATCACAAGGGGTTTCACTAAACTGCTGCAGCATACACATTAACTATACACACATTTTTATATTGCCTTCCACTGATGACTGATGAATAAATTGTGTTTATAATCTATTGGGAACACATACTCTTAAAATGATTACTAGATATCAACAATACATTCACTGTACTTATTAGACAACATTTGCCATTTTAACCCTTTTGCTATGAATATGTTGTGGCTCCACTCACCCCAAAGTCACCTACTTTGCCAAACATCACTGCCAAAATCTTTATTAAACTAATCTTGAACAAAAAGCAAATGCAAGCATAAAAAGTTGTGAAAAATAAAAAAAGTTAAAGTAAAAAATACAGTCATTCCAAATCTGATCTTTTTAAAGAGGTATATAGATATTAAAATAAGTCATTGTTAAATTCAAAAAAAGAAGTTGCAAATATCTGATTTATAGATGTCAATACTTAACACTTTCCAGTCTTGGGATGTATGGGAACTGCAGGCACAAAAATCTGCATGCACCAATTCAAAGAAGTCACTGACAGAATGAAAAGGTGTTTCCTTTTGTTGATATCTGCTAACTGACCTCCTGGCACGCAGGTTTCCCCAAAACGGAGTATACTCTGGCTCTAGTCTATGTACCACATTCTTCCAAAATAAGAATACTCTTTAATTCTTCAAGTTGCCATTATACAGCAAGAACTGTAATTCACACAATTTGCTTTGCAGTCCCTCTGCAGATGATAAAACAGACACGGATGTCAAGATATTACATGTAAAGTGAGGGGTCTGGATGCTGAATTATTAAACAAAGATTACAAATCTGAAAATTACTCTAAGTATTGTAAATATTGGACATGTTTGAAGACAAGTACAACAAAAGCGTTTTGCTAAACTGAAAAACTGTCTAATGAGCATTAGATGAAACCTTAGATTTATTCCACATACTCAACCCTGTCTGTGTTTTGGTTTAATGTGTGGCATCTGATGTGAAGAACAGTGAAGAATTACTGACAGAGAGGCCAAACACACTGGCTTGACTTACTGTTGAAAACCTTTTTCCATTGATTTTTCCAAAATTGCCTTTTTTCACTACAGATGGTGTTTTTGAGCTTGTTTGTTGTGCAAGTACATTGATTCATTCTCAATTTGTGGAATCTATTGCATCTGATGATGACTTACTGACGTTTGTGACTTTCAAAAACAACTTAACCTGTAAACATGGGCATCACTTTTCAAACACTACAAAAATCTGTGACACTGCTTCCAAAAATATAGGACTCTCTCATTGTGAAGACATACCAGAAAAATTCTTCAGTGCTGAAAGCAGACTTGAGGACTGTGACTCTGATGTTTAACGCAGTTTGGCTTATTTGAACAAACTAAATTATTTACTGCAGAGAAAAGTATTTTTGTGACTGGTTTGTTAGTTCAACTCCAAACTAAATGTCACATTACACAACTCCTAGTCTTGGGTTACGTCAGATCTGCAGACCACAGCTGCTGATTGTGTCGTCAGTCCATGTCAATTTAAACAGATAAAAGTCTCATGGGCATGTACACTTCCAGCGCAGTTGTGCTCGCCCTTCTTGTGACAGCCAATTGTGTGCTACTTCATGGAGCCGACACTGTGCCAGAGTTTACAGCTATGGCAAGTTCAGTCTCAATCTCTGCCCTTTTTCTTCATTCCATTTTGTTGTGGCAAAAAAAGCATGCAACATCAGACAGACACGCTTCTCTTCTATTTGTAAGGTCCAAAACAGGCTTGTTCCTTATTACTCATTGCTGCATTTTATGCACAATACTGCCAGGTGAACTTTCACTGGTTGTCAGCTCTCATGCACACAGAGGTCACCCCTACTAGTAAAGACAAAATCAAACCTGTCCAACTTTATTGGGGATAGTCGCAGACTAGTTGGAGTGAGTCACTGGGCAAGTCACATTATAGCTTCATGGGAGGGTCCTGCCAACAGCCTTTAGCTCACTAAAGATTATATAAACAAAGACTATGACTGGAAATCACTGGCAAAGTCACAGTGTGACAGGGCCTTAATTATAATGATGAAGTAAATTCAGGAAGAAGAATTCACAACTTTCCTAAATTTTATCATTTCCTTTGAACAAAATGACAATCGAACATTTTTGTAATGGAAAACTTTAAACTGAAGATTGTTGTTGAAATGCTGAAAATCTTCCCAATTCATAGACTTCAACTTGGACTGTCAATTACTGAAGGGTTTATTTAAACATTAAAAAACATTAAAATTTGGGTACAAGACTCATCACTTTGTCTGAAATTAATATGAAAGGGAATTGTGAAGCATACTTGTTTAAACTGCAGCAACACAGGCTAAGTAATTACCAACATTACTGCCATGTGAGGAGGACTTCAGTAACAGTGCAGTTCTTATCCAATTTTGCTCACCTTGGTTTCACAAATCAGCCTTTCCCTCAATAGGTATGATTAAAATCGAAACACAGATCGCCTACTGTAGAAGTAAAGCTTGAGGCAAAGTTAAAAGTTGTGATTTGAGCTCCAGCATTTAGTCACATTTTTCAGAAGCTGTTCCAACAAGACTTAAAGCACTCAAAATGAATTTTAATATTTCAGATTTTATTCTGACCATGCAAAGCCCTGTGTTCCCATTGTCTTTTTTTCTATTTAACATATAATTACTTACACAAACTAAATGTAGTTAATAGTGTAAAATGTTTTACATCTCTCAGAGCAAGCAATAGTGATAAAAAAAACACCACTAAAGCAAAATAAATTGTTTCATTTTAACATGTTAAACCTTGTTTCTTTGACATTTGCATTCTAATTGTTAAGTCTTTCAGTTAATGTACTGTCTTGATTGCATAGTAATGAAAATCTTACTGAAATCTTACCCTCCATTTTCTTGACATTGCATTACTGTGGTAATTAATGCCTGTTTATAGCCACATTACACAACTAATCTCAAAGTCTTCCTACAGCGCAAAGACTTTTATTGTGCCATCTGGTCATTATGGCGACCATTCATAATTACAGGCATGTTGCCAGATATGTGGGAAAAAACAATAAATGTAACATATTTTAAGGTCATTATGTAACTATTAAGTTGTTCAATTTTTAATATACAAGAAATAATTTATGTACAGTAATTAAAATTCTGCCTACCTTCATTTGCCTGCAAATGCAATTTTTCTGACTTGTTATAGAACTTTATGTACCCAAAATATTTATAAAAGACTCTGGTGGAGACTGTAAATACTTATTTTCTGTTTAAGTACATGCTGTACAGCAGTATATTTGCATTTATTATTTATAATCTTTATCCTCTATGGCAAGGAAAGGAACAGCATTAATTACCACAATGACCTATGGAGTGGCAGCAACCAGGAGCTTTCATTTCTGTGATTGCTTGTAAAAAGTTGCAGGATTTACTTTAGCTCTGCTTTAATGATATGACATCTTAAATCTTGTGCGCTTTTGTGGTGGGAGGTGTTGTTTGAAAAACAGAGGTAAATTACACAGCTTTAAGCAGTATACCCCAAGTTATTAAGGCATCCGTTTTACAGTCATGGCCGAAATTATCGGCACCCCTGGAATTTTCCCAGAAAATGCACCATTTCTCCCAGAAAATTGTTGCAATTACAAATGTTTTGTTATGCACGTTTATTTCCTTAATGTGCATTGGAACAACACAAAAAACAGAGAAAAAAAGCCAAATCTGACATCATTTCACACAAAACTCCAAACATGGGACGAACAAAATTATTGGCACCTTTTCAAAATTGTGGGTAAATCGTTTTATTTCAAGCATATGATGCTCATTTGAACTCACCTGTGGCAACAAAAAGGTGCTGGCAATATAGCAATCATACCTGAAGCCAGTTAAAATGGAGGTTGACTCAACCTTTCTGTTGTGTGTCTGAGTGCGCCACACTAAGCATGGAGAACAGAAAGAAGAGCAGAGAATTGTCTGAGGACTTGAGAACAAAAATTGTGGAAAAATATCAACAATGTCAAGGCTACAAGTCCATCTCCAGAGATCTTCATGTTCCTTTGTCCACTGTGCGCAACATAATCAAGAAGTTCACAACATATGGCACTGTAGCTAATCTCCCTGGACGTGGACGGAAGAGAAAAATTGATAAAAGACTGCAATGAAGGATAGTCTGAATGGTAGATAAACAGCCCCAATCAACTTCAAAACATATTCAAGCTGTTCTGCAGACTCAGTGTCAACTCGAACTATCTGTCGACATCTGAACAAAATGAAACGCTATGGCAGGAGAGCCAGGAGGACCCCACTGTTGACACAGAAACATAAAAAAGCCAGACTAGAGTTTGCCAAAATGTACTTGAGGAAGCCAAAATCCTTCTGGGTGAACATCTTGTGAATGGATGAGACCAAGGTAGAGCTTTTTGGTGAAGCTCATCATTCTACTGTTTACAGAAAACGGAATGAGGCCTACGAAGAAAAGAACACCGTACCTACAGTCAAACATGGTGGAGGTTCTAAGATTTTTTGGGGCTGTTTTGCTGCCTCTGACACTGGATATCTTGACTGTGTGAAATCTGAAGACTACCAAAAGATATTGGGGCGCAATGTAGGGCCCAGTGTCAGAAAGCTGGGTCTGCGTCAGAGGTCATGGGTGTTCCAGCAGGACAATGACCCCAAACATACCTCTAAAAGCACCCAGAAATGGTTGAAGACAAAGCATTGGAGAGTTCTGAAGTGGCCAGTAATGAGTCCGGATCTAAATCCGATTGCACACTTATGGAGAGATCTCAAAATTGCTGTTGGGAGAAGGCACCCTTCAAATCTGAGAGACCTTGAACAGTTTGCAAAAGAAGAGTGGTCGGAAATTGCAGTTGAGAGGTGTAACAAGCTTGTTGATGGTTATAGGAAGCGCTTGATTTCAGTTATTTTTTCCAAAGGGCATGCAACCAAATATGAAGTTGAGGGTGCCAATAATTTTGTCCAGCTCAGTTTTTGAGTTTTGTGTGAAATGTCGTCAGATTTGCCTTTTTTTCTCTGTTTTTTTGTGTTGTTCCAATGCACATAAAGGAAATAAACATGTGTATACCAAAACATTTGTAACTGCAACAATTTTCTGGGAAAATTCCAGGGGTGCCGATAATTTCGGCCATGTCTGAATCTCACATCAAACATTCAAACTTATACAGTTAAAATACTATTTTATAACAAAGTATTGTCGGGTATTACTCTTGAATATTGTGAAAATCATCAGAGAAACACAGAATTTGTGATACCCAATGATTTCCATTTCTCTGGACCTTAGTCCACCAGGAGCTAACAACTGTCAAGAGTTATTAAGAATCAAACCATTAGCCATAAAACACCACTGTCATTAAAAGCAACTACCACACATACTCACAGATAAGCCATGAATTTTAAATTTCAAAACAGACCTAAAATTTGTGTTTGGATTATCTGTGGGTCGGACGTCAAAAAAAAAATTTTTTTTTAAAAGTTACTCACTTCAAGCTTATGAAAAGAACCTCAAATCCTTACACAGACAATGATGACAATGAGAGGTGCTGTAATAGAGTCATGTCTGAAGCATAACTCATTTGCCAATTACGTAGATAACAGAAAACTTCAATAAAATAAGTATTGGGTTAGTTTACTAGTTACTTTAAATACTGTTATGTTTTCCAGAACCAATTTAGTTTTAAATTTTCACATTTGGCTTATCCATGGGAGGATGCATTTTCATGTTATTTAGGTTAAACATTCGAGGGCGGTTTGGCATATCTGCGAGTATGTAAGGAAATTATGAGCCTTCAGTCTGAAGACATAGTATTAATTTATCTTTACCTTCCTTCCAGAGTTTCAACATTGACTTCTATTATTAATTCACACATTCAGCTCCTGGTCAAGGAGTGACAGGTAAGAATGGGTGGGATAGGAAGACTGTCTGGGGACTTTATGATTTCATTCTTTGATGAATAAAATATCTGGAATGTTCGTCATATCTATACACAAGAATTTTGGAAGTGGTTAATTTGGCAGTTCTTGGGAACCTGTGTATGGACTTCCTGGTAAACTTCAGCTCAAATGTACCCTACCTTGCTTTTAAAGTATTCCTGTATATGTATACAAAATCAGGGAATTACAAACATTCATTTGTTAGCTGTCATCTGGAGTACTGACAGGTTATCTGACCAAGTAGGTGAAGACTTCAGCAGCAGCAGCAGCCTTGTGATTTAAATACTAGTGGCTAACCACTTTAGCACCTGCCTTTCTTGCAAGGCTTTACCATACTCACATTTGCTTTCCACTGTAAATAAGCCTCTGCTGCTGAGGGGGAATGCCTTCCTTCTCCTCTACACGCTCCTTGATTCTCTCCACCTAAAATAAAGTATTAAATTAGTTATACTTATCCACAAAAATAGCATTTACTTTTTAACCCAAAATGACAAAAGTAAGAGGTCTCTTTAGTCAAACATGTGGCAACAAACTATGTGGTTTTCAGAAATCATTATGCAATAAATAACAAAAAAAAAAAGTTAATATGAACGACATATTTTCTGATGGCAGGAAACAAGCCTTGGATGGTACTGCCTGTCTAAAAGAAGGTACACTCACTGAGCCGTGGATCATTGAAAACTAACAGCAGTTCCATTAGTAGACTTCTGCTTCACCAAAAAAAAAAAAAAAAGTTTCACTTAAAAATATTGTGCAGATCAGTGGCAAGTAGTACAAGCTGAGAGGAGTTTCCATGTTTTCCATGTTCCTGTATAGATATTCCACCAAGTATTTCTGCATTGCACCCCATGTCAAATAATCGTGTAAAACAATATCAATACATTTAAGTATTGCAATATTATGTGTTGTGATACTGTATCAATTCTCAAAAGCATTGTATTGATTTTTAATTACTAGTTTACATGCAAAGATTCATGGCACACATTGGTTCCATGATATCCAATATGGTGTTCCACAAGGCTCTATCCTGGGTCCGCTGCTCTTCTCAATCTACATGCTTCCGTTAGGTCAGATTATCTCAGGTTACAACGTGAGCTACCACAGCTATGCTGATGACACACAGCTGTACTTATCAATAGCACCTGATGACATCGACTCTCTCGACTCACTAACACAATGTCTTACTGGTATTTCTGAATGGATGAATAGTAATTTTCTCAAACTAAATAAAGAGAAAACTGAAATTTTAGTACTTGGCAATAATGGATACAATGAGGTTATCAGAAATAAACTTGATGCATTAGGCTTGAAAGTTAAGAAAGAAGTAAAAAATTTAGGGGTAACCGTTGACTGTAATCTGAATTTTAAATCGCATATTCATCAGACCACTAGGACAGCATTTTTTCACTTAAGAAACATAGCTAAAGTTAGACCTCTTATATCATTGAAAGATGCTGAGAAATTAATTCACGCTTTTGTTTTCAGTCGACTAGATTACTGTAACGCACTCCTCTCAGGACGACCCAAAAAAGACATAAATCATTTGCAACAAGTGCAGAATGCAGCTGCTAGAATCCTAACTGGGAAAAGAAAATCCGAGCACATTTCTCCAGTTTTGATGTCACTACACTGGTTACCTGTGTCAGTCAGGATTGACTTTAAAATTCTGCTTATGGTTTATAAAGCCTTAAATAATCTCGCTCCATCTTATATATCGGAATGTCTGACACCCTATATTCCAAATCGTAACCTTAGATCCTCAAATGAGTGTCTCCTTAGAATTCCAAAAGCTAAACTTAAAAGAAGTGGTGAGGCGGCCTTCTGCTGTTATGCACCTAAAATCTAGAATAGCCTGCCAATAGGAATTCGCCAGGCTAATACAGTAGAGCACTTTAAAACACTGCTGAAAACACATTACTTTAACATGGCTTTCTCATAACTTCACTTTAACTTAATCCTGATACTCTGTATGTTCAATTCATCATAATAACTATTCACAGTGGCTCCAAAATCCGCACTGACCCAAACTCTCTCTTATGTTTCTTTTTCCGGTTTCTTTGTGGTGGCGGCCTGCGCCGCCACCACCACCTACTCAAAGCATCATGATGCGCCAATATTGATGGACTGAAAGGCAGAAGTCTACGTGACCATCATCATCAAGTCCTTCCATGAGAACTCTCAATACAAAGAGGACTGTTTCATTTATGTTAGGTAGATTGCTCAGAGGGGACTCGGCGGTTTCATGGTCTGGAATCCGTACAGATTTTATTTTTTTTCTCCAGCCTTTGGAGTTTTGTTTTGTTTTTTTTTCTGTCCACCCTGGCCATCGGACCTTACTTATTCTATGTTAATTAATGTTGACTTATTTTTATTTTTTCTTCTATTTTTCTATTCTTCATTTTGTAAAGCACTTTGAGCTGCATTTTTTGTATGAAAATGTGCTATATAAATAAATGTTGCTGTTCATTTTGTATTGTGTTTAAACCCCCGCCCATTGGAAAAAAACAAAAAACCGACAACATAAACTGAGACAGGAAGTAGCATAAGGGCACACCACTAATGTCAGCTCTAGCAAACCTAGCTGACTAGTAACATTACCACTGATGGCTGAATCCATAACAGTTAAACCAGCTCCTATAGTGTACAGAGTGGAACCGTGGGCTTATTTTGGCTTCCACAATAAAGAAGATACTATGGACATCGACAAATGCCATGTCATCTGCAAAGTGTGTTATGCCAAAATCAAATATTAGGGGACCACAACGAATCTGAGAGCACACTTTAGCAAGACACCATTCTGATGTACAGCTAATGGAGCAGGAAATGTTAAACGTTAAAAGAGTGGATCCCTCTCAACTCACTTAGGAAGAAATTCACACACCGTAGTAAGCACTCACCTCAACTTGTGCATCCAAAGTAACTCTGTCAATACACAATTTCGTTTGCAAAGATATGTGCCCTCTCAGAGTTGTAGAGAACGAAGGCTTTCGAAATATGGTGAATACAATCGAGCCTTGTTACACTATATCCTCTCGACAATACATCACTGACATTGCTGTGCCCAAGTTATATAAGAAGGTAAAAACGAGGGTGCTGGAATCTCTCAGCTCCAGCTAAGCCGATGAAGGATGCCACCCAGGTAATGTCAGAGGAGAGCATGCCCACTCTGTCTATTGTGGCACCATTTTATGCCAAGCCTATTATGTGCACAGAAGTAAGCCTGGATGACACACAGATAGTGAAGGACATCAAGGCTACAATAGCACAAGCTCTGGGAAACAGATATGCCAATAATTGGGAATCACTGTGCATGGCACCAGCTCTTGACCTTAGGTTTAAGTTTCTTTTCTTTCTGAAGGAGAAATTAATTAGACCTACTCCAAAATGACTGATGCTGTAGTGGTTGCCAAAATAAAACATAAGACGAGTAAATAAAATAGGCTATTTGTTTTAATTACACATATTAAAGGTTATAACTTGGTGTATAAATCTTAGTAAATAAATACAAATGAAAGATGTTGCATGACAAGTTAGTTTTAACAGCTGGACTTGGAAAATTATGTTCAAAAAAGTAGAAACATGCAACAAGATTTAATTTAATTTAATTCTATTTAATTTAATATTGTTTCTTTGTATCAGTATACTCCTGCTGGATTATGTGAATTTCCCCTTGGGATTAATAAATATCTATCTATCTATCTAAGATGAATTCGGGTTCAGAATATGTGTTGTGTTAGTTAATGTAAAATTTACTGTAAAATTAATTTTGATTTTGAAATACTTTATTAATCCCTGGGGAGAAATTGTCTTTTCAAATGACATTTGGTGGTCAGAGTGTTGGGTCAGCCATTGAACAGTGACCCTGGAGCAATTGTCAGGTTAAGGGCTTTGCTCAAAGGCCCACTGGAGTAAGATTCCTTATGGCAGTAACAGGATTTGAACCAGCAACCGTCCAGATACCAGAGCAGAACCTTAGCCACAGAGGCACCGCTCTTCCCAGGACTGGCTTGATTTTAAGCATTGATGTTTTTCAGCAGCAAGGGAGGGTAGACAGTGGAGGAGACTGCCCAATCCGAGGACGCTGATCACCCACCTAACTACAAGAATTACCCTCAGCCACCCATGAAGAGAACAAGGAGCTCATGTGCACTGGCTAACTTGCATTTTCCCCTGTCAAAGATAATACTACACCAAAATCTGCACAAGATGCTGCTGCAGCTGACATTAAGAGGTCTGCAGGAGAAACTCCTTTGCCACTCCCAGAAATCCTCTCAGGTGGTGGAAGGAACACAAACATGAGTACCCTCAGTTATCCAGAGTAGCAAGGCATTTCCTGTTCATTCATGGCACAAGGGTCTCTGTGGGAGAGCTTTCTCCACTGCAGGAGACATCAATACCATCCATCCATTTTCCAACCCGCTGAATCTGAACACAGGGTCACAGGGGTCTGCTGGAGCCAATCCCAGCCAACACAGGGCACAAGGCAGGAACCAATCCTGGGTAGGGTGCCAACCCACAGCAGGAGACATCATTACCACACAGAGAAATGTTCTGAAAGCTGGGCATGTTGACCAGCTCATCTTCCTTAACAAAAGCCTTGACATTAAAAAATAAGCACGGACATACATACAAACTGTGTGCAATCCAAGTTAAGGATCGGAGAATGTTCGCCACCTGTGTAAGTTTTTTTTTTGTTTACATTTACTTAATTTTTTTTTAGGAAACCTGCAAACACTTTTTAATTTTCATTAATATGATATAGGCAGAAGTAATTCCTTTGTTCAGATTGCAGAAAAAATAGTGTTATGATGTTGGATGTTATAGGGACTATGCGTTTTCTTTTATTGACTACTTAAGATTGAGTAAGTAAGTAAGTAAGTGCCCTGTGTTGGCTGGGATTGGCTCCAGCAGACCCCCGTGACCCTGTATTCGGATTCAGCGGTTCGGAAATGGATGGATGGATGGATGGATGAAGATTGAGAAATTAAAAACTGTCATACATACTACAACAGACTTTGTGTGTGTGTGTAAATAAATTCCAAATATTGTTTTTACTGACGTTTTACAGTAAAAGTGTAAGTTTAAAATACCCCTAACGCAACATGAAACATAATTTTCTTTCAATTTATTACGTTTTACTATTTTTTACTAAGGTTGATTACTCGTTGTAATGTAAAATAGTTAGGTTTATTATGTATAGGTAACAATTCCCATGAAAATAATCTGTTTAAATTGTACATCTGCTTCCCCATATGCGAGTGGCAGAGCCACAAAGTGCCCGCATGGGGGTAGGCAGGTGAAGTGAACAGGGGGCAGAACCTCCTAGTAAATATAATAATATGTGTGTGTTTGCTGGTGGCTGACCAGTCTTGAATTTTGCAGCACAAATCTACTACAGAAGGCAAGACGAGCTGTTCTACAATTGTGTGCACTCTCTTAGACCTTAGCATTAAATTCAATGTACAATGATATAATGCCCCGAGTGCCCAGAGGCTTGCTGTACAAACAACCTAGAATGTGTTTGTGAGCCTTATTTCAAAGAAATCAAAACGGTTTACTTCTGTAAGTAGCATGCTTAGTTTCCAAATGTTATAGTTTGGAATGCTTCATGTTTTCGTTTGGCAGTACTGCAGCACAGATCAGGCACAACGGCCTTTGCTTGTCACTCTTTTTACAGCAGAAATAAATCCATACCTCTGAAAATCTGGATTGTATGTTCTTTTAACATTCCAGTTTGCTTCAGGTTTTTGGGAATGAATGTTGCGAGACTGATATGGAATTGGAATATTTGGAAGTAGGTGATGCTAAGGAGCATGTAGGGAACTTGTACACGATCGTCGGCTTTCTTAATGAGGCATGCGGAATATAACAGTTTGCCATCTCCTCGTAACTGGAGTTATGTCATTTGTTTCAGGTCCTCGGTACGCTGGTGTAAAATGTCCCTTTGATTGGGTGCAGAACTTGATGCTCCATGACAATGAACCACCCAACAAAGCAGCTGCCAATAGTAAAGGCAATGCTTCAGGTGAGGTTTGAACATCTTCCACATCCCCTTGCAGCCCTGACCTAGCACCATCCAACTATCACACCTACGGTCCACCTTAAGAGGATTTACATGGTCTCAGGTTCACCTCTCATGATGGAAGTTGAGGAAGCTGTGCAGACATGAATTTGGGAGCAGCCCAAAAGCTTCTTCTCCCAAGGAACAAAGACATTAGTGAAATGATACACGAACTGCATCAAACTGCAGGGAGACTATGTGGAGAAGTGATTTAAATGTTCGGATCACCTGTTCACATTTAAACGGTATTAAGGGGTAAGTTGCCTTTACTTTTGGATTCTCTATTGTATTTACTTAAAAAAAACACATAACTCAAGATAAAACACAAAGTGAATCCTAAAAGATAATTTCAATCCCATCATCACTATTCGGTGCCGACTGCCATTCTTGCTTATTCAAACAAAGTGATGGAGAGCTTTTATAAAAACTAGGGGGCTGAAGATGATGCCTTGATGGCCCCCGAGTTCAAACTCTTTGCTGGTACGTCATCAGATAAGCTCCAGAGATGTGTGGGGTCTAACATGGTAGTGCTGCAAGAATAATGACCCCCACCATTGTATTGTAGCCCCCTGCAGCTCTTTTGATGCCCCCACTTTACGCGAACTGTGTATTAAAAATTGAAACCCTTTATTATCTCTTAGTCAGGTTTTTGTATAGTTTGCTTCATTTTCTGTTTCATGTAAACTTCAACTAAATACTGACAAGAGGCAATTTGTGACCACAGTTAACAATTAAATAACGACAAAATACATAACACAGAAAAAAAGAAAAGGGTTGCTTAAAAACAGAACAGGTAGATTAAAACAGAGTATTATTGAGATGCGTCTCCACCCATCCATCCTCCTTATCCAGGGCGGCTCGCGGATTAAACAACCATCCAACTCCTCGTCACGACTTTATTTTAGTATTTCAGGTCCACTGTGAGCTAAACAAACTCAAAGCTTTAAAGTTCTCACCTTGTCCGTGGGTTCAATGTCGATCTCAATCTCCTTTCCTGTCAAAGTCTAGAAAATATGAAACAAAACAGAAACGGTGTTATTTCAGAACTTGCTGCGATGATCACAGCGTTCATTTTCAATTGCCATGAAGAAATGAATCAAGAAAATAAAAATGTTAATGATAATCCTGATCTCATATTTACATTAAAGTCAGGACTGCTCGTTGCATGTCGAAAAAACAATCAAACTGGGAGACAAACTGCAAGACGCATTTTCCAAAAGGCAAAATGAACATTCTGCTGAATTACGGACTTAATGCTGCGCGCCGGCAAGTCGGCCGCATACCGCTAAAGATTTCAAAACTGCACAACCTCCATTTCATTAAATACACTCATCGCTGATTGTTACTATTGCAACACAAAGCATAATTCGAGTATTTTACTACATGACTCATAACGTCTTATGTTTTTTTTCCTACCTTTACTTTAATCAACATTTCTGCGCCTTTACTGCCAACTTAAATGACTACCAGGATTTAAGTCGGAAGCTTTTCTCCTACACGGTCCAGTCCTCCTGAGCGACAAAATTAAAGTCCCCCGCGAAACCACTGCTCGCTAGTTCTATGTTCCGGCCGAAAAAAAAATCCGCCATCTTAGATTTTGTTGCCTGCGTCACTTACCATAACTATAAATGATCACAGTTATGGCACACTTGATGTCATATCAGCTAAGAAAGTGGTATATATAGAAGGAAGGATAAGATACATATATACACTTTTTTGCATGCTATGAAAACTTTTGTATTTATTTATTTGTTTATTTATTTATTGTTTATTTTACTTATGGCAACTGTTCTGAGGAGACACACAAGTAATAATTTCATTTTACTACGTGTACTGGACAGTAAACCTGACTTGACTTGAAATGGCTAATATACTATATAATATATAAAATACATAAATTAAAAATTAAATACTATATATATATATACATACATATATATACAGTATATATATATATACTGTATATATACTAGCAAAATGCCTGTGCTTCGCAGCGGAGAGTAGTGTGTTAAAGAAGTTATGAAAAAGAAAAGGAAACATTTTAAAAATAATGTAACATGATTGTCAATGTAATTGTTTTGTCACTGTTATGAGTGTTGCTGTCATTTATATATATATATATATATATATAGCATAATACCCGAGCTTCGCAGCGGCAAAGTACTGCCTTAAAAGTTTAAGAAGAAAATTAAACCTTTTTAAACTGAGGGAAAATATGCCAATAATTATTTGTTAAGGATCTCTTTGTATACCACGTTGTGAGTTCGGCCCTCCGGTTGTAATATGACCAAGCTGTGCGCTGAGCTTACTCTTGAGCATGCAACGTACAGTTGGCCATGTGAACAGTAATCTTGTTTCAAATCTCACAGCTTGGATTGCTGCTGTCATAATCGGTTTGAGTTTCATGGTTTGTATATATATATATATATATATATATATATATATATATATATATATATATATATATATATATATATATACATACAGTGCATCCAGAAAGTATTCACAGCACATCACTTTTTCCACATTTTGTTATGTTACAGCCTTTTTCCAAAAGGGATTAAATTCATTTTTTCCCTCAGAATTCTACACATAACACCCCATAATGACAATGTGAAAAAAATTTACTTGAGATTTTTGCAAATTTACTAAAAATAAAAAAATTGAGAAAGCACATGTACATAAGTATTCACAGCCTTTGCCATGAAGCTCCAAATTGAGCACAGGTGCATCCTGTTTCCCCTGATCATCCTTGAGATGTTTCTGCACTTTAATTGGAGTCCACCTGTGGTAAATTCAGTTGATTGGACATGATTTGGAAAGGCACACACCTGTCTATAGAAGATCCCACAGTTGACAGTTCATGTCAGAGCACAAACAAACCATGAAGTCAAAGGAATTGTCTCGAGGCACAAATCTGGGGAAGGTTACAGAAAAATTTCTGCTGCTTTGAAGGTCCCAATGAGCACAGTGACCTCCATCATCCGTAAGTGGAAGAAGTTCAAAACCACCAGGACTCTTCCTAGAGCTGGCTGGCCATCTAAACTGAGTGATCGGGGGAGAAGGGCCTTAGTCAGGGAGGTGACCAAGAACCCGATGGTCACTCTGTCAGAGCTCCAGAGGTCCTATGAGGAGAGAAGAGAAACTTCCAGAAGGACAACCATCTCTGCAGCAATCCATCAATCAGGCCTGTATGGTAGAGCGGCCAGACGGAAGCCACTCCTTAGTAAAAGGCACATGGCAGCCCGCCTGGAATTTGCCAAAAGGCACCTGAAGGACTCTCAGTCCATGAGAAACAAAATTCTCTGGTCTGATGAGACAAAGATTAAACTCTTTGGTGTGAATGCCAGGTGTCACGTTTGGAGGAAACCAGGCACTGCTCATCACCAAGCCAATACCATTCCTACAGTGAAGCATGGTGGTGACAGCATCATGCTGTGAGGATGTTTTTCAGCGGCAGGAACTGGGAGACTAGTCAGGATAAAGGGAAAGATGACTGCAGCAATGTACAGAGACATCCTGGATGAAAACCTGCTCCAGAGCGCTCTTGACCTCAGAGTGGGGCGACGGTTCATCTTTCAGCAGGACAACAACCCTAAGCACACAGCCAAGATATCAAAGGAGTGGCTTCAGGACAACTCTGTGAATGTCCTTGAGTGGCCCAGCCAGAGCCCAGACTTGAATCTGATTGAACATCTCTGGAGAGATCTTAAAATGGCTGTGCACCGATGCTTCCCATCCAACCTGATGGAGCTTGAGAGGTGCTGCAAAGAGGAATGGGCAAAACTGGCCAAGGATAGGAGTGCCAAGCTTGTGGCATCATATTCAAAAAGACTTGAGGCTGTAATTGCTGTCAAAGGTGCATCGACAAAGTATTGAGCAAAGGCTGTGAATACTTAGGTACATGTGCTTTCTCAATTTTTTTTATTTTTAATAAATTTGCAAAAACCTCAAGTAAACTTTTTTCACGTTGTCATTATGGGGTGTTGTGTGTAGAATTCTGAGGAAAAAAATGAATTTAATCCATTTTGGAAGAAGGCTGTAACATAACAAAATGTGGAAAAAGTGATGCGCTGTGAATACTTTCCAGATGCACTGTATGTATGTATGTATATATATATATATATATATATATATATATATATATATACATACAGGTGCTGGTCATAAAATTAGAATATCATGACAAAGTTGATTTATTTCAGTAAAAGTGAAACTTGTACATTAGATTCATTCATTACACACAGACTTATGTATTTCTTTTTTTTTATTTGTCAGTTGTTGCTCCAAAGCTATGGATTGATCTTCTTTTGGATACTCAAACTGCACCCAATTTCCTCATTATTTTGAAAACACACCTTTTCATTAAATATTTTGAAACTGCTTAGCGTCTCTTCTACAGGATAGCTAACAAAGAGTTTAGGATACTGATGTGTAATTTAGTCTAGTTGCAGGTATAATTATGTAGACTTAGTACTGGTGGTACTACTAGTAGTAGTGGTGGTAGTGCTGCTGCTCCCACTATTCCCACTTCCATGTTTTTTTTTTTTTATTTTGTTCTCTGGTACTTTTGATGCTTGCAACTTCTAATCACTGTATGTGTTATAACTTGTTTTGTTTAAGTCACCTTGGATAAAGGCATCTGCTAAATACATTTTAAAAATACATATAATAATAATAGTAATAATAATGCAGATGGTGGTCCAGTGACTTACCATTAAACCATTTATGCTGTGTCTGTACCATCACAATATATATACGGAGGGTTGTGAAACGGTCCAAGATGGTGTTCACCATCCCTTCCCATAACACGTGTAGCCTAAATGAGGTTTTGTCTCCCACAGAAGTCTATCCTCGCTGCACCTGACACGGGGAACAAGCCTGGAAAGGTGGGCTGCCAGTCCATCACAGTGCCCTTTGATGCACTCTCATGGGGCCAGTTAACTTAACATGGGCCTTTGGAAAGCACTGGGAGAAGGTGCCGTCTCCACACAGATGAGGCCAGCATTCCAAGTCATGATCTGTGAGACTACTGTGCCGCCCAACGTAGTCGTACAAAACTGAGCAGAATGGTGCAAAATTAACCTGGAAGGAAAAACAAATGAGAGACGCACACGCACGCTGTATGTAACACAAGATTTCTTTATCTTTATTTCTGGCCTCATGCAGTAAAAAAATCACTTCTCAACACACAAGCTTACATGTTGCAGTTCTTATTATATTAGACAGTGTTCAGTTTAAAGTGATTTGTTGAGGAGTTTTTGCTTTTCTCTCTCTTTTATTGGACAGTACTAAGAAGTGCCAAGTATTGCCAATTTTCCTAAGCTATTCATTTGAAAGGCTGGTTCACATGATGCAGTAACATCTTGCGAGATGCAAGGCCGGTATACACACACAGGTAGAACTGATGTTCTGTTTCATGTATCGAGACCTGCACGAGCAGTAGGACCTCCATTAAGGCTCAGACAGGGACATTTTGGAAAGCTCAGCCAGTAAGTGAAGGCGGGAAAGTAACGGAGTGAGGCCACACTAGCAAAACTGAACACTGCTTATATCTCATAGAAAGAAGGTTCAGAATCATTTTAAATGCATAAAGTACAATATAGAGATAAAGAAGTAAACTGTTTTTTGTTTTTTTGTTTTTTTTTTCTCAATAACCTTTTACAGAAACAGTCCACAACTTAATGCAGTGTAAAAATAAACAAGATTTCTGGTCATATTTGTTCACATAATTAATTAGTTCAAAGTTGACAAGAAGAACAAGTTTTAAATATTCAGATTTAGAAAATCAACAGTCCAAAATTAGCACATGCAAGGAGCAGAAAGAAAGAGCAGGCACATAGCAAGTGCTGCAATGCACTCTTGAACCCAGGGCCACATGAACACCCATCTATCCATCCATCCATCCCCACTGCCAACTTCCCCCTCGCCAGCATGAGGGGAGACTGAAGGTTGTCCTTGCTGCCATTGCAAACACCTACACTGTCACCCTAATAATCAGGAGGCCAGTCGGATGGAGTTCATGTTGTCACTTTAATGGATGGGGTATAAAGCCAGCATCAGAGATGGAAACCAAAATGGTTATGAAGAGAACGTTCAAGCACAGGGACTCTCAGCCAGGACCATAAAATGGGTTGCAAGCTGGGAGACCACAGTTTAATGCCAAGGTGCTTTCCAGTGCCCAGTTCATTTACTGAAAAATGAACACTAAGTGAAAGAAATACTGAAATTGAAACAGCAGTCTGATGGCCAAAATCATCATCTACAAGTCTGCTAATGATTCTTGCCAGTGAATTGTGCCAACTGTCCCTCGCTCTTACTTCAAATACTGTCACCTAACATATGGCAAATACACTTGAAATAAGTCGTCCACTTTGCTATCTTTCATCCTGTTAATCCACTGCAAGTTTATAGAAGAGCCAAGTCCATTAGTACACTGAGTGATACGGGCACACGGTTAAGGAGCTCCTGCTTTCGCAGTCTGTTCGCCTACTAGTTTAGATAGTGGCTCAACTTGCATGGTTGATGGAGTAGAAAACGATTCATCACACAGATCTTCCACAAATTATCCCCTCACTCCAGCTTATTCCTAAACTTTGTTACTTTCTGCAAATTAAATGTATTGTGGTGCTTTTTGTGGGAATTTTCTACATTTAAAAGAAAAATGCTTTTTTTTTTCCTTTGGCCATCATCTAGGTCAGGGGTGTCTAACTCCAGTCCTGGTGTATCGTAGTGGCTGTAGGTTTTCATTCTAACCATCTTCTTAATTAGTGAGCCATTTTAGCTACTAATTAACTTGTTTTGCCTTAGTTTTAATTGACGTGACTCAGACCCCTTAGTTGTTTCTTTTTCCTTAATGAGCAGCCAAACAATAATGAGACACAAACCAAGCTGCCACATGACCAGCTCACCTGAAAATAAAGAAAGGTGAAGGTCTCGGTCATGTTGGGTCTGCTCAGGTCACCAAAACATCTCAACAGTGGTTTTAGAAGAAACAGAAAATCAACAGTCTGCTGTGGCAGAGCAGCAACAAGTCCTGATATTCAATGACAGCTTTAATTAACAGCATGAATTGGCTTTTCATTAACAAACTGGTTGGAGTGAAATTGGTTGGAGTTTGATGTTGCGATTCAGCTGGTCATCTTTTGGCTTGTTTCACATCTCATTTCTGTTTGGCTGCCATTTAATGAAGAAATTAATCAATTCAGAGGAATGAATCCTTAAAAACAGGGCTATTAAAATGAAGGGAAAAGGAGGTAATTAGCAGCTTACTGATTAGGAAAAGGTTAGAATGAAAACCTGCAGCCACAGCGGCCCACCAGGACCGGAGTTTGACTCTCCTGATGTTGGTGATGCTGTGTTTCATGTCGGAGCATTTCACTGTGCGTGCTTCAATTAATGCAGAATCACCGTGGCCTGTTCAAGGGTGGAGGAAAACTGCGTTTGTGCTTTATGTAAAATATGAAAGAAGTCTTCTTTTAAAAAAAATAAACAATTGGCTGTCTTTATAGATTAGGTGTCCATAATTATGCTGTACTTACCATGTAATTATTACCTGTGTTATTACCTTGTACTTACTGTGTAATAAAATGTAATGCTATAATTAAGTACTCAATTGTAATTGTTATTTGACAATTTCTATAAGTACGCATATATATAAATTGTGAAATAACAATTACAATTGACTACTTAATTGTACTGTTACACTGTATTACACAGTAAGTACAAGGTAATAGCACCTAGTGACTCTGTAATTATACAGGTAAGCACAGCGTAATTATGGACACCTAATCTAAAGTGATAGCCAATAATTATTTGAAATTTCAGGTTTCTGACTTTAGGCAATGGTTTCTGGTTTGTACTTTAAATGAAGGTTTGCTTTGTCATTTTACCCCAACTATGATTCCTGTCTAGTAAGTATTTATGTCACTCCAGTTGAACACGGCGCCAGAGAGAGGTGACGTGTTGGATGTTGATTAGCTCATACATGTATGAATTTCACCATACTCTGTATGCATGACAATAAGGAGCCTATGAATTATTAGAAAACAATTCCATCAGATATTGTAAACTGCCCCCAGTTCATAGCATCATATAAATGCATTCATAAAATCTTGCAAGACGCCTGCTGACGTCATTTTGTTTGCCACTCTTTAATCTCCTTCTCTGTTGTCCTCCTTGAGCCCAGCATTTCAGTCAGCATCAAGCTTGAACTGCAAGTCTTCCATCCTATCAACCTGTGGACCTTTTCCTCTACAATGACTAAATAAAGGCAGCTCTGGCAGTAGTGGCACCAGTTAACAGAACCTGCCCACCCTGCACTTCATAAAGTTATTGAAGCTGCTAACATCATGAAGCATCTAAGTAATAGTTCAGTACATTCGAATCCCAAGGCTCATGGCAGCTGTCAAGGAATTCTAAGCTGCAAAGACAGACAGATAATATTGCTTCTACAACAAATAAATACCATATAGGATGTTAAATATTGGGTGAATAAACCATAAGCAGTTTCCAAGTAAAATTCTTAAAATGCATCAAAACATAAAGCTCAACTAATATCACAACAAAACCTACTAAGAAGTCAGGACTCTGCTGATTTGGGTGTTTATATGTCAGCTTTCTTGTAAATTTTAAATTCAGCAATCTGCAATAACTACAAAGAACATTACCAAATACAGTATATACTCTGTATGATAATGACTAAGTAGGAGGTCTTGTATCTACGAAAAAGCTGGTCTAAACGCAAAACACCAATTGGCACCAAAATGGTAAATCAGAACACCCTTAAACACTTGAAACATCTCCACAGACTGCAAACCAAAACACGTAAAAATAATCTTCTGAGGCGACTTCATTCAACCTCTGTGTCATCACCTCACCCAAATGTCACAATGATACACTGGGATCAAGCAGTGGTGTCCACGGCCCAGCAAGGGCCTGCCCAACACAAGTGCATTGCCGACTTTCACCACCACACTAGTCCAAGGGGGTTCTGCTTAAGCTTTATAACACACTAGTGAGGCCTTATCTGGAGTACTGTGTGCAGTTTTGGCCTCCAGCCTACAAAAAGGACATAACAGCACTAGAGAAAGTCCTGAGCAGAGTGACTAGGCTGATTCCAGGGCTACAGGGGATGAATTATGAGGAAAGATTAAAAGAGCTGAGCCTATACTGTTTAAGCAAAAGAAGATTAAAAGGTGACATGACTGAAGTGTTTAAAATTATGAAGGTAATCAGTACAGTGGATCGAGCTCATCAAGAACACGGGGACACAGTTGGAAACTTGTTAAGGGTAAATTTCATACAAACATTAGGAAGTTTTTCTTTACATAGAGAACCATAGACACTTGGAATAAGCTACCAAGTAGTGTGGTTGACAGTAAGATTTTAGGGACTTTCAAAACTCAACAATGTTTTTTTGGAAGAAATAAGTGGATAGGACTGGCGAGCTTTGTTGGGCCGAATGGCCTGTTCTTGTCCAGATTGTTCTTTGTACTGATCTCAGGATGGGATGTGTCCACTGATCAAGACGTCACATTAAAACTGCAAACACTTCACTGTATAATAACTGCACACATACAGGAACTAGGCAGGCACATGTCTAAATACTCATTTTTGCAGCAAACTTCACATTTACAACTATATAAAAGAAAAATATCTAGGCATATCGGAAAATTGCTATATTCTCTTTTTAATTAGTATATTTACTCAGTGTACTTGGCAAATTAATTGAAAATGACTCCTCGGATAATTCAGAATATCAAGAATAACATATATGTTGTATTTAAACTGAATAAGGTTAATAGCAATATGGGTTTGTGAAGCTCACTTACATAAAAACAGAACTCAACGAAATGAACAAAGCGAGCTCACTGAATGAAAAGGGGAGCAGACTTTTAGGCAGAAACACAGAGCACAGGCCAAGGCAATTCGGCCGCACTGCATTTCATATGTTTGCTAAGAGCTGAAGTAGATTCTCTAACTGCTCTTATGTCTAACACTTCGTAATAACTTTGGTCTGAAATTAACCTGTAGAAAATATCCAGCTATGTCTGCGTGTTACAGTTGAAGGGCTCACTCTAAAGTCTTGATTCACTGTACTAATTCCTTTTGTAATTTTAAACAATTCAATCATGTCACTTCTTTATCTGTTTTCCAATAAAAAAAATCAATGTAGTAATAAAATAGTTACCCGTGGGTTTTGTTTTTTAGAGGCTTATTTATTATTATTATTTAGAGGTTTCTAATCATTTAGTTTGTTTTGACACAATGTAACTTTTATTTCAGTTCACACCGTTCTTTTGTTTATGTGGCATGTGAGATATGCCGCATGACTGTGATTGTTGTATTTATGACAGTGAAGAAAGTTGATGCAGTTTCTTTTCCAAGTAAACCAAGTCCTTAAGTTGCATTACGATTCTGAACTCCTTCTGTCTTGAGTCAGACTCCTGTTTTTGTCCATGTGTTTTGTTTGCCTGAATACTTTTCGATCTTTCCATTTTTGACCTGGCCTGCCTTTTAACTAAGATTCTTATATTATCTGCTGGTCAAATCTCTTACTCACAATAATCCCTGAGACACTGTCTCACAACATTCAGCTCCTTCAATCTCTCCTCAAAGCTCACACTTCTAGGTCCTGGAATCAGCCTGGTTGTTCTTTCTGGAACTTTCTCTAGTGCTGCTTTGTCTGTTTTGTAATATCTAGACATAAACAACACACATCACTCCATGTAAGGCCTCACTAGTGCCAAATGTAGCTTAAGTACACCTTCTGTTGAATTGTATTCCACGCATTAGTAGGCGCTATATAACCCAACATCCTGCTAACCTTCTTAATCACATCTTTACAACATCTGGGTGTAAAAAGTGATAAGTCCTCTACAACTCTTAGGTCCTACTCTTAAGGTGTATCTTCAAGTTTCAAAGCCCCCATTGTAAATTCAAATCTAACGTTTTTCTATGAGTAATACATTCAGTTACATTTCATCCCATCTGGCCCAAACATGTCCAGTGTTGAATTCTGCTCTGGTCCATCTCTAATGATTCAGCTGAGTATCTGCCATTCCACCTAGTTTGGTATCATCTGCAAATTCAACCAGCTTCTTATTTATTTTCTAATGAAAATCAAAGAGTATTTTCTTATCAAGACTAGTGAAGCATAATTTCTTTGTGGTGCTTTGGACACATCATCTTATCAATGGGATTCATTTTAGTCTTGGTTTATAAAAGACCATGTTAGGAGGAGAGAGTGAGTTTGTTACTCACAGTGTGTGTTATACTTTTTCACTTCCTCCTTTATTCAGTTCTATTTTTTATTTTCATTTTATTGAATTTATTAAAAGCAAGTAACATTCCACACAATCAAATGAAACTTGACAAAACTAAATTCAATTAAACCCGCCCCCCCTAGAAAAAGAGAGGAAGGCCAACAGCCAGAGTAAAACTTTAAGAGCAGAAAAGGGGGAAGAGAATCCTTCTTCTAAATTTAAATACTTAATCTAAAATGTTATTGATTAGATCCTGCCAGGTTTTAAAAAAATTTTGAACAGATCCTCTAAATGAGATTTTTTCCACTTTTAAATAGTATAGATCATCAGTTACCCAATGAGTTATAACAGGTAGGGTGGCATTCTTCCAGTCGAGCAAGATAAGTCTGCGTGCCAATAGTGAAGTAAAGGCAATTACAGTTTGTTTGTCCTTCTCCACTTTAATTCCATCTAGGAGTACACTAAACAGAAGCTGTTATTGGATTAGGAGGGATTGTGACGCCAAGGTTGTGTGAAAGACATTTAAAGATTTTGGTCCAGAATGATGTTAATTTTGTGCACGTCCAAAACATGTGACCCAGTGAGGCTGGAACTTGATTGCAATGTTCTCAGGTTGGATGTTGCCGTGGAAAAATTTTGGACAATTTTAAATGAGATAGATGTGCTCAATAAAAGATTTTAATTTGAACAATTGCATGCTTTGTGTATATGGAGCTTGAGTGAATTCTGTGCATGGCTGCCTTCCACTCCTTTTCTAAAATGTTAAATAAGAGATCTTTTCCCCTGGACTTTGGGATCTTTGATAGGATGGAACTTTAAAATGTTCTTATATGTTATAGAAATGCTGTCTGAGTCCTCAAGACTGATAAATATTTCTTCCAAAATAGAAGTAGGTGGGAGGTGAGGAAAATTGGGCAGATTTTGTTTGGCAAAGTTTCTAATTTGGAAATAGTGGAAAAAATTTGTTTATGGGAAGCTAAATTTGGAGTGTAATTGTTTGCAGGATGCAAAGACATTATTTATGTACAAATCTAGAAGTGATTTAATCCTGTACATTTCCTAAACATTTAAAACTACGTAAGTATGAGGGGGTGGAAAACGGTGATTATTGTGCAGATGAGCCAATTTGGTTCTATTAAATGCATTATTATTCATCGTTTAATGAGGTATACTCCCAACTGCTAATGCATTCACTGTCAAAATCCTTGTCAAACAGATAAATATAAGAAATGATCATAAATCATTCTGCACACCCACAATAGCTGAAAGTTTTCATGCAATTCCAGTCAATCTGACGATTAAAGAAAAACATAAATTAATTACATATTTTTGAACAAGAATGTCTTGATTTGCGTGATTTTCATTTTGTGTGTTGTTCTTCTAATAAAATGTAAGCACAGATTTATCGTACTGATACATTTTCTGCTTTCACTGTAGCCTCTTTACTTTAGAGTTAGACGACTTCTGTGTAAAATAATTTATTTAGACAGATCATTTATTTATAAAAAGGAATGTCATTTGGGATGACCAGGCATCAGTATGAAAAATCGGAGTATGATTTAGTGATTCCCATTGGTGTCTGCTCACCCCAATAACATTCCTTTTAGCAAACTAATGATTTAACCGAAAATGAACAGAACTGATTCCGTCCTATGATTTCAAAAACAGTACACGTCTCGGTGGGTATTGTGGAGGAAGCTAAAATCCATGTAACTGAATTGTTTTGCATGTAGGAGAAGGCAAACAATTTGTTAAGCAATAGGTTTTATCACAACAGTGGCAAAGTGTTGCATGTTAGTCAAATATGCAAGTGAAAATTTCACTGTACTCTGTGTAATCATAAATTGAATTTGGCCAAAATAGCTGCCAATTATTACACTGGGTTAAATTAAAGCCTACAGCCACTACTTCAATGTAGAACTATGCTTTCCCATATCAATAAAGACTATGCTGTCATGAAGTAGTTTCTTTTCTAGCCGTTTGCTGTCCTCCACACACACAGATGGACATCAGTCATGGTATTGGGATACCTTCAGCATGACATGCAAATCTGTCAGAACACAAAGCTGACATTTTTCAAGTCATGACATAACAGTCTTATATATAGATTATGATAATTCTAAAAATGTACTCTTAACATCACACAGTGCATTACCCAGTAAGCATAGACTGTTTTAAAATACACATAATATATATTTTGATCTACTAGTCTGTAGCAGGCAGTAAAGAGCTTTGATAAGTCAAAAGAATTGTACATTTGTTTATCATACTAACTTTTTTGTAGGACACTATGAAACTACTCACATTTGTAATAATAGCTGAGTTGTGTAGTGGAAAGAAAAAATGGTAATATCTAGTATAATAAATATTGTTGTAGATTGCCTTGATCAAATATGTATGAGCTATACTTTTTATTTTAATTTTAAAATGTGAAATTAATGTCTAACAATATCCAAATTTAAAATGCATGGGAAGTTGATAAGCCAGTTGTTGCTGTGGCACATGTATGACCCTGCTAGTTCAGATAAGAACCTTTGTTAAGCGTCAGACTTGGGTTTTGAAGGCTTTGCATCGATCTGATTGTAAGAGACTAGCCAGCTAGCCTGGGCAGATACAGGTTTTCGACATGACAGGGCATGGACAGGCCTCAGTTGGAATGAGGCCTGAGCCTGACTAGGCGGAGTCATTGGGAATTACACACCTACTAATTCAAGGCATGTGTCAAGAAGATACAGGATTTCTTCAAATTAAGGGTAATGTAGAGGCCTAGTCTCTCTCTCTCTCTTTTTGTGCCATTTTCCATTCACTGAGTGGGCTAGACCATCTCATCTCACTGAGCGGGCTGGACCATCTCATCTCACTGAGCGGGCTGGACCATCTCATCTCTCTTAGTGGCCATAATCAGACAAGCCATGCTGCCTGTTTCTGACATACCATCTGAGGACCATGACAGACCATATCGGAACAGAGGCCAATCAACATAATAAGAAAAAGAGACACCTGGTAGCCTATTATCATGTTGTATTATTTTACCAACATTCATAGGACATATTATTTATAATGCATGAATAGATCTACAACTTTCTCTCCTGTCTTATCTAATTTCCTGTGGTTAGAAAAGGACACGTATCCCTGAGAATGTGGTAAGAGTTCGGGATTTGAATCATTTTGTTCAGGTGTACGTCATAAAGAGTATAAAGGGAGAACAGAGTTGCCCTAGAACCCTACTAGAACAAAACAGTGGATGACCCTTTGTTGGGCATTATCTGTGACATATCACTCTGATGACTGTGCCATCAACTTGTACAGTTGAGTCACTTTCAGCATCTTGCTATACTCCTATCACTTAAGAATTATGTAGTTGATAACATTTTGCTATTCCTAAATTACATATTACCATGATTAATTTGTTTTTTCTATGAAAAAAAATGAATGTTATAATATTGGAGAACTTAGGTAATGTGAAACAGCTGATCATGTATTTTCTGAAACAAAAGGGAAATTAGAATTTAGAATGCATTCCATTTGGTGCTGGTAATAGCTGAGGAATTCAGACTGAATTTTACATACTAATGGATCTACTGTATTCTTCTATAAAGAAACTGATATATGCAAGCAGCTGCTAACAAGAAAGCTGAGCTCATGTTATGTGTGGAAAAACACCTAACGTAGAAACTGTTTGAAAAATGCTTACAATCAAGGCAGAGCACAAGCAGTGTGTGGACGTTAAGAGCCTACCATTTATTTTTTTTTTTACATAATCTCACTTCAGGCGCCATCTTCCTGTGACCCTGAGCTGGACAATCACTTTAGAAAATGGACAGATATATGGATGTATGGATAATCAGGGTCCATATTTTATTATACTTTATAAACTATTTTAGGCCTTCAATGATTGCAATATATGGAGAATACAGAGAGGCAGCGATGTTTATTCATACTTTTAGTTGCTGTTGAAAATATTTTTAATGCATAGATTCATTATTTATGTGCCGTGGCTAAATTTCACCAGAGTTTAGTTAGCTCAAAAAATCTTAGTTTTACACAATATTCTTTTACCAACTCTGTATACACCATTGTCGCATAATATGCTTCTAGTGTTTCCATCATGAAAAAGATTTTAATTTAAAAAAAAAAAAAAAAAAGTAAAATGACAACAAAATTAGTGATTTAGGCCACTGTGTTTATATCGTATGATTTTTGGTGCTTCGCGAAGTAACATATCGGTACAATAAACTGTGGATCCAGTTTGCAATAATTGTCTGAGCTGTACATGGGGAAGGGTCGGGGAAGGTGTCTTGTGGAGCTGGGTTCCATCATGCTTCCTGCTGCACCCTGCATGCAGGCACACAAAGATCATAGACATCAGTTTGTTTGTTTCTTAGAAAGCATTCAGAAAATATTTAAATGCAGCTTTAAACTTTTCTTTTTGTTAAAAATGATACCATTTATGATTCAAATTTTCCAAAATTAAGACTAGAATACCATCATCATGCAACACAACGAAGCTTCTGGAAGAACAATAAATCTAAAATGATGATGAGAGAGATTGGAATGAAGGGTATCCAGATTGGAGTGAGTATTAAGACTTAACATTCTGGTCTATAGTCCCCTGAGTCTAAAACAGCTTTTGAGCTCTTGCTTCATAATCCAAGGGTCAAAAATAATCCTAACCTCAAATATCTACTTTGAAAACAGCTCCTGAGTCTAAAACAGCCCTCGTTTTTATGATGCCAGGTTTAAAATGGCCCCTGAGCCTATTAAAATATTCTTGAAGGTTTGCAGACCCAGCTGAGGGAGCTGGCCAGAGGGTAATTAAATATGTCAACTGATATATTAAGATTGGTCTTTTTTAAAGTATTATTGAGAAAGTTTTAACTTAAATATGGACTTTAGAAGAGCAATGTACATCTGGAAAAGCAGATGACTTGCAATTCAACTCTGCTGAAGTGTCAATTGAGTCAGTACAACAGCAATCAAGAGGCCAATGACTCACTTTTCAGCATGTGGAAAAGACTCATATTTAGACCAGAGTTGTCATTACTAAAAATGTTATTGTTCTTCAGCAGCCTGGGATGACATTTTCCCTTCCAGCATGCTTTAATCAGGGGTTGGCGATGAGGCAAGTGTGCCTACTGCGTGTTGTACCTGAAGAAGCAAATGTCCACAATGTACACCTTGACCAGTTTATCTATCATGAGAAAATGGCAAATGAAATGATGCCTAAACATTTCCTTATCTAACACAGAATCTGAATGCCTAATAACAGTTAGGAGAGCAAAAAAGAACTGTGGCAATCTATTTTTTGTATTACAAATAAAAAATGAGAAACACAAATTAAAAATAAATAAATCAATAACATAATAAATTAAGGGAAATAAAACCTGTTCTAGAAATATAGTAAGCCCTTCATTTGTAAACGTTATAAACAATTCACAGGAAATCCTACTGGTACTTGTCCCATGAAATGCAGCTGGCTTCTCTCTGAAGCCCCTCTGTTTCTTATCATATCTTCAGCATCTTTTATTCTTGAATTATGTTACTGTACTGTGAAATAATGTTGTATGCCTGTAGATCCCTGGTGCAAACAAATTTCTCTTTTGGGAGAATAAACCTTTCTACACCTATCACTTTATCTAATCCATTCATATTTTTAGAAGTCCATCATGTCTTAAAATTCACATTCTCAGGATATCTAGAATATTGTCACAGAGTCAAAGACTCAGATAGGGGATCTCAGTCTCGTATAGAGGGAAACCTCAAAGACTGTCCCATATATTATTTAATACAGATCAATGAAAATCCCCAAATCTCCAGTGAGTCAGGGGCAGTTTTTGTGGGGACACCATCCCTTCCTCATATGTTTCAGGAAGGCAGAAAAAGGTGCAATCTCCTAATACATGGCACAATGCACAATGAATGGCCCATTATGTATAATAGGAACTCTAGAAAGAAGTTTATGTGGAGCTAGCTAAGTCTTTGTTTTGGATGATAAGCCTCAGCTCTCTTT
This sequence comes from Polypterus senegalus, assembly GCF_016835505.1. NCBI lineage: Eukaryota > Metazoa > Chordata > Cladistia > Polypteriformes > Polypteridae > Polypterus > Polypterus senegalus. The sequence goes on from NC_053154.1 coordinate 42,107,194, forward strand.
TTTATAGGGCAGCAGAGATAGCCCGAGACACGGTACTGGGTTCTTAATCTGAGATGCACAAACACTCTGAGGCTACAAAAGGGAGAAACACTCCATTGGGTCACAGAGTTACAGTGCATGATACACAGAGACCAGAGACTCCCAAGGCTCAGTCCTCTAATACTTAACAGGGACATCAGAACAAAAGCTTGCTCTGTTTTATACATTTTTTAAAATTATGGGTACAGCTGAAGACTGGGTTCACATTAAGTTGCCATTGCAAGATCTCAGAACTGATCCTTCCAGTGTGACATCCATATAAAAAGGTCAACCTACAAAATGGGATGTCAGCAAAACAATGCCCCAGTGGCAGGTAGGAAAAACAGCCAGAGTAGAAAGTGAGGGAGTGTGAGAGTCTGCGGAGGTCCACAAGGGGCCAGTAAGTGATTTCCCTCATAATCTGCAAAAAAATTAAACAAAGTAAACCTACTGACTGCTGCTTAAATCTGTGTTGGGTACTAGTACACCTAGGGGCCACCTCTGTGATATTATATACACACACTCATATCAAATAGTGTGTGAATATTTGTGTGTTTGTGTATGTACGTGGACAACAGCAGACAGAAGTAATCATCTAAAATCATGCAAAAACCAGGCAGCCTCCCTTAAAGTTGCTCAAGTTGCTCTTCATTAGGTAAACAGAGTAGAGAACAAATATGCCAGTCCAATATCGAAGAGAAAGATGGCTACCACGACCATGGGGCTCACCTGTTAATAAAAAAAGACAAAAAGAAAACAGTTCAGTAAATAATACCTAAATGTTTAATAATTTATATTTAAGCATGTAATAAATCATGTAGCATAATATATCATCACAAGGAACTTTCATGCCTATCTGCTCAGAGCCTCATGTTTTATCCCTTACTTAAGACACTGGTCTCAAAACAAAATAATAAATTTCACCCAGTTCAAAGATAGACCAAAGGTAAATACGCTGGTACTTGGATGTGTGTGTGTGTGTTTGTGACTATCTTACTTAAAATGCCTAAGTATTAATATGTAAGCAAACTTCACATGTTGATTAAAGTTAATTTTTGTTAAAGCACTTGTTTTAAAACATGCAAGGTTGTGTATACTGTATGCCATGAAAAGTCCTGAACGAATTAAAACAAGAAACAAACAGGAATACTGCAAACAACCATCAACAGGGGCCAGAAGGCTGGAGAAAATATGACTAATTACTTAGCATTACAGTGCAAATCGAACGTTTACATGGGACAGAATTAACAAAAAATGTTATGTTCAAACAGCAATCCATACAGTATGTGTGATTACATTCCTTAATGTACAATGGGTGACAGATGACCACTCCATACAACAATGGAATGAAGATTCTGCATTAGCTAAGTGTATAGCTATCTACAGTTGTGCTTGAAAGTTTGTGAACCCTTTAGAATTTTCTATATTTATGCATAAATATGACCTAAAACATCATCAGATATTCACTCAAGTCCTAAAAGTAGATAAAGAGAAACCAGTTAAACAAATGAGACAAAAATATTATACTTGGTCATTTATTTATTAAGGAAAATGATCGAATATTACATATTTGTGAGTAGCAAAAGTATGTGAACCTTTGCTTTCAGTATCTGGTTTGACCCCTCTTTGCAGCAATAACTGCAAATAAACTTTTCTGGTAACTTTTGATCATTCCTGCATACCGGCTTGGAGGAATTTTAGCCCATTCCTCCGTACAGAACAGCTTCAACTCTGGGATGTTGGTGGGTTTCCTAACATTAACTGCTCGCTTCAGGTCCTTCCACAACATTTCGATTGGATTAAAGGTCAGGACTTGACTTGGCCATTCCAAAACATTAACTTTATTCTTCTTTAACCATTCTTTGGTAGAACGACTTGTGTGCTTAGGGTCGTTGTCTTACTGCATGACCCACCTTCTCTTGAGATTCAGTTCATGGACAGATGTCCTGACATTTTCCTTTAGAATTCTCTGATATAATTCAAAATTCATTGTTCCGTCAATAAAGGCAAGCCGTCCTGGCCCAGATTCAGCAAAAGAGGCCCAAACCATGATACTACCACCACCATGTTTCACAGATGGGATAAGGTTCTTATGCTGAAATGCAGTGTTTTCCTTTCTCCAAACATAGTGCTTTTCATTTAAACCAAAAAGTAATATTTTGGTCTCATTTGTCCACAAAACATTTTTCCAATAGCCTTCTGGTTTGTCCACGTGATCTTTAGCAAACTGCAGACGAGCAGCAATGTTTTTTTTGGAGAGCAGTGGCTTTCTCCTTGCAACCCTGCCATGCACACCATTGTTGTTCAGTGTTCTCCTGATGGTGGACTCATGAACATGAACATCAGGCAATGTGAGAGAGGCCTTCAGTTGCTTAGAAGTTACCCTGGGGTCCTTTGTGACCTCGCCGACTATTACACGCCTTGATCTTGGAGTGATCTTTGCTGGTCAAACACTATAGGGGAGGGTAACAATGGTCTTGAATGTCCTCCATTTGTACACAATCTGTCTGACTGTGGATTGGTGGAGTCCAAACTCTTTAGAGATGGTTTTGTAACCTTTTCCAGCCTGATGAGCACCTTTTTCTGAAGTCCTCAGAAATCTCCTTTGTTCGTGCCACGATAACTGAGCAGCCTTTGATAGATCCCTGTTCTTTAAATAACACAGGGTGCCCACTCACACCTGATTGTCATCCCATTTTGAAAACACCTGACTCTAATTTCACCTTCAAACTAACTGCTAATCCTAGAGGTTCACATACTTTTGCCACTCACAAATATGTAATATTCGATAATTTTCCTCAATAAATAAATTACCAAGTATAATATTTTTGTCTCATTTGTTTAACTGGTTTCTCTTTATCTACTTTTAGGACTTGAGTGAATATCTATTGATGTTTTAGGTCATATTTATGCATAAATATAGAAAATTGTAAAGGGTTCACAAACTTTTAAGCACAACTGTATATATAAGCTTGAAAAATAGTTTTACACCCAAAATATCCATTCATCCATCCATTTTCAAACCTGGTTAATCTGATTTAGGATTGCAGGCATGGACATCGATCGGCTTATGCTCAGTGTTGTCATGATGTGAACCCTGAATTGGATTAAATGGATTTGAGAATGGTGTGATATATTGTAAAGAAGCTGGGACTGTAACAGATGCTGACACAAATCGCTTTCTGAAACCATTTGTCAAATATTACCTTGGTCGAGAAAAAAAAAATTGAGAGGTAATAAGAAAATTAATTTAAAGAAAGAAAGAAAGAACATCACAGCATAGTAAAAATGCAGTGTTATATTTTATCAGAATCAGAAAGAAAACAAGATGAACCACCTTCATCTAGTATGAGGTTCAAATTCTGTCAGACTTCATCCAGTGCAACAATTTTCTGCTCCACTTACCATTTGGTTTCCTTCATGTACCTTTATCTTCCTTATTTATTCTTTTATCAGCATTTATAGCTCTGATGTTTACAACATTCGTCTCCATAATACTATCTTAAATATCTTATTCCTGCTTTACCTTCTGTTGTTTGCACTTTTTTTTGCCTTCGTTTAGCAATTTTGACTTTACTTTTGCCATTACACTCTGTTCTGATAAAAAAAAAAACATAAATAAAGCAACTGTTTAAATTGCTCCACATTCCCAACATCTTCAGTGCTTTTTCCTCATTTTCTTCTTCCCTGTTGGTGTCCATATATATTTTTTATTCACATTGATCTGTATTCTTTATAACTGTAGGTTGATCAATCTGTGAATTCTTTACTCTGCCTCCACCGCCATGGCTTTACCTGTAAAATGAATGTGTTTTTTTCCTACTCTCATTGCTTTTTAAACATCCACCATTTCAGACATCATTATTTCTGGGTACAGTATACCACAAACAGTAATTGTGAAAGAAAGTGTTTTCAAATTGCACTGTACCAGATTTAGCAATGCATTTTCCTTCATGTGTACTTTTCCTTTTTTCTGTTTCATTTTTTAAAACGTTTTTCTTAAAATCTATGAAGTATATAAATTGCTTCTCCTAAAACTGAAGTATTCTTTTGTTCAAAATCTCATTTCACAAGTTCTACTTACTTTTCTTCCTCTCCAGACCTTGAAGCATTATGTTTGATGCTTTTCAATTGAAAACGATATTTAATAATGCACTCATTCTGTTCCATTGTATTTAATATGCTCAAGGCATTGAAAAAGGAAAGTTATTGACAGTTTGTCATTAAATTTTAAAGAAAGATAGATTTGGGTGTCATCAGCATAGCAGTGATGATCAATGTTATAGTTTGTTAGGATCGTACAAAGTGGCAACATGTACAAAGCAACATATAGTTAGGATGCTCCCTTGATGACTCCCACTAGTGGTGTACCAAGCACAACCCACTGGTAGAAGAACCAGGGGCAAATCCAGGATATGCTGCAGGAGGTAGATCTTTTAGCAGTCCTGTAAATATATATAAATTCTACAGGATGAACTGGAAAACACCATAGAACACCATATAGAAATTAAAGTGAAAAAATAATCACAGAAGAATGAAAAAAAAACTTTCAAATTTAAAAATATTGAGTAGTGAGGGATAATGCTGCATTATCCTTTTTGGTGAATGGCACAATGTATTCTTCCCAAGTCTGGCTGAAATATTTGCTGTTAAGGCAGAAAGTCAGCTCTTCCAAATCTGACACCCCAATTTTGTTCAGTTTTTGCTTCCCTACTGTCACACCCATAAAGTTTGAAATCCCATAATCAGTGTCCGGAACTAAACAATAGAGAGTAAGAATATCTCCCCACAATGTTTATATAACACAAGTATGATTAATGATACATCAACCAAGATCATATAAGATGTTCTAAAGTTTTCTGTAGATTTTGCAACATTTCTCAGTTAAATCCGCAGTGACTGTATTTTCACCTATTTAACACCCAGTGGACCAAATAGACCTACCAATTTAGATAGAAGTGAGTGGTCATCTGGTGTAAATAGGAAATTACCTCCTAAGCTGACAGAGATTTGATACTTTAATAAGAAATGGATCAGAACTCCACATGAGAGAACATCTGTACATGTCTGTAGTTTGACCAGGTGTTACTTATGCCCTGCACATCAATGAACACTAAAGGATGGTTCAGATGTAGTCATTCTTTTAAATGATGCTAAATCTTTATACACCAAATGATAAAAATGACACCTCAGAGATTCGGTCTAGGTTTAAACATACACATTATTTCACATCAACTCCCTTTTACCTTTAAGTGTGAAAAAGAAAACTATAAAAACATAGTGCCAATGGCAATTACTTTCCAAAGGTAGCAATGTTTAAGCTGAACTCATGTTAAATACAGTCACTGTACACTGTAGACTCCGTTCAGGTATGTAACACACGGATTCATCAGAAGGTCCACTCATGAATATCAGGCCTATCTGGAATCACCAATAGACCAAAGACATATCTTTGGGATATGGGTGGAAAACCCACACAGACATGGGGAAAATGTGTATACTCCACATACACAATCAATGATCAAGCACAGGATTAGAACCAAGGACACTAGATCAATGCAGCAGTGCTACCCACATACCCTACCTCTGCATGATGCCCACATACCATTTAATAACACAATTTATACTATTGCCGGCATGCTGAAAGCCTTGGATAGAAAATAAGAAAATACTTTGTAAAACTTCAGCATATAAATATAATAATGCAAGTAACATATTTTAGTAAATATATAGTTTTAGAGATGGTTATCTTCTGCATTTTGCCCATAATCTCAAACTGGTAAAATACAATGACTTGAAGTTGTCGTGTGGTTGGTTTCTGTGCCACGGCACTGCAGATTCCAGCAGTAGAAAAACATACCTACAGGAAACCGCTGCATGTGAAGCAATGGAATCAATGTAACTGAATACTGGAGTGTCCAGCAGGAGCAGAGATGGGAAACAGCAGCACTGAATAGTGAACAGGAGTATATACATTTTAATGATGCTCATACCTTTGATTTAACCAACTACAGTTACTGTTATGCTGCCAGAAATGTGCCATATATCTTAATCTCAGTCAAAACCATGAAGCAAATCAAAGAGGGCAAGTCTTCAAAGGCAACTTAATTTAAAGGCAAGGCTTCGGGTATACCTATTTTTTTTAATGATGATAGTCCTTAGATCCACACCATAAGCATCTCAAATTTAACACAACTACCACAATGAAAGTTAACAATATATTGTGTAGCTGCCCACCTCCCTCCTAAAAAGGTGATCACACATGAGACAAGTAGATATTATGGTTGTGTTCTTCGGGCCTGAATACTTTGAGTTACTTAGAGTGGGAGAAATAATTCAGCATCATGGGTGCAAATCTCTCACCCCAACATTGTCTGTGAGCGGTTTTTCCTCCCACATCCCAAGGATATGTATGTTATATATCTGGTGACTCCAGTGTTAGTGCTAGTATGGGCATGAATGAAAACTATCTTTATCTTACCTGTCCAGGGCTGTTTCTTGGCAGCCTTGTACCCAGTGCTGATCTGCAGTCTTGGATTGGATGATGTAGGTTTAAGAATGCTATTTGTTTTAATTCATTAAAGTGTTTCTTTATGTTTGGACTACCAGCTAATTAGCATGATTTGCTTGTTTTGCTGTTACCATTGTTTACCTACATAAGGAAACCCACATCCTACATAGTTCTAAATTTGCCTGTTTTAAAAATGGCAAAATGCATGCTTTAAATATCACAATTATTTTTCAAAGGATAGAATATGTGAAAATATACCTACAGTAAATTATGAGGATTTTGTTTCATATGAAAATCTCTCTTTCAAGGTAACACTTTTCAACATACGAGCATCTTGAGGATACAGCTGAGATTAGGAACTGTATTATAGGAATTTTGTCTTTTTTAAGCACTTTTTAACATTGATGTAAATACACAAATGCTACATAAATAAAAATATACTTAGGCAAAACCTAAAATGTAAAGAATCAGGAATAAGTGAAAAGCAAAGGCCAGGGGCCTCATGTATAAAGAGTGTGTACGCACAAAAATGAAGCGTAAGAATGTTTCCACATTCAAATTGCAATGTATAAAACCTAACCTTGGCGAAAAGCCACGCACATTTTCACGGTACCTCATACCCTGGCGTACACAAGTTCTCCGCTCAGCTTTGTAGACTGGCGGCACCCAGCATCAAAGCAGTGCTACTGTTCCAGTGTGGTTATCCTTTCTTTTTCAGATCTACATCCCTGACGCGGATTTATAAATACACTGAAATTAACCACACATTGTTTATTAGTTTAATGCATCTGATTGTAATTAACCACTAACAATATAATGGTCCACGGAATGGTCAAACTATTGTAAATACAATATTTGCTTTAGCGTTGTTACTCTCACTACTTCTTCTTCTTCTTCTTCTTTCAGCTGCTCCCGTTAGGAGTTGCCACAGCGGATCATCTTTTTCCATATTACTCTCACTGCACCACTCAGAGTATTTATATCATTGTATCTGAGTGAGGAATCAAAGATCTACAGAATATGAGAAAGAGAATTATTGGTATACAGTATCAAGCACATGCTGCCTCAGTCCGCCTGTCTATTTAATTGCTTTCACACAGCAAACGTTTCAAAGCCTTTCCTGTATGGACAGTTTCACCCCAAGAACTATAAACGCACTCAATCAAGTGCTCCTTGTAGAACTGTTTGTACTTATAAGTACAATTACCTCACTGTAAACTTGCACTATAGTTATAATATTACACAACCTGCGCCACTTTATAAAGCACGTATTTACATATGATGACGATATCATTTTTAAGATGAAATGCAGCAAAATATGTTTATTATATTGTACAGATAAAACTTCATTTAAATAATCTATATTGGAGCCAACCCCAGCCAGCACAGGGCGCAAGGCAGGAAACAAACCCCGGGCAGGGCGCCAACCCACCGCAGTAATCTATATTGTTAATAATTAAACAAAGTTTGGGTTTGGCCCGAACATTTGTGCATGGATTAAATTACTGTATACTAACCCAGAAGCTTCAGTTTGCATCAATAACATTTGCTCAGACTACTTTAAACTAGAACGTGGCACAAGACAAGGATGCCCTTTGTCACCACTGCTGTTTGCAATTGCCATTGAACCACTGGCAATACATTGTCGAAATACTGATCAGATAAAGGGGATTAGCAGAGAAGGACTGGAACAGAAAATCTCATTATATGCAGATGACATGGTACTGTATATATCGGACCCAGAAAATTCTCTGCCTGCAGTCTTAGCAGCACTCACAGAATTTCAAAAGCTCTCTGGTCTCAGAATTAATCTGAATAAAAGTGTACTCTTTCCGTGAATACAAGCATATAATATTAGATTAGACACCCTTCCTTTTATCATTGCAGAACAGTTTAAATACCTCGGGGTAAACATCACAAGTAAACATAAAGCTCTTTATCAACAAAATTTCGTCGTCTGTATGGAAAAAATTAAACAAGACTTGCATAGATGGTCAACCCTTCATCTCACACTAGCTGGAAGAATTAACACTGTTAAGATGAATATTCTTCCTAAGCTCCTTTTTTTATTTCAAAACATACCAATATACATTAATAAATCGTTCTTTAAGCAATTAGATTCAACAATAACCTCATTTATTTGGAATTCTAAACATCCACGCATCAAAAGAGCGACCCTACAAAGACAAAAGGCAGAAGGCGGCATGGCTCTACCTAACTTCCAGTTTTATTACTGGGCGGCAAATATACAGTCGATAAGAACCTGGACACAAATAGAAGAACATACACAGGCATGGACCGCAATAGAAGTAAAATCCTGCAGTACTTCTTTGTATTCCTTGCTTTGTGCTCCAATAAACACACGCTATCGGCAATACACTAATAACCCAATTGTGCTCCACTCACTTAGAATCTGGAACCAATGTAGAAAGCATTTTAAGACGGAGAAGCTTCTTTCTGTGGCACCCTGCAAAAGAACCACCTCTTTCAACCCTCACAAACATATGCAGTTTTAATATCTGGAAAAATTTGGAATTAACTTGCTTAGAGATCTTTATATAGACAACGTCTTTGCATCCTATGAACAATTACGTTCCAAATTTAACATTCCAGCTACAAATTTCTTTCACTATCTTCAAATCAGGAACTTTGTTAAACAGAACCTTCCAGATTTTCCTCATCTTGCACCCTCATCCACGCTGGAAAAATTATTGCTCAATTTCAAGGAGTTAGACTCCATCTCTACAATATATAAAATCCTTTTACAATCCCTTCCTTTCAAAGATCCAAGAGGACACTGGGAAAATGACCTCTCAATTAATATATCAGAAAAGGAGTGGAAAGTAGCAATGCAGAGAATTCACTCAAGCTCCATATGCAAAGCATACAATTATACAACTCAAAATTATATATCGAGCACATCTGTCTCGACTAAAACTCTCCAAAATGTTTCCAGGGCATGATCCAACCTGCGAACGTTGCAACCAAGCCCCAGCCTCACTAGGTCACATGTTCTGGGCCTGCTCCAAATTAACATTATTCTGGACAAAAATTTTTAATTACCTCTCAGACAGTCTTGGACTCACAATCCCTCCTAACCCATTAACAGCTGTGTTTGGGGTTCTTCCAGAGGGTCTTAAAGTGGAGAAAGACAAACAAACTGTGATTGCATTCACTACACTGTTGGCACGCAGACTTATTCTGATAAACTGGAAGAACCCAAACTCTCCTCTTTAAGTCAGTGGGAAACTGATGTGTTATATTATTTAAAATTGGAAAAAATCAAATACTCAGTTAGAGGATCTGTGCAGACTTTTTTCAAAACATGGCAGGATCTAATCAGTAATATTTTGAAATGATTTTATAAAGCACAGAGAATTTGTTGATTTAGGTATTTTTAAAAGCCTTAAATTTTACACCGTTTGGCTTGCTCTCTCTCTCAAGGGTGGGGATCGATCTGTTCTTAGCATAATTCTTTTTTTTTTTTGTAAAACTTGATTGCTATGTATTGATTGTAATAAAATTAATAAATAAAAAAAAAAAATAAATAATTAAACATGCCAGGATACGATGCCGCAGCACTAGCTATGAGCTTGCACTCCATTCACGGATTGCTCCTGCCTCACACTGTATTCTTGCTTATGCTGATGCGACACTGGAAGGATAGATGGATAGAATAATTAAACATGTACTATGAAGATATTTCAATGTTCCTTAAAAGTTTTGAAGAAATGGCGTTCTAAGCTTACAGATGGCTCATCGTCTATTACAGAGCTGATTGTGTGGCGATTGGGTATTTGGAGAAAGAAAAGTAAGGACAGGAATTGGGGGTTAGTACGTTTGAAAGAGACAGTACTGCTACAATAAAGTATTTCATCAAAGGTTGCGCACAGCGCAGGAAGCATCTTGCGTGAGACATGAACAATCACTGCGCCCCCGTGTTCCCATGTTTAATAATATGATTTAACTCCTATCATCATGAAAATGATATCACGTATACATCTCAGTATTTTAATTATTCAGAGAGCTGTAAAATTAAGAATGTAATGGATTCTGTGTCCTGTCGGAGGAAGAGAAAGCCCAGAAGCACGTAGTGATTCACACATATAGAGCACATAGAAGATCAAGTACAAAACAAAGCATTTAACGTGCTACTTTAGTTACGATGGGATTTGAGAAACTAATAAATTAAACAATTTAAAGATGAAGTTTATGATGTTCTACTTTAATGACAAAATAAACTACGTGGTTAAAGTGGAAAGTTTGAGAATAAAGTTGACATTTCGTGCTTTTTTCCCCACTGTGTGCCTTTTTTTTCTCTGTACCCTAATAAGCGGCGACTTTGATATGTGTCTTCTTTTTTATTTCGGGCACTGTGCGACTTTGTGAACTTGAGCTTTCGAGTTTCTCGGACACTCGATCAACTTCCTTTTGTTGATTATACCACTACTTAAACCAACAGATAGTATGTTTTCCTTGCCTCCACTTGGTATTTGCTGAAATTCTTATATTCCCCCCATGCTTTTCCCATTCTCTTTTCACAAAAGGCTGAGCTTAAGGGCTATTTATATTGATTTGCATATTCAAAGAGGCATAATTCTGGGAGGAGTTGGGGCGGGACAGCAGGTGCGTGCACGTGTGTTACTTTTCACGCTGACCGGGATTTGTGTAGCAGAAGAACATGGAAGTTTGCGTATGCACAGATTTATGCATCTGGATTTTTCTGTGCTTACGCCATATTATAGTGTGAGTTCTATGCACGGCGTTATACATGAGGCCCCAGGTGATCTGCATTCTAGCAGAGAGAAAGAAAGCCTTACATTAACTATCATTCTTCTGTTTCAACATATCTTTATTTTTTAATCTGTGTTTTAAAAAGTAAACATTTTTTTCCTTGTTCTAACCTTTGTCATACTCTTAATTGCTCACATACATATGATTTTCCTGATTTTAGCCATTTCATTACTTATTGTGCTTCAACTTTAGAAATCAGAGTACAGTATAAGAAGAAGAATTCTACTCACCTGATAAATGTTAAAGACTGATGTTTGGAATTAAAGCCCCCTTTAAGCCTGGGACATCAATAGAAGGTTTTGATTTATGCATATTTTAAATGCCAAAAACTAGCTAACTAAAGTGACAGTTTAGTACCTGAAAATAACATAACTTCAGTTTTTGGTCTCATTTCAGTGTTGGCAAAATAGCTGGGTGAAAATATTTTCACACCATAAATTACTTCTATTTTCAGCAGTAAGCACAGGCAGGTAAAAACTATTTGATACTAAAATGAATACTCTTGGTAGTGTACAGACTAACACAATGTAATATTATGGCTCATCTATAGTGTGTTGTAGATTCAATTTCCTAATTCCACATCCCTCTCCATCTCTCGCTCTGCCTTTGTTTCTGTTTTAACTGCTACACATCTGGCTGATAAGCCTCTTCCAGTGAATATATTTGGATAGCAAATAATTTCTCAGATAATTATTTTTTGTGGTCAAAAACATTTGTCTATAGATCACTTCCAGCTGAATGCTTATCTTAAACTGTGGGGCTTTTCTGTTTTAATTTTTTTTTTTTTCACATTCCTTTTATCTGGTTAGGATGAAATGATCTAATGTTGGCACTGGTTGCTATGGACACTTCTCTGTGGTCATGCTATGGCAATCATATACTGCACCTCACTCACTAATGAAATCTATATCTTTTTTACACATTTTACTAAAAACAATAAAGTAAATGTTGCAAAAAAAATGCCAGGACAGGTATTCATGTCAGGCTCTTTCTAGTTACAGTATACTGTAATACCAATGACATCTCTGCATTTAACAGTTGTTAGGCCTTAGGCTGTTCCAGTTTCACTTCTGGGGCCTGTTCTTTAAGGCAATTCATTTTCATCATGCTTCTCTTTCTTCCTAGCCATTCACTTCTGTTACACTAATCCTCGACCAGGTCTTGCTCTGCTTTACTCATGTATTCTCTTTATCCAATCATTTTAATGACCTGATCCCACAAGTAGTGACACTCTCTATAGTTTCTGTGTGATCAGAAAATCTATCATCAGCAGTTTAGAAGATGGTACTGTGGACTCTGTGAGGACTTACAATGGTTTTGTCAAGTGTCTCAATGGCATACTCAATGTTTCTGAATCTTAACTAAATTCAAGGACATCCAAGATAGGCCACATAGGCACCGTTTTTGCTGTCATTGCACTAATCTGCTATTACACAGCATAACTCATGCAAGTCTAGAGAGTGCCTTACATGGAATGATTTGAAGGGACAATGGGAGAAGGTGATGGAGGTTGCACCGTTTCTGTGGTAACATGTCCACTCCTGTCCTCAGGCAAGTGTAAATCTCACCCAACAATGAATTACATCAATTCCACTCTATCCATGTTCCACCTATTTAGATCCCTAGCCTATAAAGACACCCTAGCCCAGAAGTTATCATCATTTGACCAGCAGGTATTCTTGAGAGAATTTCTCAAAGCGCATGAACTGCTAATAACAAGCCATTCTTCAATTTTTTTTTTAATTTTTTACCATTTTTCCTTTATTAAGGCTGGCATCCTATCTCTTCACATGGCTACTGTTTTACTTATGTTACAGTAGTTTATAAGATAGAAGGGTAAACAAGATTTCCACATAATCACTTATTTAATATACAGTTGCATTTTAATTTCATGTTGGTACATATAAATTGTAACTGATTCCTGTTAGGTCAATTCATTTTTACTCTCACATGTCTGTCTGTTGTCTTTCACAGATTGTTGCTATCTCTTTTTCAAAAGCCTAATTCAATGTTTTCTCTTTTATGCATTTTTTCATTAGGATATTTATTCTTATTAGGCCTCCTGGAGTCAGTATTATTCTTAGAATTGTTCAATACTGTAGACAATAGTGAAGTTTTTTAAACATAAGACTGACTACAAAAGTAGATATTTAACCTACAATGCTACTCAAAAAGCCAGAAAACTGAAAAAATACAGATTAAATCATTTTCTTTAACTTCATCTTTTCCAGCTTCTATGATGAGTTGATGTTTTTGACCAACCTTCTGCATACAGCTTGGTCCTGCACCTACTCCCCAGTCAGATTGTTTTCATTCAAATTGTCTTTTACTTTATCCATCCACATTCACTCCGGTCTCCCCAGCTTTCTCCTCTTGTGTACTTCAGTTTCCACCATTCTTTTGCCTACTTATTCATTGTTTCTCTTCATCATATGCCCATACCACTTCAGCCTACTCTACTGTATTTAATCATTGATATCTCTCCCATTTATTTGTACCTCTCATTGTCTCATTTCTTTTTTTGTTCTTCTTTATAACTCCACACATCTCAACATTTTCATTTTTGCCACATCCAACTTCTTCTCCCTTTACTGCTTATGTCTCAGCTCTATACATCATAGCTGGTGTAACCACTGTCTTAATAACCTTACCTTCAGCCTAGACCTTCAACCTTCAACCACACAATACTCCTAATACTAATATTATCTTCCATTTGTTCCATCCACACTGCACTCAATGAGTTATCTTTGCATCCAGCAATCTGTCTTGGGCTACCACTCATCCTTGGTATTCAAACTTATCCACTCTTTTCAATAGCTCTCCCTGCAGGCTTAATGTCTGAATCTTGATCATAATTAAACCTTAAATATTCTGTCTTATTCTTATTTATCTTCAGTTTTCTATCTTCCAAAGTCTTTCTCCTATCTTCTTAATTCCTCTACATTTTAATCAACATAATGTTATAAATCGAAAGCATGCACCAGGGGGACTGGTCTTTTATCTAATGAGTCAACACATCTACATTTAGACCAAAGAGATAAGGACTTAAAGAAGATCACTGATGGAGACCAACTCTAACTGGAATCCAGTCAGTTCCCCCAGCGCTGCTTCTAACCCAAGTCCTCACCCCCTCATGCATATCCTGGATCATCCTCACATGCTCCTCTGGTACTCCTTCCTTCCTCATGCAGCTCCAGACCTCTTGACGTGGCACTCTATTATAAGCCTTCACCAAGTCAATACAGTACATGCAAGCCTTTCCTTGTTTCTTGATTTTTCTCCTTGAGCTGTCTCAGTTCAGAAACTGCACCAGTTATTCCTCTGCCTATCAAAAAAATAAAACTGATCCTTCCCTATGGTGGTCTCTATAACCCTCTCCCAGGTTTCCACTGTGTGTGACATTAGCTTTATCTCTCTATAGTTTCCACAATCCTGAATATCTCCTTTCTCTATATACAGTGCATCCGGAAAGTATTCACAGCACATTACTTTTTCCACATTTTGTTATGTTACAGCCTTATTCCAAAATGGATTAAATTCATTTTTTTCCTCAGAATTCTACACACAACACCGCATAATGACAACGTGAAATAAGTTTACTTGAGATTTTTGCAAATTTACATGTACATAAGTATTCACAACCTTTGCCATGAAGCTCAAAATTCAGCTCAGGTGCATCCTGTTTCCCCTGATCATCCTTGAGATGTTTCTGCAGCTTAATTCGAGTCCACCTGTGGTAAATTCAGTTGACTGGACATGATTTGGAAAGGCACATTCCTGTCTATATAAGGTCCCACAGTTGACAGTTCATGTCAGAGCACAAACCAAGCATGACGTCAAAGGAATTGTCTGTAGACCTCCGAGACAGGATTGTCTCGAGGCACAAATCTGGGGAAGGTTACAGAAAAATTTCTGCTGCTTTGAAGGTCCCAATGAGCACAGTGGTCTCCATCATCCGTAAGTGGAAGAAGTTCGAAACCACCAGGACTCTTCCTAGAGCTGGCCGGCCATCTAAACTGAGCAATCGGGGGAGAAGGGAATAAGGCTGTAACATAACAAAATGTGTAAAAAGTGATGCGCTGTGAATACTTCCTGGATGCACTGTAAATGGGTACAGTCACACTGTTCCTCCACTTCTCTGGTACTTTCTCCTTTTCACAGATGTCCTGGATTAGAAATAACCACACCTACTTCTTCTTCCCCTAAACAATTCCAAAATTCCACTCGTATTTCATCATCCTATTTTCTCTCTGTTCTTTATTTTTCTCAGTGTCTTCTTTGCTTCTTCCTTCCTTGTTCGTGGTAATAGCTCTTTATTTGGGACTCCATCCCGAATTACTACTGTTCAACAACTTTTCAAACTATCTATTCCATTTATTCTTGATCCTTTCATTCTCACTTAATACCACACCTTGCTTGTTTTTCATCTGCTTTATCTGACTGTAATACATTCCCGCCTTATTCTTGGCCATTACTATTCTAAAAATGATTCCCCCTCACACTTTTGTCTCCAGTTCTTCACACTGTGTCCTCTACAAAGCTTGTGCCTTGGCTATTTGCCTTCTGCCTGTACATTTTTCTATCGTCCTCCTTCCCTGACTGGTACCACGTCTTCTAAAGTAGCATTTTGCAGCAAAAATGTGTCATACCCTAAATCAGTGTTTCTTAAGTTCAGTCCTGGAGCCCTGCTGTTACTGTGGGTTTTCATTCCAACCAATTTCTTCTTTCAACTGGACTCCTACATTAATTAGGCAAGCTGTGCTTTGGGGATCAATCTATAAATTATCACCCGATTATGCTCAATTTTTACTGAATGAAGTGGAAATACAGATGCATAAGAATACATGTTTACTTTTTGTCTATGGCTGTTAATACCTTTCTGGTCATTTATGACATTATTTATTAATGAACACACAAGTGGGTAACACTAAAGTAGCTGCCCTTTAGTGTTCGGTGTCACTTGCCCTGTCAAACTGTCAAGACTGCTTACAACAAAAACCTGAAGCCACTGGGGGCACCAGGACTGAACATGACAATGACCTAAACAACTCTGGTTAAAAAGTATATATAACTTATATATAATGTGCCACACACATGCAAGTCGGGGGCAACTAATGGGCTCAAAAGATGGTAATACCATGCAGAACCAGGAGGTGGTAGTGTGCACTAACCCTTTCTCTCTTTCTCGATCAGACTACCTGAGGGAAATCCCACCTGAGCCTGTCAATACTATATCCAGTTCGGGGCCCAATGAGATCACTTCCAGTTCCGGGCCCACCCATTGAAGGTCATTCTGGCAACAGACTCAACAAGCATGCCAGACTTTGCAAATTTCATTGTGTTCCTGGGCTAACTGAAAGATGTCATTTTTTGTCACTTCTTCCGGCTCTTCTCCCAGTGGGCAATTCCTAGTACATCATTCATAAAAGGCTCCCAGTGGACTTCTGAGGCTATGAGGCAGCAATGCTAACCACTGTGTCCCCATGCTACTCTCAGTGAGAAGAAGATTTAGGCCCTTGTGAGAAGTCATGATACTATTTAGTTCAAAACATGACTTTAGTGGCAAATTACATTGGTAGAATAAATACAGCAAGTAACAGAACTGATTTTCTAATGTGAGTATTAGACCATACAGAAGATTTTCTACGAATATACAAAAAGTATAAGCTCAGCTAATTCTTAGGCTTGGACCACACATTTCTCCAGCACCAACAAGTGTTTTAATCTATCTCTTTACCTTCTTAAATGGTTGCCATTTCCCTCCACTCTGGCCTTTTACCTTCTTCATCCTCCCTGAGTATTTTCCCTCCTTGCTTCATTCAATGCCCATTAACTACTTTTCAGTGTGGGAATAATCTGTAATTACTTTTCTGCATACAAGTACAGTACTACTTTCAGTGCTATTTGCTCTTTATGACACAATGCAAACATTATCTTGCACTTACCAAAATGGAGAGAATTGTTCCTTCTGAGTCTGTAGCCTGTGGCTCCTGCTCAGCGCCGAAAGCAGTCACAGCAGCTGTTCCTATAGAATGTGAAGACTGTTGTGTTGCCATAGGCAACATGATCTCCTCAGGACAGTCAAAGAAATAGGAAGAAGTGTCTGTATCCTCCCATTCACCTCTGTCTTGGGTAACTGTGCCCAGTGTCCTGTCCTTGACACTTATACACTGCCGGTGTGTCACTGTAGTTTCCCCTGAGACCTTGTACCACTGATAAGAGAGAAAGAGACATGCAGTAGAGGAAGAAGAAACCACAATTTAGGAAATCAATTTAGAAAACACACTGATATTGATTTAAAAAAACTGATGAAATAACACATTTTCAAATGTCAACTAACATTCCTTGTTTTCAGTTACTATGAAGTGCAAATGCAATCAAAAATGAAAGTGTGGAGATTTAATGCAAGTTAAATATCAATACCAATGCCACTTCTATACAAATGTACAGAGCACAGAAATATTTATTTAAATATGACCAGTGCCTTTTCAGGGTCATAAGAAAAAAGTACTTAAACAGATGGTCAAAAACACTAAAATCACCACTAAGATTAAATAAAAAAAGAATAATCAGAATTTGTGAAATCTTAAACAGGCAAAAATTTTAAAAATAAATAAATTGTCATGTCTCAGCTAGGGTTACTCCCCTGGCTGTGGTTCAAATTCATTTTTGATTACTTGATTTATGTTAATTTTGTGCATAGTTGTTTATTTTGTTTATATTTCTACATATATAAGCTTCCTTTGTTATATTCTGTGTGTTTTGCTGGTGGTTTCCACACAAGGAGCAGGGCCACAGGCCAATCCCTGCCAGGAACTGCCCTTCATCCTACTGTATAAATCCAAAGGGTCTCCCACAGTTGCTGTGCTCTGGTGATGGTGAGTTAATTGCTGTGCTTGTTCCTATGATATATTTTGAAATTACGACCCTCTTGCTGTTTTTTCCGAAGCTCTATTTAGATTATGTATTAGCACTTTATTCTACTTGGAATGTTTTTGTAATAGGAAATTCCATTTTGCCATTGTGTTCCAAGCAGCTTTATTGTAATTGGAATATTTTTTGTGAAGAATAAATATTTTTTTTTTTTATAAAGATTCAGTACTTGTTCTTATTACTGGCTTGGGTGTGATGGTGACAGTCCCCTCTAGCAGGCTTTATTGGGACTATGTGCTTTGAAACTCTTAAGTCCTTGAGGCCCCTAGTTCATAACAGAAATCTGAAAGATAAATTAAATTTTAAAGACAACAACTGCACACGTGACAAAGCACCCTAACAGCACATCATACACAAAAAGACACTGGAAGTGATGTTGTAGATGGAATTGGTGCTGTACACCCATTAACCAGAAGTAAGAATTATTTTTCGATTCTTTAATTGTATGAACTATTTTACACTTGTGTTTAAAATTAATGGAATACTTGCAAACACATTTACATGTAAAACAGAAAACATGCAAATCTGTACAGCAAAAAAAAAAAAGAAAACAGGAAATGTGATTTTATGTTAGTGTATTAGTATCTAAAAGGTATGGGCAGATATGTGAACTGTGTGTAATAAGTAAGCCTACCTCTTTAAGAATATTACCAACAGTGATGTGAGTCTGACTGGTAATCGATGGTGGCTCCGATCCCCTGTGACTCTGCATTGGATTAAGTGGAATTGGCAGAGAGAGAGAAAGGGGATCAGAAAAGGCTGAGTCGTGTCCTGTGTTTGCCTGGTGCCATTAGTGACTGCAAAGAAAGCTTCACTTTTATTGGTTTAAACTGGAGAATTGCTATTGAATCCATTTGAGCAGCAGGGTGTCAACAAGTATTTTGACAGATAAGAGGTGCAACTGTGTGCACAATTAATCATTAATATATTTGTTATTTGTGAAATATGTTTGTGTCTGAAAAGAATACAATATACTCACCAAAACCATCAGAATATTTAGTTATACCTTCATGTGGATTATGTGACACAAGTAATTTCAAATTTTTTTCTTGGCGTCATGGACAGCATGCCTGGGCTGTCTTCCCTGCCACTATGGTTCCCAGTTCATTACCTAGCTGGGAGACCAAGAGAGTGAAAGGGCAGGAGACTTCCTGCCTTTACCATGAAATTGGCAGGAGGAGCAAACAATTTGTGGAGTGTGTCAGCATCCCGGCAGGGGCGGATAAAGGACCCTTACCTGGCCGTGAGGATAACATCATTGAGCAACCAGTGAGAACATCATACCTTATATGACAGCATCCCTGGGCCTTGGTACCCAAATGGACACCCACATGGTATGCTGGGAATTGCAGTGCTGTGCAGTCGACCCATTGGGTTCCATAGATGCCACCAGGGGGTGCTGTGGGGATTTATGCTTCCTACTTTCAGGTAGTTCCACTCGGAAGTACTTGTCACGGGATATGCCCTAGCACTTCAAGTACTATTGGGTCTTGAATAAAAGGAGTCGCTCTGCCTCACCCAGGTGAGTTGGAGTTGGGTGGAAAAACAACAAAGCTCCCCAGAGACATGTGGGCAAGAAGAAAAAGGAAGATTAAAAGGATCGGGATTGTGCTTGTCTAAAGGTTATTACATTATACTAAAAAGAAGTCTTTGTTAAGATAAGTTATTATAATAAACTTTTGATTTGAACCTGGTACTTGTGTCAGTGCAGTTGTTTCTGGGGTTTGCAATGCTGCAACGACTCCTAGTGGTCACAGGGGACATTTTGAAATTGTTTGTTCTGTTTGTTCAGTGGTGGTCCCCATAGATGCCTATTGTATCAGGAATTTTGTTACCTTTGTTCTTTATAAAAACATGAGAATAACATTTTTTTGAACATTACTAGAAAAAGTGCAGGATAAGCAACACAAAAAAAATATATATCATTTTTGGGTGGTCTATTCCTTTAACTGTGTTTATATGGTCAGAATAGATTTGCAAAAATCATTCACCAAGAAAATGCCATTTAATAATCAGAACACTAAGACAAGACCAGAGTCGAAGTAAAGGAGCGAGAATCTAAACCTGAACACTGAACTTTGCACAAGCACTAGTTCACTGATTGAATCTGCATCTGAAACAAAGCCAGTGACGCAACTGCATCATAATTTATCAGCTCGTATCAGGAGAGCAGGCCATGGCAACCAGGCAACATCTCATAGCAACTCATTGCCTTCTTGCTGCGGCTTTTAACGTGAAGATGTGATGCAGTTAGAAATACAGCAAACTTTTTAGAGCAAAGAAATAAAATTCAAATTAATATATGAAATTAAAGTTTGAAAATTGAACTTTGGAAATCTAAATTCTTGTAAACCAAAAAACAAATTCAGAGAACAAAAAACATTTTAAACACAAGACTGGTTTCCCAATTTGGAACACTGTTATGTTCATATTTGACTAGAATAGAAATACAATTAAACTGGATTTTATTTTAAGTGCAGCAGAATATGCAGACATTTTCTTTTCTTTCAAATATTCATCAGAAACACACAAGGATTTGTTAAGCCAAGTGCAAAAAGATCTCTCAAAAAAACCTAACTCTGACCAGAATTGAATGTCAGAATGAAACAACACTTTAAAGCCAGATATTTTTTCCTAGCAATTACTGTAATTCTCTTGACACTACGTATGCTCTAAGACTCTAAAGGGGCTCCATGGTAGGAGTTCTTAAAGATTGGTTACTTGCCACTGTCTTTTAAAGAGCAGTTATGCCATTCTCATGCACCATGCAGGTGCACTCCGTGGTGCCAGGCAATATGTGGCTTCACCACTATAAAATGGCAGTGGCCATTGAAAAATATGGAAAAAATATAAAAAAAAAAGTGAAACAAGTAAAAATAAAATAACAATCATAATTCAAAATAAAATGGGCAATATACATTTATTAACATAGCCATGAAATAAATAAAATTAGTTTGGCAATTGAAAACCTGATAAATAAATAATACATTTTTTTTTCTCTTGCAAATATGGATTGACATCATATAAAAGGTAATCAATGTTGCAACTATTGTTCTTCCAAATGACCCCCTCCTACTGCTTGAAGTGTAAATTGTGGATAACTGTGAGGACAGCCGCAGGTGATACTGATCACCTACAGAGAAGTTGAGGAAATTCTGAAATTTATTTTTATCCAAAAATGCTAGTATAGTTCAGCCATTGTTTGTTTGTTAGAGAAAAATGCCCCAGATTCACCCTGGATTCAAGATGAGATTTCCCGTTTTCATGGGGAAACAAATATCTACTTATGTGTCCTGAACCCCTACAATAAAAACACAACCTCAAGCTGTCGTCAACATTCTTCTAAACAACAAACACACAGGGATTTCATGTGTTTCTTCAACTGCAAAAGCTTTTTGTTATTCTAGCCATGGTGTGTTGTTTTTTTGTGTTTCCTTTCCATAATATTTGTACTTACAGCATCATCCAAAAATTCTCCTGTGCCATGACTGGCCATCTCATTCTTCAGTTCATGAAATAAATCATTAATGAAATACAGTTCCGAGATCAGTCCTTCATTATCCATAGCAACCCAATTTAAAATTGCCTGTATAACTAACAGTGGTATTGATTGTGTTAAATGCAGAGGCAGTGTTGTGTTGTGGCCAAAGTATTGGATTAAAATTACAAGGTTGCCAGAGTGCCCTTGAGAAACTCACTTAACTTTACACATATTTGTAGAAAATATATACTAACAATTGAAGTCTATTCTGACTTTGTAACTTACACTGGATAAAGGAAATAGACAATTTTCAACAACAACAAAAAAAATTATACTGCGTAGAAAAAAAAATACTGCAAGCTTGCATTTACTGATGCATAAAATTAAGATTATATTCAGGATAGCTTGCTTTTACCAAAGCAGCACCTCACAATACAAAGTTTAACAGTGCCAGTATTGGTCACCTCTAAACTATTCATTGTGATCTCTTACGTTTCATAGCTCTGTCCCCCAGAGAAGTGATCAGTTACCAATGCAACATGGTGGGGAGTGGGGGAACTCACTAGTCCTCCCACAACGTTTTTCTATCAAAACTGGCATAGTTTTATATCACCTACGCTTAACGCACCTAACAAAGAGACACAAGGTGTGCAACAGATCAGTAGTACAGCATCTGGAGGTCACCAATCTAAACAAAGCAACCTTTTCTACATGTACAAGTATTATAGCACTGCAGATTTAAATAATAGTGCATGGTTTTGGATTTCAGTGATACACCTTTTAAATATCATTCCCCTATTAGATCTCACACCTTGATTTTAAAAATCACTCTTTACTTCCATGAAAGGCATTCTCTTTAGGCCCTTGACATTTAAGGGAGGCAGTGAATCTCTATTAGGAAGTCTAGTTAAAAAAGTAGCAATCTCAAATAAAAATGGGAACAGCTATGAAAGAAGAAGAAAAAGAAGACCTGTGTTTTGGTGACTATGGCGTGGGACTTTAAACCACAAAGCTAACAGTTCAAAACAATGATGTCAGCCAGCTATAAAACAACTTTATAAATGGAGCAAATATTTCCTTTAATTTGTCTTTGCACTCAAGACCATCATTCTTACAGGGTATTGTATATAACTATATTAAATGCTACAGTGGGTGGATCAGCGGGCCCCTACATTTCAGACAGGTAGGTGTTGTGGTCCCCGGCCGGGGCTGGAGCCCGGCCGGGACGCCCAGGAGGACGTGAGGAGGGCTTGTGCCTCCTCCAGACCGCGAGGGGGCGTCCGTCCTGGTTCTATTGGGAGCCACGGGTCGAGGGCATGGAAGCCCTACCCTGTAGGGGCCCGTGGTTACCGCCAGGCGGCGCCCCGATGCCGGTTCATCCCGTGTGGCCCTCGGCCGGGGATGGAGCCCGGCCGGGACGCCTTAGAGGACCGGAGGAGGGCGTATGCCTCCTCTAGACCGAGTGGGGCGTCCGTCCTGGTTAGACAGGGGGCCTCGGGTACAGGGCTTGGAAGCCCAGCCCTGTAGGGACCCGTGGCCACCGCCAGGCGGCGCCCCAGTGCCTGTTTATTCCGGGAGCCCGGCACTTCCGCCACACCAGGAAGTGCCGGGGAAGACGACCGGGGACGGGCGACACGGACGGCTTCACAGGGGTGTGGCCACCTTTAAGTGCGGGGCACTTCCGCCACCATCCGGCTCCCCATAAAAGGGGCCGCCTCCCTCCAGTCAGCGGTGGAAGTCGGGAGGCAGAAAGACTGAACTGGAGAGAGAGGACGGGAGGCGGCCAGGAAGGCACAAGGACTGTGGGCCCTGGACTTTGGGGAAATCGGTGCAGAGGCACTGGGGTCGTGTGAGTGTGCACTGGACTTTCATATTATATATATTGTAAATAAACAGTGTGTGGGTTGAAAATATGTTGTCCATCTGTGTGTGTCCGGGCCAGCGTTCACAGTGTGTTATGGAACAAACGACGAACTCAATAAAGCTGTGATGTAAGAAATGGCAGGAACAACATACATCATGTCAGGTCAAAACGCGAAATGCTACTGGGGTAGTATGCCCTACACTCAAATTATAAAAAGAGAGAAACATTTGTGACAGCACGTAACTACATGACAGTCTTCTGGCCCTTTAAATGGACACAGGGGATTAGAGTTGTAGGAATTCCTTGCGCTACCAGAGGACTCTCTTGAAGGACAACTGCAGGGATTCCAAAAGTCAACCCTGACCCTACAAATGACTGCAAAAGTTTGCCACTGAAGTAGCTTTAGAATGCCCGCACGGGAATAAAGCCACCACTTAGTCATGACTTAACTGAGCTTACAATTGGGAGATGGGTTGGACAAGGGATCAGCGAGGGAAGAAAGAGATGCAAGAGGATCAGAAAAAGGGACAAGGGAAGTGACAAACACAGATCCTTTGTGTGCTACTGAGGTGGGTTGTGAACCAACCACCCTGACAAACAGACAAGTAAGGCCCAAGAGGGTTTGATTCATTCTGTTATTTAAAATAAATGATAACTGTGAATACTCTGGTGTTCATGCCAGGAATGTAGGGACAGTTTGAGCGCATCTGTATTATTTACCATGCATTATACGTGTGTTTGTTTTACTGAGGACAAATTAGAATAATAAATCCATTGTCCTTGTGACCTACGGGAATAAAGCAACTAAACTAAACCGAACTACTGCTAGATTCCTGACGATTTAGTAACGAAAAGGATCCAGCCAATTCTTATATTATTTCGCTTGTGTTAGTCCGTACTCTATATAAGCAATGGTTGCCACAACTACTATATCCCTCCACAACAATAGTGAGGAATCCGTGTTCCTGGCAGAGTTTTGGTCTTAGGCTTATCTTTAAGTCTTCAATTCTTTAATGTGACCAATTATCGACTGCGGTATTTGATTGTTTATTCGGTGTATACTTTGTTACTGACCGAAACTGCATTATGACACTACCATTTTACATCTTCTCTTTCCTTCACTTCAAGGTAAGCCTCCCAATAAAATGAAAAGGCACATACAGCCTAGCTGTGGCCAACAGAAACGGTCTCTCTGGCCTACATACTAACACCAACGCACAGAAACAGAAACGTGTACATCACGCCAGACCAACAAGCACAAGCAAGATGCCTTACAACAACAAAGACAATGTATGACAAACCACAGAGTGACATTATCCAAAGATCAGCGGCAGCAAGTCTTGCACCTAGACAGTGAACAAAAAACCAATTACTGTACACACACAACCTTTCTGACGAGCAGCAGCAAACTGCCAGACAACAAGTAACATAACAACGGAAAAACTACATTCCATAATACTGATAATTCAAAACAAGATATTCTCTTTATATTATGGCGTAAGCAATTCCCTGTTCGTTTAGCATATTATATGACTATCACCAAGTCACAACGACAAATGTTTAATAAAATGTTGGAGTTTATTTGCTAGGCCCTGTTTTTACCCATGGCCAGTTGTGCACTACATTTTCCAGATTTACATTGAAACCTGGTTAAATGTACAAGTACTTGCAGGTTACACACAGGGGAATATTTTCACTGACTAACGTATATGCAACAAATTGTGTTTTCCAACGATTATTACAGACGTCGGTACATTACCTGATGGCCACACTTCACACATACTGACTTACGTGTGCCCTGCATTTCTCTTCTTATCCAATATGTTCTGTTAACCTGTTCATGTTACACTCTGTACTTTAAATATTCATGCTGTTGTGACTATAATAACATCCCATACTACTCATGTGACTATACTAATATCGAGTCCTCTCACAAGTTACTACTTATCAAAATAATCTCCTTTCTTACTGTAACATGTGATGTTCTTCTCTCACTCATCATCATTTCATTAACACTTTTATTCTTGCGAAATTTTTGCAAACACAATTTGCTAGTAATATATTATGCTGCTGAATTCAAATAAATACATGTGTCCACTAGGAGCTTCAACGCCCAGTGTTCTGCTTTTCTCAAAGCTTTATTGCAACTGTGTTTATAAAATCATTCAGCTTTGAGGCAACTAGCTTTCTAGAATATTCCCAATATGTTTTTATCAAGAAGTTCCCTTGTTCTCAGTATTCACATCTAAACTCACATCTCCTATTCAGAATACTGCACTGGTCATTCCTTACATTTTGGAGATTAGTTTTCTGCCTTTACTTCATCAAACTCACATGCTAAGTTAACCATTCGAACAATGACTACTATATATTTACAACTTATTGCTTTAACCATATAGTGCAAAATTAATGAACCTTAAGCTATTCTGTGAAAATATCTTAAACAATGCTAGGATTGATTGATAGACTCTTCTCTGAAACATACCCCACATTCTCGAAATGACTCGGCCGGCTGCATCTCCTTTTCAAAAGGATAATCTTTTTCTTCCCATATCTCTTTTTCACTTTCTAGGAGGAAAGGGGCTTCAAGATAACTGCTGTCTTGGAGCCTCCTTTCATTGTCACACATCCTCTCACGCAATACAGAGTTTTCTTCTTGTGTTTGATGCCACTGATCACTCCATGCTGTTCCACTGTCATTCCATGTCTGACTGTGAGGCTGAGAAGCACTGCCATCAACAGAGAAGTCTGTCGTACAATGTATAGTGTCTCCATTTTCACATGGGTTTCTTGCAGGAGAACCCAGCTGGGAAGACTCAGGAGTAGCTATGGACTGAGGATCAGTTGCTGGTAACACTGTGGTACAGTATGAATTTTCATCCCAATCTGCCAAACAAGAAAAAAGATAACAAGGAAAGAATTAAAAAAGAGGCACTCTCTTTACCATTTCTATTCTAATTTTTCAGAAATAACCTAATGTAAACTCATCCCTTTTTTAGTATTTTTTCACACCTGGCTTTTAGTCGCACATAACACTGAGAATACTTTTCAGGCTGTCACAATATTAACAAAAGCAATTTAATGTTAAAGCAGTTTTTCCACAGAAAACCATTATTATAAGTAAGAAATAGTGGTGTTTAACAATGAGCAGAGGAGGACCTGCTGCTCTGTCACAGCAGAGATTAAAGAAAAATTCAGCTCTTAATTTGTTTCACTATTGCTTTTCCACATCCACTACTCTATACGTATACATTGAATGGAGCGCAGTCCCACTTGGACTAGGATGTAATGCAGAAATTTCAGTTATTTAGTCCTGAGGATCAAAGATTTGAATTCAAAAATTGTCCTTTTTTTTTATTGGATCGCTAAAAATCAATCTTTATAATAAAGCAGAACATCAAAAGCATATGAAAAGATTTAATTTACAATGAAAGTTGTTGTTTTTTTTCATTTTGGCTAGATGAACTAGTTGATGAAACATTTGCATAAATCTTGTTTTCATTCATTCGTATACTGTAAACAGTCATTTCATAAATAATCTCATAATAAATTAAAAATGTGACTTTATTAAAATGTCACCAAAGGAAGTGGATTACAAAATGGACGGGTGGATTTAATTTTAAATATTTATCAACTGCCAGGTGTTTACCAGTGGAATTTATAAAGTTATGTTTTAGTAGTCATTTTTAAATTAAACTCTTATGGACTGAAGCCTTTAAAGTGTTATTTAAAGATATGAATAAGTTTGTTAATCCGTTGCTATTGTATTGGTGGACGATCCAGAAATGTTAATCACTAATAGAAAAGAATTCTCAATTTAGGTTGAGCTTTTTCCTGCAAATACGCCGGGAACTTGTATACAAGGCCTTGGGGGTGAGGCAACCATCTCTGCACTCAGGAAAGTGTGTATCTAAGTTAGAGATTCAGAAGCAAATAACAAAGTCAGAGATGTAAAAGTCAACAGCAGTACAGCAAATGGGAAAGAAAGAAAAATATGCTGCCATTAACACTGAAGAGGTGGTATCGCTAAGTGAAATAGGCCATAACATAAACTGTAACATTCTATCAAGCTGTTGGCCTTCCAAACAGTATTCTTCGGGTTCAAATTTATTATTAGCCTATCAACTATACTATACAGGATCCATCAGTTTTATTGTTAAAATGGAGAATGACTAGGCCAGAGGATTTAAAAATAGGAAATAAAGGTATTCCTTTAGAGGATAAGGCAACAGGAAGAAACAGAGAAGGGTCTCTATTCTAAAAACAAACATCAAAAATCTTAGTGTCTAAATACAAACAACAAGCCATTTGTGCTGGAAGTGTAATGTCAAACATAATCAGTCTGTTATCTCTTCCTTATCTAATCTAACATGATTGTGAGGTTTATTGAAGTATGAGATATAAGCTTAAAGTCGTGAACTGATCAAGTTGGTACCTTTAATAGTGACATAGCAATGATATTGTGAATCTTGGCATTACCAAGTCATGTAATAGCAACCAACATTGATGAAAATCTTAAGAAAAATGGCATAGCATGTGAAGACAAAATCTACAAAATAGCAGTTGTAAAGGACAGCACACAAGGCCTATCATCCCAGCCAGAATTCGTCCCATTGCCTTAACCGGCCAGGAAGACTAATCAGGGAGGCTCAGTTTCAAAGCTATATGTTCCCCCAACCCACTAGATGGCAGCATCCCCTGGCTTCAGGGCCCATTCAAATACCCACAGGGAAAGTGAGGAACTGCAGTACAGTGGAGCAGCCCTGTTGGAGTCAGTGGATGCCACTAGAGGGTGCTGCAGGGCGATACGCTCCCTACTTTATGGGACTTCCAATTTACCTCAGGTTATGCCCTGGCACTGGAAGTACTCCTAGGTCAAGATAAAAGGAGCTGCTCGACCTCGACCAGGCAAGATGAAGTCTGTTGTGGAGGACAGACAAAGCTCTCCTCTGAGGTGTGGAGGTGAAGAAAAAAGAGAAAAAAGAAGAATTGTGGTTTGTTTTATACCACTTTTGAAATCTTTCTGTAAGGTGGTATTATTATTAATAAACTTTTTATTTATATTGAGACTTGTGTCTGTGAGGTTGTGTGTGGGGTTTGGGGTGCTGCAACACCCCGTCGTGGTCACTTGACATAGGAACATTAAAAAATTCAACATAAATAAAAATAATAACATCAGTAGCAAAAATAATAACATTAAATAATTCTGAAACATTCCAAATGTGTTCATTACTATTATAATAGGCTGATTGTTCAGCATGGTGGTTGAGAGTGGCCCTTTGATGCCTAATAAACCATTTGTGTAGCCACAGACCCTGATATTCTTAAAGCAACACGTAGCACAAGTAAGCTAGTAAAAAAGGCAGGGTTAGCATCAAACAACACTTAAACGTAAATCGGCTGAGTCAGAATTTCTTAGATAACCTTACAACAACCTAGTATATAAACAACTTCTTTGTCGTTGATTTTCATTGTTTTATAATCAGAAACCCAATAAAATAAAACTGGCAGCAATACTGTAGAACAGCGTTTCCAGATCTTTCAAGAATTGAGAGGCCTTCTTGAGGTTTTAGTCTGTCATACTTTAGTTAAAGCCTCACCCCGCTTCATGACTTAATGTTCTTTTTGTTTATTCTCTTGTTTTGTTAATTATTTTTCCCTGCCCTTCTTTAAGATCAAGCTAAAGTGGATAGGATGAGGGTGGTATTCTAATTATTGTTAAGTCCTCAAGTATACTACAAATTATGCCAGGCACCTGAGGCTTCATTGAGGTAGTGACAAAATAAATCTGTCACTGCCATGGTTCTCCTCTTAAAGATAAAATCCTGTTTTGTTGTTAATGTTAGAAAACCAGCACACAGGTATTTTTAATTTTGCATTTTCAAATCTGGTTTTTGATATTTCAGATTGGTGTTTCAGGACCAGTTTCACTGAAAATTCTATGCTTTTTTTATTAAATAAGTTAGTTTTCAATTAATTGTTTCATCTTTATTTCATTTAGTGCTGTTCATTTGTTTCTTTGTTTTGTACTATAGCTTTCCCTTTTTTCTCTTTAGGTTTGGTTAAAACAGTGTTCTAAATAAAAATATTTAAACTTTCCAAAACCATCAAATTGTTTAATTTTAGGGGTAGACCTGCTAGCATTTAAATGAAAATTCGCTGGACGACTGGCTTAGGCATTTTTTTTTCCAACACCCTATGATGCTTTGCCAGGCCAGCGCAACATCCCAGAGCAGTACCAGCCAATGTTTGATGGGACAGCTCCCCAAGTATGTAACGCTAGTCCCTTTCATCACAGACCCAGCGTCTGTGGAGGCCAGCCCTCAGCTGCAGAACAAAGAGCAGAGGCTCGCACACAGTGGCAGCTGTTGTGTATCTCTTCCCATTCAACATCCTCCCATAGCCCTTCTGTTGGCGTATAGCTCCAGTCCTCCAACACCCAGCTGCTTGAAGCCCCTCCTGCCAGGCCAACCCCAAATCCAGCATCTAGATGGGCACCTGGCAAAGTTTTTGGCATGGCAGCTCCTGCACTATAAGCCAGCTGGTAAGTTACATTATGGCAGATCCCCAGCCACCATTACTTTGAAATTGTGTCACTGGACTGGTACTCATAAAAAGGAATGAGCCCTGGATCATCATCAGTCCTGTAAGAGATTTAAAGGAATCTAATTCACCACTTCAAACATAATTATTGATTTTAAATAGAAGCAGGGCAGCACAGTGGCACACTGGGTAGTGCTGCTGCCTCACATTTAAGAGACCTGGGTTTGCTTCCCGGATTCTCCCTGCATGGAGTTTGCATGTTCTCCCTGTGTCTGTGTGGGTTTTGTCCGGGTACTCCGCTTTCCTCCCACACTCCAAAGACATGCAGGTTAGGTGCATTGGCGATTCTAAATTGTCCCTAGTGTGTGCTTGGTGTGTGGGGGGGTGTGTGTGTGCGCACCCTGCGGTGGGCTGGTGCCCTGCCCAGAGTTTGTTTCCTGCCTTGCGCCCTGAGTTGGCTGGGATTGGCTCCAGCAGACCCCCGTGACCCTGTAGTTAGGATATAGCGGGTTGAATAATGGATGGATGGATAAACAGAAGCAAATAATATTCCCTATGATCAAGTCAAACTTAAACCAAAATTCAAGGCCCACCCAAGAGAGAGAGATCGGAGCCAACAACCAAAGCAAACCTTTAAAAGCAGCAAGGAAAGAAGAGTATCCTCTTCCTCTTTATAGAAGCTTATTCTAAAATGTCATTGACTAGATCCTGCTATATTTTTAAAAAGTTTTAACAGATCCTCTAAGTGAGAATTTGAGGGAGTCACGTCCCTGCTGTTCCCTGCCTGGAGTTTGCATGTTTTCCTGGTGGGTTTCCACAATGTGCTCCAGTTTCCCTCCAAAGTGTGTGCTTGTATTCCCCTTGCAATGAGCTGATGCCCTGTTCAGGGATTGTTTCTGCCTCACGCCCGATGCTTGCTGGAATGGGTGCAACCCTGGATTGATGGATGCAATTATTAAACATACATCCTTTTCAGAGATATTATGGCAAGGAGTTCTAGGAATTTAATGAATGTTTCAGGCAACTCACACGACAGCGAAGCCAAATGTTTTCTCACCATGATGATATTTCACACTGCCACCTGGTGGAATCTTCCAGATATACATAAGGTACATGCACCAGTATAAACAGTACACCACTTGCATAGCAGTAGCATCCTCAGGAGCATGCGTTGCATCACAAGAAGTATAAACCCAAGTTCTGATGATTAAGTCAGCCAGGGGCATGTGAGGGTTTTAATCTGACCAGAAAGAGGGGACAAAATGACAAAAAAAAACAACATTCGGCTTCACTGTGTTGTGAATTGTCAGAAGCATCCATTAAATTCAGGAAAACTTGCCACAATATCTGTGAAAAGGATGGATGTTTAATGATTACATCCATCAATCCAGAGGCAAGACCATTCCAGCTAGAATTGCAAGGCAGAAACAATCCCTGGACAGGCCACCAGCTCGTCATAAGGTGAATACAAGCACACACAGACACTAGTGTCATTTTAGCATCACCAAATCCCCAAACCTGCATACATTGGAAGGAAACCAGAACACACTGTGGAAACCCACCAGGAAAACAAGCAAAATGCAGTCAGGGAACACCAGAGAGGTGTCTCCCTGTGAGGCAGCAGAGCTCCTAATCTGTCACAGTGCCACCCCACATGCATAATTATTAACAGTATTCATTATTTAAATGAAGTTAACGATTTATCAGTGAAATGTAACATATATTGTATGCTTTAACACATTTCATCATGAAAGTGATATCAAGTATAAATCTAGCACTCTAAATGTGCAGAGAGCTGGAATATCATAAATGTAACATGTTCTGTGTGGCAATTGCCGCTGCTGTTCAACACTGGAGGAAGCCCCAGAAGGATGTAGCGATTAACAACTGGGTTGGTTTTAAGATGACGTTTACAACGGTCTACTTTAATATCAAAATAAACCTTGAGCTGGGATTTCCACTTTAATCACAAAACAGAACTTTTTTTTTTCACTGTGTCCCTAATTTTTTTCCCGTAGCTCAAATACACTTCCCTGCATTCTGATGTTGCTGTGAAGGTGTGAAAAAAAAGAAGATATGTGAGACCTTTAAACTGCATTGCATCATTACGATTGGGAATATATGATGTTTGAGAAGAAAAGCACCACAAATACAATTGTATGTTGGCATTTTAAGTTTAATGATTTGCTTCACCACATTGAATCATTCATCAAACATCGAAGCGTGCACGTTGACACTGTAGGATCTGCAAAGTGGCTTGCTGTCACGTATAGTAAACAGAGACGTCATTTACAGGTTGAAAATACTACGTCTCCTGATTTTTTACTGGTACTGCAACTCGCGTACTTGTTGCGTTAATTTCCAAGGACGTGCTCAGAAGACACATCAAATGAATGTCGGTAACGCATTGCAGTCATGATGTGTGCGCATTCTGAGCATGAAGTATAAACCGGCCCTTACTCCCAGCTCCAGACAGGGTCACTCTTGGAGTTGCTTCTAGAAAGTCCTCAGAATAACTCAATATGAGTAGAGACCTTTCTTTGCTTACAGAAACAGCAGGCACCATGTAAGAAAATCCATTTAAAGAAATAACTGTGCTGAAATATAGTGGTTGGGCAGAAGAGATATGGTCTCCTACAAGTTCCCACTAACCTCACCCATAAATGGGATACCTGGCCACAGCTTCCCAAGCTAGCGATAATTTTGTAACACTTGCCAATTAGGAAGCCATATGGCTCCATGCCATCTTACCTTGCTCTCTCAATCTCCAAGGAAAGAGTGAGGCATCTGCTCATCCTCTAATGTTGTGGATGAATGCGGATGTTTCCGCCAAGGCCTCCAATATTTCTGTTCTGCATGGTACCCTTGTATCTGTCTCTTTATCTCTCTTAACTGCACAGGATTTTTGGGATCTCTCCCAGCCCTAGTGGTTCTCTTGCCTTTGTTAATCTCTTTGTATTAAGAACATGTTTTTGAAAACGGTGAAGATATTCAATAAATTCAAAGAGTGAAATGTTTATTACACATTTATTTCAAGATTTTTATTAAGAGTTCATTCTAAGGATAAGAGTAAATTTCATTTTTTTTCATGTAAAATCACGGGAATGATGTTTTTTTTCTAAACCTTGCTTTTTACACACCATTTGGTCACTTGGTTTTTAAGAAGAACAAACGATAAAAAACATTCCAGAATGAGAATAGAGACCACCCTAGAAAAGACGAACAGCTGCAGAATTATTTAAAAGATAAATTTTGTAGCAAAACCACAATGATAAAAATATATCTTTACCAAAAGTAGCATTTCAGAAGCACTGAATAGAATCTTTAAAGGTACAAATCGGGCAACCTTAAAAAACTCGGATGTGAACGTCAGTAGGCTTTTGTGCCCTAGGAACCAAGTTACCTTAACATTTTAGTAATTATTTACCGCTCTGATGCTGATCTTTGTGATCATAAAATAGATCACTACAATAGCAATTGACAAGAAGAATTCATAATTAAGTGCAGAATTACAGTATTTGTGGGTTCCTCTAGCGTGCCTCTTTCTCTTGCACGATTTGACTCAAAAACTAATCAGCACATCATCATCTCATAACTGGCTTAAATTTTGAGTTTGGTATTTTTCTGGCCAGCCGTTTTAGCTCTAGACAGTCCTCAAAAAACTGTAACACCAGACACACAAACACACAAACACAGACAGACACTCATTTATCATCAAGATAATATCAGGGGACACTAAAACATTGACATCCGTCAAAAATGGATAGAAACATTTTTGACAAACCTAAACCTTTCGCTCCTCCCCCATAAACGACAGGTTATAGTGGGGGAGGGTGCAAAGCAAAAATCAGTCAACCATCTAGTCCACTACAATTGTACATTTTGTACAACCCTTCGAGCATCAAAAAGGTGCTAGCCAGTCAGACAGGTATAACATTAGGGTCTACATCTGAAAAATGTAATGAATACAGCAGTTTAGACAACCTCTGTAATACTTATGACAATGGTTAGATCATTAGCCACGATCTGGAAGAATACATTTTTTGAGCAAAACCTGCTCTCCTTAAATTAAATTCCCTATTCTATCAATCAGTTTTTCCACTGTACATTCCTTTGGCTAAGTTGTTGAAACTTTCTAGCATCATAATTTCTCCTTCTGTGCAGACCATTGTTTCATTTAATTGCCATTGTATCTTCAGGAGTCTCAGGGAATTCCTTTCCTCACGGTCCTTTCTTTCACTGTTTTTCATTCTAGAATAATAATTATCAAAATGTTTTAATCCAGTCTTCCAGCTTTACTAGTGCCATGTTTCCTCTCTTTCCTCCCATTGCTCAGAAGTCAGATCCTTTCTCTCTGCCCTTCTATGAAATAGTAACGGACACCCCATTAAGCACTCCATTTTGATTCGTAATAGTACAGATATGGGAGCTGCTGTTGCAAAATACAGAATTAAATTATTGGATGTTTACTCTTTGACCAAAATGGAGCTGATTAAATTAATTTACAAACCCACCATCCTGTTTACTCATTGAATCCAACATGGTCTCCCCTAGATCTCTTTGTGCTCTTTCTTTCTCATCCTTGAATTTAAAGTCACATCCACCTAATTTAAGTCCCTTAGTCTTATATTTTGTCCAGATTTGGTGGAAACTTGAGAAATATTTTGGCACATCTTCAGTTTGGCTCAATCATATCTCCATCTTCCATCTCCTTGTGTTGGTGCCAAGTCCATTTCTTTTGAGCCATGGAGAGGTCAAAGCATTATTAAATTTATGATGGCTCTGGACTTGGAACATTCTAATTGCTGAGGTCCAAGCTTTCTGATCCCCAAACCCCCATTTTCTTCCTTCTTTTCTATCTTCAAGTCAGTCCTTAAAAGCATTCCAATATGCTCTGCAATTCCTTCTTACTCCCATTATAACTTTTCCTGCTTAATATCTCCAAACATTAAGCCAGTTGCATCCCTATATGCTATATATAAGTCTATGCAAGGCATCTGCTAGATCTCTCCTTTAATTTTCAGTCTGGCAACACAACTTCCCTTCTTTTTCCCCCATATCATGGAAAACTATATTTAACAATATTTATAATAATATATTTATAAAAATTTTATGAACATTCTATAAACTAAAATAATTATAACCACACTTAGTTTAAATTTAACTTCTTCTTCTTTCAGCTGCTCCCATTAGGGGTTACCACAGCGGATCATCTTCTTACATATCTTTCTTTACTCTGCATCTTGTTCTGTCACACCCATCACTTGCATGTCATCTCTCACCACATCCATAAACCTTCACTTAGGCCTTCCTCTTTTCCTCTTCCCCGGCAGCTCTATACTTAGCATCCTTCTCCCAATATACCCAACATCTCTCCTCTGCACATGTCCAAACCAACGC
This sequence comes from Polypterus senegalus, assembly GCF_016835505.1. Taxonomy (NCBI): domain Eukaryota; kingdom Metazoa; phylum Chordata; class Cladistia; order Polypteriformes; family Polypteridae; genus Polypterus; species Polypterus senegalus. The sequence continues at coordinate 42,142,738 of NC_053154.1, forward strand.
AATCTCGCCTCTCTGACTTTGTCTCCCAACCGTCCAACTTGAGCTGACCCTCTAATGTACTCATTTCTAATCCTATCCGTCCTCATCACACCCAGTGTAAATCTTAGGATCTTTAACTCTGCCACTTCCAGCTCTATCTCCTGCTTTCTGGTCAATGCCACCGTCTCCAACCCATATAACATAACTGGTCTCACTACCGTCCTGTACACCTTCCCTTTCACGCTTGCTGATACTCATCTGTCACAAATTACTCCTGACTGTTCTCCACCCATTCCACCCTGTCTGCACTCTCTTTTTCACCTCTCTTACACAATCCCCATTACTATGTACTGTTGATCCCAAGTATTTAAACTCATCCACCTTCACCAACTCTACTCCCTGCATCCTTACCATTCCACTGACCTCCCTCTCATTTACACACATGTATTCTGTCTTGTTCCTACTGAGCTTCATTCCTCTCCTCTCTACAGCATATCTCCACCTCTCCAGGGTCTCCTCAACCTGCTCCCTACTATCACTACAGATAACAATGTCATCAGCAAACATCATAGTCCACGGGGACTCTTGTCTAATCTCGTCTGTCAATCTGTCCATCACCACTGCAAATAAGAAAGGGCTCAGAGATGATCCCTGATGTAATCCCACCTCCAACTTGTATGCATCCGTCGCTCCTACCACAGACCTCACCACTGTCACACTTCCCTCGTGCATATCCTGTACAACTCTTACGTACTTCTCTTTCACTCCCAACTTCCACATACAATACCCCAGCACCTCTCGAGACACCCTGTCATATGCTTTCTCCAGGTCCACAAAGATGCAATGCAACTCCTTCTGGTCTTCTCTAAACTTCTCCATCAACATCCTCAGAGCAAACACTGCATCTGTGGTGCTCTTTCTTGGCATGAAATCATACTGCTGCTCTCTAATCATCACCTCACTTATTAAACTAGCTTCCACTACTCTTTCCCATAAATTCATGCTGTGGCTCATTAATTTTATTCCCCTGTAGTTACTACAGTCCTGCACATCCCCCTTATTCTTAAATATCGGCACCAGTACACTTCTTCTCCACTCCTCAGGCATCCTTTTCATTTTCCAAATTTCCATTAAACAATCTGGTTAAAAACTCCACTGCCACCTCTCCTAAACATCTCCGTGCTTCCACAGGTATGACATCTGGACCAACGGCCTTTCCATTTTTCATCCTCTTCATAGCTGTACTTACTTCCTCCTTGCTATTCCGTTGCACTTCCTGATTCACTATCTCTATATAATCCAACCTGTTCTCTCTCACATTCTCTTCATTCATCAGCCTCTCAAAGTACTCTTTCCATCTGCTCAACACACTCTCCTCCCTTGTGAGTACATTTCCATCTTTATCCTTTATTACCCTAACCTGCTGCACATCTTTTCCAGCTTGGTCCCTCTGTCTAGCCAATCGGTAGAGGTCCAACCTCTCATACAACTCATCATACGCCTTTTCTTTAGCCTTCACCACCTCTCTCTTCACCTTGCGCCTTATCTCATTGTACTCAATCTTACAGTCTTCCTTTTTCAACTTCTACCATTTGATCCTTGACTCTGCCCTCACTTTCTTCCTCTTCTTGATCTCCAACGTCATCCTACAGACCACCATCCTATGCTGCTTAACTACACGTTCCCCTGCCACCACTTTGCAGTCTTCAATCTCCTTCAGATCAACTCTTCTGTATAGGATGTAATCTACTTGTGTGCATCTTCCTCCACTCTTGTACGTAACCCTATGTTCCTCCCTCTTCTTAAAATACGTATTCACCACAGCCATGTCCATCCGTTTGGCAAATCCACTATCCTCTGGCCTTCTTCGTTGCCACTTACTGTCCCTTGGGTACACTGTTCATCACTTCATCCAACTAACTCCAAAAATCTTCTTTCTCATCCACTGCACACCCAACTTGCGGTGCACACGCACTAACAACATTCACCATCACACCTCCAATTTAACTAAGCCTAAAATATAATACAGTGACACATTATTCATAATTTTGACACTGTATGCCACCGCAATGGATTTGAAATAAAGTAATCTTTATGTGATTGAAGTGTAGACTTTTAGCTTTAATTAAGGATTTTACAAAAAATATTGTTTGAGCTATTTAGGAACTACAAACAATTTTATATACTGTATGGTTATCAGTTCAAAGTTAGTGTAGGTGACCGAACAAATTAATAGTTTTGAGGATGACTCGTCATGTTTAAAAACATAATGACATTCACCACCTGAAAAGGTATGAGGCCTGTGTTAGGTTTCTGTCTATGCAGTACAACTTTCCTTTTAGAATAATTATTTTCTTCTTTGTTGGTTTAAAACATTAAATATCTGGCTTATTTATCAACTACAAAGAACAGAATTCCCCTGAATTCCAGACAACCACTTTACTGTTTAATTTCATTATCTTGAGCATCATGGCTCCAAGAAAGTTCACGAAAGAGATTGTAAAGCCCAATAAACATTTGTGAGATTTGCTCTGGGCACACAAAAGCAGTTGTGTGCAGTCCATCTTTCACTGGAAAAGCGTGTGCACTGATTGGATAGGTAGAATGCATTATTTACATACACTAGCATGCAGTAAATAGGAATTGTGGGTAAACATTTCTATTTAAAGATAATTATTATATTGTCAGTTTTACTGAATGTTGTTATCATGCTAAGTTTTACATTTATTTTTTTATTTTGAATGATGTGTATATGTTATGGTGATGTCTTAGTTAAAATATATATATATATATATATATTAATTACATCTAGACTGTCACCATCAAAGAGAAACATTAAAAGCAAATAAATAAAAACTACTACTACATCCTGATTGTTACTTATTTCCTGAAATGGCACTCCAAGAGCATATTTTTCCGAGACAGTTGTATAAACAGACTCGACACTCTCAAAATGTAAATTTGAGGTCCTAAATACTTTGCTGACCCTAGTCCTATCTCCAGGTCTCAATGTACAGGTCTGGTGGTGATGATTCTTTTCAAAGCAAAGGCGGTGGCAGGGTGCCATTTACAACTTCACCTAGGGCAGCAAAAATACTGGAAAAATACTAGCAAAACACTAATTTATTTAACTAACCATTTTCCCACTTTTATGGGCATCAGGAGACAGCTCATAAAATAACACATACACTCTTGTTAAAGCTACTTACATGTCCTCAGTCAAGTAGTATGGACGGGGCCACTGATCGGCCTTCTGCATGATGCGTTCTGTCTTTCTCTGCAATCCACCACAGTTGTGTACCCATGTGCTACACTGCTGTCAATAAGATATACACCTCCACCAATCTTCAGGGCAATCTGCTGGCCACTATACTATGTAGGTTTGCATCTATAGAGTGACATTTGTGCTTGTAGTTGGGTGTCTTGAAAACTAGCCTCAGGAAGAGCAAGAGATGACTGTATTATGCTACTGTGTAGAAAAAAATTGTTTTTATTACTTTTTTAGATTTCTCCTTTAAAGAATATGTTCAATATGTTTCAAGTTGAAGCTGTTCGTATACAATCATGGTATATATTAATTTGTCAAATGAAACTGTGTTTTAAAGTGAGGAATTTTTATAGATTTTAAAAAATACATAGCCTGCCCTTGCATTTTAAAATAGAAATGAAGAGTCCCAGGGTGCAGAAATGAAATCAAAAGCCTTAAAACTTTCAGATGCGATCAATTTTTCAAGCTAGGAGTTTTATTGAGTATTGATCATCTTGAGATTGCACACATATTGCAAAACAGTGAATCCATGTTGGTTAAGAAGGAAAAAAGCAAAACATTGTTGAGAGAATCAGCCATTTTAAAACGAGACCGACTGTGCACTTAACCGTTCTACTCACTCCTCTGTGGCAAACTTTCATCCTAAGGGCATGGTTTCCTCCAGCATATACTTTTCCCCCTGAAAAATTGTCTACAAGTGCCATGATTGACATTATTGAATGCTGATACCCAAAGGTGAAATGCAGCCTCTGTTCTGTACACAACCAGACAGTAATCTCTGAAAAAATGTCACAGTCATTTACAGTCTTTACACTTCTATACCAAGCTGTTATGACCACCGGTGGGTGCACCCGCTCCCCAGACACAGACAGACGCTGGTATAAGTTCCAGCAGAACACATGTTTATTTAAATCTGGGAAACACCTTTCCTTCGTTCCCCACCTGCACAGCACATTATAAAGCACAGTCTACAGCACAATGTCGGCAAAGGGCACTTTGTCTCTTCTCTCTCAGTCTCCTCTCCTTCCGCCTCCACTGATCTTCCCACAGGCTTCATCTTCTCCTCCCAACTCTGGCTACCAAATAAGATGCAGTTGTTCCTTATATTCAGAATCTCTGGAGTATTTCTGGTGTCACATAATTGTGGCCCAGGAGTACGTGTGGGTAAGGTGGAAGCCCTGTATAAAAGGGCTAAGAAGTTGCCACAGCACCCCTTGGTGGTACACCTGGGATCCAATAGGGCTGAGCTGACAAACACCAATTCCCATACAGTCCTGTGGGAATCCAAGGTGCCATTGCAACCCAGGAGGGCTGCCAAATAGCAACTCCATAAGCCATCTCCCACAATCCTTCCATTAAGGAGGTGTAATGATCCTGGCCATTCCTCACACTGTATACATAAAATCAATCAAAGGATGTAAAACAGGTAATCTTCCACAGTTAAACACACTGACCAATACCAATCAGTCCGTAAATTCTTGGGGAGACCATGCAATCTTCATGCACACCCTTGAGCTGTGATGTGTGAATGACAGCTCTGCCATTATCACTCTGCCTATGTTAAAACATTTGTACTAAACTTAAGAAACTTTAACGCAATTAAAACTAAATGTATACCTACAATGTTTGTTCTTGTTCTTGTCATCTGATTGCATGCTATGCACTTGTTCAGATTCTCTCTCACTAGCTGTCACTACCAAAGTAGGCATGAGCTTGATGACAATGGCAGCAGCAGGCATTGTTATGCAGGCATAATTATTGCAAAATAACACAATAATGTATTTCTGAATGCCAAGAATGAGCTTCCATATGATTCAGTATGTGTGCCAGCACTAGGGGTGCCCCAGAGGAAATGTCAAAACTTCATGAACGGAAAATGTATCCTAACCTCAAGAAAACAGTACCAATAATCTGTAATGAAATGTATTACTTTGAGTTTACTTTTGTTGTCACAAGCATGTGGCAGAAATGTGGTTGGCATGTTTCTTAAATCTAAACCTTTGCTGCTTGAAACTGGATGAATTAAGTAAGTTTTAATACATTTGTTTTCATATTTGGAGCCCAGTACCATTCACTTGCATTTTAAAGCACAAGAGCTGGTTAGGGATCTTTTCAGATTTATATAAAATGTTTCACTTAAGAACACAATTCCATGAGGCAAATTAATTTATACCATGACTACGAAGAAATAACTCTGGCTTAAAAAACACAAAACCTATCATTTAATGTTAAAGTAATTTACAAGCATCTATACTGTATTGATGTGAATTAATTTTCCACAGACGTGCCTTCAAAGTATCTGCACTTTTGATACATCCTGCCTGTGACACAGTGCAAAGCAGGAAAGCCTTTTCATTTTGTTGGGTTTGCTATCAGCTTACTGACACCAGTTCTGATAACTATATCATATTTAAGCAGTTTAATTTAATTTGCTTGTGAACAGTATTGCTTGGAGGCAGGATTATAAAACAGTTTACTGAAAGGAAATCACATTCAGCAAATGCGCTTTAAGGTTCGACTCTTAATTAAGGAGTGTGCATAGCTGTCAAAATGTGTTTCAATAATTGCTTCATAAAATGAATTATCCACACCAGTCAGCACAAATTATGTTTGAACAGACCACATGATTCCAACAGGACACTTTTTAATAACAAAAATTGGTAATCAGAACCAGACAGTAAACAGTCTTATTAAACAGTATAATGAAGAAAATGTCTTACTAAGATTTCTTTTGATTTGTAATATTATTATTAAACCAGTTCTGCTATCTTTCAGACTATTTTGGTGCTATTTGGACAATCATTAGGGGCATGCTTGTATTCATTGAATGCTTTAATTTTTAAATCACTGTAATGGTAATTATGTGTTCACATTACAAAATTCACCTCATAAAGGGGTTTTCAGGAACAGGTTTGCTTCTCAAAATTGAGGAAGCCTGAATTTATTTCCATTTCTTCCATAACTGTGCAGCCAAATACCACAGCCACTAGCTAAATAAATCTGGTTTTGAGAGCACTGTGATTAAACTAATTTGCAAATACAACAGGACTACATAAACAAAATCATTAATGTCAAATTTACACTGTATATATATATATATATATATATATATATATATATAGGTCTACTCTTTCCATATATAAACTGGAAGGATTACTTTAACACAAATTATGTAGCAGTTTTAACAAAATAGTTAGTAATGTAGTAGTTTCAACAACATGGCTCGGAATATCACCAAGACAAACAAATTTATCATGGTCTTCAAGAGGGACAGAGATTGCCACAGTAGATCCTGGTATGGGTTACATATACATTTGATGACCTGTGCTGGTCCTATAGGTTGTTCCAAAAATGCATACAACCACCATCACTTTCTGAGACACTTGGGGAATACATGAAGAAAATAGGAAGCTTCTGAGATTTTGTTAGCGTCCTAACCTGTGGACTATACTATATATACACATTACTGTGTGCATCAGAATTACCATATGAGACCAAAAGTTTATTTAGGATGCTCTGAGATTTGGACATCATTGGAAGAGATTTATCCATCCTTGGCACAAACTGTTTATCATTTATACGCCAACAAACTGAGAAAAAGGATTATCTTCACTTGGTTCATGTTGTCATGGCTGCAGATTCATCATAAACTTGGGGGCGGGGGGGGGGCAGTGGGCATAAATAATAATCCAATAACAACAACAATAACAAAAATAATTCTCAAACTGGTGTTGCATAAGAGACATAGTGCAGCAAAAAAAAATTAAATGGTCACTTGGTACTAGGAATGCATTGCTAAAGACTAACTTAATTCAAAGTATAAGAATTTCTAAAATACACTAACATTAAAACATTATGTTCCCCTACATTGTTCACTACCACCCACCACTTGATTGATTACACTCCTTACATTTACTCACCTTTTTCTCTTACTGAAAAAAAAAGTCTCTGATGTCGTGCATTGACTGGATGGTGATAATGAATCCTTGGCATAAGTTTGCAAGGATAAAGTAAACAGGAATCATGGAAAAATGCTTAAAATAACCATTATACATTTCATTACATTTTCTGATTATGTTAGGCTAGTTTATTTATTTCAGGGAACTTAATGAAAAGTGTATGTTTATAGGTCAGTAAAAATTATTAAGTATACTAACATAAGCTACCTTTTAAACTGACAGATTAAAACAGAAAGCTACCTTTTCAAAAATGTGTATACTGCTGCTCAATGTTGACTAAGATTTGATCACTTCAGAGAAATGTGAAATGCAAAAAAAAAAAAGAAATCGTAATAATGGTAATAGTAATAACACTATTCATCGTGATAATGAATTGTGCACATTCATTTTTATTAAAAATCAAACCAAACATTTGATATATTGCCCAGCCCTAGATGTATTCCTTTTAGTTGGGTTTTTTATTTTGTAACTGGGAAAATGAAAGTCATTGGAATTTTCAGAAGTATGGTCAGAAGGCTAGCCAAGGCGTGATTAAAAGAAAAAAATCAAATCTAATTCAAAGTCTTTAATGTATGTCAAATAAATGCATTCTTTCTAAATATTCTTTGTTTTTAACTATGAAAATTGATCTTGATGGAGCAATCAAAGATCAGACATCAGTCTTTGCTCGGTATTATCTTTTATAATGACAGAATGATAAAATTACACTCTGCAACTCCATTCAATGTTATGAAGGTAATGGGCATTATTACTATTAAAAGTATGGCATGAAAATGGCGTAAACAATGGCAATGTCTGTTATTGAAAACAAACCACAAAATCACAGCATGTTGACAACACAAAAATAAAAAAACTAATACACAAAATAACTGTGATAGTTATCAGATAAATCAAATTTATAAAAACAATCCAAAGTCTAAACTAAAAGCCATGGAGTGGCAGCTAAGAAAAAACGAAAAATTGGAATGTCATAAAATAAGATTTTTCTAAGAAAACAGCTCAACTCAAACCAATGTCCCCAATGTCAGGTGACATATGGCAGATAACCACTGCCCAGTAACCAACCTACTTTTTTCATTTCCTGAAAAAATGTATGCTTAAAGTTCCCTGTTACCCATAGCTGACCCTTTACTTTGTGATTTACTACTGTATAACATTAATTTTAGTCTGAAATGATGAGATTAACTAAGGCTGCAATAAGAAGGCTAATTACTAGAGTCTATTGTGTGATTCTAGAAGGTAACTGTTTATACCACATCTAATTTATGAATCCATTTATTAGGAAGCGTATATACTGTACATATAAAAAAAATTAACTAATTTTTACTTTTTAAATTAGTTTTAGTAATTTTTTATTTGTTTCTCATTTGAAGATCGCATGTCATTATTCATAAATACAGGTAAAAATGATTTATCACAACTTTGTTGCCGCAAACAATAGGACTTAATTTTGCTTTAGGCTAGTCCCTCTGAGCTCTATAGATTAAATTCCTAGCTACTTACTTAATTTGTGGAATTTATGCACCCTGTGTGGGTTTCCACAGTTCTTCTCAGTTCTCCTCCCAATTCCAGAAATGTCTGAGGACCTTTAATTAATGATTTTAAGTTCTCCCAGAATGTGTGAGGGTGGATATGTGCATGAATGAGTCTTACAATTTTAGCCTGCACCACACCAGGGTTGATTTTTGCCTTTAGCCCCATGTGTTTAGGATATGGTCCAGTAACTTGTGACTAAATTTAACCATTTCAATACCATTGGACCACAAGCGAAATTAGGCATAGTACCTACCACAGTAAGTCTGGTGCATAATTAGAATTCATTATTAATGAGCCGTTTCTTACCTACTAGGCCATTCTATTAATAAATGTAACGGTGGTGAATTTACCTGAGTCATTCAGCAGAGGTGCTAGCTGACTGGCTACCGTTCTTGCAAGATGAGATGCTTCCAAGGCCTTCTCCACAGCAGCAAGAGCTTCATCAGCTTTCACTCGAGCATGGGCTGCTCTGAAGTTAGCACACAGAAACCCAAGACACAAAGAAGAATGCCTGAGTTATTATCCTTAGCTTATACACACCCTGCTCATTAGCTTTCAGTCTTAAATCAAAACTTACTTGACCTTCTTTACCTCTCCTCACCTGATCATGGCGAGCTCTTCTTTCTGTCTGGCAATCAAAGCAGCTCTTCTGCCTTCTGTTACAGCACGCTCCACTTTTTCACGCAACTTGTTCCTCAGAAGTGGGATCAGACTATGAAATTTTCTGCAGTCCACAAGTTCATTTGTTCTGTACTTTCCCTCTTCATGGCTACCATCAGGAAATACAGTTCGACCATATCCATGTCGACGATTTCCTAGCCACTCACCCTCATAACTCAGACCATCAGAACGTTTACTCTGTCCATATCCAGTGCGTTTATCCAGTTTCCACTCCCCAGCATAAACCTCTGTCAAAGAACCATCTGTAACCAAATAGGGGGCTCCGTGTTGATAATTTCCTGACAGTGTTTCTGATTCAGCCTCTGAGAGACCTGTGGCCAGGGAACTCCCAGTACTTGGTCCAACATCTTGACTGCGAACTGAGGTACGCTTGCTTGAAAGTGAGCCTCTTGATTCACAACGTCTCAGACGTAGCCCACTAAGTAACGAAGATCTACGAAGCAAGAAGTTGTATTTGGTCATTGAGTGAGAAACGTTATTCATTCTTGACATTGCTGCTGCAGCAGATAAAGATCTCCCTTTGGCTGAGAAGTATCTACGTTGGTCCTGTGCAGAGACAACTGTGGGAATGTTGGCAAGCTGCTGTGTGAGCACAAAGCCAGCTCTCAAGCCACATGTTGGTAAAGAGTCAGCATTTCCAGGTACATTGTGAATGTTATTCATCCACCTGAATGTGTGCAACTTAGAGTCAAGTCTAAATTGTACTCCTGCAAGGCATGGAGGTATGTTGTTCTCCGTCACTTTGACAGTCTGGGATGTGTGGTCCAATGGTTCAGATACTGGGCCGCCACCTGCTCCACTCCTCAGTGAATTCATGGAGGAGCGTCGTGGAGAACACAGCAGTGCTGCTTTGCAGTATGGGGCACTCTGACGAACTCCATAGCCATGGCGCTTTCCATTCTCCCACTGGCCTCTATAAGTACCTGTGTGAAATACAGTTATTAGTAAATAGTCTTTCTTCTTTGCATTACCTTACTATAAATAAAGGAATTTTATTTTATGTATTGCTAGTAACCTGCTTTTTAAAAAGGATTATTAATAAACAAGGAAGCTTGCAGAATTGACAGTGATTTTAGAGTAGTAGTTAAAATGAAATCTTCATAACTCCTGTTGTGTATTATTTTACTAAGAAGAATGCTGTAACTTTAATTAGAGTTTATCTACTATATAATAAAACACTAAGGTCTGTGTACAGTATATCCTTACAGCAATATGATTAGTCTGTATGGTTTTGGTGTGATTGGTCAGTTAGGCTTTGGTGGTGTGAACGATGGAGGAAGTACGACTGTTAGACACACGATTAGAAGAACTGGCATAGAAGGTACGCTGAAAGAGTTACCGTCAAAGATGTGAGGTGAGAAAGGTGCCTCAAAAATAATAATAGAGCCTGAGAAGCAGGCTTTATGGGAATATACTCAGGGCAGAGAGCAACACTGAAGAGACTTTCAGACACACACAGACACAGAGGAAAGGTGCTGAAGGTAGACGTGGGGCAAGAAATAGCAAATATTTTTTAATTATTCTATTACCTGTCTTTGACAGGTAGGGTGGCTAGCACCTAATAAAAGAAAACAAACTAATATCATTAATAATTCCAAAACTGTAACTTTTAGTAATGAAAACGCCTACAGTATAACATTTTTGAAATTTGTATGTTAGTCAACAAATGTGCTAGTTGCTCCAAAAACAACACATTGCATTGATTTGAGTTTGTCATCCCATATACTGTAACTGCATCAACTACCTTGAAAGTAGTAATGGAAGGCAATACTTTCTTCCCAAAATTACGTGTTTTTATAGTATTTTTACTAATTATTGAGCTTTCTGGAATAATATGAATTGAATAGTTAAGATCAACATTGTTGCAATGAGAAATATCTGAATTATCTATTATTATAAAGAAGCTTGAAATTTGCAAATAAAATTAACCATCAATATCATTATTATTTACTGTATTTGGCTAGTGTCTTTATCCAAGGCAACTTACATGATCATAATACTTTTCAGTTGTTCACACACAATTTCACGAGTGGAGTACAAACAGGTTAAGAGACTTGTCTACCAGCAACATTGTGGTTTAAAGTTTACTACCTTGGAAAGTATACAGCACTGCTTACCTGTCTGCTTATGATATGAAGATGTAGATAATATACAGAATGTAATAAGCTACAATACATAATTAAAAATAACTCAAATTTAAAGTCAAATGTTATATAAAACGATTGGAAATCTCATGCTTATAGTATCGGTGCAGCCAGGTGGATTTTTCATTTTCTGCTGATGTTATAGTAATGTACAAAAATAATAAAACCAAAAAGCACACACGTGGCATTACATGGTGAAGCTTTCACAGGGTATATTTAATTCTCAATATATCACAGGACAAATTCCACTGACTTTACAATGGATAAGTATTAATAACAAAAATAAGGCTATGTCTTCATCAGTGATAAGAGAACTCCACTGATTTTGATTTGCCTCATGTTCAGCAAGAACACATAAATGGTGGTGAATTTCGGCAAACTCAGTGAAGTGCATTGAAGTCAGTAGGGAGGGAGAAACTGGAGTAGTTTTGAGTAGATTATAATGATATAATGGTCTTTAATGTGTTCCTGAGGCTGGGCAGCAACTGGCTGAAATGCTGAACCAATTATTTTGGCCAAAAATGTGACCTGAGCTGTGAGACAGTAGTGCTAACATCTCTCTCTGTGTCTTCAAAGCTTCAGTCACTACAAATAACTAACACCTGCAAAGCCTGTCTTGCAAACATTATACACTCGGGGGGGCTGTCCCTGTTACTACCTGAGCAATACTTCATAGTGAAGAGCATACAATAACGTGCTTAATCCAGCAGTGAAGACACAGCATACAATATATCGATGCAGAACAGTAATGTATTTTCATAACATTCTCATTATGGTCAGCTCATGTAACCATCAAATTATTTTTTTTTAACATTTTATTGTTTTTATTAAAATCAAATAACATTCCACACAAGCAAGTCAAGGTAAACAAAACTAGGTTCAGAACAAATCAACCCCCACCCATGAGAAAGAGAGCTAAGCCAGCAGAGTAAAACTTTAATAATAGATAGATAGATAGATAGATAGATAGATAGATAGATAGATAGATAGATAGATAGATAGATAGATATATAGATAGATACTTTATTAATCCCAAGGGGAAATTCACAATAATAATAATAGATAAAATATGTAAATAAATACATGAATAAAAATAAATAGAATAAAAAAGTGGGGAGAGAATCTGCTTCCTCAATTTAAATGCTTATTTTAAAATGTTATTGATTAGATCCTGCCAAGTTTTGAAAAAAAGTATTGTATAGATCCTCTAAGTGAGAATTTGTTTTTTTCCAATTTCAAATAATATACTGTATAACATCAGTTACCCACTGACGTAACAGAGGTGGGTTAGGAATCTTCCTGTTGAGTAAGATAAGTCTACATACCAATAGTGAAGAAACGGAAATTACAGTTTGCTTGTCCTTCTCCACTTTAAGCTCATCTGGAAGTACACCTAACAGAGCTATTAATGGGTTAGGAGGGATTGTGACTCCGAGACTGTCTGAAAGGCATTTAATAATTAATGAAGTTAATTTGGTACACGTCCAAAACATATGACCCAATGAGGCTGGAACTTGATTGCAACGTTTGCAGGTTGGATTTTGTCCAGGAAACATTTTGGGCAATTTTAAATGAGACAGATGTGCTCGATATATAATTTTGAGTTGAATAATTGTATGCTTTGCGCATATGGAGCGCAAGTGAATTCTGTGCATTGCTATCTTCCACTCCTTTTCTGAGATGCTGAGTGAGAGATCCTTTTCCCACTGTATTCTTGGATCTTTGAAAGGGAGGGACTGTGATATGGTTTTATATATTATGGACATGCTGTCTGAGTCCTCAGGACTGATCAATATATTTTCTGGAATAGAGGTAGGTGGGAGGTGAGGAAAATTGGGTAGGTTTTGCTTAACAAAATTTCTAATTTGAAGGTAGTGAAAGAAATGTGTTGCTGGAAGGTTAAATTTGGAGTGTAATTGTTCAAAGGATGTGAAGACGTTGTCTATGTACAGATCCCTAAGTGATTTAATACCAGATGTTTTCCAGGCATTAAAAACTGCATACATTTGAGAGGGTGGGAAAAGGTGGTTCTCATGCAGAGGTGCCAAAGTTAAAACCTTCTCTATCTTAAGATACTTCCTACATTGGTTCCATATACTGATTGAGTGAAGCACAATTGGGTTGTTAGTATATTGGCGATGACTTGTCCTTATTGGGGTACAAAGCAAGGAATATAATGAAGTGCTGCAGGAGTCAAATGAAAATTTTAACACATGCTTGATGCAAAACTGGCTGGAGTATCACTTGCATATTGACATAATGTGTGTACATTCCATAAATTATTCATGCTTAAAATCAATAAAGTGTAAGGTGAAGTACACTTATAGTACATAAGCGTGAAAGTTCTGTGAGTGCAAAATGTAAATAAGGCAGGTAGTGCAGATCGAGTGGTGATGTTTCCATCCAAAAGGGATCCTACAGCTCTGTAATACCTTTGAAAGCCTCATGGGGCTCTGGGAAAAATTTGGGAAATTAGGTCAGTGGCAAACCCAGAATATTCGCTGCAAAAATGCTTTGGAAAATTTGTATGATCAACGCAAGCCTTCATAAGAAAGGACCTAAATAAAAGCGATAAAATAAAAATGTCAATGTCAAAAGCCAAGTTTAAATGTTCACCAACCATTCTGTAGTAGATTCCACTCTGAAGAGCTACACTAAGGAAACATCCTTGATTCCTTTAGAATTAATTTAGTTTCAGTCTGCTTGTTCACTTCATAGGATTGACAGGTCAGATGTTTACAAAGTCAGCTATTAAGACACAGTCTTCTTTTTCTTTTTGAGGTTTTCTGATTTAAGCATTTAAAAAGCCCACTGATTCCTTTTTAAGCTTGCCTCACCGCCCTAATGTGAAAAGCCATGTCTATCACTTTGTCAGGTGAATGACATTGTTGCACATTTCCACTGAGAAGGGAGAGCCACTCAGAGCAGAGAGATGCCAGTTGTTATGTTCTGTTGTACATCCCATTGTCAGGTTTTGCATTTTTTGTATTTTCCCTTCTTTTTTGTAGTGCTTTATATTAGTTTTACTTTTGTTAATTGTCTTATAATTGCTAATCATTTTCATTTGGTATCTTGTATCAAGTTAGTAATGTCTTTGTAATGTTTTTTAAATTACTGTGTTAATTGTTTTAGCATGTTAGTGGGGTGAACCCCTAATTACTGTAGGTGAGAGGCCCTTAAAGACTGTTTAAAACTCTTCCTGCCATTACTTTAACATTGTGGCATTACTGTGTATTGTGTACTTCTACTCCCTTATGTTTTCTTTCAATCTTGTATGAAGTTTTATGGCCATTAAACTATTTTGTTTAGGATTTTAGGTTTCTTAAATATTTGACTTTGTATTCAGATTTTATATTTTGGTTTGGTTTGTTACATTAGGTTCTGAATTCTTGCTTTCTTTTAGACTTTGAAATTTAGGTTGGATCTGTCATTGGTAATTTAGTTTTTTTACGTGCTTGTGTTTTTTTCTTTAATTTTCTTCTTTCTTTTTGAATTTTGGATTTTACAATTGCATTTTCTTCATTTTTGTTATTTTTGAATCTCTTTGTTTCATTGTAAAATCCAAGTTTATTTTTGGCCAGGTTTTAACTTGGTTTCCCTCCACTTTTTGATTTCATAACATTTGGACAGCAAGAAAACCCTTTGACTGCATAAGTTTCCAAGAAAAATAATTGTGTCACAGTCTAATTTGGTTCTTTTTTTTCTTTTGCAAGGCAGTTTTGTATTTATGTTAAAATGTGATCTATGATTTACACAAAGCTGAATGCTTCAGTCTCTAATAAAAAGATTCTCTTGTGTTATCTGATGTAAAAGATAACCATTGAAAAAGAAATCTGAATGTGTGCATCATTGCAGGGATCTGTATGGCACCATCTATTGAAATGCTAGTATTTGCTAGTGGGCCAGGTAAAGCCAATACAATGGGAAAAACATAAACCTTCACACTGGGAGCAGAAACAAAAAAATGAACAAAATTACTTTTAAAATTTTAATAGCCTACCAATACTCAAAATTAAGTACAAAGTTTGAAAGTAACCATTAACAACGTTAACTTTTTGACCCAATAAGAAAATTGAACAAAATTTTAATAGCCTACCAATAGCTAAAATTAAGAAATAGGTTTGAAAGAAATATTTTTTAACAAAGGTAACTTTTTTGAGACAGCAGAAGAAAATAAGAGAAAAGTATTATTCTCATGAGAATTATGGAGTACAGTCTTGTATTTTTAAAAACATCATCATTCCTTCAACCACTTTTAAAATGACCATAACTTGACCCCCTACAAATCATAAGATGCAGCTCTCATTTAATAGTGAGATTTCCCTACAATTACAATAGCAGTAGTGGTGGTGGAGGTAGTTGTAGTAGTAGCAGTACTGTCAAATGTACAGAGCACAGTGAAATTCTTACTTGCATGTTCAATTGAATGCATCTTGTCACAACTTATCCTCATTACTTAAAAGAATACAGAATTCAATTAACCAACAATTTATTACATAAAAGTGAAACCAAGAAACATCCAACAAAAATTTATGGCCAGGGGTACAAGATGGCAGCTTATATAATGGGTACCGATATGAGCCTTAAAGAATATTTTTATTAAAAAAGATGTATAAAAAATCTGTAAAATCTGACTATTCTGAAGCTCTTCATAGCCAACCTAAAGTAGAATCTATAGCTCCTGAAAATACTAATAATGACATCAATCTTGACCCTGTGCTTTCCCAGGTAATTCTTGACTGCTGTGATTGGTATTTTTCATTACATTTTTGTAAGATTTACTCGAGTGTCTTGAAAGTATGCACCTATATTTGGGGATTATTTATGGGAAGAATTCCAGTCTAGCCTTTGTTTTCATTTAGAAGGGTTCTGAAGTTGAATCATTTTACCATTATGCTTCAATACTTTGTTTAGTTACAGGCACCAACATTATTCTCTACTATTGATCGTTTGCTAAACCCAGGTCACTGAATGAAATGCCTCCAAAATGTTCAGTGAAACTTGTGTGGCTTTTGCTATATTTTTTAATCACAAAATTAATAATATTAGAAATAATATAGTACATCCCCCCAATACTGATCTATTAAACCCCAGTATTCTAATTTAAGCGAATTAAATTCTTTCACCAGGATAGATTTACCTAATTTATATAGAATAATTTCTCAAATGAGACCCTCCAACTGTGTCCTTGACCCAATACCAACAAGCTTTTTCAAAGACTTGGTGGCTCTGAGGCTAGGGATCTGCACTGGCAATCGGAAGGTTGCTGGTTCGAATCCTGTAAATGCCAAAATGGACTCTGCTCTGTTGGGCCCTTGCGCAAGACCCTTAACCTGCAATTGCTGAGTGCTTTGAGTAGGGAGAAACGCGCCATATAAATGCAAAGAAAGAACTATCCAGCATGCTAATTGACAGCATTCTTAACATTGTAAATTCATAATTAGATATGGGGGACTTCCCAGACTGTCTTAAGACTGCTGTTGTTTTGAAAATTTTAGACCTACGTATTTCTAACCTGCCTTTCTTAAGTAAAATCCTAGAAAAGGCAGTCATTACGTAGCTAAATGATCACTGGAATAAACATTCTGTTCCTGACAAGTTTCAGTCAGGTTTTAAAACAAATCACAGTACAAAAACTGCACTCGTTAAAGTAGTAAATGACTTGCAGGTAAAGGCCAAGAGAGGCCATTTATCTGTTCTCATCCTCCTAGATCGAGTGCCACATTTGGTACCATTGAACACAATATTCTTATAAATCGCCTTAGTCAGTGGGTGGGCCTCTCCGGTAGTGTCTTAAATTGGTTTGAGTCTTACTTAACAGGCAGAAAATTCTTTGTTAGCTGTAGTAATTATACTTCAAAGACACATGATATTCTATATGGTGTTCCACAAGGATATATCCTGGTTTCACTGCTCTTTTCGATCTACATGCTTCCATTCGGTTCCATTATCTCAAGGCATAATGTGAGCTACCACAGCTATGCCGACAACACACAACTGTATTTATCAATAGCGCCTGATGACCCCAACTCTCCTGGTTCATTACCCCAATGTCTTACTTGTGTTTCTGAGTGGATGAGTAGTAATTTTCTCAAACTAAATAAGGAGAAAACAGAAATCTTAGTGATTGGCAAAACTGGATATAATGAGGATATTAGAAATAAACTTAATACATTAGACTTAAAAGTCAAAACAGAGGTAAAGAATGTAGGGGTAATTATTGACTCTGACCTAAAATTTAAATCACATATTAATAAGATCACTAGGACAGCATTTGTTCACTTAAGAAAAATAGCAAAAAGTAGTTCCCTTATAACTTTGCAAGATGTTGAAAAAGTAGTTCACACTTTTGTTTTTAGTCGACTAGATTATTGTAACGCACTTCTCTCAGGACTACCCAAAAAAAAGACATTAGAACAATCTAGACGAGAACAGGCCATTCAGCCCAACAAAGCTCGCCAGTCCTATCCACTTGTTTCCACCAAGAAAACATCAAGTCGAGTTTTGAAAGTCCCTAACGTCTTACTGTCTACCACACTACTTGGTAGCTTATTCCAAGTGTCTATCGTTCTTTGTGTAAAGAAAAACTTCCTAATTTTTGTGCGAAATTTACCCTTAAGAAGTTTCCAACTGTGTCCCCGTGTTCTTGATGAGCTCATTTTAAAATACAAGTCTCGATCCACTGTACTAATTCCCTTCATAATTTTAAACACTTCAATCATGTCACCTCTTAATCTTCTTTTGCTTAAACTGTAAAGGCTCAGCTCTTTTAATCTTTCCTCATAATTCAACCCCTGTAGACCTGGAATCAGCCTAGTCGCTCTTCTCTGGACCTTTTCTAGTGCTACTATGTCCTTTTTGTAGCCTGGAGACCAAACCTGCACACAGTACTCAACATCAATTTATTGCAACTAGTGCAAAATGCAGTTGCTAGAATCTTAACTAGGAAAAGAAAATCTGAGCACATCTCTCTAGTTTTGATGTCACTACACTGGTTACCTGTGGCATTTAAAATTGACTTTAAAATACTGCTTATCTATACTAATAAAAGGCAAAGCCCTCACTGACTGACTGACTCACTCACTGACTCATCACTAATTCTCTAAATTCCCGTGTAGGTAGAAGGCTGCTTTTTTGGCAGGCTCATTCCTAACAGCTTACTTACAAAAGTTGGGCAGGTTTCATTTCGAAATTCTACACGTAATGGTCATAACTGGAAGCTATTTTTCTACATATACTGTAATGGAGTTGAGCTCGAAAGCCTTGGGGGCGGAGTTTCGTGTGACATCATCACGCCTCCCACGTAATCACGCAGTACGTAGAAAACCAGAAAGAGCTCCAAAAACCGCTGAAGAAAACATACATTATACTATAATTAAGAAGGCAGCGAAACAATTAGAAGCGAGCGAGTGACATATAAAACCATATTCAGCGGCTCACGTGAACTGACACAGTGCGCAGACAAAAAGCAACAGTTCCAAAGAGTGCTGAACAAAAACCAAATTACACTGCTATGCTCAAATCGACAAACAACATGCTGTGGCGCAATAGTAGAGGCTTCGCCTCTAGCGCCGGCGTCTGAGGTTCGATTCCTGAGAGGGGATGCACGGAGTATGTACGTGCACTTTACGATTCATTTCAGCCTCGCATCCCCATGGTTTGAGACGTATGAAAAAATATGCGGTTAACGCAGAAAGACAGATCACCAATTGAAGCTTAATGAATAATGGATACTTTATTCGCGATCAATGATTGTTTTAGTAAAGCCATACTCAGTGTATTCATTAGATGAGCGGTAAAAAAGTAAGAGCGAGGGGAGGGTAACTTATTGAGGCACGCAGGCAAAACCACAATAGGGCTCGATGTACTGTAGTGCGTCAACTCGATCTGAATTGCGATCACATTTGAAAAAATATTTCTTTTCAAGTTCTATTTAGTCCATATGTGTCAAACTCAAGGCCCGCAGGCCACATCCGGCTGGCGTGTAATTATATCCGGCCAACGAGATCATTTTATATATTATTGTTATTAATGGCCAGGGGATATGAAGCGCTGGTAACACAATAAACTACAGATCCCATAATGCAGCACTTCAGCTGCCTTGCGAACACTTACGCGTTAATCAAGTCTAGCTTATGATGCTGCAAGTTATTGCGAAGCTAGCCCACGATGCCGAAGAAAAGGTGATTCTGAACATAGAGCCTTTAAAACCGATGGGAGGCTGAGTATATGTTTACTGACATTGCCGGTAAACCCGTGTGTCTCATTTGTGGAGCTAATGTGGCTGTAATTACAGAATTTAATCTAAGGCGGCACTATGAGACAAAACATCAAGATAACCTGAAAGACCTGAATGCAATGCACAAGATACAGAAAGCAGAAGAGTTAAAGAAGAATCTGACACTTCAGCAGGCGTTTTACCGTGCAAAATCACAAAGTGATTTCAAGTGAAGCTACTTTTATGGGAGACACAAATGCACCAGTGCAACTTGCCCCACTTTCCCTGTTGCCAAGTAATGCTGAACCAAGTCGGCACAACGGTGTTCCCAAATCGCACTTTGCTGATAAACTGGCGCACTCGCACTGAGTTCGCGCGCTTTGGTGACTTTGAAGAACAAAAAGAATTTTGAGTTGTTTCGCAACCCATTTGCCGTCGATGTGGAAACTGCACCTGTGCAGATTCAGATGGAGGTGATTGAGCTGCAGTGTAATGGCACACTGAAGGCAAAGTACGATACTGCAGGCCCGCACAGTTTATTCACTCCATTCCCACAGAAATGCTCCAGCTCCGTCTACATGCGGCTCGAACCTTGTGCATGTTTGGTAGCACATATCTGTGTGAGAAGCTCTTCTCAGTCATGAAGACTAACAAAACAGCACACAGGAGTCTCCTCACTGATGAGCACCTGCAGTCCATCCTGAGAATCTCCACAACACAGAACCTCACACCAAACATAAACGAACTTGTTGCCAAAAAAAGATGCCAGGCGTCCAGCTCTGATAAAATGACATAAGAGCAAAGACAACTGAATGATTTGATTTGTTATTGCTGAAAAGAACAAATTTTATTTATATTTCCAGGTTTTGTTATGCACCATGTTCATATTTGAATTTGTATAATTTTGACAGGATATATTTTTATGGAGAGCAAAATCTTTTGGGATATTTAAAATTTAAGTTTATTTTTATATAAAATTACATAAGAGTAAAGAAATTTGAATGTTTGTTCTTTTAACGTTTACTTTATTTCTAACTTGTATAATTTAGACAGGATATATTTTTATGGAGAGCAAAATATTATAAGTTATTTAAGGTTTGATTTGATTTATTCCGGAATAATATTCTGTCGACTAAATAAAAATTCCTTCTATTTAAAATTTAAATAGAACTTGAACAGATACGATAGTTCATAATATCCAGGCAGACTTGCGTAAGGCGGAGTCATCCGTTTTAACAAACAGCGTATTACACTGATACGAAATAGCCTGCCCATTTAATTATTTAGGAATGGATAAATAAATTAAGATTTTGTACAAATAATGTTTTTCATTTTTCTTCCTTCATGGATTCTGGCACCCCCAGCAACAGTTGCTCGCATCCCAAAGACTGTATATATATGTATATATATGTATGTTGTAACAGAATAAGGAGCTTCTCGCACCCTTGTACCCTCAGACTATACGTCAGACACCAGGTAAAAGTGGTGGCCCCCAAGGTATCCAGCAGGGCTGTGTACAAACACTACATAGTCCATGATGCCCTGCTGGAACTTGGGGCATGATCATGCTGTCGGGAGAGCTCCTCCTGGCGGCCTGGGGTTGAGGGCCGGAGTAAAATGCCACCACAATGTATATATATATATATATATATATATATATATATATATATATATATATATATATATATATATATGTGTGTGTGTCTATGTATATATGTAGATATGTATGAATATATATGTTTATATAAGTGGATGTATGTGTATATATGTATGTATATATATATATGTATGTATATATGTGTGTGTGTATATATATGTGTATATGTGTATATATATGTTTATATGTGTGAGTGTATATATATATATAAATATATATATATATATATGACAGCAACACTCATCACTCACAACAGTGATAAAACAATTACATTGACAATCATGTTACGTTATTTTCAAAATGTTTCCTTTTCTTTTTCATTGCTTCTTTAACACACTACTTCTCCGCTGCGAACCGCGGGTATTTTGCTAGTGTATGTATATATGCCAGCAACACTCATGACAATGACAAAACAATTACATTGTCAATCATGTTACGTTATTATTAAAATGTTTCCTTTTCTTTTTACTTCTCCGCTGCCAAGCGCGGGTATTTTGCTATATATATATGTAACCTGGTCAGGTTTCAAAATGAAAATATAACTGTTTTTTTTTTGATGTGAATAAAGTTTATTGAAAGAATTGGGACACCAGTTGTGGGGGTTGGATAAAGTTGAGTATATAAATAGGTCGCCCGATTGAAGAAATTGCGATCAGTGAGTAAAGAGGGTGTTTGAGAAAGAGGGAGACGGAAGCATAAAGGAGGTACCCGAGTATAATGAGGAAGATATAAAACAAGGTCTTTATTTTATTTTGTTTGTGTAAAGCTGCTTGAATAAACGTTCAAGTGAAGGGGCTAGTTTTTGTTTTGTTTGTGTGGCCACTACGCACCCGAGCTACGGTTGGGGCCCCCAACGGAGCGAGTAACATTTACTGACTGCGTAAATAAGTCCTGGGTGAGCTCACCAGTAGTTTCGGACACATAATATATGTATTGTATAGATGTAAATAATTTAGCGTTTGTTTTATGTATTGTATGTATGTATATATATATTTGTAAATACTTTTAAGTTTTGGGAAAACTGTTTATGTTCAAATTAAGTAAAGAGTTTGGTTTTATAACATATCTGAGTAACAGTGCTTGGATTGGGCATTATCGAGTTTAAAGTGGACTATAGTGAACCTGCCAACAATATAGGTGGCGACAGAGCTCAGGCCTTTGCCTACCAATGAAGGATTGGTGGTGCAAGGGGGTTACATATATATATATATATATATATATATATATATATATATATATATATATATATATATATATATATATATATATATGACAACAACACTTATATCAAAGACAAAACAATTACATTAACAGTCATGTTACGTTATTTTTAAAATTTTTCCTTTTCTTTTTCATAACTTCTTTAACACACTACTTCTCCGCTGCGAGGCGCGGGTATTCTGCTAGTATATATATATATATATATATGACAGCAACACTCATCACTCACAACAGTGACAAAACAATTACATTGACAATCATGTTACGTTATTTTCAAAATGTTTCCTTTTCTTTTTCATTACTTCTTTAACACACTACTTCTCGCTGCGAAGCGCGGGTATTTTGCTAGTCTATACTAATAAAAGGCAAAGCCCTCACTGACTGACTGACTGACTGACTCACTCACTCATCACTAATTCTCCAACTTCCCGTATAGGTAGAAGGCTGAAATTTGGCATGCTTATTCCTTACAGCTTACTTACAAAAGATAAGCAGGTTTCATTTCAAAATTCTACACGCAATGGTCATAATGGTCGACAACGTCCGTCATGTTGAACTTTCTCATTTATGGCCCCATCTTCACAAAATTTGGTAGGCGGCTTCCCTGCGCTAACCGAAACCGATTTACGTACTTATTTCAGTGGTATGACGCCACTGTCAGCCACCATATTGAACTTTCCAACGTCACTAATTCTCCAACTTCCCGTGTAGGTGGAAGGCTGAAACTTGGCAGGCTCATTCCTTACAGCTTACTTACAAAGGTTAAGCAGGTTTCATTTCGAAATTCTACGCGTAACGGTCGTAACGGTCATAACGGTCGACAACGTTGAACTTTCTTATTTATGGCCCCATCTTCATGAAATTTGGTAGGCGGCTTCCCTGCGCTAACCGAAACCAATGTACGTACTTATTTCGGTGGTAAGATGCCACTGTCAGCCGCCATATTGAACTTTTCAACGGTCTTTATTACTTAAGGGCCCATCTTCAAGAAATTTGGTACGCGGGTTCCCAACGCTAACTGAATCCTACTTACGTACATATATACGTCCATAGCCTCCCACCTTGTTGGCTGCCTGCCTATATAAGGCCGTCTGTCGCTCCAGTCTCTACATTCCCTTCGTTGCTTCGCCACGGGATTCACGTCTCCCTGCTGATAACTACAGCCTTTTTATTTAATCCACGGCTTCTCCGCTGTTTTATTGTTCATTTATTACGATTATAGTTATTGTGTAGATATTTTAGACTTACTTTACATTGTTCAGGTACCCATTTCCTTTATCATTCCAATCGTACCTCCATTAACATGTCTATCGAGGTGATCACCATCGATCAAAGAACTGTCACTTACTGAGTGGTTTACATGCCCAGAGATGGCACCTACCTTTTCCATTCTCTTTGTTACATATTGCATGGCCATATCAGGCTCACTCTTGATATCCGGGGGAACATTGTGTCTTATGTATTGAATGACTGGGACAGGTTCAAGGTGTGGACTGATGACGGTACAGGAGATAATTATATTACACAGGAGCACAATAAGGGTGAAATGCTTAAGCCCTTCACCTATGGATCTGCACGTGAGTTGATGGCTGCCGCTGAATTGTTCAGTTGTCGCTTTCAAGTGTACCGAAATGGCCAAATATTTTACACCTTTCGACAACCGCCAATGCCTCTTAAACATCTTAGATTCACAGGTGACAATTTCAGTAGTGGACACTTTAATGTTTATGAATGTTTAAACTTTCAAAAGCTGGATGTGAAGTTATCGATGAAACCGGTTGTATACTTACAACGCTTGACAGATACCAAATGTCACTTCAACACAACAAATCCTGCAAATACTGTCGTAATTGAAACAAACCATGAAACTCAAACCGATTATGACAGCAGCAATCCAAGCTGTGGGATTTGAAACAAGATTACTGTTCACATGGCCAACTGTACTTGCATGCTGAAGAGTAAGCTCAGCGCACAGCTTGGTCATATTACAACCGGAGGGCTGAACTCACAATGTGGTATACAAAGAGATCCTTAACAAATAATTATTGGTATATTTTCCCTCAGTTTAAAAAGGTTTAATTTTCTTCTTAATAAAAATTTTAAGGCAGTACTTCGCCGCTGTGAAGCGCGGGTATTTTGCTAGTGGTTTATAAAGCCTTAATTAATCTCGCTCCATCCTTTATTTTGGAATGCCTCTCACCTTACACTCCAGATTGTAACCTTAGATCTTCAAATGAGTGTCTACTTATAATTCCAAGAGCTAAACTTAAAAGAACTGGTGAGGCGGCCTTCTGCTGTTATGCACCTAAAATCTGGAATAGCTTACCAATAGGAATTCGCCAGGATAATATGGTGGAGCATTTAAAAAAACTGCTAAAACCCAATATTTTATTATTTTTTGTCTTTCTCTTAGCTTCATTTTAGTGTAACGCTGATATTCTGTATATTAATTTAATTATTGTTTTTATCATGGCTCCGCAATCCGTACTAACTCCTACTTTCTCTGCTGTTCTTTTTCTAGTTTTCTGTGGTGTCAATCTGTGCTACCACCACCTGATCAAGGCACCATGCTGTCCCTACATTGATGGTTCGAAGGTCTGATGTCCAACATGACCATCATCATCTAATTCTTCCACCTGAAGCCTGAAAACCATGAGGACTGATTGACATCATTTATGTTATGCCCAGTAGGGTTTTGGCAGTCTTGTGGCCTCGGAACCCCTTCAGATTTTTTTTTTCTCCAGCCCTCTGGAGTTTTTTTTGTTGTTGCTTTTTCTGTCTTCCAGGCCATCAGACCTTACTTTATTCTTTGTTACTTAGTATTGCCTAATCTTATTTTTATATTTTTTCTGTCTTTTCATCTTGTAAAGCACTTTGAGCTATTTCATTTGTATGTAAACATGCTATATAAATAAATGTTGTTGTTGTTATTATTGTTTGCTATTGCAATTTTATCAGAATTCTCCAGGGATGTGAGATGCATGACATCATCTGAGCTACAGTATAAAGTACAGTGTGTATGTTTCTGGCATATCTGAGATTTAGATAAAAATAGTGTTGCTGTGTGATTTTTGTGAGAAAAAGTTTTCCTGGTTAATGAACTACTTTTGCTATTAGTCTTTGATTTTAGATTAAAGTTTTAAACGTGAAGACAGAGCAGTCAGACTTTTGGGAATGATACTGGCATATTTTTTCGGCCTTTATCTCTTGATCCTTTTTATTAAAAATTCTCACTGTCTCTTTCTGAGTCAGTACAGTAACATCACTGAAGTACAGCGAAGAATTGTGTTGGTGGAGGCAGTTGCTAATTCAGATGATGCTCATGTGGAGGCATTGGAAAAGCAGGTGCAAGAAATGACTGGTAGTACTGACAGTTTAGAGAAAGACAAAAAAGAAAAACTGTACGTATTGTTCACTTCCCAGAAATGTGGAGGGGTTGGATTTGGTCACGTTTTTTTGAGATCTGGCTGCCTACATTTCTTAATACTGACACTAAATCTTGTGATATTAAGACTGAGACAATGGATTACACGCCCACCTCTAAACCAGGTCCAGGTCGGCAGCCATGACCGCTGATTATTAGACTGCAATATGACAACTGGGAACTATGGGTTCTTCAAGATTCAGTTAGGTTGCACATAAAAGTTTCCAATATAAGGGTCTAGAAGTGAGTTTTTTCAATGGAAGTGTAAAGAACCATGGCGGAGTGGTGGCTCTGAGGCTAAGGATCTGCACTGGTATCCAGAATGTTGCTGGTTCGAATCCCTATCACTGCCAAAAGAGATCCTACTCTGCTGTGCCCTTGAGCAAGGCCCTGAACCTCTAACTGCTCCAGGGGCACTGTACAATGGCTGACCCTGCACTCTGACCCCAAGGGGTATGCAAAAATTAACAAATTCCTAATACAAGAAATTGTATAAGGCGAAATAAAGAACAAAAAAAAAATTACGAAGCTTCTATAGGCTGTTGGTGCAGTTTATTCATATCTTTATCAAACCTCTCTTAAGGCTGCATATAATAAAGCTACCAGTATCTGAATGTCCAGCTAAGGCTATATATTTTATTACTCATTAGACTGAACTCATTTATACCATTCCTTTCTTATAATTTATAAAATTAAGGTTTACTTTATTATTGTTTGCTGTTAAAAGCAAAATATACATTCCATCACACAGTCTTCACTTTGCTTAAAAGTGCCAGGAAAAAGCTAGTAGTTCAGCTGAGTCACAGCATGGACTAGTCCAACTGTTTTCTTAAACACACACTTCTATGCTACACAAAAGAATTGGCAAAAAGGTTCAGGAGATGGATCAAAACCAAAATGAAGCAAACGTGAATACCAGAAGAACCAAGAATCAAACTCTAAATCCAAACTGCTAGGCAAACTTGTACTGATAATGGATTGCAAGGAAATCTTAATCCAAAAATCAATCATAAACACCAATGCACTTAAATTTAATCTCAAAAATCTAAGACGCTAAAAAGATCCCTTGCACTGGCTTCTAAACTGTTGTGTCTTGCAGGACCATGACGTCTTACAACATGAATTGTGTCTTGAAAACAGTATCATCAAAATGGTGGTGCACATAATCAAAACAAAATGGTGATTCGGAAATGCAATAATGTAATATTAACAAAATATACTTAATTCCAGAACAAAACACTCTTAAATAAATGATCTCTGATATCCAAAGCCCCAAACCAAGACAAGGAGATTCCCAGAAAAAAATTATGAAACACAATCTTAACTCACTTCCACATGCTAGTTTACTATTATAGTATTTGATAGAATATAAAGACATAGGTGCTTGTCAAATGTAAATTTCAATAGAATCTTTGTGCAATTGTTTTTTTTTTCTCACATTTAAAAGCCTTTATTGGCCTCAAATTAAGAATGTTATTTAAGAAGTAATATTATGAGAGAGAAGTGTGAGGATGAGGACAGAACCCTTTGGTTGCGTACAGAGTATACCTTCATGTTAATTAAGCGCTTGTTGTTGGTATTGGAATTCCTGTTTATAGTTTTCTTATATGCAGTATTCTGTAGCATAAAACTTATTGTAGTATTCTTACTAGAATTCTGACTTTAATGAGGTTTAATTTAAATATTTTGAACATTAAAGGAACCAATAAACTGTTAATTAATTAAAAGAAAGGCAGTATTGTAATGTTTGAAAAATGAGAAGATTGATTTTGTTCTTATGCTGGAGACCCATTTAAATGGCAAAGAACTCCTGAAACTGCAACAATGTGAGCTTGGACATGTATTTTTCCTTTCTTTACCTTCAAAGGCTGAAACCAATGATCGCTCATCTGGCAATACAAATCATATAATGCAGCAATGAGAAATAAGGAACGCAGATGTTTTGGACCTCACAAACAGAAGAGAAGCTCGTCAGTTTGATGTCTCATGTTTTACATATCACAAAAGAACTGAAAAAGAAAATAAAGAGCAGAGATTACAGTTGAAGTTGCCACACTGTTAACCCTTCTTACAGAGTCAGGCAGTACGTTATTGGCTGTCACAAAAGGGGACAAGCAAGACTGTGCTGGAAGGTCGGCACGCAGTTAGTAAATTAGATATGCTCAGCGATCTTCAGCCGTTTAAACTGACATAGACAACAAGGAGATCAACAACAGCAGTCAGACAGTCTGACATACCCCACAACTAGAATATACATAATGTGACATTGGCTAAAGAGTAGTAGAAAAAATATTTAAGTAAAAAGAATTATTAACCAGTCTTAAAAGATAAGGGTGACCACTATTTAATCAATGAAGTGGTTTTGCAAGGGGAATAAACTGCTATAATGAATGCCTTGTGTCCTACTGGTTTTTCTATTAGCTTTCTCACCTGTATATTTTCACAATCTTTTGATTTGTCAGTAAAGAATATATTAGTTGGAGGGAACTTTAAATTATGACTCAGTTGAATCCCTTAATCAATAGATTTCCACTAGGCACACTGAATCAGACACCACAAGGAAAATCTCTTTTAGCCAAGTGTAATGAAATAGATTATACAGATGTATAAAAAGCTTTACACCCCACAGACAAAGAATTCAGCTTCTTTTCTCATCCTCACAATTGCCACACAGGAACGGATTATTTTTTGTCCCAAAAACAATGTTACATTTCAAGGCTTCTAGTTCAAATTGACAGCATTAAAATTTCAGACCTCGCGCTGGTATATCTTACAAAAAAACTTCAGAACGCTTCAATAGAACCTAAACATTGAAAATATAACCTTTCTTTACTAACGGATCTGAATTGAATCCCCTGCTTCTCTTTAGAATTCAAGTATTTTTTTCTGTTAATGTTCCATCAATTTTCAACATTTCTCTATCATTGGAAACTTCCAAAGCCTATCTCTTCCAGGGAATTAATTATGTCTTACGCCATTAGTTACATCTGCAAAAAACATGAAAAAAGCACGGAATCTTGGATGTACAGGCTTACTGTTGCTGAAAAAAATACTATATTAAATGCCCTACAGCAAGTAAAATTAAAGGAGATTACTGTCCCAACCCTGTTCAGTGTTACTCCTTAAACAAGATGTAGAAAGGAAAATGACATTCAAGGGGCAATGAATATTTGAACATGGTGACAATTCAGGAAGACACTAAGCTTATTTTTACAAAAAAGTGGACAGAACTTCAGAATATTGATTCAGTTGTTGATGGAAAGGGTGCTTGAATCTTGATAGTAAAACTATCAATTTTTTTAAATATGTTTTTTGCAAATCTGTATATATTTCAACTAGCTCCAGATACTCCAGAATTAATGGAGAACTGGTTTCTACTCATTTTAATCTCCCATGGATAGCGGTCAGTCAGAAAAATAATCTTAATGACTGAAGTCTCCAAAAGTATTTTTTTTTTAATTATTAAACATGGTAATAATCTGGAAAACCACAGGCCCAGATGGGTCCAGCTATGAGTTTTAAAAAGAGTTTTAAATGATGTCTTAGTGGATCCTTAACTGAATATGTTTAATGGTTCTTCTGAAAATATGCAATCATCACAGACAATTTAATTTACTTCTTAAGGAAAGGAAATGTCAAGAAAATTGTGCCTCCTACAAGACAGTGGCTCATTTTAAATCTGACCTTAAGCTTCTTTCAGAAGTACTAGTTATTTGATTCTAAGAACTATGTATTGCCTTTGACAGTTAATGAAGAATGAACTAGTTTTTGTCCTGCACAGATCTGATCCAAGAGATATCTTTATTTTTACTTATTTAGTAAACTATTAGCTGCAGTTCTTAAAAAAGGACTGCCATCACATTGTTTTAACATTTACAGGGGCATTAGAGAAGGCTGACTTTGACTGCTACTTCTGTGTACATTGAGCTACTAGCTAAAACAAGTAGAAATGATGGTAATATCTCTGTTTTTTTTTCTCTGGGAAACAACATAAAATAACACTATACATTGATGATGTACTGTTTTTCTTATCCCAAATAAACATATCCGTTCTTAAACTAATTACTACATTTTTTCCATTTAGTGTCCTTTAGTTACAAGATTAATTTTGATAAATCTGAAGACAAGCTAATTAAAAATATGCAACACAGACCTGATGATCTTTTTGCCTTCCACTACACATGGTCACCCTACAGATTTCTTTATACAGGCATATTTATTATTGCAAGATTCAATCTGATAGGCAAAAACAACTATATTCCTCTCTTTATAAGAATTAGAATATCTGGCTGGGCCATACTTTGATATTAAAAATGAACTTCCCTGACTTCTTTACCTATCCAAATAATCCATATTCAGTTCACAAATACTGAATACTAAAAAACCTTAATACTTTGTCCTTTTATTTGGTGAGGTATAAGAACTAGAATGAAGATTAAAGTCTGTGCCAAGGGAAGCCTGGATTTTCCTAACATAAAATATATGAATTAGGTTCCCATTTTCAATTTATTGGTGATTTGGCACAAAATTACCTCTCAGTTTGGACTGATATTGAAGCCTTACAATCAAAATGTCATTTACAAAAGTTACTTTTCCATAGGAACTTGGAATTAGTCAGAGAATACTGTGAATAAGAGATAACAGCTCTTACAGCAAAACCATGGTGAGCCATTCAGTGTTTAGAAGGTGGATTAGACCAGGTCTCTGAATTAGAGCCCAATTACTCATCACCCTGATATCATGCCAAAAGTTATTGGCCTTAGCTTTACTTCATGGATATCTAGAAGGATTGTTTAACTTTGAGATCAGTTTGAAAGATCTATATTAATACCTTTGGTTCGGATCACTGAGAAATACAGCATTCCCAAACAAGAGTTTTATTTAGTTATTTGCAGATAAGGCATTTTAAAAAGTTAAAACCACACTGCTTACATAATTTACGCCTTCACTAATTTAGGAAAAGTAGATAAGATATTTAGATGTAGATAAATAGTTCTTAGGGTTTATGGATGACATGGGATGGAAAACTACTTGCAGAAATGATCTGGCAATATGCAAAAAAAAGAGAAAAATAACAACTGTAATAGACTAAAAGTTATTCAGTTTAACATTGTGCATAGGGCATGTGTGTCTCTTGGTCTTTAAAGAAAATTTAGAGCAGATTCTCTATGCCAAAAGTGAAGATCGCACAAATAGGCATATTATTTGAAGTATTGAGAAACTAAACTCCACATTATGCTGACATTTTATGTCAGGAAAAACAAACTTTTGCTGTGGATTTTGGAAATGGTTTCTACTTTTAAAAACAGCTAAGGATTGTATTAGATAATGCATGTAGAGCACTTAATTTGCTCATAGCATTCGAATTGGGTGTGTTTTACAATATATGGGAACCATTTTTGACTGTATATTGGCTCTACTTTACTGACAGAATGATTTACATAAGGCAGTCATTTTGCCAATATATAAAGTTTGCAATTCATGATATGTATGGTTTCCTCTCTGTTCCATTATATTTTGTGCTCAGTTACTTATTTTTTCTTCACTGTTTATTTTTGTTTCTTTCCATTTTTTGTTTATGTTATGAAAGAAAAATTATTACAAATATTCATGGTATTTTTTTTTTCCAAAATGTTAAAGGTCCGTACTAACCCCCTCATTCAGTTTAAGGAAGAACCATGTAAAAAAGCAGGGAAAAACATGTGGAATTACTTTTCCATATTTGATTTAAGCCAATTTGCTTTCAAAATTATAATTTTAGAGCTGTAAACAATTGACATTCTGACATGTGGAACATCCTGAAGTGCCTTCACAGGTTGACGTAATTTTATGGACAAGATTGCATTTTCTTCATTTATGTTCCAGATTTGTCATTATGCATGTTATTTGCAGCTCATGATGGAATTGCCCTTCTCAGCATGTTGTGGGAGTATGCCAACTCAAATGTTGTCAAGAACAGAGAAATGCAGCCTCCCTGTTATTATTATTGGGAAAAATACATTCCTTTTGTTAACAAATGAAAAATTTCAATCCTAGCATTGTGCCTCTGTTCAAAGCAGACAATTGAAAAAGGGCCAGGAGACAAAAGGATTGAACAAAAGAATAGTCAAAATTTGTTGAAGAAGGCAATAACAGTAGTCAAAAAGGACTGTGCACCCAAACCAAGATGCAAGACAAAATCAGACAAATGCAAAGAAACTGTAAACTGGCAAGAGTCAGTTTAGAAAAACTTAAGCTATGTGAACTTTGCACTTCCATCTTTTATAAAATAGCTGTCATAATGTCCCAGGTCACAGGACCCATGTGTCACATGCCTAACAATGGCTATAGCAACTGTAAATAACATGTTTGTAAAAATAAATTGGTATTATAGTAAATCTATATATTAAATAATTATTTCAAAATAAAAATTATTGAAATATCTCAAAATATCCCAAAACATCATAACACTTGCAGTGTACAGAAAAAAATAAACTGTTTTATATCAGCAAGAGTGTGTGTGTGTGTAGTTGAACCAAGTGATGAACTGGCATCCCATCAAGAGCTGGTTTCCTTATTATATCAGACGCTTCTAGGAAGCATCTGGCTCTGCCATACAACTGGGTTAAGCAAGTTCAGGAAATGAATAATTGTAAAAATCAATTATTTAACCAAAATGTACTGCCTGTTCTGCTTGATACACATCCTCATTCTCCCTCAGTTTACTTGCAGACTGCTTAAGCTTATAAGCCATTTCTCCCAGTTACATTCTAGAACTTGACAGCCACTCTACGTGCATTTACTAAAATGTCGATGTGCATTCTCTTAGCGGATAACAATCATCACTTTCTATTGTAATGTAAGGAAACAAAATGTTAAACAATGCAGGAAATTGTGGGAATCTTTCATAAGATTGGTAGTAATTCAATCATGTCTTCCACACACTTTCAAATAGATTATTGTGATTTTATTCAGTCAGTCTTATTAGCTCTTCTGTATGTGTCTAAGTTCATAAAACTGAGGCCACAATGAAGAATGTCTTCAAGCCAAGCATTCCTGTGTCATCTTTGTTTAGTGTTGCTCTTTCTGTTTATTAATGTATAATACCTTTCACATTGTATCATTTTTCTGTACAACATAGTTAACCAGTGTGGTACACCAGCATAAGGGTTAGTGCTGCTACTTTGCAAATCAACATTATGGGTCTGAATCCCTTGCCTGGTTGTTGCGTATGGGGAGTTTACACATTCTCCCCATGTCAGTGTAGGTTCTTCTCTTGGTGCTCTTACTTCCCAAATAAATGTGCGATTGTGCTCTGTGACAAAATAGCTCACTATCCAGGGCTGGCTTTTGTCTTGTGCCTAATTCTGCCTGAATAAGCTCCAGGACTCTTGTGATCCTGAAATTGGATTAATCAGGTTTGAGCATGGTATGCCATATAATAGAACATTTCTTAAACTGTGCATTTGTACTATGCTTTTGTTTTATTTATTTTGACTATTTTTGTTTAATCCTTTTTAATGGAATTGACAGACACAAATATTCACTTTTCCTTGTTGCTGAATTTGGAATAGGTGAACATGGTGGTACATTAATTTGCTGAGGCTTCTAAACTCTAGAGTCCTGGATTTCAATTCTAGTCTTAATACTGCCTGTATGGAATTTGGTACACCAAGGATGTGCATGTCAGAATAATTGGGAACTTTAAATTAGCCTGCAACTAGTGAGTATGGGTTGGTGATTGAGTCTGCCCTGTGATGGATAGATGCCCTATGCAGAGTTGCTTCCTGCTTCTATACTCATGATAACTATATGAAAACATTAACGAAAAAGTGGTAAAGAAATACTCTATCATTTTGAACTACATGTTAATGATAAAAACTCTCAAACCTTTAAACATTAAGCTGAAATTCCTTAATCAACCCTGCAAGGTATACCTATGGCTTTAAGAGCAACCTAGAAGTTACTCAATCTAGAGAAGTTAACAAGGTTCAACTGGCAGGAGTAAGAGATACCAAAGGATCATCACAAAATGCAAGGTGTTAAATGAGTGCATGGTGGTAGTGCAAAAATGGGAAGTGGACCAGCCACTTAAATTGGGAAATCTGTGTAGGATGTTAACCAGTTTAGGTTTGTGATTGACAAAGATTTATTCTGGCAGTCCAGGCAAGAAAAACCTCTGCACATAAAGCCAGCCTTTTAAAGAGCTCACACACGCACACTGCCTCTCATAATGAGCTAATTTGAAATTACCAATTAAACAAACATGTGCATCTCTGGGGTTCTGGGAGGAAAACCAGAAGAACAGCTATGCAGACATAGGGAGGCTGTGCAAAATCCATGCAGACAACAACTGGGTATGGGATTTAAAACAAATGACACTGGATCTATGAGGCAACCGCACTAACAACTTCACCATCATGCCACAATTATCTTTTAAGTGTGCATGTGAAATTCTTTATAGGAATTTAACTTCCATATCAGTTCCTTCTGTTTGCTGCCAAGGTTACAAGAACACAGCCATGAACTATTCACTGAACAAACTGGTGAGATGAATCAGTTTCATCCTTGGTGGTTATTGTAATGTTAGTCAGTGATATTAACATGGAGGGTGACATCCACCCTGACAGCTTTACACAATTCAACTCCTAGGCATTTGTGTTCCTTCAAATAGGGGTTTGTCTTTGGATTGAATGTTTAAAGTTAAGTCACATATGGTATTTTAGCATGAAGACTGGATAAGGATGATGCCAAATGTGATCTTCTGTTTTTTGTTATCATTAAGGATTTTACATCCTAAACTACTTACATCCCATCGTCTATAACTAGCTACCTTTTTATTTATACAGTTATATGAAAAACCTTTAACCTAAATCTTTATTAACATATAATGACATATCAAGATCTTCATTTAAACAGTATCTTTAGATAATGATAATTAAAAAAAAGATTTTGCAATAATTTGCTAAATGAAATGAGTACTGCCGAGGCTCTAATAGCTGGTATTGCCCTCTCAAGCTGGTGTTTCTTATAACTCTATAAATCTACCAGTTTCTGACATCCACTAGGAGAAAACTTTTCCTACATCTCCATGCAAAATTCTTTCAGTCGTGTGATGTTGATAGTTGTCTTGAGTGCACAGCCCATTTCAAATCCCCCCCCCCACACCACACAGCATCTCTATAGAATTCAAATCTGGGCCCTTACTTGGCCATTCCAGAACCCACTGATTATTTCTTTTCAGACTTATCTTGGTGGATTTACTGGTATTTTACAATCATTGTCATGTTATAATGTTCACTTTTGCTTGAGCTTCAATCTTTTGACAGATTGCCTCACATTAATCTCAAGTACTCCCTGGTACAATGAAGAATTCATAATGGATTTTATGATGGTGAGTAGCCAAGGCCCTGAGGTAGAAAAGCAGTCCCAAAACATACCATTTCCACCACCATGCTTTGCATCTGTTATCAGGATCAGGTGGCCAAATGCTGTGTTTTGTTTTTGCCAAATATGTCTTCTTGGGCTGTGGCCAAATAACTCTATTTGCCTTGTCTTTCCAGAGTACACTGTTCCAAAAGTCCTGGTTTTTGCCTAGGTGTTCAAAGACAACCTTCACTTTCTGGAAAGTAAAGGTTTCCTCCTGGCACACCTCCCATGAAGACTGAATTTTTGCAGCTTCTTCCTAAAGACTAACTCAGGCACTATGAAATTAATTGGGACAAGAGCTACCTGTAGTCCTGTGATAAAATTCTGGGGTTCTTAGAGACCTCTTTCAGAATCTTACGTTCTGCTCTAAGGCTGAACCTGCTTTGGTGGTCTGACATGGACAAGTTGGCAGTTGTATATTTCTCCACTCCAGACTGCAAAATGGTTGAATTCCAGGTGTTTGGGGATCTTTTTAAATCCCTTCCCCAACTCATAGGCATCTATAACCGTCTTTCTGAAGGCTTCAGGGAGCTTTTTTAATTTAGGCATGGTGTTAACACTTATTTCACAACAAAGAGCAAAACAAACTAAATATCTGCAGTTTAAATTAAGACAGTTTACTCCAAGATCCTTTCTTTTGATGTTCTAACCATATGCCTCTGATCTGTTGCCTTTAATTCTAATTTTAAGCGTTCGAGGCACTAATCATTGTAATTGGTATTCTTCCTTTTCCACATGCAAAGTCTGTATTTATATTTACTTAAATAATAACAAGAACTGCAAAATGTACATGTAGCATGATGTTTGTTATGTTATATCACCTTTATCTAAAGATAATGTTTAAATGAAGATCAAACTTCCATATGTCCACATAGGTTAAAAAAGAAAAAACATTTCATGGGACATACTTACTTTTTCATATGACTGTATGCTGCTCTTTGCTGTCCTTTGATAAGGAAAACAAACAAGGGTTATGATTACTTAATAAAGGGTTTTAAACTGTAAAGCAAAAGCTCTTGTTGTTTAGATCTCTTCAAATATACAATATAAAAGTGATTCATTCCTTTTCTGGCACTGCAAGAACCTGCACAAATTTAATCTTAGGATCAACATTAAATACACCATGAATTTTTTCTTTCGACACCAATTTTCTTACTGACCTGGGAAGAACTTCCTGATTTTCAAAAACAGCACTGAAATGTATTCATCCATCACATGCATTGTGAACTACAATAGCTAGCAGTTTAGGCAGCCAGTACAAATGGTGCACAGTATCAGTCAGACACTAACACAGCAGGCAGCTCAATTATCAAGCAACATCCAGTAAAAAATGTTTTCATTATAAGCAACACCAAAATCAAGCAAATGAAAGCATTACAAAAAGTAACTAATACTAACTAAAGAATTAAATGATAGCAGAGACATACCCATCAAAAAGCAAAGTCAGATTAAAATGCAGTAGCTGGTTGGTCTCGTCCGTTGCGAGAGATGGACGTCTGCAGTGGAGCTCCGCCTAGCAGCGGTGTTATTTTTCATATTATCTGCTTATTATCCTGAGATATCCTGTACTTATTCAACCCGAGGGGCACTGCTATAGTATATGTAAGCATATATAAACATGGCCAACAAGAAAGGGGGTCCAAAAGAACCGAAAACTAAAGCTGCATCCAAGCTAAGATCGGCAAGCCCTAGTTCAAGATACGGCCTTTCAGAGATTGACCTGGATCAAATGGGCAAAAGCCCAGATTCCTCAGGACCACGGTCCGCCACACCATCGCCAGCTGAGACCGAAATGGGGAGCAAATGTACGAGCGTGAATGAAGCAGGTCTCAATAGAAAACATTTTTCAAGAGTACATCATTCCAGCCAAGAAGGAGTACACACTGAAAGGTAAAGTTAAATTGATAGTGACACTCTGTTTAACAATACAGTGTCACAGATATCAATGTAGGATCAAAATGAAAATGATGAATGTCAGGTTGGATACAGGTCAGTCTTTCTCTAACTTTCTTAGTCCTAGAAAGGGTCATGGAGAGTGTTAGAGTTTATCCCAGTTAGTTTAGGGCACAAGGTAGGAACAAACCCTGGACAGGGCACCAGTTCATCACAGGGCAAACACACACAGCAGGGCCAATTTAGTATCGCCAGTCCACCTAACCTGCATGTCTTTGGAGTGTGGGAGTAAATTGGAGCACCCGGAGGAAACCCATGCAGATATGGGAGGAACATTAAAGCTCCACGCAGGAAGGACCCAGGACACAAACCCTGGCCACCATACTGTGAGGCA
Source organism: Polypterus senegalus (assembly GCF_016835505.1). Lineage (NCBI taxonomy): Eukaryota > Metazoa > Chordata > Cladistia > Polypteriformes > Polypteridae > Polypterus > Polypterus senegalus. The sequence goes on from NC_053154.1 coordinate 42,180,520, forward strand.
GCAACCCTACCACTGCACCACTGTGTTTCTGTTAAATACAATATTTTAAAAAGTGAGAATATAATGAAAATTACATGCTGTCATACACTGGTGGAGAGATGCTGGAGGTTAAGCACAGATGCAGTCCCAGCTGCAATTATAAAGACAGTAAAATATTTATGGACTTCTACATTGTAGGTACTTGTGCACATTAAAAACTGACTTGGAAAGTTTCTTTAGAAATTGACTTCATTAACCTAAAATGATCTATGCCTACCCCATAGTAGCCTGACCATTTTCTGGTGATTGCACCACCATGTAAAGAATATGATCTACCTGCTGAGAGGCATGCAGCCATCTTGAACCAGAGATGCAGAATGTGGAGTAGTTAGATATGACTGCCAGAATCACACAGTAGACTAAAAAAATTCACAATAGGCCTCCATGTGAGACGGCAGAGATACCTCTATGGCAAGTATAGTACAAGTACATTTTATCACAGGTATGGGTGTGAGGTTATATGGTATCCTTAAATTGGCCAAGTATATTTTGTGATTTTGGGCTTTAATACTCGTAAAATTTCAGTTTTGTGACCTTTGGGACAGTTAATGCAAATTATTTTTCATTATTGAAAAGTAATTCCTGTTGTTATTATTGTTGTTTCACTGGTGATGGCATTAAAGCCCCATTCTGTCTTGGTCACAGCTGATTTGTTTTTGGCAATGGTGTTTGTTGCCAGTCATGGTGCTGCATGTGTTGTCTCAATTACTATTTAAAATGGAGTTGTGGTAATGCAGACATCCAAGTTTCTAGATTTTAAAACAGAGTTTATGGTACATTTAGTTTTTAAAATGTTTTAGGGAGTTGGTACTTTCTGCATGCTTATTTTCAAAACTGGTTTCTGTACTTCTTCTTTCGGCTGCTCCTGTTACGAGTTGCTACAGTGGATAATCTTCTTCCATATCTTTCTGTCCTTTGCATCTTGTTCTGTTACACCCAACACCTGCATGTCCTCTCTCATCACATCCATAAACCTTTGCTTAGGCCTTCCTCTTTTCCTCTTCCCTGGCAGCTCTATCCTTAGCATCCTTCTCCCAATATACCCAGCATCTCTCCTCTGCACATGTTCAAACAAACGCAATCTCGCCTTTGTCTCCCAACTGTCCAACTTGAGCTGACCCTCTAATGTACTCATTTCTAATCCTGTCCATCCTCGTCACACCCAGTGCAAATCTTAGCATCTTTAACTCTGCCATCTCCAGCTCTGTCTCCTGCTTTCTGGTCAGTGCCACCATCTCCAACCTATATAACATAGCTGGTCTCACTACCGTCCTGTAGACCTTCCCTTTAACTCTTGCTGATACCCGTCTGTCACAAATGACTCCTGACACTCTTCTCCACCCATTCCACCCTGCCTGCACTCTCTTTTTCACCTCTCATCCACAATCCCCATTACTCTGTACTGTTGATCTCAAGTATTTACACTCATCCACCTTCGCCAAATCTACTCCCTGCATCCTCACCATTCCACTGACCTCTCTCTCATTTACACACATGCATTCTGTCTTGTTCCTACTGACCTTCATTCCTCTCCTCTCTACAGCATATCTCCACCTCTCCAGGGTCTCCTCAACCTGCTCCCTACTATCGCTACAGATCACAATGTCATCAGCAAATATCATAGTCCACAGGGACTCTTGTCTAATCTCGTCTGTCAACCTGTCCATCATGTAATCCCACCTCCACCTTGAATGCATCCGTCGCTCCTACCACAGACCTCACCACTGTCACACTTCCCTCGTACATAACCTGTACAACTCTTACATACTTCTCTTCCACTCCCGACTTCTACATACAATATCACAGCTCCTCTCAAGACACCCTGTCATATGCTTTCTCCAGGTCCACAAAGATGCAATGAAACTCCTTCTGGCCTTCTCTAAACTTCTCCATCAACATCCTCAAAGCAAACACTGCATCTGTGGTGCTCTTTCTTGGCATGAAACCTTACTGCTGCAATCATCACCCTACTTCTTAACCTAGCTTCCACTACTCTCTCCCATAACGTCATGCTGTGGCTCATTAATTTTAGTTAGTTGTAGTTACTGCAGTCCTGCACATCCCGCTTATTCTTAAATATCGACACCAGTACACTTCTTCTCCACTCCTCAGGCATCCTCTCACTTTCCAAATTACCATTAAACAATCTGGTTAAAAACTCCACTGCCATCTCTCCTAAACACTTCCATGCTTCCATAGGTATGACATCTGGACCAATGGCCTTTCAACTTTTCATCCTCTTCATCTCCACATCATCCAACCTCTTCTCTCTCTCGTTCTCTTCATTCATCAGCCTCTCAAAGTATACTTTCCATCTGCTCAACACACTCTCCTCCCTTGTGAGTACGTTTCCATCTTTATCCTTTATCACCCTGACCTGCTGCACATTTTTCCCATCTCGGTCCCTCTGTCTCGCAATCGGTACAGGTCCTTTTCTCCCTCCTTAGTGTACAACCTCTCATACAACTCATTATACGCCTTTTCTTTAGCCTTCGCCACCTCTCTTCATCTTGCACCTTATCTCCTTGTACTTTTGTCTACTTTCTGCATCTCTCTGACTATCCCACTTCTTCTTTGCCATCTTCTTCCTCTGTATACTCTCCTATACTTCCTCATTCCACCACCAGGTTTCCGTTTCTTCCTTCCTCTTTCCAGATGTCACGCCAAGCACCCTTCTTGCTGTCACCCTTACTACATCTGCTGTAGTTTCCCAGCTGTCTGGTAACTCTCCACTGCCACCCAGTGCCTGTCTCACCTCCTCCCTAAACTCAACCTTGCAGTCTTCCTTTTTCAACTTCTACCATTTGATCCTTGGCTCTGCCATCACTCTCTTCCTCTTCTTGATCTCCAATGTCATCCTAAAGAAAAACCATCCTATTCTGCTTAACTACACTTTCCCCTGCCACCACTTTGCAGTCTTCAATCTCCTTCAGATTGACTCTTCTGCATAGGATGTAATCTACCTGTGTGCATCTTCCTCCCCTCTTGTACGTAACGCTATCTTCCTCCCTCTTCTTAAAATACATATTCACCACAGCCATGTCCATCCGTTTAGCAAAATCCACTATCCTCTGACCTTCTTCATTCCTCTCCTTGACACCATACCTACCCATCATCTCCTCGTCTCCACTGTTCCCTTCACCAACATGCCCACTGAAATCCGCTCCAATCTCCACTTTCTGCCCCTTGGCTACATTGTTCATCACTTCATCTAACTCACTCCAAAAATCTTCTTTCTCACCCATTGCACACCCAACTTGCGGTGCATATGCACTAACACAGCGTTTCTCAACCTTTAAGTATTTGCGACCTAAGTTTTCATAACAGTTTTAATTGCGCCCCCGCTAACATTTTTTTGAAAGGAGCCCACTAATACCAATTTGTTCTTTTTTAATTAATGATATATCATAGATGCAGATTTTATTATACCTACTTAACTTTTATCAACATTTATCTAACTCTATATTTATTTTTCTAGTATCAGAATGTAGTTTAAGTTAATTTGTTTTGGTTTCAATAGATGTATTTTTCATATTTTCGATTCTTGTTTTCTTTTTTTGACATCTTCACGCCCCCCTTTTTGTTACTTCGCACCACCCTAGGGGGGCCCGCCCCACTGCACTAACAACATTCATCATTACACCTCCAATTTCCAGTTTCATAATCATTACTCTGCCTGACACTCTTTTCACCTCCAAAACACTCTTGACATACCGTTCCTTCAGAATAACTCCTACTCCATTTCTCCTCCCATCCACACCATTATAGAACAATTTGAATCCACCTGGCCTTACTCCGCTTCCATTTAGTCTCTTGCACGCACAATATATCAACCTTCCTTTTCTCCATCATATCTGCTCTCTCCCCTTACCAGTCATATTCCCAACATTCGAAGTTCCTACCCTCAGGTCCACTCTCTTTACTTTCCTCTTCTCCTCCTGCCTCTGGACACGTCTCCCCCCTCTTCTTCTCCTTCTTCTTTGGCCAACTGTAGCCCAATTTCTGCCAGCACCCTGTTGGCTAACAATACTGGTGGCGGTTGTTGTTAACCTGGGGCTTACCGATCCGTTATGAAAATTTGTATTGTTGTCTGCATATTGATTTGGCAAAATTTTACACCGGATGCCTTTCCTGACATAACCTTCCCCATTTATCCAGGCTTGGGACCGGCATGAAGTAACACACTGGTTTTGTGTATCCCCCGTGGCTGGGTTCAAAACTGGTTTATGTACTGCATTTTGGAATTTTAATTTTCTTGATATTTTAATTTAGAAATGTGCAATTCTTGAATGAGTTTTTCTCTCACCTCCTGGTCTTTGTGCTTGTTTTAATTAATTAATTTATTTGTTATCTGCCTTCCCTAGCAGTGGCATAACAGTTTACCTGAGTGTGGGTTTATGCATTGATGCACCATTTGAAGGATGGACGTCATCTTCATAGTTTATTCTTATTTTGTGTCAAGTGCTTTCTGGATTAATCCCTGCCTCAGTCAACTGTTAACTGTAATCAAGTTAGAAAGTGGTAGATCTTGGTTGCTGTGGCTACATTGGTAAAATTAGAGAAAAAGTATAAATAAATATAGAAAGATAGACAATCATTCTTCTTATCGTGTTATTTTGCAAACCAATTTTCTGTCATTTCAGAGTAGTACTCTAAATCGTATAATGATCATTCATTTATTACTAAGAGTTTGATGGTATTTGTTTCTAACCTTAAATGGTTAATCTCAGATCACAAAAGTAATTCAATTAATGAGGAAAGTTGTGTGTTATCCACAAGATGCTACTGTTTATAGTTTCTCAATACAATGCTACAAATGAACTGTATTTATATACACATTTATAAATTTATATGCATATACAGTATATGCATTTCTGGTTTATCTTCCTTCCACTGGACAAGCTTAGAAATTTGTGCACATTTATTAGTATAATGCAGTTAAAATAAGACACACACACGAGGATGGCCCGCAATTACTTCAGTGCACAGCCGGCTCTAGCCACAGGCCAAGTAAGCACAAGCCTTGAGCACCATGACTTGGGGGACGTCAAAGAAAGTGACTGATACCTAGCTTTTGTTACTGTCGTCCGCACCAATCACCAAGGAGGAAACCCTTCTCCTCACACTTTGATTGCTGTGCGCCTCCAATTCCCAAGAGGGAAAACCAATTCCACTCTTTGATTTTACATATTTCTGCGAGCACGATCTGATCTCCAAGGATGAATCCCCATCCATTCTTCATAGAAGCCATGTACCCCTGAGCCTGCCCTGCTTTCATGTAGGAGTTCTGTCTTAGGCTAGCTCATTGGTACTATTTGAAATAACAAGTGATAAGTGTACCTAGGGAAAACTAGGGAATGACTACAAGGAAGGCTGATATAACTTGGCTGATATAAGTTGGGACTAGAAGGTCCGGACTTTGAATTATATTTTACAGAAGTCCACTTATCTTATAAGGAGTGAGAAAAAAAAAACTCTAAATCTAGTGAATTTGTGTTATGGTTGGATCAGCACCTCACGTGTATACAAATACTTTAAGATTTGCACACGTTTTAGTGATTTAGGTATAAGGTAAAGTAATACCAAGTGAATTAACATAAAGATAAGTGAATGCCCATTAACAGCAAAGGAATGCAGATAAAACTGCTTTTCACAAAACTCTCTAATATTTTTAAACCTATGCAGGGAAAATAGAAGATCTAATTGCCAAAAAAGTTGTTAGCTGTTCTTCATGTCCTTGGGCATTAAACACTATCTAGTTTTGGGTCTGTCCCCTGTGAACCCACTCACTACTCTCTACTCAGAGGTCATGTTACAGTACCAGGAGTCATTTCATCAAAGTAACAGCAAGATCAAGTGCCACCACAAACTAAGATGAACCTATGCGGCTCCCTGGTATGCATATAAGTTCGACACCCCATAGGTTCTTTCACTTGGTATCTTATGGCTTTTTATAGGTTTATGCGGTTATTATTGCTAGTTAGAATACAAGAAGTTGCAAAACTGTAAGTTGGATGGATGTAAATCAGCAAGTGACTACAGTCTTTATTACACACAAGGGGAAGAGGGAAAGAGTATGTAGTAATAAAAAAGTTAAGACTGATTGTTTTTGGCCAGAGAAATTAGAACACCAGTTAAACATTCCCCATTATATACTTGGCACTCATGTAATTATGATTGTAGTAATTCTGCAGGGTTATTCTGGGGACAAAGTTTATTTAAAGTAGACCTGTTGCTTACTAATTTAAAGTTTTAATAAATATGGATGTATTTTGAAGACCCCTTAAATATTTGAAATAAAATTCAAAATTTCAAGTCTCTCCACTTGGCTTCATGTTAAAGTAGTCAAAGCTGTCATTCGCTGGAGGACAGCCCTGTGCAGCAAGATACATAATCATGTTTGAGTCACAGCCAGCCTTTATGTGGAGAAGGCACTAATGAAGAAGCAACTACTTGTTATTTACTTATGCTAATAACAAAATAAAAGGAAAGAAAAATATTTAATACAACAATAAAACCACAAAATGTTACTATGTCAATCCCCATTGTAAAGGACCGGCCAGTTGCTGAAATGTATGAGAGTGCTCTTTACAGTAACATACTAAATGTAAAAACTGACATGCTGCTGCCCCCTTACATTTTGCACACATCACTTCCTGATTCTTCAGACTCTCATATAAATTCTGCGTGCACCAGTGCATGCACTTTACATACGCCATATCTCCAAATAAACCTCAAAAGCAAACAAAGGTTCTGTCTGCTGTTTGGAAGTTTTTCACATAAAAAAACAAAGTAATCAAAACAAAATTGCAAAAATGTAATTTACATGATGAAAGAATTTTGAAGGGAGGTCCCACTTCTCTAAATTGGTAACAATGGCAATTAGAAGATCACAAAACTTGTCCTTTCATAATTAAGCCTGTTTTTACTCCTGAATGGTTATATTGAATCATCATTTATAATAAATAATGATGATGAGGAGGAAATACCTAAAAAAATGTACATTGCAGCTTTTGTTATATTCTGTTATTACACTTAGTGTCCCAGTTTATACAGTATATAAGAGCCTACTTAGTGAAACAACTTGTTGTCAGGGTAAATCAAACAATTCCTGTGAGTAGGATGAGCTGATAAAGTAGGATAAAATATCAGAACACCTTCTGTTTGACTGAAGCACTTTGTGCAGACAGAGATTCCAGTTTTTGCAAGTGGCTGTGCTTTTAAGTGTCCCCTTCATTAAATCAGGTTGCCTTTTAAGCAGTGTTATACAAGTCATACGCATGGTATGCTTTACAGATGTTACCAAAACAAAAGTAAAAATAGTGGTAACACAAAACACACACACAAACAGTAAAAATGTTTGTATGTGTGTAATTTGTTGGTAATGTACTTCTGTCATTCTGAGGAGACATTCAAGTATTAGAATTTCATTTTATTGTGTACACATGACAATAAAAGCATAGACACATCTATCTGAGCCTAATAGCCTAAGATCAGACAGTGTTCTCCATTCCTGAATAAGCAGTACAGTTGGATATGCTACCTTTGTTACTTCAACATGAAAGCTTCAGTCAGCACTATGTACAAGTTTGGACAGTGATCACCTTTTTAGTGCAGCTTCACAAGTTATAGATAAGAGAAGAAACAGACATGCCTGTGATAGAGCTTGAATGTGATTGTTTTGATTGTAACCTGCCTTTAATATTTGAAAGCTTATTTAAGATAGATATTTATTTCAGATGCAAAGAATCATAACTAGGCTGCAGTTTGTTTGTTTTTTTAATACAAATTCCCATTTTAAATAGATTGTATCTTTTCTTGATAATTTTATTAAACATTATGAAAAATATGTTTATTCTCTTTTAAACAAAAGATGTAAGTTTCACTCACTGTGGCTTATTAGTTGTTAAGAGGTTGAGCTCTGAATGCAGAGCCTGTCTTTTCCTATGAAGTGCTTCACTTGGACACCTGGCATGTTCTTGATCTATTCTAGTATTTTCGCTGGTTAGCTCTGATACTTTCTTCGTTTCTAATTTATTTCTGTGGGAAAGATATGAAATAATCTGTCCTCTTAAGAAGGCCTTTAGAGTTTCCCAGAGTATTCCTGCGGAGACCTCTGAGAATGTATTTGTCTCTAGAAAGAAACTAATTTGTTTTGATATAAATTCTGTACAGTTCTCATCTGCTAATAGAAGTGGGTTAAGACGCCATCTGCGAGATGAGTATTTGGGGCATAATGATTTCAGCTCCAAGATCAGAGGGGCATGGTCAGAAATAACAACAGCGTCGTACTTGCAAGATTTAACATTTGACAAGAAATTATTATTTATAAAGAAATAAATCAATTCTTGAGTAGCAATGATGCACTGGTGAGTAGAAGGAATATGTTCTTGAGTTTGGGTTTAGAAACCTACAGGGGTCTGAAAGTTATGGTCAGTTAAAAACTGTGTAATTGTCTTTGCAGTGTTAGATGTCATTCCCCCTATGACGGGGGACCTATCTAAGAGTGGATTTAAAACACAAATAAAGTCCCCAGCCATTATAATTTTATGAGTGTTCACATTGTGAATAGATGAAAATACATTTTGCATGAATTCCCTATCATCGACATTGGGTGCATAAACATTTATCAAAATCACTATACAACTAAATAAGTTGCCCATGACAATCACATATCTCCCTTCAGGATCAGATACTACATCTGATGCTACAAATGAGACTGTTCTAAGTATAATAATTCCCACACCTATAGTTTTATTTGTAAAGCTGGAATGGAACATTTGGCCAGTCCAGTCTTTTTGCAGCCGGAATTGATCTTTGCTTAATAAGTGGGTCTCTTGTAAAAATACTATTTAAGCGTTTAGACCTGTTAGGTGAGAGAATACTTACTTTCTCTTTAATTCATGATTCAGGCCTTTAACATTCCAGCTCACAAAGTTAACTGTCCCATCATGGAGACATCGATTCATGTCATGTCATGTTTTATGTCATTTTGTAGTCTTAACTGGAAGTGAGACAGCTTTAACCTTAATTTCCAGTTTTCCCACGAGTTATTGCCATGCAGCCTATTGTTATATTGGAAGTTATAATTATAAGGATTAAAAGGTTAGATTAGATATAGCTTGCTCTCTTTCCCCCTCCTCCCTTTTTGCCTCCCCCAGTGAGGCTGGACCCCACTTCACAAAGTCCTGGTCCTCTGACATATCTAGAGACTTACAGGTAAACAATATGAGAAAGGTTTACATATACAGCTGAGACTGCATTCTGACCCTTGGTTTATGTTGACAAGTTCTGTACTTATTTATAAAACCTTGGATTCCATTGAAAACTCATAAGTCACTTAAACATGTATATTACTGTCTCAAAGACAGAATTTCAAGAGGTTAAAACTTAAAATGTAAAATTGATATGCCATTTGCTTGATAATACAACCAAAGTTACTCCACCAAATTTGTTGTTAAAAGGTCATAATGGTTGAAATTACACGAAGGATCTTAAGATTCATTCAGCAAGTTATACAAAATAAATCAGACCATTCAGAAACTTGGAAACTGATCGAAATCCACTGTTATACCTTTTGCCATATGTAATAAATTTGTGCTCTGTATATTAGAAAGATGCGCTAATACTCTTTAGTAGCAAACCATTTCACATGTGTACAATGCAGAGTGAAAAGGTGTGGGCCATCTCAATTGGCAAGCTATATTTTTAACTGAAACTGGCTTACAATATTATTTTATTAAAGACATACGTGACACACCCTATTATTTTAATTTTATACAAACTGAATAAGAGCTTAAACAGGATGTGTTTTTTAGAATAATGTGTTCTCATGAGTACTGTAGTGCTATAACCTGAACACCCTGGTTTTTCACATAAGATCAGAATATCTATGCACATGTAAAAATGTACTCTGTCCTAAAGTCCATTTCTAGAATTACAGATTTATAAGCATTAATAATAATTCTTATGCAGCACGGTGGTACAGTGGTAGTGCTGCTGCCTCGCAGTAAGGAGACCAGGGTAACAACAACAACAATACTTATTTATAAAGCACGTTTTCATACAAATGATGTAGCTCAAAGTGCTTTACAGGATGAAGAAAGAGAAAAAAGACAAAATCTAAAAAATAAAATTGGGCAATAGTAATTAACATACAATAAAAGTAAGGTCTGATGGCCAGGGAGGACAGAAAAAAAACTGCAGATGGTTGGAGAAAAAAACAAAATCTGCAGGGGTTCCAGGCCATGAGACCACCCAGCCTCCTCCAGGTATTCTACCTAACATAAATGATCTCAAACAGTCCTCATGGTTTTCAGGCTTAACATGGAAGAACTTGATGATGATGGTCATGGTCATGGGTAAGCATGGGGTCCTCCCTGCATGGAATTTACATTTTCTCCCCATGTCTGCGTGGGTTTCCTCCCACAGTTCGAAGACATGCAGATTAAGTAGATTGGTGGTTCTAAATTTACCCTAGTGAGTGTTGTGTGTGCTTGCCCTACCTGTCCAGGGTTTGTTTTCTGCCTTGTACCCTATGCTAGCTGGGTCAGGCTCCCTGTGACACCTGTTCAGGACTAAGCGGGTTAGAAAATGACTGATTGACTGAACTGCTTATTCTTTTTGGTATGATTTTGGCCAGATATTGGTGGCATCCTAGCATAGCAATTAGTGCTGCTACTTCATGAATAGCACTTCTAGCACCCTTGATTTTAATTCTACATCTGACTATTGTTCATGTGTAGTTTGCACATTTCTCCCATTTCTGTGTGGCCTTTCCCCTGGCATCTCCAAAGATGTGCTAGATGGGTTAATTAGTGCAATGTTTCTTAACCACTGGGTTGGTCTTGTGTTGCTATTGTTTATAATAAGGGTCCCAATCATGCCTGACATCCCCACCACGTGACAGTCGATTCACCAAAGGAGAACTTCCATGCCTCATTATGACATTCGTGCTTGTTTCACCAAGGGGGGCTTAGTGGGTTGCAAAGGTACTTTCATTCTGCGTGTATGTGAAGGTCTGGTGCCCTGTCCAAAGCTGGTTCCTGCCTTGCAACCAATGCTCCTGGGCTAAACTCTGGCCCCCTGTGACTGTGGACTAAATTAAGTGGGTTTGAGAAGGTTATTTTATATTATTCTCTGACCCATTTTCCACCCTTAGTATTCATATCCTGTTCCTTGCTGCAGGTAGACAAAGCATATAAATCAGCAATGAGCATAAGGCAGTACAGTACAACACTTTTTATGGAAAGTTAGTCCACCACAATGTAAACAAGAAAATACACTAACCGTCCACTTTATTAAGTACATCTGTTTGACTGCTTATTAACACAAATATCTAATCAACCAATCACATGGCAGCAGCTCAATGCATTAAGACATGTATCCATTGTCAAGACAACCTGTTGAAGTTCAAACCAAGCATCAGAATGGGAAAGAAAGGTGATTTAAATGACTTTGAACACGGCATGTTTGTTGGTGGCAGACGAGCTGATCCCAATATTTTAGATCTGCTCATTTACTGGGATTTTCACTACAAAACCATCTCTAGGGCTTACAGAGAATGGTCCAAAAAAGGAACAATATCCAGTGAGCAGCAGTTCTCTGGGAGAAAATGCTTTGTTGATGCCACAGGTCAGAGTCGAACGGCCAGACTGGTTCGAGCTAATAGAAAGGCAACAGTAACTCAAATAACCACTCATTACAACAGAAGTTTGCAAAACAGCATCTCTGAAAGCACATCACATCAAACCCTGAAGCAGATGAGCTACAACAACAGGAGACCACACTTGATGCCACTCCTGTCAGCTATGAACAGGCAACTGAGGCTGCAATTCAAACAGGCACACTAAAACTGGACAATAGAAGATTGAAAAAACGTTGCCTGGTCTGATGAGTCTCAATTTCTGCTGCAACATTCAGATGGCAGGGTCAGAATTTGGCATCAACAATATGAAAGCAAGGGGTCCAATCCAGTACTAGCAAGGAGTACCTAATACAGTTGCCAATGATTGTATGTGCTTCTCATTTATGGTACCTGAATTATAGCTCACCATCTTTGCTGTGTAGGGGCCTGCCCAGCTAGAAAATAGCTGCCAAAAGCAGAGAAAGACAGAATAGGGCAGAGCATTGCATTGTCTACTAGATCAATTAAGACTTGATTTATAATCTAACAGATGGCATCATTGAAGGGTGGGAGAGGAACACTCGGCTTGGAGAAAATCGACACTGACACAGGAAGAATGTATAATCCCACTCAAATAGTAACTGGGTTGGTAATCAAACCTGTGCCCCTGGAGATGCGAGTTTGCAGAACTTTGCATTGCACTCCTGTATCACCTGAAAGCCAGTTAGAAATAATATGTTATAAGACAGTGTGCATTTTGCTGTATTGGCCAGTGTACTCATATTCTGCTAATTGAATATAACATGACATAATTTAATATTCTCAAATCAACTTAATCCACTCAGGGTTACAAGTGTCAGATCTTACCTGGGCAGAACTTAGTGCAAGGCAGGAAACAGCCCTGGCCAGTTTTATATGGTTATAAAATTAAGCAAAATTTGATTTGCAAATATGATATGATCACAGTTTTATAAACTTAATCTGAATCATCCAAATAATTATGATTGAAATTTAAGATGACTAATTTGTAACACTGCTCTGCCCATTTATCTGTTTACTAAAGCAGCTTTTTCCAAGGAAGGATGACAGAAACTGGAACCTATCCTTACCTCTAAATTATTATTTGTACTTCAGAGCGTCACTTAACCCACCGGTGCTCCAAATTAACTTTATCCCAGTACTCATAGAGTGCTTAAGGGAGATGTTCACTATAACAAGGTACTATAAAAAACAAATATTGTTTGTATGTTGTATAGCAAAAGAGGTGCACTGTCTAATACCATTTTTCTTATTGCTAATTTATTCCCCAATTAATTAAATGGTTTTTTTTACCTCCCTGATATTTTCACTTACCCATTACTTACAAAACAGGTGCAAATAAAAATGTCAATGCTCTCATTTCAAACGGCATGTAAAACATTTCATCTGAATGATAACCAGACTAGCACATCCATCTCAGGTCACTTTTGCACCTGCCGCCTGACTGCTGTTTATTCATTCTACTGAATGCATCTCTTTGTTCAGTTTAGACATTTTTATTTGCAAATGAAAAGAAAGACTTTCAAATACCATCTCCTTGCCATCTATGCTGATAGCAAATGCTTCCCACGACCAAGCAGGCAAACCTTCCTACAGTATCTGCGTGTGCGTCGTGTACAGTATTTAGGATGCTGTGAGCAATAATTAGCCAAAAGAGAACATGTGCCTTTTTTAAGATGAATACACCACTTCAGGTTGTTCAACATGACATTTCCTCCCACACAGCTGGGTGGCTTGTGCATCCTACTCATTATCCACTCAAATTGCAAGAACAGTTATGGTCTATTTGTGACATGCACAATGCCTCAAAAAATATATACACATTTCATAAAAACATATAAAAGAAAACACTAAAACGTTAAAATCGTTACACAACATACATCACAGTATACTGACTTAACCATTACATATTTTATCCATATCCAGGGCTACTCCTGTCTTGTATCCAAAGTTGCCAAGAAAACTCCAGCTCTCTATGACCCTAAAGTTGGATGAAGTGGATTTAGTAAATGGACGTGTAGGATGAGGTGGCATTGTACATTTTATTAAAGGTAAAGACCATGTCACAAAAGGGTGTGGGTATCTCAACCAGTGCAGTCAATCACTTACAGTGGAACAAGGGAAGGCAGAAAACGTAATGTCTGCCAAACGCAGTTCCCTCTACATTACTAGTCAAACTATGCTATTTTTTCTCAACTGTGAAAGAAAAAAAAAATAACTGCTTGCAAGCTACTTAAGGTTAATAGCTGACAAAGCCATTTTGCTATAAAGGCAGGTTATTCATACAGGCTTCTGTCATAAGACAGGGTACAGTAAGCTGACCAAAAACAATTTTCAGTTTCAGTTTAGGAACGCGTCTGTTTGACACAGGAAAGATGACTTTTCCTTCTTTAGGGTCTATCTGACAAGTAAAAAAAAAATAAGAACAGATGGACCATTAGTGTAATAAAATAAAATGCTTAAGTAAACGATATTATGCTTTTTGATTAAGTAAGGGGAAGGAAGAAGAAATTATAAAAGGCCAATTGAGAATTGTAACTTTGCTCTTCTGCCTTGCAACGTAGAATCCAGGTACTCATCTGTGACTGAATATAAATCTAATTGATTGTCCTGTCTTCCTCAGGGGGTTTTCTTCCACACGACCCACTACTTCCACTTCTGGGTTGGTGGCAGTCAGAGCTGGATTCCTCCTTCCCAAATTGAATATGGACCCAATGGGATGGGATATTCACCCATTGTGAGATACACATAAACTGTCTCTCACACTGTGCCAATTAACTACATATTTTTAGGCATATAGAAGGAAACCATGGGGAGAAAAAAAATTGACAATGCAAAGCATATAAAATTCACATAAAAAGTGAGCAAGTAAGGTATCAAACACAAGACTTTAAAACTATGAGACAAAACTACTACAACCCAGGGAGAGGTATTCATTATTAAAATCCATCCAGCCAACCATTATCAAACACACATAATCTGGTTGAGGGTTGTAGAGACTGAAGCCTATATCGCCAACAATGGGGACAAGGCTGGAACCATCCAAGGGGGCAGGCATCAATATATCACTGGGCATATACCAACACACACACACTCATAATCACATTTGACTAACTCAGAGTCACCAATTGATCTAACATGCGCATTTTTACGATGTTGGAGGAAAACGGGCAAAGACACAGTGAGAAAATACAAACTCTAAAAAGGTAGTCACAGGGTAGGGATTTGAACCTATGAAGGACTCTGAAACTGTGAGATCACAGCAATAGCTACTTTGATACTAGTTACCACTAGTCACAATTGTAAATTTATAATACCTGCCAAAAGAAAAAACAACCTAAATATGAAGATGACAAAAAAGTAAGAAACAGAATAAAAGGCATAAGTGCCAGAAAATAAAAGTGTGGGTACAAAAAGAAAGAAAGAAATGTGCTCAGCAGAAAGATTTTTAAGTTTCTCACCTCCATCATTGTAGGTTTCGCACCCACAGCCATGCTGTTGGCCTGTCTGGCTCCAGGTGCCCTCGTATTTGGCTCCAGAGATTGTCTCCCTCACCCCAAGTGGACCACGCCAACCCTGATTCCACTCCCCAAGGTAACTCCATCTTGGAGGTAGACTCAATACTTCTCTTTTCTCACCCCCAAGACCATGTCGCCTTCCTTGTGCCCAGTAACCTAAGTATGTTGTCTGACCACTTTTGCTTTTAACGGTATAAACCCCCAGTGTCTCGAATCCAAGTGACCACTCGCCAGCAAATTCAACCTGACCCCCTGGGCCCCTGCACACGCCAAATCCATGTGCCTTGCCGCCCTCCCAACTTCCAAGATAGCTTCCCCCATCATCAAACTCAAACACGCCTCCTCCTGTGCACATGCAAGAGCTGCTTATGTAAGAGACGCCTCAGTTTCTACCCTCAAGCGGCTACTTGTGACTCCTCAGACCACCTAGGGAGCTTTCTAATTCTCTGTTGCAGCGGTTCAGCCTAGCACACCTTACTTTTGCTTCTGTTCTCTCTCTCCAGTTCTCGTGTGAAACCTGCAAGTGCACATACTTAGCTGCTGGTCAAGAGGTGTGTCCCACTATATGGCAGACTGCGTTTCCCATATTACTGACCCCCACTTGGCACAAATTTTTGTCTTTCCTGTGCGTTTCATACCCCCTCTGCTCCTCAACTTTCTGATCTTCCTAAAATTACTCTAGCTTTCACCTTTTCTGTCAGCTTTACCCTACAATGGCTACCGCGTTACTCTTCAGAATTTGCTGTTTGTCATCCTTCTTAAAGAGTTGATATTTCTTCCATTTATTTAGGTTGTTCTTTTAATATTCCTTCTTGACTGTCTCAATTATGTTGTTCTCGCTAACATTCTTCTGGAAAGTTCATATGACCTGCAAATAAAAAAAAGCACAGAGATAATGCTCAGCACCTGGTCAAATGTAATTTATTTTATCACTTTGCAAATCATTGGTTAGTGTTACATATTTCAGTGAAAAAGGAGCCACTGGAAGGAAATCTTCTGGCTATAAACTGGAAAACCAAACTGATAGCAGTGCTTTCATTTTGATGCAGCTAAAATCAGGAAATAGCAGCATTTTAAACTGAGCACTGAATTTTAGGCACACACACATTTTAAATACTGCCTTACTGCCTCTACAGAGAACACCATGCCAAGGAGTTTTAAAAGAGTTTTGCACATTTATCCATCCATCCATCCATTCATCCATCAACCCATATATTTAACTATCCATCCATCCATCCATCCATCCATTCTCCAACCCACTATATCCTAACACAGGGTCACTAGTTTAATCCTATTCAGGGCTATGTTTGAAGTATTGAAAGGCAACTCATGAGATGCTGCCATTGGTGATCATAACACCCCTCCCCATTTTTTGACATTGAAAACTCAAAAAAAAAAAAACTGAACCAATCACATAGGTTATAGCAAAAGTACACACAAAGCATACAGAACCTAATCAGCTTCATATGAGAAGCACTTTATCATGTTTTCATTCATGGAGGATTGTTAAGGCTTTATGTGCGCTTTAAATACTTTGAATATTTATATTCTTTCTAGTGAAGTTTGCTGACTATCTATAAATGTAAAGTATAAGAAGTGGGGATATCAAGTCAAGTCAAGTTGGGGAGCATGCACTGGTACAGTGCGTTGCCGCACCCACCCTACGACGAAACAACTCTGGCTCCTGGTTGTCAACCCCCCAGGCAGACACATGGTCCAGTCCCACCCTCCAGAAATGACCCGCTATCTGCTGCAGCCAGGTTTTACATGATCGACTGCTTGGCCTGGTCCAGCCACTCGGGTCCCCAACAATGAGGATCTTAAGAGCTGGATCACCCTCTGAGAAACGCACCACATGGCAGTGGTGCTGTAACTGACACTCCCTCACAATGCAGGTAATGTACGTCACACAGTACCAAAGGAGTCCAGTCTTCATCTCAGGTCACTGGATAGCGTCCATGTCTCTCAACCATATAGCAAGACAGGAAGCACCAGGACTCTAAAGACTTGGACCTTCGTTCTTTTGCATAGATAACAGGAACGAAACATACCCCTTTCCAGCGACCTCATGACCCCCCATGCTCTCCCAATCCGTCTACTGAATTCATAGAAAAAGTCACCAGTGACATGAATGTCACTGCCAAGGTAAATAAACCTCTCAACAAGGTCAACACTCTCTCCGCAGACAGAAACATTGCTGATGGCTGTGCACAAGAGGTCATTAAAGGCCTGGATTTTGTTTTTTATCCAGGACACTCGTAAGCCCAGGCACTCAAGACTCCTTTCTCAGTCTCTCGAGCTCCCCGATCAGAGTCTCCATTGACTGCGCGAAGATCACAGCATCGTCAGCAAAGTCAAGATCTGTGAATCTTTCTTCACCAACAGATGCCCCACAGCCGCTGGACCCCACGACCTTACCCAACACCCAATCCATACAAGCATTGAACAGAGTAGGAGCAAGAACACACCCCTGATGAACCCCAGAATCAACTGTGAAAAACACAGAGGTTCTGCCTCCACTCTGCACAGCACTCGCAGTACCAGTGTACAGGCCGGCCATGATATCCAACAACCTCGAGGGGATGCCACGAACCCTCAGGATGTCCCACAGGGCAGCTCAATCGAACACTTTACGAAAATCGACAAAGGCTGCAAAGAAACTCTGCCGATAGGGATATATGCCTGAGTTAAAATTTCAGAAGTAGCAGAAAAAGTTTCCCGACCATTCTTACCCACTTCAAACACTGATTCAGGGTCAAAGATAGTCCATCACAGGCACTCGTCATAAGCAAGAAGTTCGCTCAGGTAGTCTTTTTGAAGCAGATTCTCTCCATTTCAGCCTTGTTCCTTTCATCCCCCTTGCTAAAGTAATCTCATGCACTCACACCAGTTGCCAATGAACCAAAGTCACAAGTCTTTGGGACATGGAAGGAAAACTGTCAGTGCCCAAGAAAATCCCACATGTACACTGTTAATCAAATTATCCACCCCACTTTTTCCATGTTAGGTTTAGCAGGGAGGCCATCAGCAGTGGATATAAGGAAAGAACCAGTCCTGAAGGGGGCAGCAGCTCACCACTGGGCAAACTGTACTCATGCAGATAACACCAATTTAGAGTTGCTAATCTAATAAACAATGTACTTTTGGCTCTCATATGTGAATGTGGTGTGTCTATGTAAACTTAAGAAAGGAATAAAACTCCAGCTGTATAATAGTCTGCCGCAGTGACCTTCACAAGTTTAATTCTGGCACATCTGTGAGTGATATTGCTCCAACCACACAAACTACTATGGCGCTATGGCGACATCAACACATCCATACTGCTCTTGTAATACATTAAATTAATTCTTTAATTCTGTTTTAATGTCTATGTCATGATATCCTTTCAAACACTGATTCATTAACTTTTAAACCTTCTTATTCCATATCTACAGTTGATTGCCAGAAGCTAGGATCTATCCTGGCTGCACCAGACACATAACAGCAATTGACCCTGCAAGAGACACAGGTCTTTTGAGTGCACACTTGCTCATACTGGAAAATTTAGAGTCACTGATTAAGTTCATACACAGTTTTTTGGGATTTGAGAGAAAATGCATGTGGACAGACAGAAATTATGTTGAATTTACAATGACATCATCCTGAGCACAGAAAAAGCAGCCTTAACCATTGCACCTCCATGCTGTTCCTCTTTCCTAACAAAAGTAATGTTGTTCTCAAGAACTATAAAGGGTAATAGGAACAAGAAATAACTATAGCTATTTCCATGGTCACTTTGAATAATCCATTTTAAATGAAAATCCAATTACGGAAGTCATTTTCCCTACCTTCACTTTTCATGTGAAGACCTGGAAAAGTCACTAGAAGTTTCTGTTGAATCTAGGGACCATTGAAGTGGGGCTTGTTGAACTTTTACTTTCTACACATTTGTATATGGAAAAAAGTATTGTTTTGAATTAACCTCTAGTTCAGAGCTTCCAAGCAAATCTCTTAACCTGCTGGCGTTCATACAGTATCAAAACATCAGCTAAGTAAAAATAAACACAAAACTGCCAAGAGTAGGGTAATGCAGTGGACGCCAGTGACAGTGACTCCAGAATGCTAGATTCAAATGCCATACCCAGGTTGTTGTCCATGTGGGGTTGTCCCTGCATAGGTCTTCTTCTGAGTAATCTAGTTATCTTCCTACATCCCCAGAAATTAGAATATTACGTTATCCAGTCACTTTAACTTGGCATCATATGAGTGAACGCTCCCCCTGTATTGGGCTGATGTCCTGTCTAAGGTCAGTTCCTGCTTAGTGCCTCATGCTGTCAAGTCCTGTGACCCTGAACTGGATTAGGTAGGTTTGACAATGTTTAGAACTGCATGGATATCCCTCAGGGGCAACTATAGTGGGAAAAGGAGGCACGTTCTTAATTAGTAACCTCCAAAAAAAGATGGAACCAGACCTGGGAGAACCATTTGAGTGTCGGATCAGCCTGCCAACCCACCATGTTTTCTTAGCGCTACTTTTTTGTTACTTACAAATATTTGCAGGCGGAGTGGCACAGTGGTTAAGGCTTTAGACTTGAAAATCTGAGGTTGTGGTTCAAATCCTGTGTCTGACACTATGGAACCATGACAGCAAGCCACTTTGCCTGCCTGTGCTCCACATTTAGAAAAACAGAAGAAATGCAACTAAAATGTCACCTACAATAACCAAGTGAGTAAATAATAACTTATACGTTTTACTCCTCAAATGCAGTACTCACAGAGCTACAAATCAACTCAAGAATGACATCCCTTTCTGTATATTAATATGGTCTGTTCCAATTTTAAACAGTGCCCTGAACTTAACAGCAGTGCACCAACTGTTTGTAAAATTTAAAGCACTGCATGCCTTCTGTGCTGTCTCTGTGTTAGCGTGAATTGCCTTCCAACTGTCCAAAATGCTGTACAGGTTAAATGGCAACACTAAATTGTCTCTTATTAAGGGTGTTCATGCTGGCAGTGGGTCACTTTTACTTTGGGTCACATCCTGTGTTATTTAAGAACCAGCTCTTTTATGATCACAAGCCAATATTTTAAAATGCATGCAGTTCATAATTCATATAAGCTCATATACAGAATCTTTTGTACAATGTCATTTTTAAGCATTCCAACACATCAGATAAACATATGAACTGCTGTGTATCACATATTCTAAGATCTCACCATTCCATACCACTGTCTATGTGGAGTGGCCTGTTTATGACACAACTGCTAGGGTTTTCCCCCAAACACATGTATGTTAGGTGGACTAGTGATTCAGAATTGGTCGAGTGTGAGTATGTCTTTCCTAAAATGTACAGGGTGACCAGAGCCTAGTATTGAACCCTGATCCCTAGAATAGTAAGACAGCAATACTGAATACTGCACTGCTGTTCTGCCACAGCCAAACAACACGCCTCACAAAATCAACACTCTTCTTAAGGGTGAACAATTGTATGTCT
This sequence comes from Polypterus senegalus, assembly GCF_016835505.1. NCBI lineage: Eukaryota > Metazoa > Chordata > Cladistia > Polypteriformes > Polypteridae > Polypterus > Polypterus senegalus. Next base: position 42,201,216 of record NC_053154.1, read on the forward strand.
TGGCTGCACATTTAACAACCTGCACTTCAATGCAACCCAACCCGACCTTCAAGTCCACAAGCAAAATTAAAAATATATGTCATACCTTTTTTTTTTAAAATGTGCCAGACGATATTTCTTTTTTTAAGGTTGCTGTCAGACAACACCTCACTAATGGTGGTCTGAGCATTCAGAGAATACTGGGATACTAAGTGGCCACATTAATATGTACACGTACCTGATCGCAAGCTGGTCCCTCATTTGTCCTTAGAATTCTAAGGCGTATGGGTTCAGCAAAGTGTCAGAAGCGTGGCAAAGAGATGTGGGGCAATGCCGACTTGAGAGTGACCCAGAGTTTTGATGGATTAACTCATGGTGGATCTTAAAAGATAGGTTTTGTATTTTTCAAGTGAAAGTTATTTCTTTACAACCATGGTATATTGTCACTTGGCACATAAAATTGTGTTATATAAATAAAAAAAAACTCATGCCTGTTCTTGTGTTTCAAAAAGGAGATGATGAGGCATGAATCCAAATGAAAATAAAAAAACCTTAAATATTTTAAGTGAAGTATTGATCTGCATCTTCAAGTTGCTCACATATAAAATAGCATATCCATGTTTTTTTTAGGTAGGAGAAAAAGGTAAACATTTTTGTTCAGCCATTTTAAATGGAGACCAGCTGTGCACTTCACCTCACTGCTCATCTTTTTCAGTCTCGGGGTGTGGTTTTCTATAGTTTCTGTTTTTTAACCTTGAAAACTCTTTTCATTTCGCTGTTACAATTGACAAGAAAGAATGTTGATGCCTAGATGTGAATTACTGCTTCTGTTCTGTAGACAACTAGACTCTAATCACTGAAAATACGTCATACTCACAATCACTCAATGTCTTTCACTAAATACAAAAAAAATAATTCAAAGTTGATTTAAAATTGCAATAAATAACAGCCCAGAACCACCTCATTATACTACGGGATTCAGTCTACCAACAAGAAACAGTGAAAGTTTCTAATTATTTGTACTCACTCAAAAACATTGCCCCCAGGTTTCTTATTATCATGTCCTCTGAAAACCAACTCAACATCCACTTAAAACTTGACTACTGGTTGTGGCGCTTCAATCTGTTTCATTGTGGTTTAGCTCTATTGCATAACCTGCCTTTTTCACTTCCCCGGTGTTCTTATCATGCAAACACACAACACACCATAGAAAATGTCATATGATGGGTGTTGCTTGGAATTGTGAGTTTACTGTCTACATGCAGGTAGCCTTAATTCTTCCAGACGTCTAAGGATTAATAAAATACAATTAACTTTAATCAATTCAGTTCAAATTTATAGTCGTGGAAACAAAGTACAATGAAACTTTTACGTGCACCCTTCATGAATTTGCACCACGCTGCCACTCAGTGTGTACTCACTCCACAATCTATATAAAATAAAACAACACAATGTAATAAATGAAAATGAGCTGCTGTCATAAGCACTCCACTCCAAGTGTTCCAAGGTGTATGATTTCAGTTAGGTAAAGTCTTATATAAAAACATCAGGAATAGTATTACAATTTTTCCCACACAGCTTGCAGCAATTAATACACAGTCGGCACCAGTTTCCACATGGAGAAAAAAGTAGACAGGGCACAGAGGTAGGCGCAAGCCAAGGGAGAAGAATACAGTGTTGGCAGGTTGTACGCTCATGGCAGACCTGACAATGTTCATATAAATAATAAAATCAATAAATATTTGGTTTTCTTTAAATGACGTCAACACGTTTAGAGAAGAATTAATCATATATTTTAGTGTGCATTCGTCATTGAACTGCTGTGTCTGTATATGATTCAGTTTATGCACCAGCACTGCATATAACAAATATACAATTTGAATACACTTGGAATTAGAAAAAAAATATAATTTGAGTTTACATGCCTCCTGCATTGGTGCACATTTTGAATCAGTCTGTCGACAGATGCATGCTTAAATCAGATGATTTCAGGGCATACTGACAGCTCTATCGCTGTATGAAACTGAATTGCAAAGATAAAAACAGGACAATATACAGTTTGAAGCTACGGCGAGGCAGCAGACAATTGACCAATGGGGAGGCGCCTATGGGAAATGTAAAACTCCGCCCACAAAAGCCACTGTGAGCAAAGAAGCCAACAGGAAACATATTCTTACCTCAAGAATCTGAGATAAAAAATTATTATTTGTAACGTGTTTTCTTGTCATTAGGATACCTCAGAAAAGTAGAAGACATGTTTTCTTAAACTGAATCCTGTGCCACTTCAAAGCGGAAGCATTTGGCAAAGTTTTAAGACTTCTGTTTTCACATTTGGCCTCATACCCAATCATCTCAATTTTAAAATGCAAGAAGAGCTAGGTATATTTTAAAATTTATTTTAAAAAAAAAGCTTCACTTTACAATGCAGTTTCGTGTGGCCAATTAATATATACTATGACTGTGAAGAAATAACTTTGACTTGAAAAAACACCAAACTTATCCTTTAAGATCCACCATCAGCTAATCTGTCTCAACTGTGGATTACTCTCAAGTGAGCATTGTCCAATATCTCTTTGTCACATTTTGGTCACTTTGTTAAACCCATAACACCTCGAATTCCAAGGACAAATGAGGGGCCAGCTTTTATCAGGCAGGTGTAACTATCAATGTGGCTGATTTGTTACAAAGTATTCACTGATTGCTCAGATCACCATAAATGAGATGTTGTCAGACCGTGCTGGCAACTTTAAAAAGGAACACTGTCTACCATGTTTAAAAAAAAGGTGAAAGAGTGAAAAGTTGAAAAGCCAAATGGCAGATGGATGCTTTGCCTTCATGGAGGTATAAATCTGATTAGCAGTGATGTTTGGGTACAGTGTGGCATTCAAGAGTTCATCAGTTACATCAACAGACATAATGTGTTGCATTGAAATCACACCCCTCACCATTACACCAACAGCTACAAGACTGCACTGTTGACACCCAATAAAATTGACCCTCCAGTTTATGGACTTTTTCACCATACTTGTGTCATTATTTTGAATCCTAGCCTAAGAAAGCAAGCTCTTATTTTCAAGGTTTTATTTGAAGTGAATGCAAAAATAACTAAGTTATATGTTACATGGAAATAATATAGTGTTGTTTTTACTTTGTTTTTAGTGTTCTGCTTTTACTTTTTTTAGAGCTTTCATTCTCTGTTATTTTCAACTGAACAGCCCATTAGTAATGCTGAAATTAAAATAGTTGCAGCCTTTCAGCATACAGTGTTGTGAAACTGGTGGGAACAAAAACTTGCATACACAAAGTCGACAGGGCTGAGTTTGGGAACTACTACTATAGTAAAGAAATGTGCCCAGATTTAACAGTTAATTGACAGAAATTCCAATCATGCAACCATTACAAAAGGCCAGAATCACAGACCCAGTGTACTGTATATATCTGTGAAACGAATGCACCTAACATTCTATCATCATTAAGGGCTCACCATTAGATTGAACAATATCAGTTAAAGACCAGTATTTGGATAAGGTGCTTAGAATGGATTAGTAAGCATAACTTTTCATCAAATTTAAAATTTTATAAACAATTTATAAAAGTAATTTTTTATTTATAGATTTGTGTATCAAAATCTCACAAATTGTTTGTTTTAGAATTTTTTACTTTTGGAATATGAGAAAAAAATATAATGAGGTTGATCAGAACTTTGAGATAATAGTTGATTCTATGCTTTTTTGTTATTATATACAATTTTTTTTTTGCACACATTCAGTGTTTTAAGTCAGCATCATTTTGAGTCCATGTAAATATAACAACTATTCATAAGCTATTGCACATTGAAACAATTAATTGATATAGGCAGCTGAAACAACCCATAAGCTTAAATATAAATATATTACAGATTGAATACTGTATGATACACACAGAATTAATAAACACAGTACAAACCCTTTTCATTTCTTTTACATAAAACCATTGACTACTTTATCAAAATGTATATTTTCAGAGCAGAACATTCAATCACCAGAATTGCTGAACTAAATACATGGCGGAGAGTTATAGTGGAAGGTATGTTGTTTTTGACTCTTTTGCTTTAAATGAGCCATTCATAAGATGTATTTGATAACAATAAGGGCTGTCTCTGGTGTTTTTAGGTCATCACTACAAGTAACAGGTATAGCTTTTGTTTCTTTATGTGCTTTTAACACATCCCCTCATCAGATGCTTACAATAGAAGAATGGGAAAAAATGTCTTCTCTATTGACTGTTGTCTTTTTCTCTTCCCGTTTCGTAATTTCATTTCCTGCTGAATACTGTTGTTCCATGATTCACTTTCTATGAAATGAGTTGAGAACAGTGTATGGCAGAAAAAACAGCCAAGTCCAAGATTTTCACAGTCAAAAATAACTTTAGTATTGTCAATACTTCTGACATCACCAAAACAAGGACTTGCAAGTCTGAAATCTTTTTTAAAATTATAGACAGTACAGACCTGTCAGTACCAAAGAAGAGTGGCCTGATGTACATGTAGTTTTACAAATCGAGCAGAGTGGCAGCTTTCTATCTGTCTGTCTATCAATACATCTTTGTCATTGTTTAAAAGCATTAACATTCTTTACGGCTCTGTGGAGTGTCACCTTATTTTCACCTTTTTTCTGTGGGGTTATTAGCAGTTTCTGTTCTAACAGTTTAGTAGCATGATGTGATGTGCTGTGCTGCACAAATGAACATTATCTCAACATTGAAGATGTATTTTAATTTATCTATCTATCTATCTATCTATCTATCTATCTATCTATAGGCTGATGTAAATGTAATCCAGCTAAATTATACCCAAATATGATTGACATATGAAACAAACATTAAAGGGGGTCTTTTAAGAAATCCAGCCCTTCATCACAGGTCATATGTAACATGTTTTGAATATGAATGACCCAAGCCGCATTAGAAAGGTCCACAGGCTGGATCTGGCCTGCGGGTCTTGAGTATGACATCATAACCTATTTAATCTAATTGTGGGGCTACATCAAGCCAAATTCTATCTCGGCAGGAGGGTAACAGCCATTCCTGAATGGGGCGGCAGTGTCCATCACAAAGTCAAATGATCATTCTAATCCACAAACACATACTGAATATGGGATGTGTGAGAAAAACTGGAGATAATCCCCACAGAAAGTGGCAGGACTTGTGTTTAAACCCAGTCTCCTGCAGCTGTGAGCTAGCAGATTCTAACCACTATACCACTGAACAAAATCAATCCAGGTTAAAGCAAACAAGATTAATTTAATCTGGTGCCTATTCATAATTATAGAACACCAAACTTGGCAAGTGACAAGGGCAGTGTATGTGGATGACTAAAATGTCTCTGATTGCAGTACATGTACTGAATACCAGCCTGCAGGGTAGGTAATCTTGATCCATCGTGCATCATTCGGGTCACCCAAGGTGAATGCCATCCCAGACTGCTTCATAAAAATGACAGTATGATTGAGTGTGGTTGTTTTACAAATGCAGATCCACATTAGTCTCACACTGAGTCAGATGTGGGAATTACACAGGCTGCCTTGTGGTCTTAGCCACTAAGCCACAGTGTTTGCATGTGGTGCTAAACAAGTTAGCTAGATATTTACCAATTACACCTTTAAAATTAAACATCATTATGGTGTGCATTGCATGCAGGGTACCTCTGAGCAAACGGGGGTTTTCTAGGAAAGAAGATGTGGATGCAAGGAGAAACCAAAAGACATTAAGCCAAGGAAAGGATTTCTATAATGCCTAACCTGGGTCTAGGACCACCACTGGCGGGCACTCAAATATGGTTTATGAGAGAAGGGTTATCCATGCATGTTGGTGCAAATAGTGTAGGTGAACATACCAATATATTTTAATACTATATATGTACACACATGCACACAGGTATAAATACTGTACTTGCATCACCCTATTATAAATGTAAACATACTTTATATTCACATAATGTGGAATTAGAAATAATTGAAGCCCCTTCACTTTCTGCACACTTTATTGTATTGTACATATAATTTTAAATAGATAAATTAGCCATTTTTGCCTATCAATCTACACTCAATAATCCATAACAACAAAGTGAAAACATCTTTTCAGAAAGGTTTGCAAAATTATTACAAATCAAAGCCCAGCCTTAATTCAGTACTTTGCACAAGCCCATTTGGCAGTAATTATAGTTTCAAATCTTCTTGGGTAAGTCATTGCAAGCTTTGCACAATTGGATTTGTGTAGTTTATCTGACTGTTTCTCTCAGATCCTCTCACTGGATAGTAAGCATCTGTAAAATGTCATCTTCAGGTCTCTCCACAAATGTTTTATGGGGGTTTAAGTCTGGGCTTTGGTGGTCTACTCCAAGGCATTCAGACTTGCCCCAAAGCCACTCCAGCATTGTCTTGACTGTATGCTTCAGGTCTTTGTCATGCAGAAAAGTGAATCGTCACCCCACTCTGAAGCAGATTTTCTTCAAGGGCCTCTATGCATTGGGCTGCTTTCATCCTCCCCTCAATTCTGCCCCATCTAACCAGTCCCTACCATTGATAAGCATCCCCATAGTATCCTTCACTGTAGGGATGGTATCAGGCAGGTGAGGAGAACTGTATGGTCTTCACAAGACATACTACTTGGAGTTCTGTCCAGAGATCAATTTTTGTCTCATCAAACCAGACTCCTTTCAATGTTATTTGGCAAACTCCAAGCATGCTGACATATACGCCTTCTACTCAAGAGTGGCTTCCATTAATGCCTGATTGATGAAATGCTACTCATATGGCCATCCTTCCGACAAGTTCTCCCAACTCAGCAGAGGACTTCTGAAGCTCTGTTAGAGCGACCATTATATTCTTCCTCACATCCCTAACCAAGGCCCTTCTTGCCCTGTTACTCAATTCAGGTGGACACACAACTCTAGGAAGAGATCTAGTGGTTCCAAATGTTTATGATTCCACAATTACTAGGACCACTGTGCTCCTGGGAGCACCCAATGGTTTAGAAATGATGTTATAACTTTGCCCTGATCTATTCCTTAGCACATGTTCAGCACAGAGGTCTGCAGAGAATTATTTTGGACTTCAGGGGTTGATTTTGCTCTTGACATGCTGTCTGAATTGTGGGACCTTAAATACATAAGTGTGTGCCATTCTAAAACGATGTCCAATCAATTAATTTAGTCACTGATGTACACCAATCAAGTCCTATGTCAAGGATGACTAAAGCAAACAGGAAGCACACTGAGCACAATTTGTAATACAATAGCAAAGGGTCTGAATACTTACTGTATATAAATGACAGATTTCAGCTTTTGAATTTAATTCAATTTGCATACCTTTTGGCTCTGGTCCCTCCTTCCTCTCCTCTATCTGTTCCCTGCTCTTTCCTTTTTATTTGCACACCTGATGAAGGCTATATGGACACAATGTTGTGTCTTTAACCTTCTTTGCTTTTCAGTGTGGAAATAACCTTTAACCTTTTTTCCATATACATATACATGTTTAGGTGCCCATAATGTGCACATGTGGTGCAAATGCAGTAGAGACACAGCCACACTGTACATGTGGAAATGTTTGTAGGTGTTCACACACTTACATATGGGGAGATGCATATATCATACACACAAAGGCAGGTATTAGTGATGTACACCGCGTACACACACACACACATACACACTGGGGTGCAATACAAACACATGGCAGCTGCAGACACATGTGTGCATACAGTAGCAGCACTGCCTACTGGCTCTGCTGAAACTCGGACAACGACGCCAAGAATCGAAAAGCAACTCATGCCAACATAAAAATGATAGCATTATTACAGCTACTCAACGGGGAGAATACTAATGATGCGACATGGCTGTCTAGGCTCGTGCTTCCCGTTTATTTAGGGACGCCAGCTGGGCACCATTACTTATACTACGCGGTGGCACTACGACGCAAAGGAGTGGAACATTTTCTAAAAAGACCACCATGTCTCCCCCACAAAGCCACACTCACCCGGCCTGGAGTTTTGGGGCTTCTTCTTCTCTTTATACTACCGCTTCTAATCGGCTGCTGCGCTTCCAGTCGCCGCTCGCTGGCCTTCAGGCCTGATCGTTTGACTCGGCGTCTCCGGGTGGCCGCTGTCCATGTACTTCACTGGCGGAGGGTTGCCACAAAGCCTTCCTCCAAAGCGCCAATTTGCGGCGTTACTTTGAACCGGAGAGCCCTGCTGGCAGGCAGAAGACGTCCGAGCAGCCGTAAGAATGGTGACGTTCGTGGCCCTCCAAAGCACTTTCTCTTCTGCCTCGCCCCCTTCCCGGGAGCGAGAGCTCTGCTGCAGCAGCTGTCACCACGGTAACAGCGGCAGTAAGAGGTGCGTTTCCATGGGAACCGTGTGATGCTGTACGCAACACTTAAACCCACTCGCTCTTTGCAAAAGGCGCACGTGCACAGATCCGAAGCACATAACATTTGTTATTAAAAAATAATACAACAAAGAAATGTGGCCACTATAAAACTGAGCGCATATATGGGGTTCTTTGAATTTCTGTGCATATGGATTCTAGACGCCGGCTTTAGGGATAAAACGCAACTGATAAATACATGTTAGCAAGATTAGAGGCTTCACGTCACTCATTGTAGGCGATAAGATTCTCCTTCTTTAGCAACATTAATATAGTGAGACAATGAAAAGTATGTCTTCAAAAATTACTTTAAACGCAAACAAAAATACAGAAAATCAATGTACAGAAGAGAGTATCAAAGTAGAAATACATGTAACCCCAACTCCAGTGGAAAGCGCTGTTACTTGTTGCCACCAACGCCGAATTCTTTACACCTCCATGTTTAATGTGTGTTAGTCCTATTATTACCTTCTTTCTACTTCATATGAATTAATTTTAATCAATGTCACAGCTGCAACAGGACAAGAATATTTTGTTTTCATCTCTCAATAAACAAATCTTTAATACCTCACTGAGAGAGCTGACAGTTCCCATCTGCTTTGAAATGACAGTTACACCTGTGCTGAAGAAAACCAAAGCAGGTGGTCTCATTGACAGCAGACAGGTGCCACTCGCTCCCATTGTGATGAAATGTTTTACTGAGTCTAAACCATCAGCGATTTTCATATTGATGCCACCGTTCCACAGAACTTCATATCGTGCACTTCATATCATCCTGCCATTTCTAAATAATACAAACTGCTATGCCAGAGTGCCAGTTAGATTCTACAACTAAGCATTTAACACTGTTGTATTCTCAAAGATGACCACCAAACTTCTAATTTAGGGCCATGTTCTGTAATTAGAGTTTGTACTTCATTAAGTTGCAGAGGGTGGTACTAAATTAGACCAACAGATCTCAGCATGTGTGGATTTGTAGCATCACACCCTCCACACAAACCCACAACACAGGCACTCCAGAAAGTAGTGTGCTGAGCCCCCTTCTGTACTCCTTGTTCACCTCTCACTGTGTGGCACTCCAACTTCATTATGTATAGTGTTTATGAAGACCTCCTTCACAGTCCTGATCATCACCAATCATGTAAGATGGCTTTTAGAGAAGGAGTTTGTCCTGTGACACAATGGTGCCAGGATCACAATCTTACCTTAGATGTCAGTAGAAGAAATGAAACATGTCATTATTAGGCATGGTTGAGCAGTCACCTGAGAAAGAAGAAGTACAAGAAGACTGAAAACGTGCAAATGTGAGTCCAATCTTTAAGAAGGGAGACAAAATAGACCATGGCAATTACAGACTACAAAGTCTTACTTAAGCACCAGGAAAAATTAGGGAAACTGTAACAAGAAATAAATTAGAAAAGTACATATATGAAAATAATATACTGTAGAAAATAACACATCATGAGTTTATGAATGGAAGATGTTTGTGAACAGGAAACTGGAATAGTTGACAAAAGCAAAGCATACAACATAATCTACTTAGACTTTCAAAAAGCATTTGATATAGTCCCACACCAAGAATTAATTCTGAAATTAGAAGCTGTAGGCATCAGAGGTAACCTACAAAACAAGACCTCATGCTGGTTAACCGGCAGGTGACGAAGAGTACAGATAAGAGGAGACTTCTCCATATGGAATGAGATCATCAGTGGAGTCCTTCAGCAGTCTGTGATTGGGCTGTTAGTTTTCTGATGTAAATTGAGGACACAGATATCAGTAATTTTAGTAAACTTGTGAAATTCACAGATGATACTAAAACTGAAAGAATTGCTGACACTGAGGAGGAAACAGACAATTCAAAAAGACCTGAGCAAGCTTCAGAACTGAGTAAACCTTGGAAAATGCAGCTTAACATAGAAAAGTGCTACATGTAGGTAAGAAAAACTTCATTTATAAATGCAAGATGGGAGACAGTGTCGTGCAGGAAGCAATCTTTGAAAAGGAGTTAGTGCTTTATGTTGACATGACATTCTCATCATCTGAGCATTGTGCAGAAGCAATTAAAAGGCAAATAAAATGTTAGGTTATATCATAAGTACTGTAGAATATAAATCAAAGTTAATTTTGCTCAGACTATATAATGCACTAATAAGACAACGTCTGAAGTATCGTGTGCAGTTCTGGTCAAAACGCTACAAGAAAGACATAGCAGCACTTGAAGCTGTGCAGATGAGAGCAACCAAATGCATCCCAGCACTTAAAGGACATGTCACACTGTGACAGACTTAGAGAATTAATCCTGTTTAGTCTTCGACAGAGAACACTGGGCGGGGACCTAATCCAGGTGTTCAAAATGCTCAAAGGCATTGATTTCAAGCATCCAGCAGAATTCTTTCAACTTAACAGTGTATCACGTACTCGAGGGCAATTAAGTAAATTAAGGGGGACTGCATTTAGAACTGGTGCTAAGAATCACTTTTTATGCATAAGAGTTGTGGAAGTATGCAATAAACTACTGATTAATGTACTTGAAGCAGAAACCTTGGCAACCTTTATGAAGTATTAGGATGAGATCTTGGGACAGTTAAGCGAGTGTGATGGACTGAATGGTCTACCATCATTTGTCAAATTTCTAATGTTTGAAAAGCAAGGAGTTGGTCATAGACTTAAGCATTAGTTAGACCAAACTCCATTCTACTGTACATTGGAGGAGATGCTGTGAAGAGTGTAAGCCACGTTAAATTTCTAAATAATGACTTTTTGCGTACAATACAGCTCAGCTCTCGTTATATAGGCCCAACAATGCCTTTACCTCCACTGATGTCTCCAGCTATGCTCACCACATTCTAGAGGTGGAAGCTGTAGTCCTTCCACACTGGTTCTTCACAAAACACTATATGACTGCAGAATATTACCGGCACACTGATACATTCTCTGCAGGACACTGCCAACAGTGTGTTAAAGAATTCAGCCATCCCACACAGTCACTTTCCCTTTCCTCTACTCAGCACCATTATCACTCACACCACCAGATTCAGGGACACGTTTATTCACAAGTCATGAAGCTACTATACAGCTGCTCATGGTGTCAATTGCCAGAGTGTACTGGATATGTTTTTCTTGTATACAGTCAGTTCTGTATTCACCGTGGTATGTATTATCCAGCTATCTTTACTCTATGGAAAACCTGTAAGACATTGTAGTCTGTGTGTACAAGTGAAAGCAAACTTAACTTGAACAATATCAATGTAGTGATCCAAGCCTGCCAGTATTCAGGGTTAAGATATGAAAGCACAATGTAAATAAATGTGTTACACTGGCATATCATGTCCCAGTACCAGCTCAAAGTGCTTGCATTACAGTTCAGAAATTTTCCACACCTACATTTTAAATAAAATTTCTTCAAAAACTGGTTTAAGTTCTTGGGTCAAACTACCGTATACCATTCCAGAAGCTTCAGTTTGTATTAACAACATTATGCCAGACTCCTTCAAATTAGAACATGGTACTGGACATTGAGCCACTGACTGTTACATCAGAAATAAAGGGGACTAGCCAACCCGTGGCGTACCATACGCCGCATAATCAGGCCGGTTTTTTAATAATTTTTAAGCACTGGGAGAAAATTAACATTTGAAAAATTGGTAATGTATTAAATCAGCAAGAAAAGCAACATTGTAACAATGCACGGAACGAACCAACACATAATCGTCCATGACTGAAAACTGGCGGACAGTCCTCGCGCCTTCTCCTGCCAGACGGAGGGATGGGGGTGCACGGCACGGAGTGTGGAACGGGAGGAGATGAGAAGGACGTCCATTCAGCTCTGTCCGTCATGCTAGTTTGCTGATTACTCGTTCAGTATGCACTGCCCGCTCATGTGCACACCTCCAACTCATCACTTGAGTCGTTGGCTGCTTTTCTAAATATAATCCACCAAGACACCTGACCACGGTAGTAGCGAGGTGGGAAAGGGGTGTGCACAAAGGGTAGGGACACAAGCAGTGGGAGCGTATGAGTCGCACTTAGTGGGAATTCCACGGTTTGCAGCCCGAATGGGGTTCAACGGCTTACCTACGCCTCTCTGCGCCGGGTAGACACACGCTCAAAGTCATGCATAATTATTTATTGAATGCTAAACACTTCTGGAAAGATACGGTTGTCTAAAATGGGTTGGTGTGAGAATACAACAGTAAGCGAATGAAAAGATGGAACTCTGGAGAGAGCAAAATACAACAGAATAGTGAACCCACGGCATAACAAACGCCGCATAATTATTTATTGATAGTTGAACACTTCTGGAAAGATACAGTTGTCTAAAAAGGGAGGGTTTGAGGATACAACAGAAAGTGAATGAAAAGATGGAACTCTAGAGTTTTCATTGCTCTGTGCGGTTTTGGCTGCCTTTCTATATATAATCCACCAAGACACCCGACCATGGTAGTCGCGAGGTGGGAGAGGGGTGTGAACAAAGTGCAGGAGCATCTAAGAAGACGCATGTTTGTCACGGATGCAAATTGCTGTATGTAGCGTGTAAAACAGTTTGCTATGGTGCACGCGGTCGTGCGTCCTAACCAAAAACTCGGTTTTTAAAGACTGCTTACTTCATTGTGTTTTAACCTCAGTTGTAAAGGAATGTTTTAAGGATCCCATGGGATACCCCTAGGTTTTGGCTGCTTTTCTACATATAATCCACCAAGATACCCGACCACGGTAGGAGGGGGGTGTGTACAAAGGGTAGGGACATAATGAGTGGGAGTGTATGAGTCACACTTAGTGGGAATTCCACGGCTTGCAGCCTGAATGGGGTTCAGTGGCTTACTCACGCCTCTCTGCGCTGGGTAGACACACAATCAATCTCATGCATAATTATTTATTGAATGCTAAACACTTCTGGAAAGACACGGATGTCTAAAACAGGTTGGTGTGAGAATACAACAGTAAGTGAATGAAAAGATGGAACTCTGGACAGAGCAAAATACAACACAATAGTGAACCCACGGCATAACAAATACCACAGACGAAAGTGACTAACTGGGTGGTCAGTGAGTTTTTGCGTCCGAGCAAATGGGCAGGCAGTGTGAATGCCTAGAGAGCGAGGGTAGACGCCAGCCGGTGAAAAAGCACTGTTGGTGGGCAGGGAAACGTCTTCCGTGTTCCTGCAGGAGCATCTAAGAAGACGCATGTTTGTCGCGGATGCGAATTGCTGTATGTAGCGTGTAAAACAGTTTGCCATGGTGCACGTGGTCGTGCGTCGTAACCGAAAACTGCTTACTTCATTGTGCTTTAACCTCAGTTGTAAAGGATTGTTTTAAGGATCCCATGGGATACCCCTTGCAAACCATTTCACAAGCTGCATATGGCGATTCACCTCTGCGAGAAACATGCCTCTATGAACAGTCAACGTAGCTCGGAGGTGCATGACATGCACATGACATTAACCTGACCTGCACTGCATGTGGCCTCTACGACAAACGAATATAAATGACGCAATTTTTTCTGTGTCCTCGCGTCCGAGTTGGTGGGCGTGGCCCTGCAAGTTGTCGTCGTATCCAATGGTCTTAGAGTTGGTGGGCGTAGCTCCTTCCTGCATGCGCCATAGGTGTCTCACTTGTCGGCGGCTTAGTGAATCCACGCCCCTTCCGGCGTGCTTTTCATGGTTGTCTTGCCTTTCCATGGGTGTCTTGCCTTAGTGAATTATATATATAGATGTTCAGAGAAGGACTTGAACAGAAAATATAATTACATGCAGATGATATTGTACTGATATATCAGACCCACAAAATTCTATGTCTACAGCCATAAATATACTGACAGAATTTCAAAAGATATCTGGGCTCAAAATTAATTGGAACAAAAGTGTGATTTTTCCAGTGAATTCTCTAGCAAACAACACTAAATTGGACACCTTCCCTTTTATCATTGCAAAAAAGGAAGGAACTTGTTTTTATATATTATAGAAATGCTGTTTGAGTCCCTAAACAGATCAATATTTCTCCTGGAATAGAAATAGTTGGGAGGTGAGGAAAATTGGGCAGGTATCATTTAGCAAAGTTTCTAACTTGGAGATAGTGGAAAAATTGTTTTGATGGGAGATTAAATTTGGAGTGTAATTGTTAATAGAATGCAGAGACATTATTTATATACAAATCTCTAAATTATTTAATTCCATTCATTTTCCAAATATTAAAAACTATATAAGATAGAGAGGGTGGAAAAAGGCGGTTATCATGCAGAGGTGCCACAGATAAAAGCTTCTTCATCTTGAAGTACTTCCTACTGCCACCTTCACTCTTCCACTCGCAAGCTCTGTCCTCTGCCTCCCGACTCTGGCTCATCTACTGGAGTGAGGCAGCCTCCTTCATACTGCACCCAGAAGTGCTGCATGTGAATCCAGCTCCTCTTCTGGCAACACGTCCGTGTGTGGGCGGAAGTGATGCAAGCCAAGGCTCCATAGCTGTCCAGGCACCCGTTGTCGGGGGCCCCAGTGCAAACCAGGACGACTGTCCTCTCATGTCCCGGGGGAGGTATTGTCCCTCTCCCGGTCTTTTCGCTCTCCAGGTGTCCCGCCGAGCAGGGGTCCCAGCTGTCCGCCACACTACATTGGTTCCATATTCTGAAGGAATGAAGCACAATTGGGTTGTTAGTAAATTGACGATAACTTGTATTTACTGGGGCACAAAACAAGGAATATAAAGAAGTACTGAAGAATTTTATTTCTATTGTGGACCAAGCCTGTACGTGTTCATCTATCTGTGTCAATGTCCAGGTTTTTGTGACTTGTATATTTGACGCCCATAAAGAAAAATGAAAATTAAGTACAGCCATGCCACCTTCCACATTAGGTGTGTGTTGGGTCGCCCTGTGGATGTTTTGAATTTCAAATAAACAAGGTTATGATTGAATCTAATTCCTTAAAAATGATTTGTTAATGTATATGGGGATGTTTTGAAATAGAAAAAGAAAATTAGGAAGGATATTTATCTTGACAGTATTAATTTTCCCAGCTAAAATGAGATGAAGGGTAAACCCTCTATGCAAATTTTGCTGAAATTTTTTCAATATAGACAACAAATGTTTGTTGATAAAGAACTTTATGTTTACTTGTGATGTCTGCCCCTAGATATTTAAACTGATCTGCGATGATTACAGGGAAGGTGTCCAATCTAATATTGTGTGCTAAAGGGTTCACTGAAAAGAGGACAATTTTATTCAAATTAATTCTGAGTCCAGGTATCTTTTGAAATTCTTCTAGTGCTGTTAGGACTGCAGGCACAGTATTTTGTGGATCTTATATTTATAGTACCATATCATCTGCATATAGTGATATTTTCTGTTCAAGTCCTTCTCTGATAATCCTCTTTGTCTCAGAAACATTTCGAAAGTGAACTGCCGATTGCAATGGAAATTTCAAATAGCAGTGGTGACCGGGGGCATCCTTGTCTAGTACCATGTACTAGTTTGAAGTAGTCTGAAACAATGTTGTCGATACAAACTGATGCTTCTGGACAGTCATACAGTAGTTTTATCCATGCAGGTATATTCTGGCCAATCCCAAATTTGTGCAATGTAGTGAATAGGTAGCTCAATTCAACTTTGTGAAATGCTTTTGCTGCTTCCAACGATAATAAGGTCTTTAGAGTGTTAGACTTTGTGGGTGAATATATTACATTAAACAGGCGTTGAAGATTGTAAGCTAGGTGTCTGCCATTAATAAATCCAGTTTGGTGTTGTGATATTACCGAAGGAAGCACTTTCTTAATCCTTCTAGCTAGAACTTTGGAGAATACCTTAACATCATTATTCAAAAGTGAGATTGGTCTGTATGATCCACATTTTAATTAGTCCTTATTTTTCTTTGAGGTAGAAGTTTATTGTCTCTGGCTTCTATAAATGTTGATAATTAAAGGTGAGCTAACTTAATTGAAAAATTCTTATAAAATTCAGCAGGGTAGCCATTAGGGCCTGCTGCTTTCCCACTCTGAAGTGAGTTTATAGCATCTAGTAATTTTGATAATGTCAAAGGTTTATCCAATTCTTCTGCACTGAGAGTATCTATATGTGGCATCTGTAATGCATGAAAAACACATTAGATTGTGTTTTGTTTTCTTTAATCTGAGTAGAGTATAAGGACTTATAGTAGTCTCTAAATGTGTACATTATATTTTAAGGTCAATGACTTTGTTTCCTTCTGTGTTGGTAATTAGTGGTATTGCATTGCAAACTTCCTGCTTGTGGATTTGTTAAGCTAAGATGTTATTAACCTTCTCTCCATGTTCATAGTAATGATGTCACAATTTAAAAACAAGTTGTTCCTTTTCTTTTGTTGTCAAGAGGTTGAGTTCTGAATGCAAAGCCTGTCTTTTCCTATAAGGTACCTCACTTGGGAACCTGGCATGTTCTTGATCTTTTATGGTAATTTCACTGATTAACTCTGATGCCTTCTTGGTTTCCCATTTATTTTTGCAGGAGAGTTATGAAATAACCTGTCCTCTTTTTAGATTGTCTCCAGACTTTCTCAGAGTATTCCTGCAGAGGATGCATTTGTCTCTAAAAAAATCGGTTTGCTTGGTTATAAACTGTGTACAGTTCTTGTCAGCTAATACAAGTGGGTTAAGACTCAACCTGGGAGATGAGTATGTGGGGCATATTGATTTGAGGTCTATGAACAAAGTGGTATCGTTGGAGATAACAATATCGTCATACTTGTAAGATTTGATTGTAGGCAAAAAATTGTGATCTATAAAGAAATAATCAATTCTTGGGTAACAGTTATGTAGTGGTCAGAACAAGGAATATGCTCTTGACTTTGGATTTAGAAATCTCCAAGGGTCTGATAAGTTGTGATCAATTACAAACTGTGCAATTGATTTTGCAGTGTTACATGTTATCTCCCCTGTGGCTGAATACCTATCCAGGTCAGGATTTAAAACACAGTTAAGGTCTACAGCTATTAGAATTTTTATGAGTGTTCAAATTAGGAATGGATACAAATACGTTTTGGATGAAGTCTGTATCATCAACACTGGGTGTGTAGATATTTATCAAAATCACTTTACAATTAAATAAGTTACCATTGACGATCGCATATTGCCCTTCATAATCATACTACATCTGATACTACAAATGAAATTGTTATTTGTAATAAAATTCCCACACCTCTAAATTTCTTTGTATAGCTTGAGTGGAATATTTGGTCAGTCCAATCTCTTTTGCAAACTGATCCTTGCTTAATAAGTGGGTTTCCTGTAAATATATTATCTTGGCGTTTAGACCTGTTAGGTGAGAGAATACTTTCTTTGTCTTTAATTCATGATTTAGACTTTTGATATTCCAGCTCACAAAGTTCACTGTTTGGTCATGGTACATTACTATATAAGACAGCTTTAACTTTAATTTTCAATTTTACCAAGAGTTATTGCTATGAAGCCTATTGTTGTGTTGGCACTTACAATTGTAAGGGTTAAAAGGATAGATTAGAAATAGTTTGCTCTCTTCCCTTGCCCCCAGCCACCCTGTCCCCCCCAATTTTGCCTTCCCATGTGAGGCAAGACCACACTTCACGAAGTCCCAGTCCTCTGACATGTCTAGAGACAGAACACATCTGAAACAAAACAAGATATCCAGCAGTGGTGTTGAAGGATTAAAGTAGAGATATCAATATCTATAACCTAGAATATAATGTTAAACAGTCCCGAAAGAGTAAACCCAGGGAATGGTGTTAAGCAGTAGCCATAGATAAGCAGATAACGTATGATAGTACAGTCCAAATACAATAAACCAAGGGTATGATGTTAAACAGTCCACTTTGGAGAAAAAAATATTATAATTGTAATTGAAACGTAAATATAGCCGAGAAAGAAATAGAATGTAGACTTACGACAAAAGTCTTATTGCGAATTTACCAAATAGCAGTTAAAATATTCTTTCCCTTACCAGGACACAATTTGACTCATGATCATATTTCAAAAAGTGTCAGGATCAATTTTCTGCTCTTTTTCTTCTTCATCTGTAGAACTAAAAATGTAGAACTTGCCTTGAATATCCACTTTCAATTTAGCAGGATACAAGAAGCTGTATCTTACTGGTGTAAGAACTGTTTAATGCTGTAAAATGTGACACGTCTAGCTACTGTTGAAGGTAAGAAATCAGGGAAAATACAAATGCAGTTATTTTCAAATATAATCTCTTGTTTCAGTCTGAGAAGTAGCATCACATTTAATTTACATTGCAATTTGTTGAAATGTACAATGAGGCTTCTAGGTTTTAAAGCATTGGATCCATGCAGTAAGCTGCTGATACCTAGTGAAATTGGCCTGTATGATGCACATTGTAATAATTTATCTTGGTGTCTGATTTTATTTCCTTTCCAATTATTTTAGAGAATAGTTCAGCTACGAATTTCACTGAGTTTGGACTTTCACAGTTTCCAGGAAGACCTTCAATACTGATATTATTCCTTCTGTATCAATCTTCCAGTGCAGCGAGTCTGTCTCCAAGTATTTTACATTCAGAATTTGCAGCCATTGCTTTTTTGTCAGTGGTAGAGCCCAGTTGTTCAACTATTTCAATACGAGTCATGAACTTTTGCTTAACATCTTCAAACTGAGCACCAAGTGCTTTAAATTTATTCTCAAACTTACTTGCATTTTCCTGTATTTTTTCCTCAAAATCTTCTAGCAGACATTTAAAGGTTGCCTCAAAGCGAATACTTAAATGTTTCTTTAATATATTCTTTAATATCCTGAAGCAGCTTTTTTTTCATGTTTATGTCTTTTTATATCTTTCCTTAAATCATTTGTAACCTTCTTTATATTACTATTTATCTCATTTATGCCCCCCTGAGTGAGGTAGTTATTGTGGTGATCATTGTGATGATTGTTACTTTCAGCTTGGACTGTTCGTTTCGGTCTTCTCTGTGCTCTGCTGCTAGAGTAGCAAGCCTAGTTGGAGTCAGTAATACTGACTGTGGGGGAATAGTTGACACCGTGGATAGTAAGGCCATTTTCAATTTTAATGAAAATCAAACGGTTCTCCTAGGCCTGACTCTCTTGCACTCTTGCTCACACATAACACATTTAAAATATTAATTATTTAAAAAATAATTAAAGAAATGATCAATTACTCATGTAATATATAATTATTTTAAACATAATTAGCCCTTAGAAAAGGCATTTCCTTTTTTCCTCCTAAAATCCTCTGAAGGTGTTTCATGGTTGAATGACCAACACAAGTCTGCTACCATAAATTTGCCCCACTATCCACTATAACAGTGGTTCTCAAACTATGTGGTGGGCCCCTCTAGCGGGGCACGAAGATGTGAAAAAAAGAAAACAAGAATCAAAAATATGAAAAATACATCTATTGAAATCCAAACAAATTAACTTAAACTACATTCTGATACTAGAAAAATAAATATAGAGTTAGATAAATGTTGATAATAGTTATAGTATAATAAAATATGCATCTATGATATATCATTAATTAAAAAAGAACAAATTGGTGTTAGTGGGCTCCTTTCAAAAAAATGTTAGGGGGGCACAATTAAAACTGTTATGAAAACTCGGGTCACAAATACTTGAAGGTTGAGAAACGCTGCATTATAACATCTCTCCATTTGAACAATGTCCTGGTGGAGCCTCTCCCCACGTTCATCAGAGACCACTCTGATTTTTTTTGGCAAAAATTGAAATAAGAGAAAAAGAACAGAATTTTTAATGACATGTTGCTCTCAAACACTAGTGGGAAGATTTATACTCTCAAGAAAACTGTGACACAGGCTTGCTTTTCACTCAATAAAGAAGAGGAATATATTATTTTATTGTTTGCTTAACAGTTACCTGATCAAGATGCCACCTTGCATATTTCTGCAAAAACATTTGCATAACAACTTTTCTCTTCTGGACAACAAAAATGCATCTCTCTAACCTTCTAAATATAAATTCACTAAGGGGCTTTGCCCCCTGCTAGCTTTGCTTGCCAACCCCCCCGGCCTGCCCCTCACGTATATGGATTTCACTTTCACCAAACAACAAATCTTTTAATTCTCGCGGATAAGCCTCTTCATGGGGAAGAAACACTAATTTTCCCTGATGGCAACATGAATTAGATGATCTACAAGTCTTCAACTTAAAGTTTATATACGAACAATACAGTATATTCAATCTCTTTTCACTGTTCTGTTATTTCGCCGAGTAATAATTTCTGTTTGTTTGCGCTAATGCGATCTTTATTATCATTTTTTTAAGACTTTCGAATTTTAGTACTTTCATTATCTCTAACCTGCTCTGCATGTGTATCACGCCAATGTGTTTGAATTCTTTATGTCATTCTACTTTGTCATCTACTTTTTGTCTTTTGTTTCCGGTCCAGGGTGTGGTTAAATCTCTTGACACAAACTCTCGTCTCAGAGGACGTGAAAGTATCTCTCTGAAAAAGTCACGTCTCGTTCCAGACTAAAAAGTCTTGTCTCGTCCCAGGATTTTTTTATTATAATAGATAGCTTTTTTGAAGGAATAAGAAGAGAGAAAAAATGACTGAGAACAAAAAATGGGTAACAAATACTATATTTGATGTTGGGTTGTTTACACCTCAACTAATGTTATGAACAAGTAAGACTGCATATTTGCAGCTCGCAATATACTTCAGATAATATTCTGTGCAGGAAAAATGCTTATGCCATTAAAAATATATAACTTATCTAAAAAAAACAACTTTTTTAAAAATGGCATTTTCCACTGAATCAGACATCTTGTAGAAACAGTCTGAGGTAGAGAAAATCCGATTTCAGAAATAAATTCAGCACACCTAAATTTATAGTGTACACTGATTTTTTTTGTGTGGGAGGATTTTGGTGCAGACCAGCGTAATGTATGGATATTACAAATTTGCTTTTTGTTATTATTTATATAATACATGCAATTTATTTACAGATTTCACAAAATTTCTTCCTGTAAAATTTCTGCTTATTTTAATTGGAATTCCTGTCCCTTCTAAGATAGAGAGGAGTCTCTATTGAGATCTCTGGAAACGCATTTGCATTATCACAAATTATAGCTTAAATATCTGATAATTGTATTATGTTGTAAGTGACACTGTAATGTCTTTTGATGAAGGAAATTCCACAGTAATTATATTGTTAGATTTGAGTGCAGCGTTTGACATCATTGACCATGCTATTTTATTACACAGGCTAGAAAATTACCGCCCGAAAAATTGGCCTCAGGCATTGTCCTTGTCCTTGTCTAGTTTAGTTTATATTTATCAAATTAATTTCAATAAGTACAAAAATGTGATGACAACATTCCATCATTAAACTAAAAAGTTTAATATGGTGTTCCTTCAGTGCTCAATATTTCAGCCTTTACTACCCGTACAGTGGTGTGAAAAACTATTTGCCCCCTTCCTGATTTCTTATTCTTTTGCATGTTTGTCACACAAAATGTTTCTGATCATCAAACACATTTAACTATTAGTCAAATATAACACAAGTAAACACAAAATGCAGTTTTAAATGATGGTTTTATTATTTAGGGAGAAAAAATCCAAACCTACATGGCCCTGTGTGAAAAAGTAATTGCCCCCTGAACCTAATAACTGGTTGGGCCACCCTTAGCAGCAATAACTGCAATCAAGCGTTTGTGATAACTTGCAATGAGTCTTTTACAGCGCTCTGGAGGAATTTTGGCCCACTCATCTTTGCAGAATTGTTGTAATTCAGCTTTATTTGAGGGTTTTCTAGCATGAACCGCCTTTTTAAGGTCATGCCATAGCATCTCAATTGGATTCAGGTCAGGACTTTGACTAGGCCACTCCAAAGTCTTCATTTTGTTTTTCTTCAGCCATTCAGAGGTGGATTTGCTGGTGTGTTTTGGGTCATTGTCCTGTTGCAGCACCCAAGATCGCTTCAGCTTGAGTTGACGAACAGATGGCCGGACATTCTCCTTCAGGATTTTTGGTAGACAGTAGAATTCATGGTTCCATCTATCACAGCAAGCCTTCCAGGTCCTGAAGCAGCAAAACAACCCCAGACCATCACACTACCACCACCATATTTTACTGTTGGTATGATGTTCTTTTTCTGAAATGCTGTGTTCCTTTACGCCAGATGTAACGGGACATTTGCCTTCCAAAAAGTTCAACTTTTGTCTCATCAGTCCACAAGGTATTTTCCCAAAAGTCTTGGCAATCATTGAGATGTTTCTTAGCAAAATTGAGACGAGCCCTAATGTTCTTTTTGCTTAACAGTGGTTTGCGTCTTGGAAATCTGCCATGCAGGCCGTTTTTGCCCAGTCTCTTTCTTATGGTGGAGTCGTGAACACTGACCTTAATTGAGGCAAGTGAGGCCTGCAGTTCTTTAGACGTTGTCCTGGGGTCTTTGTGACCTCTCGGATGAGTCGTCTCTGCGCTCTTGGGGTAATTTTGGTCGGCCGGCCACTCCTGGGAAGGTTCACCACTGTTCCATGTTTTTGCCATTTGTGGATAATGGCTCTCACTGTGGTTCGCTGGAGTCCCAAAGCTTTAGAAATGGCTTTATAACCTTTACCAGACTGATAGATCTCAATTACTTCTGTTCTCATTTGTTCCTGAATTTCTTTGGATCTTGGCATGATGTCTAGCTTTTGAGGTGCTTTTGGTCTACTTCTCTGTGTCAGGCAGCTCCTATTTAAGTGATTTCTTGATTGAAACAGGTGTGGCAGTAATCAGGCCAGGGGGTGGCTACGGAAATTGAACTCAGGTGTGATACTCCACAGTTAGGTTATTTTTAACAAGGGGCAATTACTTTTTCACACAGGGCCATGTAGGTTTGGATTTTTTCTCCCTAAATAATAAAAACCATCATTTAAAAACTGCATTTTGTGTTTACTTGTGTTATATTTGACTAATGGTTAAATGTGTTTGATGATCAGAAACATTTTGTGTGACAAACATGCAAAAGAATAAGAAATCAGGAAGGGGGCAAATAGTTTTTCACACCACTGTATGCATAGTCTTTGCGTCAATACCCCATATGTATGGTTTTCGCGTCAATACCTCGACTCAATACAAGTTAGAACCATGCAATGGGACTCTGCCTCTGTAGTTAGAACATCACGTGGCAAACACGGACGCAGTATTGCATGATTGGCTAAGAATGTTCGAATGCTTCAGTGACGCCACTGGATGGCTGAGTATAGTAAGTCGGTGTTGGTTCGAGCAGATAACCGTAAGTTCGGTTGGTTTTTGGAACGTTGGTTTGGTGGGGCATACTTTCCAGGACTAACATCATTGACTGACTTAAACCCTTCGATAGCTCCGGAACCATAAGTAATTTAGAACGTATTGCCATTTGCTTGGTACATCAAAATCTATCTTTGGGCATTTGGGTATTAACAACAGTTGTTGTTTAAATTTTACCCAATCTCAGATCTTAAATGGCCACGGCAACATAATTATTACTCCGACTCTAATTAGAGTCGTAAAACGGTTTGTTTTGAAAATTTGTTTGCCGGAAAAAATCAAATGAGGTGCGCCAAAGAGCTGAGTTCACGTGTCGCAGCCCTGTTTAAACATGAAGCTCTTCATTACATCGGCTGAAAAGGTCTATTTTAAGCACAAATCAATGCCACGATAACACAATCATTTCAAGGACTTAAAAAAACAAATAATTCTTTGCAGAGAAAGTATGGATTTCACAAACGTAGAATTTATAGCCCAATTCGATTGGGCTCCTAGTCACTAGTTATCATTATAAAACATAACTTTCATTTTCACTCTTATGCAGATGATACCCAGCTATATGTTTCTTTTAGACCAAATAATGCTTCTCTGATGCTGTCCTTAATTAGTTGTTTCACTGAGTTAAAGGAGTATGTGGATGAAAACTATTTGTCTCTGAATGTGGGAAAAAAACAGAAATGCTATTAATGGGAAAAATGATTCTGACTGCAACAACAATCTGTCACTTGGAATCACCATTAGTTGTCCTGAAGCAGTGCACAATTTAAGTATTATCTTTGATGCTAGCACGTCATTTAAAGAACATATTACCAAATTATCTACAACTTATTTTTTCATTTTCAAAATACTTGAAAATTAAAATGATTTCCAAATATGGAGGATACTGAGAAATTAATTCCTGCTTTTATTTTTAGCAGGATTAACTACTGAAATGTGTTATTTACTGGTTGTTTAAATCATCCTTTAAACAGCTTTCAGTTACTTCAAAATGCTGCTGCAAGAATCATTACAAAAACTAGAAAGAACAAGCACATAACTCCAGTTTTCAAGTCTTTGCACTAACTCCCAGTTATCAACAACAAGAACATTTATTTCTACCCCACATTTTCATACGAACGATGTAGCTCAAAGTACTATACAAGATTGTCAAAGAAGACGTTACATGCAAAGAAAAATCAACTTACAATTATATGATTAGTAATGAATAAATAATATTCAAAAAATGAATAATGCATACGCACATGAGATAGATTTATAATTAAAAAAAGAAGAGTACTTAAATATATAATTGTTTTTAAGTTTGCAAAATCTGTTACTCACCATTGCCTTTGGATCGGACTTACCCCCCTCACAGTACTGGACACAAGACCCCATAAGGCTCAGCTAAGAGAAGGGTTATGTATGTGCCATAGCGGATGGACAGGCGTCCTGACTGGGATGGAGTGCAATAACTTACCCAGCATGGAGGTCATAATGAATGGTCCAAATGGACTTAAATGCTGCCAAGCTGGGATCATTCCCAGTTTTAAACCCAGTTGGGGAGAGGCCATACTGGAAGGACTGAGAAAATCTGGATGTTGGGGACAATTTCTCCCTCAACATTGCAGGGTAGACAAGGACACATAATTCCAAAGGTTGGCTGTGTCAGGGTCCTTGGGTGCCACCACAGGGTGCTACCAAAACAAGACCTCCCTGTTTTACAGGCCTTACACTTGAGCTGGTAGTGCTTCTGCTGTCCAATACTATGATAATTGAAGTACTCTCGGGTCCTCTATAAAAGATGCCATTCTACCTAATCAGAGTCGGGAGGCAGTAGATAACGCTCACAGAGGAGGAGTAGGAAACGGAGGTGCTGTTTTGAATATTATACAGTGCAGGGCTGGCTTTAACCCTGTGAAGGTGATTTTGTAAACTACGTAACTCTTTATTTAACCTATGAATCTGTGTGTGGCTGAGAGGGTTGTATCTGGTGTTTGGCGCTTGGGGGTGCCCCCTAGTGGGCACAAGCATCATTCAAATGCTGATGACACTAAACTCTCTTTATCAATGAGACCAATTAAAACTTTCTAACATGCAGTCTGAATATCATCACAGTGACTTATGTGACAGTGATTAATTTCTTGATATCTGAAAATGGAACTTTCCTTCATATCAGAGATCTTAAAATACATTTTGAGATATCTCAAATTTTATATTAAAATATCTGAAATACATTTTAAGATCAAGATGACATGAAGCTATTTCAAGATATTCAGTTTAATTTATTTTTGTTTAGAATTCTTCACTGAGTGCATTCTCATAGCACTGTAAATTCCAGTTAAAATTACAAAACTTTACGTATTACTAATTACATAATACTGTGGTGGGCTGACACCCTGCCCAGGATTTGTTCCTGCCTTGCGCCCTGTGTTTGTGGAGATTGGCTTCAGCAGACCCCAATGACCCTGTGTTAGGATATAGCAGGTTGGAAAATGACTGACTGACTAATTACATAATACATACTCATAAAAATGAAAAAAAAAAAGTTTAAACGCACAGTATAAGAAAGCAGTTACAAATGAATTAACATAAATGGAACCTAACAATATCTGTGCAGTCCTAACAAATTCCGAAAATGTCCACTAGAGGGAGGAAAGACCATCAAACCCCAGCTAGTAACAAAGAGGGCAACGAAGAATCTTCATAAACAAAATGATTGTTGGCAATCCTTTAAAGTACAGAAAATAAAGTGATACAGTCTTAATCATTTTAGCTAAACATGTCTGCAGCCTACCATGCATGTTTTTATTATTAACAGCAGGTTGAACAAAAACAAAAAGAAACAGATGAACATTCCCCATTTCTCCAGCAAACAGCAATAATACACTGCCACCTAGTGACAAGATATTACATTAGCTGTTAAACTATTTATATTGTAGTTATTGCATCAATGCAGTGTTAACTTACTCCAAAACCCTCACTCAACAACCACCTTTTTTTGAAATGTTATTAATTTTTTAATCATTTTTCAATTTTTGAAATAATTTTATTGCAATCATTCCATACAAATCAATCAATTTTTACAAAAAGTAGGATTAAGAACAAGTCGACCCCCACCCCTGAGAGAGAGAGAGCAAGGCCAACGGAGTAAAATTTAAGGCTTGTAAAAATACCTAAATTGAAAGTTTGATAAGCCAATAGAGATGAATGGAGAAGAAAAAGAAATACAGAAATAATTGCTTCCTCTGTGCTTTAAGAGCTTATTTTAAAATATTACTGATTAGATCCTGCCATGTTTTGAAAAAAAATCTGTCCAGATCCTCCAACTGAGTATTTGATTTTTTCCAATTTCACATAGTATAACACATCGGTTTCCCACTGACTTAAAAGAGGAGAGTTTGGGTTCTTCCAGTTTATCAGAATAAGTCTGCATGCCAAAAGTGTAGTGAATGCAATCACAATTTGTTTGTCCTTCTCCACTTTAAACCCATCTGGAAGAACACCAAACACAGCTGTTAACGGGTTAGGAGGGATTGTGACCCCAAGGCTGTAACAACCACCTTTTATATCACTCCCATTCTGGATCTTAGTTCTACAAATTTGTTTAATGAGAGTGGTTTTGTCATAGCATCTGCAATCATTCTATCAGTCTCACAGTATGAAAACACAATCACTTTTTATTCTACTAAATCATGAATGTAATTGTGTCTGGCGTCAATATGGTTTGTTCTTCCATTAATCTTTTCATTGGTTTTAAGCTTAATGCATCCTTGATTGTCATCATTCACGACACTGCAATGGGACGTTGGCTCTTCTAGTAACTGGCACACTCAAACAACTTCTTTACTGGCATAGGCAGCTGTGATGTATTCTGCCTCTGTAGGAGATAAAGCTCCTGAAATCTGCTTCTTGCCAGAGCAGGATATAGAACTCTCTCCTAACTTGAATAAGTAACCACTTGTAGATTTGCGAGTGTTGAGGTTACCTGCCCAATCAGAGCCCACTTATTCTATGAGGTTGATGTTACCTGTTAGACAACTTTAAACTCAAGTGTTTCATCTGTTTCAGATACCTCAGGACTCTCGTCATTGAATTCCAGTCTCTTTGATGGGGTTTACTTATGTGTCAGCAGAGCAGCACCATAGCAGCTGCAATGTCTGGATGGATGTGTGGTGGTTGCAATATATGGAAGACCCCCCCTACCCCGTTTGTCTGTACTGTTCAGTATATCTTCTTCTCCTTACAACTTTAGATACACTGTGTCCATGGGTGTGCATGCACCCTTGGCTTCGGTCTTGTTGAACCACTGAAGAATTTCATCAATTTTTGCACTCTGTTTCAACAGGAAGCTGCCGTCCTCTTCACGCTGTATGTTGATTCTTAGGTTATATATCACTTCCCCAAGGTCTTTAGTGTCAAAGTGTTGGTTGAGTACTGCGTTAACCTTGCAATTTCCTCTTTGTGAGTAATAATCAAATCATCCACATAGAGCAATAGATACATCCATTCTACATCCATACATTTAGATTATAAATGTGGATCATCTTTGCTTCATGTGAATCCTTCATCCAGCAGAACTTGGTTTATTTTTGAGTTTCATGCTCAAGATAGTTGCTTAAGTCCATAGAGGGATTTTTGCAGTTTGTTAACAAGATGCTCTTCTCCATTTTTTACATAGCCCTTTGGCTGTGTCATACTGTATATACCTCCTCTTCAATATCACCTTTAAGAAGGCTGTCTTGCTATCATGATGTTTCACTGTCATTTTCCTTAGAGCTGCCACTCTCATCACAGTTCTGAAAGTAGTGCGGAGCAAACGTAGCATCATAATCCTTGACAAAATTTTGTCAGTAAGCTTTAGCAACCAACCTTGCGTCGTACTTGCAGACTTTACCTTCAGAGTTATATTTGGCTTTAAAAACCCATTTACATCCGATTGCATGCTTGCCTTAAGGTAGCTGTGAAGCTGCCATGTCTGAAGATCATTAAGAGATGTCATTTCTTCATCAGCAGATTTAATCCACATTTATTTCTCATGTGCTGGCAGTTTCTGTATTTCATTCCATGAACCTGGCTGAAGCTGTAGTGTGTTTTTCGAGCCATATAAGAAAGACATTTAACTGGATTCCCATTATTACTGTATGTTGTGAGGATCTTCTAACTGAAGTCACTTGCAGATCAGCTTCTTCTTTCCTGGAGTCAAGTTTTTCATTGGACCACAAAGTTCTGAATGAATTAGGTCCAAAGGGTTTTGAGCTCTGCTGTTACTCCGCTTTGGAAAAGGTTTTCTTGTCATTTTTCTCTTAATGCAACTGTCACGTCTCTTTAATTGATCACACGGATTAATTTTTATACCATTTACCTACTGATACTCAGCTATGTTCTTTATTGTATCAGGACTTCTGTGCCCAAGATGACTATGCCATGTATGGATGCAATTTGAATATTTTTATTAACCATTTCACTGCAGCTCAGCTGGTATAGCTCACGCTATAATTTTACGCTTTGCGAGTGAACAATGCCTATTTGTGATGAATAAACTGTCACCTTGGAATGTCACTACATTGCCTTGCTTTGTGAGTTCCTTTATTGACAAAAGGTTACTTTCAAGAGCAGGCACATACAGTACATTCTTCATGGTGATATCTTAAGAGATAGGACAGTAAAGAAAAACATCTCCCATTCCTTCTGATTTCATTAACTGTTCATTGGCTTTGGTAATTTTCTCTGTCTTGCTTCGATCAAGTTGCATAAAGAAACGTTTGTCATTGGTTATGTGGCTTGTATCTCTTGAGTCAACACACCATGCTTGAAATGATGAGGTGCCATATTTGGACTGAAACAGATACTCAGTAAATGAAGCAGCATCTATTTCTTCCTTGACACTTTTAGCCTTTTGTTATTTACTTTGCTTTCACATTCTACCTTTCCAGACTCTCCAATTAACTTTTAAATGATCTGGCTTTTTGCAAACGAAGCATTCATGGGTTTCTGCCTGCACATCACCATTCGTTTTGCTGTTTTTTCATCTTTAAAGCAGACTCTCCACTGGAATCACTTTCACTATTTGTACTTTCTGTTTTACGCTTATATTCATCTACAAGCTTGCCTTTAACATGTTCGAGTGTCATTTCATCATATGGATGTGCATCAAGTGCTGTAACAAGTGTTTCATAACTTTCAGGTAAACCACTGAGCAGTAGCGCTGCAACATCAGAGTTTTTTATTTCCTCTCCTATGCCTCCCAGCCGTTCAACTATTTCTAACGTACGCCTTATATAATCCTGCATATTCTGCACTTTCATTGTCTCGGTCTGGTTTAGCTTTCTAATTAAACAAAGTTTATTGCTGAGATTAGCTCTTTCATGCTCCTTTTGTAATTCATCCAACATTTCTTTCAGTTGCATATAAGCATAATCTGATCATCATCTATGAAAGGCAAATCGTGCTCTGAGCTGTCTGATCATTTTCTATTCACTCGTTTGTGCATGCTGCTGGTTTAGCTTCATTTACAAATTTCCATGTACCTTCTCTTATCAGTAGCATCTTCATCTTAAACTTCCACGACCGGTAGTGCTGGTTTGTCAGGTTTGGTTTTAAACGTTTTGTTGAAGTGGCATTAGTGGCCATTTTACCGTTCTCTGCTGTAATCTTTATCTGTCTCTATATTTTGCACTTATTTACTGTGGCTGGTTTTGACTGGGCAATTCTTTAAGCAGTACAGAAAATAAAGTGATACAGTCTTAATCATTTTAGGTAACCATGGCTGCAGCCTATCATATGTGTTTCTGTTATTAACAGCAGGATGAACAGCAAAAAGAATTAGAGGAACATTCCACATTTTTCCAGCAAACAGCAATAATACACTGAGTAACTGCTTTGGTGGACCGCCGGGGCCCTTATCTGGCCGGGACGCCTTCGGCACAGAAGGGCCTGGGGAGAGGGTTTATTCCGGATACTGCCTCCCCCAGACCGTTAGAGGGCAGCCCCCTTGCTTTACAGCAGGCCATGGGTTTAGAGCATGGAAGCTCAATCCTGTTGGGGCCCATGGCCACCACCAGAGAGCGCCTGGATGTTTACTGCACCCTCTTTGGCAGCACTTCCGAACACGAAGGAAGTGCTTCTGGAAGAAGGTCAGTGGACACCTGGAGTCTTCCAGGTGTCCTTTAAAAGGGGTCCAGTCACCATTATTCAATGGCCAGCAACAGGATGAAGAAGGACAAAGCCTGTAAGGAGAACTGGAGGTGAAGGGACTGTGTTGTGCTTGTTGGTGCTTTATGTACTGTGCTCTGGGAAGCGGAGAAAGAGCACTTCCACCTCTTAACTTAAACGTGTGCTGTGTGGTGAAACGTGTCCTGCCTGTCTGTGTCGGGTTAGGGTGGTTTTATGCACCCTGGGCTTCACAGTGCTGTAGTTGTTGCATCAAATCAATGTTAATTTACTCTAACAAAGATCTATTATACAAAAAGGCTCTGTTTAACAAGAAGCTCCAAAGAGTACAAAAAACATAGAAGGAAACGTCTTCAAAATAGGCAATCCAAAGCAAGCACATTCTCCCAGTATGAATTCCCAGATGCAAAAAAGTAATGAAACTTAAGAAAATCAGAATAATACAAAAAGACCAACAGACACAGTAGAACTCACCGCACCACGAGTGCTTTCAAAGAACAGTGATTTCTTAAAAATATGAGTCAAGTGTTTACCAGTGGTGTGAAAAACTATTTGCCCCCTTCCTGATTTCTTATCTGTTTTTCCAACATAAAATATATATTTTTAAACATTTCCTTTTTAATCGACCAAAAGTTCAAAAACACTAGCAATTTTAAATATTTTACAAAAGTTTTCGCGGCACCCCTAGAAAATTCCACACCGGTTGCCTGACAATGGGTTAGAGAGTGCATACATAATGTATATACTTACGTATGAGTCGGGTCTTGAAACTCGAAAAATCGATCATAAAATCAGACCCCGACTTATATGCCTGTTCAAAAATGTGAAACGTATTTTTTTTTACATCTTCTTGCCTCCTCCAAACTCACAAAAGTTTCTCAGACCCATCAAAATTTGTTGCAATAGTACAGTTACCAATTTCTTTCACTACTTCAGTGATGTTTAATTTAAAACCAGCTTCATATTTTTTTCTGATCAAGTGCTCCATCACAGATAAGGGATGCTCTTACAATAAAGGTGTATGAGGGTGTGAGATACACAAAAAAACACAAAACAGTGCAAACGTTCCTTCGGAATAGTTCGGGTATTACTGTGTGGTCACGAAGGCACAACAGAGACAGAGAGAGGTTAGGAGCACACGCTGATACAGCGCATTGCTGCACCTACATAGAAAAGAAAAGGCCGTGTGCTCTGTGGTTACTCTCTCAGTTGGGCGTCAGCATATCATAATCTCCTGGACCAATAGAGTGAGTTTTCTGCATTCGGATTATACGACCAACATTATAAAATACCAGAAATTATACTGTAATATCAAGTCCCGACTTATTCATGGGAGAACTTATCCACAAGTATATACAGTGGTGTGAAAAACTATTTGCCCCTTCCTGATTTCTTATTCTTTTGCATGTTTGTCACACAAAATGTTTCTGATCATCAAACACATTTAACCATTAGTCAAATATAACACAAGTAAACACAAAATGCAGTTTTAAATGATGGTTTTATTATTTAGGAGAAAAAAATCCAAACCTACATGGCCCTGTGTGAAAAGTAATTGCCCCTTGTTAAAAAATAACCTAACTGTGGTGTATCACACCTGAGTTCAATTTCCGTAGCCACCCCCAGGCCTGATTACTGCCACACCTGTTTCAATAGGAGCTGCCTGACACAGAGAAGTAGACCAAAAGCACCTCAAAAGCTAGACATCATGCCAAGATCCAAAGAAATTCAGGAACAAATGAGAACAGAAGTAATTGAGATCTATCAGTCTGGTAAAGGTTATAAAGCCATTTCTAAAGCTTTGGGACTCCAGTGAACCACAGTGAGAGCCATTATCCACAAATGGCAAAAACATGGAACAGTGGTGAACCTTCCCAGGACTGGCGGCCGACCAAAATTACCCCAAGAGCGCAGAGACGACTCATCCAGAGGTCACAAAGACCCCAGGACAACGTCTAAAGAACTGCAGGCCTCACTTGCCTCAATTAAGGTCAGTGTTCACGACTCCACCATAACAAAGAGACTGGGCAAAAACGGCCTGCATGGCAGATTTCCAAGACGCAAACCACTGTTAAGCAAAAAGAACATTAGGGCTCGTCTCAATTTTGCTAAGAAACATCTCAATGATTGCCAAGACTTTTGGGAAAATACCTTGTGGACTGATGAGACAAAAGTTGAACTTTTGGAAGGCAAATGTCCCGTTACATCTGGTGTAAAAGGAACACAGCATTTCAGAAAAAGAACATCATACCAACAGTAAAATATGGTGGTGGTAGTGTGATGGTCTGGGGTTGTTTTGCTGCTTCAGGACCTGGAAGGCTTGCTGTGATAGATGGAACCATGAATTCTACTGTCTACCAAAAATCCTGAAGGAGAATGTCCGCCATCTGTTCGTCAACTCAAGCTGAAGCGATCTTGGGTGCTGCAACAGGACAATGACCCAAAACACACCAGCAAATCCACCTCTGAATGGCTGAAGAAAAACAAAATGAAGACTTTGGAGTGGCCTAGTCAAAGTCCTGACCTGAATCCAATTGAGATGCTATGGCATGACCTTAAAAAGGCGGTTCATGCTAGAAAACCCTCAAATAAAGCTGAATTACAACAATTCTGCAAAGATGAGTGGGCCAAAATTCCTCCAGAGCGCTGTAAAAGACTCATTGCAAGTTATCGCAAACGCTTGATTGCAGTTATTGCTGCTAAGGGTGGCCCAACCAGTTATTAGGTTCAGGGGCAATTACGTTTTCACACAGGGCCATGTAGGTTTGGATTTTTTCTCCCTAAATAATAAAACCATCATTTAAAACTGCATTTTGTGTTTACTTGTGTTATATTTGACTAATGGTTAAATGTGTTTGATGATCAGAAACATTTTGTGTGACAAACATGCAAAAGAATAAGAAATCAGGAAGGGGCAAATAGTTTTTCACACCACTGTATATACTTGTGGATAAGTTCTCCCATGAATAAGTCGGGACTTGATATTACAGTATAATTTCTGGTATTTTATAATGTTGGTCGTATAATCCGAATGCAGAAAACTCACTCTATTGGCCCAGGAGATTATGATATGCTGACGCCCAACTGAGAGAGTAACCACAGAGCACACGGCCTTTTCTTTTCTATGTGGGTGCAGCAATGCGCTGTATCAGCGTGTGCTCCTAACCTCTCTCTGTCTCTGTTGTGCCTTCGTGACCACACAGTAATACCCGAACTATTCCGAAGGAACGTTTGCACTGTTTTGTGTTTTTTTGTGTATCTCACACCCTCATACACCTTTATTGTAAGAGCATCCCTTATCTGTGATGGAGCACTTGATCAGAAAAAAATATGAAGCTGGTTTTACATTAAACATCACTGAAGTAGTGAAAGAAATTGGTAACTGTACTATTGCAACAAATTTTGATGGGTCTGAGAAACTTTTGTGAGTTTGGAGGAGGCAAGAAGATGTAAAAAATACGTTTCACATTTTGAACAGGCATATAAGTCGGGTCTGATTTTATGATCGATTTTTGAGTTTCAAGACCGACTCATACGTAAGTATATACATTATGTATGCACTCTCTAACCCATTGTCAGGCAACCGGTGTGGAATTTTCTAGGGGTGCCGCGAAAACTTTTGTAAAATATTTAAAATTGCTAGTGTTTTTGAACTTTTGGTTGATTAAAAAGGAAATGTTTAAAAATATATATTTTATGTTGGAAAAACAGATAACGGAACACTTACGGAAATGAAGTCTAAGAAATGCGAGAGACTTCAAATGATCGACAAGGAAAAGCGCGTCTGTCTTTCGAAAATTGATCCTCGCATCAATCTCATATGTGCTGAAAAACAATCTCAACGTTCACATTAATTAAATTTAAGATTTATCCTTTGATTCCTTTATTAATAAAATGTCTTTCAAACTTGTAAAATTAACTGTTTTTATTGGCGATTGTCCACGACTTTATTTATGGGCAGTCCCTCAGGTGCGCCACAAAAGAAAATTTTTGGACTTAGTGGGCCGCAACTCGAAAAAGGTTTCCCTTCACTGCTCTAACCTTTCAGCCTGTCTAATGTGAGCAGCACTTCTCCCTCTACGATTTGCAACTCACTCAGTACTTCCTTAATAGTCCCTGTTACTTTTGGCAAGACCTCAGAAAAATGTGACTTTGGGGCATCTGCTATTTCACTGTCTGTATTTTTAATTCCCCTGTAGTATTCCTGATACACTTCAAATACACCTTGACTATTTTTTTTTTACTAAAATATTGAAAGTATCCATTTGGCTCATCTTTCGACTTATCTACTATATTACTTTCTTTTAGCTTTGCAAATATCCTTCTTAATTTTTGCCTTCATGTTCTCATATGCCCTACAATTCACATTGAAGTTAATAGTCTTATACTCCTTATACAGATGGTTTTTCCTTTGCAGTTTCTTTTTCAACTCTTTATTAACCCACTACAGTTTTTATTTTTTATTTCCTACTAAATCCAAATTTAGGTATGAACCTGTCCTGCATTACATGTACAATGTTTTTAAACCTGTTCCACTCATGGCCCCCACAAGAGGGGGCTGACAGGGCTCTAGCAAGGGGTCCCAGGATCACAGGGGCCCGGCATGGGATGAGTAGATATTATGCACCAACAAAACATATGAACAGAAAGCAAGAATTGATCCTACAGCGTTGAGTGTCAACTTCAGCATAAAATATTTTGAAAACTAAAAACGACTTAATCATCTAGCAATTCTGTGTATCGAAAATGATTTAGCTAAACATGTTGATTTTAGTGAGGTCATTGAAAATTTTGCGTCAAAGAAAGCTAGAAAACAGATTTTGCAATCATTTTTGATACTATTGTAAGTTTTTCATTAGGATCTTTACTTTATAAATATATTCAAAAATGTGCATAATATTTCTTATGTTTTCGCATCATTAACCTCACTTATTTTATTTTAAATCCTATTGGGTATCACGTTTTCCTTAACCCTAGGTAAAGGGCCCGCCAGAGATCCTGGCCTAGGGGCCCGCGTTAGAATGTGAGGGCCATGGTTCCACTGCTCCTCAACTGACTCCACACAAAGCTTATCCCAGTTTATCCCTTTAAAACATCGCCACATCTTCTCAAAATGTGCCTTACCAAAGTTAAACTTAATAGTTTTCATCTTTGCATCTGCACTCTTACATAACAATGAGAACTGCATTATGTTACGATCACTTGACCCCAGTGGTTCAATCACCTCTACACTCTCAGTTCTGTCCTGATTATTACAAAATATTAAATCAAGACAGCCTTCACGCGACGCTGGTGCTTTAACATACTGTGTTAAAAAATAGTCACTGATTACGTCTATAAACTCCTGCTCTTGTGCTTTTCTATTTGTAAACATTTGCCCAGTTAACATTCCGTAGGTAAAGTCCCCCATGACGATAATATAATAAAATAATAATAATTCATTACATTTACATAGCGCTTTTCTCAGTACTCAAAGCGCTATCCACACAGGGAGGAACCAGGAAGCAAACCCACAGTCTTCCACAGTCTCCTTACTGTAAAGCAGCAGCACTACCACTGCGCCACCTGTGAGGACAATATCAACCTGTAAACTAAAATGATGTGCATTTAAATTACTGTCTGCATTGGGCAGTCTATAACACACTCCTAAAATAAGACCTCTTTCCCTAACGCTTTCCAGGCGAAGCCACACGTCCTCACTAAGATGGGGCACATCATCCAACTGTGTTTAAATTCTGTTTGACATAAACAGCAACCCCACCTATTTTTCTGTTTTGTCTATCCTTTCTGTAATATGTGTATCCCTCTATGTATCCCTATATTACCAGCAAATAAAATGCTAGATGTTGTAACCGTTTATTGCAAAGATGGGAATCTTTTAGTATGCGTTTACTAATTTCATTTGTTAAAAGTCCTGCACACAATTGAAATTGATGCCTCACAATTATGCCATGCAAGGATGTTTGCAAAGCCTTAGAAAAAATCCTAAAGCAATGTGCAGTCTGTAGAAATGATGAAAATAAACTTTAGCAAGCTTGTTTTGGATATGCCCTGTTGCCAAGGAGTTTCAGCTGCAAAGTTTTGGCACGATGACCACATTAGCAGCTCAAAAAAATCAAAATATTTGTTGCATGGCCCTCAGAGTCCTGCCATCAAATTTCAAATTCACAGCAAAGGATGTAAATTTGAGCAGCATGTCTGGAAAGTACAGGAATGAGTCCATTGCTGTAGATTTGCTTTTAACCTGCACACACTTACATTTATAAAACTGTGTTCTTTATGCTAATGTATGCACAGAGCCATAGTGACATCCGAGGTTCCACTTTCAGGGTGCTGCTACCAACGAAATCCATCATTGATGAAATCATCCTGCACAACCTTATATTCTTTAAAAATGAGCATGCAAGACAGTGGCAAGCAACCAGCTAAAAACATTGACATTTATCCCTCTGCAGACCTGTGCCTACGGTACAAGCTTGGTTCCATTGGATGGCACCGCTTGGCAACTTACAACATTTACATCAACAAAGTGCAACCTCCTTTTGTTAAGGGCACCTTATGAGATGTCGAATGTTAAGACACACAGGATGTTTGTTCCTGTGCCACAGGTCATACTTTGCCCACCAACGATTGTACGAGGCGGTGCTTTCATTATTACCACCAGAAGTGGATGACGCGTTGGTGCTGGCTTTGATATTCTGACATTGTATAGTTGCTCCTTTTTGTTTTTGGCTATGCATTTGTTGTAACATTTTAAGAATATATAGTATCAAGCTGTATGTTATTTTATTTCATGAATAAAGGAATTATCTTTGGAACTTTGCAACTTTTTTTTGATACCTTAATTGTTTTAGTTTTTTTTTTGTGCACCATTTGGGCAACTTTGTTTCATTTTTAAATCATTAACTTGTTTTTTTGTAGTACATACTGGTATGTAATTGACCTTGCTACACTACAACCTTCTTTTCTTTTTTTTTAATTGTTTTCATTTTATTGTAATCATTCCATACAAATAGATCAATTTTGACAAAAAATAGGATTGAAAACAAATCAACCCCCACCCCTGAGAAAGAGAGCATGGCCAGCGGAGTAAAACTTAAAGCTAGTAAAAATAAATAAATTGATGAGTTTAATAGGTAAAGGATAAAGAAAATGGAGAAGAAAAATAAATGGGAAGAGAATCTACTTCCTCAGTGCTTTAAGAGCTTATTCTAAAATATTATTGATTAGATCCTGCCAGGTTTTGAAAAAGTTCTGCACAGATCCTCTAAGTGAGAATCTGATTTTTTCCAATTTCAAATAATATAAAACATCAGTTACCCACTGACTTAAAAGAGGAGAGTTAGGATTCTTCCAAATTAGCAAAATAAGTCTCCGTGCCAAAAGTGTAGTGAAGGCAATCTTAGTTTGTTTGTCTTTCTCCACTTTAAGCCCATCTGGAAGAACACCAAACACAACTGTTAATGGGTTAGGAGGGATTGTGAGACCAAGGCTGTCTGAAAGGTAATTAAAAATCTTAGTCCAGAATGATGTTAATTTGGTGCAGGCCCAAAACATGTGACCCAGTGAGGCTGGGACTTGATTGCAGCGTTCGCAGGTTGGATCCTGCCCTGGAAACATTTAGTCGAGACAGATGTGCTCGATATATAATTTTGAGTTGAATAATTGTATGCTTTGCGCCTATGGAGCTCGAGTGAATTCTCTGCATTGTTACCTTCCACTCCATTTCTGATATGTTGAGTGAGAGATCCTTTTCCCAGTGTCCTTTTGAATCTTTGAAAGGGAGGGACTGTAAAATATATTTATATATTGCAGAAATGTCCTTGAAGCTAAGCAATATTTTTTTCAGCATAGAGGAAGGTGGGAGATGAGGAAAATCCTGTTTAACAAAGTTTCTAAATTGAAGATAGTGAAAGAAATGGGTTGCTGGAAAGTTAAATTTGGAATGTAATTGTTCATAGGATGCAAAAATGTTGTCTGTATAAAGATCTCTAAGAAAGTTAATCCCAAATGTTTTCCAGATATTAAAAACGCATATGTTTGAAAACGGTTGAAAAAGGTGGTTCTCATGCAGAGGTGCCACAGATAAAGGATTCTCCATTTTAAAATGCTTTCTACTTTGGTTCCATATTCTGAGTGAGTGAAGCACAATTGGGTTATTAGTATATTGCAGATAACTTGCATTTGTTGGGGCACAGAGCAGGGAATATAGAAGAAGTACTGCAGGATTTTATTTCTGTTGCGGACTAAGCCTGTGTATGTTCTTCTATTTGTGTCCAGGTTTTTATAGCTTGTATATTTGCTGCCCAGTAATAAAACTGAAAGTTAGGTAGAGCCATGCCACTGTTGTATCAGAAATAGCTGTTGTAATGCTTAACTATCTTTTCTTTATTTAACATTCACACCAACAACCAATACTTCCATTTTCCTCCTACAACGCCCCACATCCGCTTCTGCACAGACATCACATTCCCCTTCCCTTCATTTAAAATGAAGGCCTACTTGGTAACATAGTCCTTAAGCCAGGAGGGAGGTCTTCTGTGTCTGAATGAACGTGGAACCTCATTGGAAACCCGTGGGAGTGATTGAGGAGCAGCCAGTCCATTTCCAGCCACTGTTTGGGGGTCTGACGCCATCAGGCTATACATCTTTGGGCCATGATGAAACTGACTTGGTGATTTGACTTTTTTCAGGTTATTTGCGTGATGCCTAGAACCATTTTGCAGAAGAAAAGTAGCTGATCCAAGCTGCCAAGTTTTTTGCAATGGATCTGACCAACAGGGTCTCATCTTGTTGATACGGCAAGGAAGCCACACACGCACCCAGTCTTGTTCCTTTAGTAATGGCAGTGTTGATTTTCTGGCCTGACTGAAATGCTGCTGCATACGCTGCTGTTGAGAGGTAACATGGGCCTATTGGCACAGGTAACGATTTACCCAAAGAAAGATGGTCCAAAGGAAGAGTCAGCTCTCTACCTAACATTAAGGAACAACAATAACAGCAACATTTATTTATATAGCACATTTTCATACAAAAAGTATCTCAAAGTGCTTTACATAATGAAGAAAAGAAAAATAAAAGACAAAATAAGAAGTTAAAACAAGACAACATTAGTTAACATAGAAAAGGAGTAAGGTCCGATGGCCAGGGTGGACAGAAAAAATAGAAAAAAAAAAACTCCAGACTGCTGGAGAAAAAAAATAAAATCTGCAGGGGTTCCAGGCCACAGGACCGGCCAGTCCCCTCTGGGCATTCTACCTAACATAAATGAAATAGTCCTCTTTGTATTTAGGATTCTCATGCAGTCACTTGATGTTGATGGTCATACAGACTTCTGGCTTTTAATCCATCCATCATTGTTGGAACATCACGGTGCTTTGAGTAGATGGTGGTGGCACAAGTCACCACCAAAAGGATACCGGAAAAGGAAACAGAAGAGAGAGTATGGGTTAGTACAGGAAGCAGGCGATACCCCTGTTGTGATATGTTTTGTTGCTCGAAAATGTAACAGGGTCTGGAGGAGACCTGCCTCAAACTGCCAGCCTTCTGTCAGGTATGCCCGGATTCCATTTTTTATCGTGCAGTTGAGGCGTTCAACCCTGCCATTCGATTTCGGGTGATACACAGCAGTTCTAATGTGCTTAATGGTCTTCTCTTCCAAATAGTTACGAAATTCACCAGAGGTGATCTGGGGCCCATTATCAGTAGTTATCATGTCTGGCAAACCCCACTGAGTAAAGAGGTAATCCAGGGTCCTAATGATGGATTGGGTAGTCACAGTTGTAAGAGGTAGGGCTTCTCGCCATTTGGAATGGAGATCATACACCATCAAGAGAGAGCGAGCGTGGTGTGAAGCACCAAGCAATTCGCCACAAATGTCGACTTGAATGTGCTTCCAAGGAGCAAGTGGTCATTGTACAGGAGTAAGAGGAGCTGGTGGACTAGGTGGGAATTTGCCACTAATGAGACAGGCAGTGCAGTCCTTTACCAGTATCTCAACATCACGGTCAATATTACTATATCCCAACAACGCTGTTTCAGCTTAACAATGTCCAAATGGCCCTCATGTGCCATTTCCAAAACTTGTGCTTGTAGAACTGCTGGTATGAGAGTACGATGGACTCGAGCAATACAGACATCTTCCCAATAGAACAAATCGTCCTTAACCCTATAGTGTGGAATCAGTTCCTGTTCTGTTGTGTTGTGCTATCCATCCTTAATAAAACAGCGAAGTTTGGAAAAAATAGAGTCATCCCTAGATGCTTGGCACAGCAGGTCCAAAGAGATAACAGAAGAGAGGGAGCATGCAACATAAACACCAGGTCTGGCTCCAGGTCACAAATCTGATGTACTGCAGTTGGCACAACTGCTCGGGATAAGAGGTCTGCTACTGCATTTTGCTTACCTGGTGTGAATTCAAGCTTAAAATTGTACTGGTGCAAACAGTCTGCCCAACGCAGCAACCTAAGGGGCTTATGACAAGATCCATTTGTGTGTAACAGTGTTGTAAGGGCCTGGTGGTCAGTACGGAGAGTAAAAGACCTGCCATACAAGTAGAGGTGCCAGCGTTCACAAGCCCATATGTAGGCTAAAGCTTCTCTTTCTCCAACAGAAAACTTCTGTTCAGAGGGAAACAGTGCCCATGAAGCATAAGCGACAGGCCTTTCTACGCCATTGTGTACTTGGGAAAGGACTGCTCCCAAAGCGGCATAAGAAGCATCACATGTCACAATAGTGGGAGCTGTAAGACTAAAGTGAGCTAAAGTAGGAGAACTGGTGAGCTGCTGCTTAAGTGTCTCCATTGCCTTCTGACATGTCTGC
The DNA here is from genome assembly GCF_016835505.1 of Polypterus senegalus. Classification (NCBI taxonomy): domain Eukaryota; kingdom Metazoa; phylum Chordata; class Cladistia; order Polypteriformes; family Polypteridae; genus Polypterus; species Polypterus senegalus. Next base: position 42,242,782 of record NC_053154.1, read on the forward strand.
TGTCCAATGCCAGGGAACATCATTCTTAAGGAGATGGCGTAGAAGTGCTGTTGTTGAGGCAAACTGTGGGAGGAAGAGAAGATAATATGTAGCCATTCCCAAAAAGGATGCCCGTTATGAGGATGTTTGAGGTTCAGGAAGAGAGTGGATGGTATCCACATGTGACATTAAAGGCATGATGCCTTGCCCTGAGAGCCTATACCCCACAAATTAAATTTCTTGCACCCCAAAAATACACTTTTCCAAATTAAGAGTGACATGGTAACGTGAGAGTTGGCGGAGCACCTGAGAAAGGCGTTCATCATTTTGGCCCAAGGTGGTACTATGCACTACAATGTCATTCAAATAAATGGCTACACCTGGAATTCCTGCAAGGATGAGAGACATGACCTTCTGAAAACAGCTAGGTGCTGAGCTGAGGCCAAAAGGTATCCTCTTATGACAGAAGACACCGAGGTGTGTCACAAAAGCTGTTAGATCTCTGCTTATAGGATCAAGGGGAACCTGCAAATAGCCATGATTTAGGTCCAGTTTACTGAACGCTGTAAACCCATGAAAATGTGTGGTCAGCTCCTCGACAGTTGGCAAAGGGTATTTATCGGGAATAATTGCTTTATTTACAGAACATACATCAATGCAAATATGCAAACCTCCTGATTTTTTCTTCACCACAACTAAATTTGAAATCTGTGGGGAAGCATCCACTGGTTCAATGATGTCCTCTTCCAGAAGGTGGCGGAGCTCTGTGGAAACTTGGTCTCTTAATGATAATGGCACACTGCGCAGCGGTTGGATAACTGGAGAAATTGTTTTGTCCACTGTGGGTTGATGGGTGAACCCAGTAATGCAGCCCAGCCCAGTAAATAACATTGGGAAGGCCTGTTGCCATTGTGATGTCACCTGCATAATGTCAGTGCCACTTGAATCACACAAATGAATTTGTAATCTGTGAAGCAGATCCAAACCCATTAGATTTGCACCCATTGTGGTAACAAAAAATGTAAAATCAAAAGGCCCTTGGTCTTTATACTGAACTGCAAGACAAACAATGCCAAGAACTGGCATGTTTGAATTGCCATATCCTGCAAGTGGTACCGAGTTGTGTTGGAGTGGGACATGAAAGAAGTGTCTCTCATATGTCACTTTATTCAACAAAGAAACCTTGGCTCCTGTATCAATGAGTAAAGGGATAAGAATATCGTTTACATAACAGGCACACGTTTTAAAAGGGTTGCCTGGTCGGACACCAAGTTAATTATTGCTGAAGATGAATGTGTCTCAAGGGGGTGGATTTGGAGCAGAGCAACACCACCAAGCAAAATGGTTCATTTTTTGACAATTTCTATAGCGCAGGCCGAGAGCAGGACGGTCTCATGCTTTGGTAATATTTCTGAGGGAGCCACAGTTTCCACAACGCCGCTGGCGAGCCTGCGGGACATTCTTTCCAGCCTGCACTGGCATTGGCAATGATGTGTCAGTAGGTGGTGCTGTTGCTGAGCCTGACAATTTAGATGCGGCCACTTTTGCTGCTTCAACTTGTTTTCCAATCTCTATGGCTTTACTTAACATTAAGGTATCTGGTTCCAATAATAAACGCTCTCTCAGCTGTTCACAAGATGTTTTCTCAATCAGTTGGACCCTTATTAACTCGTCTTGTAGTTTCCCGAACTTACAGTGTTGCAAAAGTTTGCGCAACACTGACACAAACTGTGTGATTGACTCACCCGGCTGCTGAGCACGCTGACGAAACTGAAAACAGCTCAGGAGGACGCTTTGGCTTGGGCCAAAATGGCCATCCAGTGCTGCCACCGTGGCCAAAAAAAGACTCGTCATTCGGTTGCAAGGTCGAAAAAATGCAGTGTAATAGAAGCGCCCTTTTCCTTGCTGTCTCAACATTATCCAACCCGGCCGCCAACAGGTACGTCTCGAACGAACATCATCAGGGAACTAGTGGTACACCAGGTACTGGCAAGAAAGAAACTGGAGGAGGTCAACCAAACTCTGCCATCCTCATCGCCAAACTGTTGCATCAGAAACAGCAGTTCACACACGTGTAATGCTTAACTATCTTTTCTTTATTTAACATCCACATCAACAACCAATACTTCCGTTTTCCTCCTACAAACCCCACACCCGCTTCTGCACAGACATTACAGCCACCTTCTGCCTTTGGCTTTTGTAGAGTCGCTCTTTAAATACGTGGATGTTTTAAGTTCCAAATAAATGAGGTTATGGTTGAATCTAATTGCTTAAAAATGATTTATTGATGTACATATATTGGAATATTTTGAAATAACAAGAGAAGCTTAGGAAGGTTTTCATCTTAACAACGTTAATTCTTCCAGCTAGAGTGAGATGAAGGGTTGACCATCTATGCAAGTCTTGCTTAATTTTTTCCATACAGATGGACAGAAAAGCCAAGCAAATTGACACCTTTTATTGGCTAACTAAAAAGATTACAATATGCAAGCTTTCGAGGCAAAGTCAGGCCCCTTCTTCAGGCAAGATGTAATACAGAAACTGGGGTTCCCTGTGTTTATATACACTCTAGGACAAGAAACAACATTGGTAAATCTTTAAATGAGAAATCTTAAATGTAAAAAAATAATAGATTCATTCAGGCTAGGGTTAATTTAACAAGAGAGAGAAGAACAATGTACGGTCAAGATCTTTGGATAAGATAACTGTCCAACAAAGACTTTTGAAGTGTCTAATGCAGCGTTTCTCAACCTTTAAGTATTTGTGACCCGAGTTTTCATGACAGTTTTAATCACGCCCCCCCTAACATTTTTTTAAAATGTAGATGCATATTTTATTATACCTACTTAACTTTTATCGACATTTATCTAACTCTATATTTATTGTTCTAGTATCAGAATGTAGTTTAAGTTAATTTGTTTTGGTTCAAACAGATGTTTTTCTCATATTTTTGATTCTTGTTTTCTTTTTTTCACATCTTCGAGCCCCCCTTTTTGTTACTTTGCGCACCCCCTTGGGGGGCCCATCCCACAGATTGAGAACCGCTGTTGTAATGAACTTTTCAAAACAATGTTGATCTGTAGACAGGTTGTCTGTGCCATTCTGAGAGATGTAAACAATCCTCATATCTGGCCATAAAACTCTTGACTTTATTCAAGCCATGTTGTAATGTATTATATTTTAGCATGAGTTTAACTTCCCATTCTTTTCTCTCTTGCTGTGTTTTGAAGTTGCCCATAAGCACTGTGACTTTAAAGAGTTTTATGGCCAGATATGAGGATTGTTTAAATCTGTCAGACTGACACAGATAACTTGTCTACAGACTCACATTGTTATGAAAAACTCATTACAAACTTCAAAAGACTTTGTTGGACAGTTACTGTATCTTATCTAAAGATCTTGACCATACATTGTTGTTCTCTCGCTTATTAAATTAACCCTAGCCTGAAGGAATCTATTAATTTTTTCCATTTAGGATTTCTCATTTAAAGATTTACCGATGTTGTTTCTTGTCCTAGTGTGTATATAAACACAGGGAACCCCAGTTTCTGTATTACATCTTGCCTGAAGAAGGGTCCTGAGTTGCCTTGAAAGCTTGCATGTTGTAATCTTTATAGTTAGCCAATAAAAGGTGTCATTTTGCTTGGCTTTTCTCTACATTCATAATGACTAACATGGTATAACACCCTAGTACTACATACAGACAGAGAAATTTTGTTGATAAAGAGCTTTATGTTTTCTTGTGATATTTAAACTGATCTGTAATGATAAAAGGGAAGGTGTCCAATCTAATATTGTGTGCTTGTGAATTCTGGAAAGAGCACTTTTATTCAGATTAATTCTGAAATTCTGTAAGTGCTGTTAAGACTGCAGGCACAGTATTTTGTGGGTCTGATATATACATTACCATATCATTTGCATACAGAGAAATTTTCTGTTCAAGTCCTTCTCTGATAATCCCCTTTATCTGATAAGCAGTGAACTGCCAGTGGTTCAATGGTGATTGCAAATAGCAATGGTGACAAGAGGACATCCTTGTGCGGTACCACGTTCTAGTTTAAAGTAGTCTGAACAAATGTTAATACAAACTGAAGCTTCTGGATTGGTATACAGTTGTTTGATCCAGGCACAGATGTTCGGGGCAAACCCAAATTTCTCTAGTGTAGTGAAAAGGTAGTTCCATTCAATTATATCAAAAGCTTTTTCTGCATCCAATGATAATGATATCTCTGGGGTGTTTGACTTTGCTGATGAATATATTACACTAGCAAAATACCCGCGCTTCACAGCGGCAAAGTACTGCCTTAAAATTTTTATTAAGAAGAAAATTAAACCTTTTTAAACAGAGGGAAAATATACCAATAATTATTTGTTAAGGATCTCTTTGTATACCACATTGTGAGTTCTGCCCTCCAGTTGTAATATGACCAAGCTGTGCGCTGAGCTTACTCTTGAGCATGCAATGTACAGTTGGCCATGTGAACAGTAATCTTGTTTCAAATCTCACAGCTTGGATTGCTGCTGTCATAATCGGTTTGAGTTTCATGGTTTGTTTCAATTACGGCAGTATTTGTAGGACTTGTGTTGAAGTGACATTCGGCATCTGTCAAGCGTTGTAAGTATACAACCGGTTTCAGCGATAACTTCACATCCAGCTTTTGAGAGTTTAAACATTCATAAACATCAAAATGTCCACTACTGAAATCGTCACCTGTCAATCAAAAAGATGTTTAAGAGGCATTGGCGGTGGGCAAAAGGTGTAAAATATTTGCCCATTTCGGTACACTTGAAAGCGACAACCGAACAATTCACCGGCAGCCATCAACTCACATGCAGATGCATAGGTGAAGGGCTTAAGCATTTCACTCTTATAGTGCTCCTGTGTAGTATAATTATCTCCTGTACCATCATCAGTCCACACCTTGAACCTGTCCCAGTCATTCAATACATAAGACACAATGTTCCTCCGGATATCAAGAGTGAGACTGATATGGCCGTGCAATATGTAACAAAGAGAATGGAAAAGGTAGGTGCCATCTCCAGGCATGGAAACCACTCGGTAAGTGACAATTCTTTGATCGATAGTGATCACCTCGATAGACATGTTAATGGGGGTACAGTTGGAATGATAAAGGAAATGGGTACCTGAACAATGTAAAGTAAGTCTAAATTACCTAAAAAAATAACTATAATCGTAATAAATTAACAATAAAACAGCGGAGAAGCCGTGGATTAAATAAAAAGGCTGTAGTTATCAGCAGGGAGACGTGAATCCCGTGGCGAAGCAAGGAAGGGAATGTAGAGACTGGAGCGACGGATGGCCTTATATAGGCAGGCAGCCAGCCAACAACGTGGGAGGCGTTGGGATGGGGGACCCAACGCCGCCTCACACGGTGACCGAGCTGCAAGCTATGGACGTATATATGTACGGAAGTAGGATTCAGTTAGCGTTGGGAACCTGCGTACCAAATTTCTTGAAGATGGGCCCATAAGTAACAAAGACTGTTGAAAAGTTCAATATGGCGGCCGACAGTGGCATCATACCACCGAAATAAGTACCAAATTTCAGCCTTCTACCTACACAGGAAGTTGGAGAATTAGTGATGTTGGAAAGTTCAATATGGCGGCTGACAGTGGCGTCATACCACCGAAATAAGTATGTATATTGGTTTTGGTTAGCGCAGGGAAGCTGCCTACCAAATTTCGTGAAGATGGAGCCATAAATAAGAAAGTTCAGCATGGCGAATGTTGTCAACCATTATGACCGTTACGCATAGAATTTCAAAATGAAACCTGCTTAACTTTTGTAAGTAAGCTGTAAGGAATGAGCCTGCCAAATTTCAGCCTTCTACCTACACGGGAAGTTGGAGAATTAGTGTGGTTGGAAAGTTCAATATGGCGGCTGACAGTGGCGTCATACCACCGAAATAAGTACATACATTGGTTTCAGTTAGCGCAGGGAAGCTGCCTACCAAATTTCGTGAAGATGGGGCCATGAATAAGAAAGTTCAACAAGGCGGACGTTGTTGACCGTTACACGTAGAATTTCAAAATGAAACCTGCTTAACTTTTGTAAGTAAGCTGTAAGGAATGAGCCTGCCAAATTTCAGCCTTCTACCTACACAGGAGTTTGAGAATTAGTGACATTGGAAAGTTCAATATGGCGGCCGACAGTGGCGTCATACCACCGAAATAAGTACGTACATTGGTTTTGTTTAGCGCAGGGAAGCCACCTACCAAATTTCGTGAAGATGGGGCCATAAATAAGAAAGTTCAACATGGCGGACGTTGTCAACCGTTATCGACCGTTATGACTGCTACGTGTAGAATTTCGAAATGAAACCTGCTTACCTTTTGTAAGTAAGCTGTACGGAATAAGCCTGCCAAATTTCAGCCTTCTACCTACACGGGAAGTTGGAGAATTAGTGATGAGTCAGTCAGTCAGTCAGTGAGGGCTTTGCCTTTTATTAGTATAGATTAAACAGGCGTTGAATATTGGAAACTAAGTGTCGGCATTTAATAAATCCAGTTTGATCTTGTAATATTACCGAAGGCAGCACTTTCTCCATCCTTCTAGCTAGGACCTAGGAGAGTATCTTAACATCATTATTCAGAAGTGAAATTGGTCTGTATGATGCACATTGTAATAAGTCCTAATTTTGTTTATGAAAGAAGGTAATTAATGCTTGGTGAAACGTTTGAGGTAGAATTTGATTGTCTCTAGCTTCTGTAAATGTTTTTAATAAGAGGGGAGCTAGCTGAGTGCAGGATTTCTTATAAAATTCAACAGGGTAACCATCAGGGCCTGCTGCTTTCCCACTCTGAAGTGACTTTATAGCATCTAGTAATTCTGATAGCGCCAGAGGTTTATTCAATTCCTCTGTACTAAGAGTATCTATCTGTAGTATCTGTAATGCATCCAGAAATGCATTAGATTGTATGTAGTCTTCTTTAAACTCCGTAGAATGTAAGGATTTATAGTAGTCTCTAAATATGTGCATTATATTTTCATGGTCAATGATTTTATCTCCGTTTGTGTCGGTGATTACTGGGATTGCATTGCAAACTTTTTGCTTGTAGATTTGTTGAGCTGAGAGCTTATTAGCTTTCTCGCCGTGTTCATAGTAATGATGTCTTGATTTATAAATTAGTTGTTCGGTTTCTTTGGTTGTTAAGAGGTTGAGCTCTGAATGCAGAGCCTGCCTTTTCCTATGAAGAGCCTCACTTGGACACCTGGCATGTTCTTGGTCTATTCTAGCAATTTCGCTGGTTAGCTCTGATACCTTCTTGGTTTCTAATTTATTTCTGTGGGAAAAATTCCTCCCCTAAACTATGCGACTCTTCAGTTCCACCCGGTGGAGTAAATGCTAACATTATTTAAAGTTATTGTCTGTTTTTACATGCATTTTCATTACTCTTTAATTTAATACTGTTTTTTTGTTTTTTGTATCAGTATGATGCTGCTGGATTATATGAATTTCCCCTTGGGATTAATAAAGTATCTATCTATCTATCTATCTATCTATCTATCTATCTATCTATCTATCTATCTATCTATCTATCTATCTATCTAAAAATATGAAATAGTCTATCCTCTTAAGAAGGCCTTTAGAGTTTCCCAGAATATTCCTGCAGAGACTTCTGAGGATGTATTTGTCTCTAGAAAGAAACTGATTGTTTTTATATAAATTCTATACAGTTCTCGTCTGCTAATAGAAGTGGGTTAAGTCGCCATCTGCGAGATGAGTATGTGGGGCATAATGATTTCAGCTCCAAGATCAGAGGGGCATGGTCGGAAATAACAATAGCATCGTACTTGCAAGATTTAATCATAGGCAATTAAATTATTATCTATAAAGAAATAATCAATTCTTGAGTAGCAATGATGCAATGATGAGTAGAAGGAATATGTTCTTGAGTTTGTGTTTAGAAATCTCCAGGGGGCTGATTGTGTTAAAAACTGTGTAATTGCCTTTGCAGTGTTAGATGTCATTACCCCGTGACAGGAGACCTATCTAAGAGTGAATTTAAAACACAATTAAATTCCCCAGCCATTATAATTTTGTGAGTGTTCACATTGGGAATAGATGTACAGTAAATACATTTTGCATGAATTCCCTATCATCGACATTGGGTGCATAAAAATTTATCAAAATCACTTTACAGTTAAATAAATTGCCCATAACAATCACATATCTCCCTTCAGGATCAAATACTACATCTGATACCACCTACATGTTCTATGTATAATAATTCCCACACCTCTAGTTTTCTTTTTAATGCTGGAATGGAACATTTGACCAGTCCAGTCTTTTTACAGCCTGAACTGATCCTTGCTTAGTAAGTGGGTCTTCTGTAAAAATACTATTTTAGCATTTAAATCTGTTAGGTGAGAGAATACATTCTTTCTCTTTAATTTGTTATTCAGGCCTTTAACATTCCAGCTCACAAAGTTAATTGTCCCATCATGGAGACATTGATTCTGAATTTGTGATGTCATTTTATAGTCTTAACTGGAAGTGAGACAGCTTTAACCTAAATTTCCAATTTTCCCACGAGTTATTACCATGCAGCCTATTGTTACGTTGGTAATTATAATTATAAGGATTAAAAGGAAAGATGAGATCTCTCTTTCTCTCCCCCTTATCCCCCCACCCCCTCCATTTTGCCTCCCCATGTGAGGCTGGACCCCACTTCACAAAGTCCCAGTCCTCTGACATACCTAGAGATAGAGCATGTCCAAAACAAAACAAGACCCCCAGCAATGGCGTTTGAGGATTAAAAAGCAGAGATATCTATTGCCGATAAAGTCTAAATACTATCTCTCTATTATAAAAACAAATCCTGTGGAATGAATGACTAGGAGATGATACATGATCTTCACATTAAGATCACGAAAGACAAAAAAAAGAACCGAGAGACAAAAGAAAATGGGCAAAAAAAAAAATCCATAGTGTAAAGGGAAGCCGCACACACAGATACAGGTGTCTCAGTGCATATAAAGGACAATACGTTATAAATGAAATGTCGACGAATAAAAGATCGCATTAGTGCAAAAAAAAGGGAATTAATCATCAGGACCAGGTGTAATTGAAAAAAATAGCAGGACAAAGCAAGGTCAGAAATAAAAGTAAAAGAGCACAAAACAAAGTCGTTTTGCATTCCCATCATTCAATGCACAAAACGTAGATTTACACAATAATGGAATGTACGCTATGAGAATCTGTGGACCCGCAACAGTTAAAGCAACGACAAGTTTAATGTCAAAGAAAACACAATTCAGTTAGGTGTATATTTATGATTACGGAGAAGCGATCACAACGTGAGCAGCAGAGACACAAAGTAGCAAAAAGGACAGCAGCCCCTACTCCCCGACAATGTGTACAGCGTTATACGTCCTACAAGAAAGAATTTAACCACGCCTGGGGCCGGAAATAAAGGACAAGCATTGTTTTTACAACGTCACGCGAGACCAGGCAGTAAGCCATCATTTAAAACAAGTCCACAGACATCTAACCTAGCAATTATTGGATTGCTTTTGGCAGACAAGCATCATGTGCTCCCAGCTCGTAAAACAACGACATGTGACAACCAGAAGAGGCAGCTCGCAAGCAGCAAAAAGACAGCAAGTGATCCAAAGGCATATCCTTATCGTGCGTTCAGCCGCCCCACATCCCCTTCACAACATGAGCAGCATTATACGTATGGCAAGAAAGAGATGTAACCACGCACAGGGCTAGAAATAAAGGACAAGTATTGTTTTTACAAAAGTTTTTAAAGTAAAAATGAAAATAATGCATATGTAACAATTCCCAAGAAAATAACAGTCTCTTTAAATTGTATATTGCCTGCCTAAGGTAAAGTCATCCCTGATGAAGGATCACAGGAATTGTGGGAAAGAGGGGTCCTTTCATCGGATTAGTGCTATTTCAGATGTAGAATGGCAAAATGGGGGAGGCAGCTTGATGAATGAGGTCTCCAGGACTTAAAACAAATCCAAATCATATTATGTGATATCATCTACTGTGAAATTCTACTCCGTACTTCTAGAATTTTTTTTTTATACTGTATTGAGGATTTATTCTGTTCTATGTATTGTACTGTATTGTATTGACTCCCTTCTTTTTGACACCCACTGCACACCTAACCTACCTGGAAAGGGGGGTCTCTCTTTGAACTGCCTTTCCCAATCACTATCGTATTTCAAAACAGTGTTGGCATCAGTTTTCTTTAGCTCCTTTTCTGCTTTCTCCATGGTGGAGATGTGTAATATTTGTTTTGAATATTCACTTTCAGTTTGGCAGGATACAAGAGGCTGCATCTGATATCGGCCTTCCGTAACCTCTGTTTAATGTTGTAAAAAGCTTGGGCACGTTTAGCAGCTGTGGAGGAAATATACAAATGTGGGTTTTTTCAAATATAATCTCCTGTTTCTGTCTGAGAAGTGACATTACTTTAAGCTTAAATTATAATCTCTCGAAGCGAACAATTAGAGTCCTAGGTTTAGAGGTATTTGATCCACGTATGCGATAAGCTCCCGCTATCTCGGTACCTGATTTAAAGTCCTCTCCAATTATTTTTGAGAATAGATCAGCTATGAATTTCACTGGGTTTGGACTTTCATGATTCTCAGGTTGACCTTCGATTCTAATATTATTCCTTCTGCATCCATCTTTTCTTAGCCAAGTTGTAAGTTTACTGTACGCTGCATCCCTAACAATTAACCATGTGTCACCAAAGAGATTAATGCCCCCCGAATGAGAAGAAGAAAGCATTTGGGTCGAGTGAGAAGGAGTCTGTGAAGAGTTTACAGAAATCGCTGTCTGAAAAAATAAAAGAGGGGAGGGATGGCTATAGAAAGAAGCTGGTGCAAAAGCTGCAGCAGAACAACACCGGACAAATATGGAATAGCTAGGGGAGACTGAGGGTGATAGAGGAAAGGCCAATGGGCTTAACCAGTTTTCTAGCAGGTTTGACAACATGCCTTAGTACTTCTTGCCCCGCAGCTGCACTTATGTGGCTGGTAATGTACCTCTGGATACTACCATTAGTGCCTCATTTGCTCATTGTTCCCTACCAACCCCTACTTTATAGGAGAGGGGGTGTGTAGAATCTCTGCTTCCCCCAAAAACTTTCTGGATGAATGACCTCCAGCCCTCTATTCTGTCATTGACATTGTCACAAAAAGACCTTCCATTGCCATTACTGAAGACCTAGTCATGAGAGAAATAAAACAGACTTCATTCTGCCAAGGCAGTGGGCCCTGATGGCATCAGCCCTTGGGTCAGAGGGGGAACATTCTTGTACAATGGGTGTTTTTTCTTTTTCTCTTAGGCAAAAATCAGATAAATAGTACATGTAAAATCCAAAAGATGAAGGTGCAATGGACACCTGTTGTTGTGACTGGTGTGATAATTGAAAAAGCAAATTTGCTTAATAATTTTGTTACAGGTTATTGTGATGGCTATCTACAGAATGTGGATATTTACCTGTCTGCAACAGAGTCATCTGCTTTGATGATCAGACTGCTTTGATTGGTATCTCAACATACACTATTATGATACAGGTCTGCAGGCGTCCTTTGAAAATGAACATGTTCTTGGAACATTGAGTTCTAATCAGCATACAAAATCAGCATGCAGTGGTATACAGTATGTACTTCATGATAGCTGACAACAATACTATTGATTACGCAAAGGAAAAAAGTATGTACCATTATTTAATAGATTGTCATGATGACCTAGGCAGAGACTGAAGCAGTTACTTCTGGGTAGTGGGTGGTGTAGAGGAGATGGTCCACTGAGGACACTGTCGAGATCACTCGCGTGAAGTGCAGGAACTCACAGGGGAAGAGGGTACATGGCTGACAAGACTCAAACCACAAGGACGGTGACACCCATCTCTAGGGAGGAAGTAACAGTTTCACCAGAGAGACGCCATTTGTGGGTCCAGAGAGAGAGGGAAGACTCATGAGAGGACAGAAGGAAGCAAGGCAGGCCAATGTTATATGTCAGAGCCACGAGGAACCCAGAAGTAAAAAAGAACGAGGGAGAGACACCAAGAGGAATTTGACAAGTTAGAAAGAATTCTGCTGGGAAACAAGCATTTGCAAACAGTGTTTCAGTGGGACAACTGGAAGATTAATCGTTGTAGTAAAACAGCACACAACTGGGACTTTGCACCACCAAAGATTGTATCTTCCATCGTTATGTTCTGAAGGACTTTGGGGGGGTCATGTACCCTCTTTTAAAAGGCTCTTGCCCTTTATATTTTTAGACTCTTATCTACTTTTACCTTCTTGAAGGATGTTATATTGTTTGGTGTAATACAAGTTACTGTTGCTTTTCGTGAAACTGAGGCTGTCTTTCACTGTGTGTTTACTCACCGCTCAATTTAAAGAAACTTGTGTGCTATTATGTTTAAGTTTCAAGAGTTCCCAGACTGTTAATAAAACTGGGTGGTGTAGTCAGATATTTTAACTGTATTCAGATTAATACATAAATCTGGAGAATCTAGAGATTCTGGTCAAGGAGGAGGCCTTGGAATAATTCACTGTGACAAAAGAAAAACCGCTTCAAAAAATGTAGGCAACTTCACATCCTTTGAGGCATTCATTTAAAATATTAATACAGGTTCCAACACAATTGTAGTGCTAGCCTACATACCTGCAGGGCCACATTCATTGTTCATGACTGAATTTGGCAACCTTTTATCTGATTTGGCTATAAATTATGTTCACTTATAGGAAATGTTTTACTTATTTGATAAATTCAGTATGATTTTGTCATATTGTCAAAGGTCCAACTCATAATCATAACCACACATTATATTTAATTTTAACTAACAAAGCTGAAATTGGGTGGCACAGTGGGTAGCGTTTGCTTCCCGGGTCCTCCCTGCATGGAGTTTGCATGTTCTCCCCGTGTCTGTGTGGGTTTCCACTGGGTACTCTGGTTTTCTCCCACAGTCCAAAGACATGCAGGTTAGGTGCACTGGCAATCTGAAATTGTCCCTACTGTGTGTGCTTGGTGTGTGTGTGTGTGTGTGTGTGTGTGCCCTGCGGTGGGCTGGTGTCCTGCCCAGGGTTTGTTTCCTGCCTTGCACCCTGTGTTGGCTGGGATTGGCTCCAGCAGACCCCCGTGACCCTGTAGTTAGGATATAGCAGGTTGGATAATGGATTGATGGAAGCTGAAATTCAAAATTTAAATATTACTCCATTAAATGAAGTTATTTCCGATCACTGCTTAATTACATTTGATTTACTTTTTGCCCTTACCAATACACTCACAGATAAAACAAAGACAGTGTGACATCTAGATTGTAATTCTGCTTCAAAATTTATAGATACTTTGAAGTAATCGGGTGTTGTGCCATGTTCGCCATTATGAATGTAGTGAGAACTCAAGCAAAATGACACCTTTTATTGGCTAACTAGAACGATTACAATATGCAAGCATTTGAGGAAACTCAGGCAAGATGTAGAAGATGAAGAAGGGGCCTGAGTTGCCTCGAAAGCTTGCATATTGTAATCATTCTAGTTAGCCAATAAAAGGTGTCATTTTGCTTGAGTTCTCACTAGATACTTTGAGTAAGTCAAGTGTAATTTTCAAAAACCATTTAGATCAGTTAACATTAAATGTAAATGTGGAAAACAAATTAGATCAGCTAACATCACATTATAATATGACTTTGAGAGATGCTCTGGACGCAGCAGCTCCCCTTAAAACAAAAGTGATTAAAGCACATAGAAATTCACCCTGGCTTAATGAAAACACTCGAGCTCTTAAATTAGAGTGTTGAAAACTGGAGTGCGGATAGAGAACAACAAAGCTTCAATCTTTCAAATTGCATGGACAGAGAGCGTTAAAAAATATTAAAAAAAGCTTTGTTTAAAGATCGCTGAGACTACTATTCTAAAATAACAGATAACAATAATAATAATAATAATCCTTGGGTACTGTTTAGAACAGTGGATAATTTAACAAATGGGAATTCAGATCTATAGTGCAAAATACCAACAGACATTAGCAGTACAGACTTTATGAACATCTTTAATGAGAAAATTAAAAACATAAGACCCCAGATCTCAGCATCACAGTGCAAAAGCGCATATTAACTTGGCAGACCCTGTCTCGCCTTGCATTCTACACTTTTGAAATTTTAATCCTGTAACAGAGCAGGAAGTCTTGACCTTAATTTCTAAAATGAAAGCTACTACTTGTTCCCCAGATCCAGTGCCAACAAAACTAGTAAAACGCTGCTATGGATGTTCTTCCAGAGCCTATTCTAAACATTATCAATAGTTCATTATTGCATTGGACAATACCTGATGCACTAAAAGTGTCAGTCATTAAATCATTACTCAAAAAGTCAGATCTAGACCGACACATACAGCACTTGATAACTATAGGCCCATTTTAAATTTACCCTTTCTCTCTAAAATACTTGAAAAAAATAGTCGCCAATCAGCTTCAGTCACACCTTACGCATTACAATTTATTTGAGAAATTCCAGTCTGGTTTCCACACTGGTCATAGTACAGAAACGGCACTAATGTTTGTTGTAGATGACATTCTGGTATCCTCTGATGAAGGAAACTCCACTGGAATTATATTGCTAGAATTAAGCTCAACGTTTGACATCATTCTATTTTACTGAACAGGCTAGAAAATGATGTTGGGTATACAGGTACTGTGCTCGCTTGGTTTAGCTCTTATTTATTAAATTGATTCCAATATGTACAGAAATGTGCTGACAGAACTCCATCATTATACACAGAAGTTCAATATGGTGTCCCGCATGGCTCAGTACTGGGACCTTTACTGTTTTTACTTTATATGTTTCCACTGGGATCTCTCATTAGAAAACATAATGTTAATTTTCACACGTATGCAGATGACACGTTTCATTCAGATTAAATAAAGTTTCTCTGTTTTCTTTTTATTAGTTGTGTTAGTAAATTAAAGGAGTGGATGGATGAGGACTACTTGTCTTTAAACACAGATAAAACAGAGATGTTAATTGTTGGAGGGAATGACGATCACAACAATATCCTGTCATCGTTTAACTCAGTTGGAATCACCATTAATTTTACTGAGTCAGCCCACAATCTAGGAGTTATCTTTGAATCTAGCATGTCATTTAAAGCACATATTACAAAAGTTGTCCAAATCATGTTTCTTCCATCTAAAAAATGTTGGGAAATTAAGGCGTTTTCTAATTAAGCAGGATTCTGAGAAATGAATTCATGCATTAATTTCTAGTAGTATTGACTACTGCAATGCGGTGTTCACTGGATGTTCAAACTGTTCTTTATACAGCCTCCAGTTAATCCAAAATGCTGCTGCAAGAATTATTACAAGAACAAGAAAATACGAACACATAACTCCAGTTCTTAAATCCTTACATTGGCTCCCGGTTAAGTTTAGGGCAGATTTCAAAATCCTCCTTTTAACATATAAAGCCTTAAATAGCCAAGGCCACTTATCAATAGATAGATAGATAAATAGATAGATACTTTATTAATCCCAAGGGGAAATTCACAGGTTAGGTTATCTGAACCTATCATGACTTACAAACTAGAACGTACATTAAGATCTCAAGATGCCAGTCTGCTTATGATTCCAAGGATTAATAAAATAACAGTGGGTGGTCAAGCTTTTAGTTCCAGGGTCCCTAAACTGTGGAATGGTCTGCCTGCTACTATAAGAGATGCCCCTTCGGTCTCCGCTTTCAAATCCCAGCTGAAGACTCACAACTTCAATTTAGCACACCCTGACTAGAGCTGCTGATTAACAGTACAGACTGCATCTCTGTTGTTAGTCATTAGCACTAAAACATAAGTAACATGATAGTTATAATTTGATACTAACCCTCACCTATTTTGTTTCTCTCCTCTTGGTACTCACATGTGGCACTTGGTGCCACAGCCCACATACCAAGTTATTTTGCCTGCCTAAGGTAAAGTTATCCCTGATGGAGGATTGATGGGATCATCAGGTAGAGGGGTCCTTTCATCAGATTGGCTGGCCCAGTGCTGTCTCAGCTGTGGAATGGCCAATAGGGGGAGGCAGCTTGATGGCTGAGGCCTCCAGGACTCTGAACAAATTCAAATCATATTATGTGATATCATCTTCTGTTAAATGGGCAGCGGGTTGGATAATGGATGAATGGATATTATTTTGTGCAATACTTTCAACATGTGCCTTTCTTTATTGGTACAGTTGTAACATAAGTAATTTCCATCAGGATTAATAAAGTAATTCTGATTACTCTTTCATGCTTCCCGCAATAGTGTGGCAATAACAAATAATAGTCCATTGTAGTCTGGACTGAATGGGGGAAACCCACATTGACAGAAGGCCAATGAAAATAACAGTTATAACCGTTAAACCGTTAAAGTTTAATACATTTGAAAATAAAACAAAAGTCAAAAATGCATTTTGTCATGGGTCACTGAGGTACTATTGGGCACTAGCCAGGCACTTGCCTACCCTTGCCTAATGGTTAAGACCACCCCTGGGTGCTATATGGTGTTCTATCCAATTATTCTTTATATGCCTTAACTTTTTTTTTATTACTTTTAACTTTTTATCGTTACAACATCAGACTTGCTTGTTTCAGCTGCTGCTCAGCTGCCGCTTTCTGCCTCATCTCTCCTCTCCTTGCCAGCGCTAGCTTTGAATACAAATAACCAAACAAGTGCAAGAGAACAAGTATAAGTATCAAGTAACTTTTTAAAAACACTTTCTAAACATTCAGCTACTTTTGCTCCTGTGCAGGTGAAAAAAAGCAAAAAACCCGTCTAAAGGGGAAAAAAACTTTAAAAACTCCTGCACTCTTTAGCAACAACCAACAAACAAAGTTTTAAGGAGCAAAATTTGTGTTTTAATTAACTCTCAGCACTACTTCCACTTTCACTTCAATCCGCAAAGATGACATCAGCACATCTCACTCAAAATGTGTTTGATTAGTTCTGCTCACTAATCATGGCGCCAATAAGGTTTGCATTGATTAGGAAGGAAAGAAGGAAGCCTTTATTATCATTGTACTAGTACAGTGAAATTGTAAAAGCTCCATCTGTAAATGGTGCAACTAAAACAAACAATGATAAACAAATATTATAAAGAAGCACACATCCTATAACAAATAAATACCACACATAAATAAATAAGGGATGAAAAGTATTATCCACTAAATTTATCGCTTTAGATACTGGTATAAAAAAAAGTTCTATGAGTTTTTAAAATGTAAAATTTTGATGGCTCTAGGATAAAAACTCTCTGTAAATTTTTTTGTTCTACTTTTAATACTCTTGAACTGCCTGCTAGAGGGCAGTCGTGTGAACAATGGGTGGCCAGGATGCAAAGGGTCTTTAATGATGATTCTCTCAGCTGTGGATATTACCCTCTGCAGAGCTTTCCTGTCTGCTGCTGTACAGCCGGAATACCATGCTGAAATGCAGCATGTTAAAACACTCTCGATGGCTGAGCAGAAGAAGGTCAACAGCAGCTTCTCCTTCATTTCCACTTGCTGGAGAAGTCTCAGGAAATGCAGTCACTGCTGGGACTTATTGACCACCACCAGAGTGTTTGCTGACCAGGACAGGTACGCAGAAATGTAAGTTCCCAGGAACGTAAAGGAGGTGACCCTTTCTTCCAGGTCTCCATTGATGTATAGAGGGACTGGCTCTGCTCTGTCCATCCTGAAGTCAGTGACCGTCTCTTTAGTTTTGCGGGTGATGAGTGAGGGATTGTTCCTGGAGCACCACACTGATATCTTCTGCACCTCCCGGTATGCTGACTCATGGTCACTGGTTATAAGACCTACCATGGTGGAGTCATCAGCAAAGTTGATGACAGTGTTGTTGGAGTAATTAGATATGCAGTCATAAGTGTACATAGTGGGCATATTGAAGTGGGCTCAGTACATAGTCCTGAGAGGAGCTGTGGGCGCCAATTCTAACAATTTGTGGGTGGCTAGTGAGGAAATCCTTTATCAAAGTGCAGACAGAGGGGGAAAAGTTCAGTTTATGCAGCTTATTGATTAGTATGCTATTCATGATTGTATTAAATTCCGAGCTACAATCGACAAACAGCAACCTTACATAGGTCCCTGAGTGTTTCAGATGGCTCATCACTGTATTTCACCTATAAATAAACTGGTGAGGATCAAAGATGGGAGGGAGGGTGGCCTTAATGTCTTTTAAAACATTTAATGGCTGTTGACATCAGTGCAATCGGTCTGTAGTCATGAAGGTTATTGATGACTGACTTTTTAGGGACAGGGATGATAATAGTTGACTTAAGACAAGGGGGCCTGTGTCAGTGACAGATTAAATAACTTAATATGGACTCTTGCCAACTGGCCAGCACAAACTTTAAGTACCATGACAAGTATGCCGTCTTGTCCAGCAGCTTTCCTCGTATTCTCCGTCTTGAGCACGCATCTCACTTGAAGTTCCTGGAAAGTGAACATGTCACAGCTGGGAGTTGGCAGGAGCAGAGTGTCTGTGTGAGACCACTTTGCTTTAAAATGGGCAAAGAAAAGATTTAGTTCATCTACCAATGAGGCATCAGCACAGATCAGCTTATGTATATTGCTTTCGTAGTTGGTGATTTGTTGCAGTCCCTGTCACATGCAATGGGCTGTCTGTCAAATTAGCCTCTACCTTGTTCTTGTAGGCCATCTTGGCACTTTTGATGCCTCTCCTCTGGTTTCCTCTTGTTGCACTGTACTGGGCCCTATCCCCTGACCTGAAGGCAATGTCTTGGGATCTCAACAGAGACTGAACCTCACTGGTCATCTGTGGTTTTTACTTGGGGTAGACCCATATGTGTTTATCCACTGTAACCACAAAATTGCAGAACTTAATATTGCATAATACCGTTTCTGCGTGCTCCTCTAAGTCTTATTGTTCAAATATGGACCCTTCTGTGTATGCAAAACAGTCCTGCGGTTGTGAGAAGGCTCCCTCAGGCAAGGTTTTGATAGTTTTCGTGGTTGGCTTGATTTTTCTCTGGAAGGGAATGTATGCTGGGATGAGGAGAAGTGAGAGATGGTCAGACAAGCCTAAATGTGACAGGTGGAGCTCCTTTCGGTTGGAATAAACACGGTCCAGCATGTTCTTCCACGTGGTGGAGGACTGTACATATTACATGAATTTGGGAAGAACGTTATTTAGGCATGCTTGAGTGAGGACACGAAACTGTGATGCCCTATCCACATTAATAAAAGGACAGGTGTCTGTGTGTTCGCCTGGTTGGTATATCTCTATTGTATGTCATCTGGTATGGGGTTCGTGCAAGCAGTGCTAATGTATGTGATGCACCATCTGTTGAAATGAAAAACACAATGCATTTTATTATTACATTCTTTACAAAATACATCCCAATAGATGGTGCATTGCAAACATTAACATTGATTACGTCTAACAACTGAGTAACTGCAACTTCATTTTTATTTTTGGAAGCAAAAAGAAGTCACAGCAAGCAAGATCTGGCAAATGTTGGGGGGTACAAAGCAACAAGTACATTATGGTCAAAAGCTCTTTGACTGACAGCACAGTGTATGCAGGTGCGCTATCATGGTGTGAAATCCAATTTCAGATTCTTACTTCTATGGACGCTTCAGAGGTTCAGTGTAATGTCACTAATTAACAGTCTGTTCATTGTGAACAAACTCCTTATGAGCGTCTCCGTCAGTGTCTAAAAACACAACCATCATTGTCTCTTGAAAATCTATATAAAAAGTCACAACGTCACCTACAGTGGTGTGAAAAACTATTTACCCCCTTCCTGATTTATTATTCTTTTGCATGTTTGTCACACAAAATGTTTCTGATCATCAAACACATTTAACCATTAGTCAAATATAACACAAGTAAACACAAAATGCAGTTTTTAAATGATGGTTTTATTATTTAGGGAGAAAAAATCCAAACCTACATGGCCCTGTGTGGAAAAAGTAATTGCCCCCTGAACCTAATAACTGGTTGGGCCACCCTTAGCAGCAATAACTGCAATCTAGCGTTTGCGATAACTTGCAATGAGTCTTTTACAGCGCTCTGGAGGAATTTTGGCCCACTCATCTTTGCAGAATTGTTGTAATTCAGCTTTATTTGAGGGTTTTCTAACATGAACCGCCTTTTTAAGGTCATGCCATAGCATCTCAATTGGATTCAGGTCAGGACTTTGACTAGGCCACTCCAAAGTCTTCATTTTGTTTTTCTTCAGCCATTCAGAGGTGGATTTGCTGGTGTGTTTTGGGTCATTGTCCTGTTGCAGCACCCAAGATCGCTTCAGCTTGAGTTGACGAACAGATGGCTGGACATTCTCCTTCAGGATTTTTTGGTAGACAGTAGAATTCATGGTTCCATCTATCACAGCAAGCCTTCCAGGTCCTGAAGCAGCAAAACAACCCCAGACCATCACACTACCACCACCATATTTTACTGTTGGTATGATGTTCTTTTTCTGAAATGCTGTGTTCCTTTTACGCCAGATGTAACGGGACATTTGCCTTCCAAAAGTTCAACTTTTGTCTCATCAGTCCACAAGGTATTTTCCCAAAAGTCTTGGCAATCATTGGGATGTTTCTTAGCAAAATTGAGACGAGCCCTAATGTTCTTTTTGCTTAACAGTGGTTTGCGTCTTGGAAATCTGCCATGCAGGCCGTTTTGCCCAGTCTCTTTCTTATGGTGGAGTCGTGAACACTGACCTTAATTGAGGCAAGTGAGGCCTGCAGTTCTTTAGACGTTGTCCTGGGGTCTTTTGTGACCTCTCGGATGAGTCGTCTCTGCGCTCTTGGGGTAATTTTGGTTGGCGGCCACTCCTGGGAAGGTTCACCACTGTTCCATGTTTTTGCCATTTGTGGATAATGGCTCTCACTGTGGTTCGCTGGAGTCCCAAAGCTTTAGAAATGGCTTTATAACCTTTACCAGACTGATAGATCTCAATTACTTCTGTTCTCATTTGTTCCTGAATTTCTTTGGATCTTGGCATGATGTCTAGCTTTTGAGGTGCTTTTGGTCTACTTCTCTGTGTCAGGCAGCTCCTATTTAAGTGATTTCTTGATTGAAACAGGTGTGGCAGTAATCAGGCCTGGGGGTGGCTATGGAAATTGAACTCAGGTGTGATACACCACAGTTAGGTTATTTTTAACAAGGGGCAATTACTTTTTCACACAGGGCCATGTAGGTTTGGATTTTTTTTCTCCCTAAATAATAAAAACCATCATTTAAAAACTGCATTTTGTGTTTACTTGTGTTATATTGACTAATGGTTAAATGTGTTTGATGATCAGAAACATTTTGTGGGACAAACATGCAAAAGAATAAGAAATCAGGAAGGGACTTTTACAGAGACTACTTACAGTAAATATTACAATCAACACAACATGTATGCCTTGGGATGTTGGAGGAAAACTTGAGTGTGCCTCATACAAATAAAAAAAATGTATGTTGTGGTACCCGGATGGAGGTGGTACCCAGCCGGCACGCCCAAGAAGACAGGAGGAGGGCTTGTGCCTCCTCCAGACCTTGAGGGGGCGACCGCCCTGGGGGCCGCGGGTAAAGAGCTGGGAAGCTCGACCCTGTAGGGACCTGGGGTTACCGCCAGGGGGACCCAAATACCTGGAAGACCCTGGACCTCAGCACTTCCACCACACCAGGAAGTGCTGGGGGGAAGAGGAACAGGGACACCCAGAGTGCTTCTGGGGAGACAGCTGGCACATCCGCCACACTGGGGCGTGTCGGTGGGAGAGTGATGGGAACACACCTGGAACACATCTGGGTGCTTGTTCAAAGTGGCCACCTCTCTTCAGAGGAGGACAAGAGTCGGGTGAAGGAGTGGACAAGGTCTCTGGAGGAGGCAAGAGGCGGCCTGAAGAAGAGAAGGGAGAGAGAGAAGGCATTGGATTGGCCTGGACTGAGGGGTATTGGGGGGGCTTGTGAGTACTGAACTGTGAAAATAATGAAAAATAAACGTGTGCTGGGTGACTTGAGTGTGTCTGCCTGTCTGTGTCCGGGGCAATGTTCACAATGTACACAGAGGGAGAATGTGGAAGACTGCACATAGACAGGCACTGAGCCCGGTTCAGAGGACGTACTCTTCATGTCTCTCCATCAGTCATTCAATGGCAAAGCACTACTAGAAAATATGATCAGCATATACACTGTGATTGTTCAGGAAGTTTCCAAATGAGCAGCAAGACTCAACCACAGTGGCTAATACTGCCCACAAGGCCGCAACCTGTGCCTTTAAACATACATTACTTTCACATTGAATCAGTGCATGTCATTTGAATTTTTGACACAGGTCAACAGAAAAAGTTTCTTGAAAGTCAAAGTGAAAACAGATCTTTACATAATGGTCTAAATTAATTACAAATATGAAATAATTGATCGCATAACTCATTAAAATGATACACCTAAATCATCACTGGTGTACCTAATTGGTTTCAGAAGACACATAATTAATTCAATGGAGATCACCTGTCTGGGGTTTCAGTTGATTGTAAAACTTATGGTGAAGACTACAATGCACTCCAGGCCACTCCATGAAAAGGTGATTGAAAAGTGTGGGATTAAGAGAAGCAAATCCCTGAATATCCCTTGGTGTCCAGTTAAATCAGTCATTAAAACATGAAGACTATGGCACAGCTATTATCTGCCTGGAGAAGCTCATCCCCGAAAAAGGAGTAATTGTGCAAGTAGAAGGCAAGTGAAGGAGGCCACCCAGAGACCTATGAGACCTCTGAAGGAGATACAAGCTCCAGTGACTCGGATTGGAGGGACCATGGAAGTAAAACAGACAGCGAGAAAGACACTGAAAAAAGGAAAACAAACATGTGACATCTCAGTAGAAGGCACACGAGAGACTCTGAAGTCAGCTGGAAGAAGTTTCTCTGGTCTGATGAGACCGAAATGGAGCTTTTTAGCCATCACAGTAAATGCCCTGTTTGAACACTGCCATCCATCCATCCTCTTCCGCTTATCCGAGGTCGGGTCGCAGGGGCTGCAGCTTGAGCAGAGATGCCCAGACTTCCCTCTCCCCGGCCACTTCTTCCAGCTCTTCCGGGGGAATCCCGAGGCATTCCCAGGCCAACCGGGAGACATAGTCCCTCCAGCGTGTCCTGGGTCTTCCCCAGGGCCTCCTCCCGGTTGGACGTGCCCAGAACACCTCACCAGGGAGGCGTCCAGGAGGCATCCTGATCAGATGCCGAGCCACCTCATCTGACTCCTCTCGATGCGGAGGAGCAGTGGCTCTACTCTGAGCCCCTCCAGGATGACTGAGCTTCTCACCCTGTCTTTAAGGGAAAGCCCAGACACCCTGCGGAGGAAACTCATTTCAGCCGCTTCTATTCGCGATCTCGTTCTTTCAGTCATTACCCATAGCTCATGGCCATAGGTGAGGGTAGGAACGTAGATCGACTGGTAAGTTGAGAGCTTTGCCTTACGGCTCAGCTCCTTTTTCAACATGACAGACTGATGCAGAGCCCGCATCACTGCGGACGCCACACCGATCCGCCTGTTGACCTCACGCTCCATTCTTCCCTCACTCGTGAAATAGACCCAGAGATACTTGAACTCCTCCACTTGGGACAGGATCTCGCTCCCAACTCTAAGAGGGCACTCCACCCTTTTCCGGCTGAGGACCATGGTCTCCGATTTGGAGGTGCTGATTCTCATCCCAGTCGCTTCACACTCAGCTGCAAACCGATCCAGCCAGTTTGAACACTGCACATTATGAAAAACACACCATCACCACCATCAAACATGGTGGTGACTGCATCGTGCTGTAGGGATGCCTCTCTGCAATAGGCTCTGGAAGGTTTGTGAGAGAAGGTGGTAAAATTAATGAAAAATATACAGGGAACTCCTGGAGGAAACCAAAAGGCAGTCTACAAGAAACATGTGCCTTGGAAGAAGAAGCTTAAAGCACAGCTACACCTGAAAGACAACAACTATAATGTCCTGGAGAGGCCGAATCAGAGTCCAGATCTTAATGTTATTAATAATTTACCCCTGCACTTGCTAAAAAGGCTGTTCACTCACAATCACCATGCAACATGACAGAGCTTAAGCAGTCTGCAAAGAAGAATGGGGAGAAATGTCAGTGTCCAGATGTGCAAAGCTGACAGACAGGGACCTGTGCATAAGATTCAAGGCTGTCATGACTGCCAATGGCACATCTACTAAATACTGACTTGAAAAGGGTCAATACTTATGTGATCAATTATTTTGTGATTCAAATTTGTAATTAATTTAGATCACTTTGCAGAGCTCTGAATTCACTTTGATATTAAAGAGTTTTTTCTGTTGGCCAATGTCAAAAATGCCACGGTTATTCAATGCTTTATAACAATAAAATGTGAAAACATCCAAAGGGGTGTGACCACTTTTTTTATAGGCCTCAAATTATGCAGAAACCAATCAGTGAAATACCTATTGCCATTTTTTATTTTTGTCTTGCTATTGCATGAGCAGAAGTTACTGTTGATTGTATCTTCCACAACACATTAAGCTGTCCTTGTGAATAAATGACTTGCAGTTAGCACAGGGTTCAGGGGATTCCCATGTTGAAACATTTTTCATCAATTAATGACACCCATGCACATTGGCTATATTTTATTAATGTTTAAGGAAAAAAAATACAAAATCAAACTGATGAAAAGTCATCTTCAGTCTACAATCATGTCTTTACTCCACCGGCTGCAACTATGGTCTCTCCAGTTATGTAGCTGGCATCATCAGAACATAAGAAAGAGATCACTGCAGAAATCTCCTTGGGTTCACCAATCCTATTAAACAATCAGGAGGCCATCATTAGTATAACAGGAAAACAACAAGGCTCTCCAAAACAAAAAAAAAAATGGCTTAATCTAGTGGCACATGTCAATGATGAACTTTAAATAATGGGAAAACAGAAAAGCAGACAGAAAAGACTAAACTCTTCTCAGAATTAGTCCCTGCGACTTCCTAAATTCTCATGATATGTTTTTTAATGGCCCGTCTTACCTCTTCATGCTTATTTTACTCAAACATTCCTCTTTGACACTTTCATTTTTCCACAGCTGAAAACAGGAAGAAAATAAATTTGCAAATGCTCAAGAACAATTAAGAGAAGCAAAGTATTTTAAAAACAGGAAACTTACAATACTGCTGAAATTTGTTTTGATCAATCCTGGTGCCACACAGTTCACACGGATATTCATTGGAGCCAGCTCAAGTGACAGTGCCTTTGTCAGGCCCAACAAGGCTGTTTTACTAACGCTGTAGGGACCTAAGAGCTACAAAACATTTTCACATTATCTATATTACCCATAATGACTAAAAGAACATAAAGAGGGAAACTAATATGACACGTCATCTGTTTAATACACACCTGCAAAGGCTTAAGGCCAGTAATCGAGGACACTATGACAACTGAGCCCCCACTGCATAAGAGAAAAGAGAATTATTCACAAAAATTCAAAGAACTACCCAAATACAAATGATATCATTGCTTCATAACAACATCTGCATAAAGTAGTGAAGAAACCAACCCTCGTTTTTCCATATGCGGCACAGCCAGTTTTGTCAACAGGAATGTAGCTTTGACATTGACATCCAAGATCTGAAGAACACAAAGCAAAGTGATGAAACTGTTGAGCTAGTTGATACAGCTGGCATTAATATAAGTCTGTAGTACAATGGACAATATTAAACAGGTTTTGGTTTGGACTTTTAACTTTCCATTCATCCATCCATTGTCTACCCTACTACAGGATGAGGAGACCCAACTCTAATTCAGCAGCATCAAGCGCAAGCCAGAAAGCGGCCATGGAATGGACTTCAGCCCACTGCTGGGTTCATTCACACATACACACACACAGTCATGGAGTTTTAAGGGCTCAGTTCCATGATACATCCATCCATTTATTATCCAACCTGCTATATCCTAACTACAGGGTCACGGAGTCTGCTGGAGCCAATCCCACCCAACACAGGGTGCAAGGCAGGATACAAACCCTGGGCAGGACGCCAGCCCAACGCAGCATGATACATATATGATCCATTACAAACAGAGATGTTCCGTGAGGTTAAAAAAAATCTGAATTAAAATGAGCTTAAAATCCAAGAGCCATTGGGTCTTTAAAATTTGCAGCACCTAAAGGAGCCCAGCACAACTCCTTCATCTCCTCAGCTCACCCATTGCTCACTCAGTTGGCAGAGACTTCAGCAGCCACAGTCCACAACCACACAATCCCCATCTTAGATGCCACAGACAGCACCAGCTAGACCACTCGGGGTCAGTTGTCCTCCCGTCATCTTTCTCACTCGCTCCAGTATTCCTCAGTTCCCTGAGGAGGACTCCACTGCAATCATCCTTACGGATCATCCCTTTCTGTCTTGATCTCCAGTTTTCTCATGCAGGCTCATTCTTACAGGCTTCCGTTGGTGCAGCATCTCATTTGTGCACCACAGGAAGCAGATGAAGCAATTGATGCAGATTGCACCCTCACGTACAGAGGCGTTGTGCCCCAATTACTACATCAACTCCCCACAGCTACATGAGCATGCACACCCACAGAGGATGATCCGGCCGATTAATTATTTATTAAAAATGGATTCACAATTATTAAGCTGTGGACCTGCCATACCACATACACCCCCCTTAAGCCACTAGTTGCACAGGAAGGTTCCACAACCAACCCCATGCATCTAGTGGCACAGGGCCCCAGCGTGGCCCTACACTGCACCTAACCAAATAAATAATAAAAGCACTTAAACCAGCCCCTTTAAAATGAATGCCCAAGCTCTCTTCATACAAACAGGACATAAGAATAAGATCTTCAAAATGACACTAAATCAATCAATAAATAAATGTCCATTAAAAACTTCAAAATTCTTAAAAGTCCTCTTCTGGCTTGAGAATCATGGGTTGTTTAAAAGGCATGCACCAAACCTACTTGCTGCTCCATCGCCAGTTCTTCAGTCCCCTTTGCCAGCTAATTCCACCGCTGCCACCAAATGTGATGGTGCATGTCGACTCCATGCACCCACTCCTGTTTTGGGAGCCTCTTGAACCCAATACTGTCGATAACATAACTGGATGAGCCAGGCAAATGAGGACACCACACAAAGCAAGGGGAAGGTGTAAAACGTGCCCCAGTGCTTTTATTTAAAACGGTCAAAACAAAAATGACCAAAAAGTGCAGTGCAAAGTTTAATAAATAAACCATCCATCCATTATCCTAACTACAGGGTCACGGGGTTAATAAATAAAGAATCCATAAAAATGAAGTGAAAGTGGAGGTTCAAATCCAATAAGTATTCCTTTAAAACCAACAGTGCAGGAAACTGTTCCTTAAGACTCATGCCATAGTGCAGTCCACTAAAACCATCATCTCTTCAGCTTATCCTTCCAGACCTTGCAGCTAAGGAGCCATCTACCCTACAGACTCGGTCAACAGGTCCAAGTCCCTGCTACTTTCATGGCCCCACAGTAGGGCTCCCAATCCAGACCTAGGCTTGGGTCCTTCCCTCCCATGGACAAATGAAAGGCGCACCATCCAAGCCCCTGTCGTTGACTTCCCAGACTTACAGAGAGCTGCACTCATCCTGATCACTCCCGCTTTCTTAAGTCGCTCAGCTGGAGTGAACCATCACCTCAACCCGAGCATCGGCCACACACTGTCCTCCTGGGGCTCTCCTCCTCCTGGCTGTCTGCCTTTTCACTCCTGCACTGGCTCTTCTCCATTTCCTGCCTTTTTCACTCTCTACTTTAATGTCCAATCTCCCTTGTTTTCCTTTTCTCTTCCTAACGCTCATGCTTCCCTTTTTCAAAGTGGGGTGAGGCACAGCTGTAGCAATCACAGCTCCAGTGCTAATGAGGGACATGGGTGATGAAGTTCAGGGCCATCCAATCCTGCATCTCGCTCTGAAACTGCTCAAACCATGCTACTACACCCCACCCAAAGATGCGAGTGTCGCAGATATTTATTTATTTAAAACTTGCCAAACAGACCTCACTTTACCACAAGGTCCCTTCACCAGATGGCATCTCTGTCTGGCTTTAGAGCAGTTTGTACCCTTCTGGGTCTGTACGTGGTATGGTGGTGCCCTCTCCAGCTAGTGATTACTATAGTTACATTCAGTATTATTTTATATGTATTTATTCCTGGAACTTAGTTGAGACCACTCATAGTTAATCATTACCAAACACAGCCTGGATTTAATATTGTAAACTGAATAATTCAAGACAATAAGTATGGGTTGCCAGCACTGCTCTGTCACTGCCCCTTCAGTTTAGGTTCATATTCTACTCATTCCAGCATTGGCCTTTTTCTTCCGATTTTCCCAGATCTTAAGGACATGCTGGTCAGGTTAAGTGTGCAAACTGCCCCATTATGAGGAATGTGTGAGGGTGCAGGAGTGTGCCCTGCGGTTAACTGGTGCTCTTTCTTGGGCAGCTAGGACAGACTCTTGGTCTTACAGCCATGGAATAGACGGTGCAGATAAAAACAAAACCAAAAAAAGTAGATATATTATTAATGGATGCTTATTTGTAAACTGCTTATGTTGTGGATATTTACAAACAGGACATTCTAAAAAAATGGTGAAATGTTCTGTAAATTTGTGAGCTGTAAAATCCTGTTTATGAATAAATGAAAATGATCTTTTTAAGCAGTGTGTGCAAATACTAGTGTTACATAGTTAACTGTCAAATAATGCAAAGTGTACGCTACACATGTTTCGCCCTATTTTGGGCTCATCAGGCGTACACACTCCACTACACCCCTCGCGGGGATTGAACCTCGGACGTCAGCGTCAGAGCATGAGGGACCAAACAGGCCCGTGTGGTTCGTTTATTTAACAGCCTGGAGATTGGAGTAATTATATTCATAGCATCTTGATCTGATTGTATGGGTGGTTACCTACCAGGTAGCGCATGTGGTTGGTCTGCCAGTCTGCAAACATCCGCCACAGGCCCTCTCAGTTGCGAGAAGCAGATCGTAGAATGTTACATAGTTTACTGTCAAATAATGCAAGGAGTATGCAACACATGTTTCGCACTTATTTGGACTCATCAGGTGTACACTGTGCCTCTTAGTACTTCTAATATAAAACACGTACTCCATTTGTGACAGGCAGTGGTGAGCAGTGCACTGTTTTATGTTCTCAACAGTTAGATGGCTGACTTTAAGTCATTAATTCTGTGAATGTTTTTATCAGTACCTTTCATTATATATATGTTGCTGACCACAGGGCCATCATTGGCTGAATATTTTTTGTGAGTCTGTCCTTTTCTCGATATTCCCCTAACAATGACAGGTATAAAGTATTCAATTTCTAACAAGTTCACTGACCCTCTCACACTTCTCCTTCTATGGTCACTTAACATGTGGTGTTCAAACCCACCCATATCTTCAGTCTTACCCTTTCATCCCCTGAAATGCACACACACACACACACACTCACACACGCACACGTCATGCCCACATACACACACACAGGTCCACCTGTTTTAGGACAGGCTCAAGAGTGTGTTATGACGTGTAGATAGCACAATGAAATTCATAATTGCAAGTCCTCTCGAAAGAAAACATCGACAGGCACAAATGCACAAAAACTATAAATAGCATGCTTTATATATATATATATATATATGTTAGGGACAGTTGGCAGCATTACATCCATGAGATGGAAGGACAACGGAAGAGAGCGTGCACAGGGCATTATCTCCTCCAGAGCATCACATTGCAGACCCTCTGGATTGCACCGGTGCCCCAGCTTCCCACAGCATGGGACATGGAGTTCTTCAATTTAGTCCTGTTGGGTTCCGTGGGTGTCGCCAGGGGGTGCAGCAGGGTCTAGGGAGCTGTACTTCATGGGGTTTCCATTTCACCTGGAAGTGCTTTTAGACAACTTGTACGGAAGACCAGAAGTGTTCCCAGATGAAAAATGAAATAAGGTCCCTGTCTCACAATGATGACCCAGAGTTGGATGGAAGGTGGACAAAGCTTGCGAGGAGAAGTGGAGGAAGCAGTGGAAGAGTGACTGAGACAGAGAAGGGAGAAAAGAGTTATTGTGTGCTGCTGTGCTTATTATACTTGTGGCTGTGGTGGTGAAAAACACTTGATTCAAAGAGTTTCCCACAATAAAACACTTTTGTACCACAGTTTGTGTCACTGGTGCAGCCCCAGTGTCTACTCTGTCTTCCTCTCTCTCTATACTATACTATATATATATTATACACATACTGTATGTACTACTTGGACAATATTCCAAATGGCAAAAAAACGTCAATCAGCAAATGAAATGAGACTGAGTGTTATTACCCTTAGAAGTGTAGGTGTCTAATTTAGAGAAATCGCAATACAAATTCAAGTGTCAGTGAGCACTGTGGTGTCCTACACAATCTAAAACCAATTGGAAACTGGAAGAAGCTTTGATAGGAAGAGATCTGGCAGAGCCAATCAAAATTTTCTTCTCCTTCTCTCTCCGCAGCTCAGAGAAACTGCTCAGATCTGGTACTTACAATAGCTCTACCCCTTTTCTCCATAAAGGCATATTTTGAGTTGGACTTCTAACAATTAAATAGGACAACCTAGTTGGGGTCCCAACTTTTCCCCTCCTGTCATTTCTGCACACAGCTGCCATATGTAGTATACACAATTATATAAAGCATATATTTGCAAGACATTACCAGCGCAGACAGTATGATCAAGTCAATGACCTGAGAATGTGTGATGTACTTATAAACGTGGCACTTCAGTTTATTTATGTACAAATCCGGTATTTTTAATTTATCTATGGAAATTTAAGCTTGTAAATCTACATTGCACATAGAAAATTTACAAAATATACTAATTTCTATAATTGTTCACATTTTTAAGAGCTTCCATGAATGTTACAAATAAATTATTTTATTTGTGTGGCAGTTGCTGTGGGTTTCACTCCCAGCGATTGGCTTTATGGAGTCTGCACCTTTCACTGCACATGCTTGGGTTTTTCTCCAAGTATTTAGTTTTTCTTCCCATATCACAAATATTTGTATGTTAGTTTTGAATTTCCTGTTAATCTGGGTTTGGAGAGTTCTGTCATTGGTTTTAATGCAACTCAAGCTTGAAACACAATGATGTCTAAAAATGGACACCACAGGCAGTATCAAGATAACTGAGAATGTGGTGAGCAAGACAGATAGTGAAAACAGTTTGAACCTAACATAACAGAATTATTGTAAATCACATTTTGTAAATTGTATTTTTGTTAACTTTAAAACAGTTTAACAGAAGTACACCTTTAAAGTCACAAGTCCAAGCAAATAGAGACTTGGCTACTGATTCATTCTTTTATTTTACTTTAAGTAATTTGTATCCTTTCAGTTTACCAACAGGTGTCATGGGAGTCCTCTTATTTGGGTTCAATCAGTTCTTACCATTTGTTCACAACAAATAAAGCAAGTTGCAGTATTTCATTGAATATAATTAACAGCATAAAATTGCCAAAATGAAGAGTCCCACCTTGTCCCACACTTCCTCTGTGGAGTCCAGAATATTACCGACAAATGGATTAACGGCTGCATTTGTGACTAAAACATCAATTCCACCATACTCTTTCACTGCCTGAAAATGTAACACAAAAATAATATTAATCCTGCAACAATACATTTTCTTTTAAGGCAAAACTTCTTCCTGAAGTGGAAAACATAGAAAGGATGACAACCACACAGGTTGCAAATTAAAGGTGATGTTAAACACGAAAGTCTCTAAAATGAGTCTTTACTGAAAGCATTTGTAGACAACATACTTAAAAATATGACATTTTTTTATCAAAACTTAGTATCAAGTATCATATTACCATGCTGACAAGTCTCTCCCTGTCCTCACTTTTGCCAACATGGCAAGTGGTGCCAGTGACACTGAGATTCTCACGGCGTAGTTCAGCTACAGCACGCTCCACATTCTCTCTATGGCGGCTGCTGAGGACTACTGATGCTCCTTCCTGAGCCAGGCTACGAGCAGCTGCAAAACCGATTCTGCAAGAAGCACAGAGAGTTTAGGGTCAAGATAAATACCGGAAAAGTAAAAGAATACAGAAATGTCATGGTTTTATAATAACTATCTGCATGTATCCAGGATAATCATTTAGCAGCTCATATGCAAGTCTTCTCTGATCCCCAAGTCACCCTCCAATACATTTTTCCAGTTACATTAAAATTATTTGGACTCTTTAAATGTTAGGCATCAATAAAAACGTAAATAAGTCCACAAGTTCTGCTCCAGCAAAATAGCTGTCATAAACACACAGTAGCCCTAAATCTGTTTTGTCTATTAATTCATCAATAGTTAAGGAATTATGATCAGCCCAACTAACACCATCTGCCATCCAGGTTTCAATATTCTCTACTAAGAGAAGAACACAACATGCAACAGATGAAGCGGACAAACATACATTTTTCACAGATTCAGTAACTTTTTTCATTAATTTATCGCTAGTAAACTGTTATATAATGTCAAACGTACACTCTTTTAATACAACCACAACAGTGATGGTTTTATGGTGCGTGGTCAGCGTCCATGTAGCTAGGAAGAAAGCAGGTGTTGCTCATTCTGGTTGAGTTATTTAGAAAACGTGTCATAGCATTATAAAGACGTACTACTCAGTCCATTCATCACTGAAATGACAATTCTTAGTATCAATGTTCCTCTTAAGATGCTTTGACGGAAGCTTTCTTGCAGTATTAATTTTGAATGTTACTTCCTGGATAATCAGTCCAAGTCACATGATTGGGTACAACCATTGTGGATTTTTGTGAGAACAAATATATGCAATTTAAATGCACGAGTTTGCTCATTTAGAATGATAACAATACCGAAACAAATCACCATTAAGCTCTGTGTATGCTACACAACTGAGGTGTGTGTGTGTGTGTGTGTGTTTGTGTGAGGGGCGAGTTACTGCCAGGCCTAGTCAAAGAGTATTTGCTCTGTATATTTCTTGACCCTGCCATACAAACATGAGAAATGTACAAATATGCAGCTTTTGGGCAATTACCAATAACTGATCTTTCCTGTGTCATATGAAATTACTCCAATGCCAATATCAACATGTGTCTTAGGTTCTTTGTGTGAATAAAATATTTGTAGCATTTGTGCAAACTTTGCCCTTAACAAGTTTCCAAGTGTCCCTGGGTTCTAATTGCAGAATTTATTTTAAGACAACAACTGAGATCTTCTGTCCCCCTTAATCTCACCTTTCTGAAACTGAAAAGGTTTAACATCTTCAATGTCTCCTCACAGACCGTACCTGTTAGTCCCAGAATCAGACTACTTGCACTTCTGTATACTTTCTCTACTGCTGATGTGTGTTTCTGGTACTACAGAAGTTAAAAATGTACACAGTATCCCAGGTGAGGCCTCCCTCGACTTATACTCCCCATGTCATGTCATATAACCTAACACCCTATTAGCCTTCATGTTTGCTTCTGAACACTTCCTAGATGTAGTGGTAATACCATCACTATATCTCCAAATTCCTTCTCATGAGGGCTACTTTAAAGTTTCAGACATCGCATTGTATATTCATATCTAACATTTTACTTCCTATTTATGATAGTTTACATTTACTTTCATTAAAATTTCATTTACCACAAATCTGCCCAGGTCAGTATGCTGTCCAAGTCCCTCTGTGACAATTTAGCTGGTTCTACATTATCTGCTCTTCCACTTAGTTTCATGTCATTTGCAGCCCAGCTTCCTGATTATATTCTTGTTCAGATCATTTATGTATATTTAACAGAACAGTGGCCTCCAGCACTCATCCCTGAGGAACATCACGTCTCTCACCATAACCCTTTGCTTCCTGTTTTTGAGACAATTTTGGACCCAACCACAGACAGAGCTTTGAATTCTAACTTCTTTTAGTTTGTGGAGACTCCTGACCAGACAGGTTGAGATAGGTGGGTCAAAGCAAAGGGTACCCACTGTCCCAAGGCATCATCCCCATAATTGAAAATGTCGAACCATTTTCACATTCTTTATGGAGCTGGATGGAATCTCCAAAAACAAAGAGGTGGTAGGCAGGCATGAGGAGCTCAAACGGGCCACCTAAGAATCAGTCCCCAGAAAGAGAGTGTGATAGTTGGGGACTCAAACGTTAGGGGGATTGCTCCAGAGTCAGAGAGTCTGTTGAGAGTGTGTTGCCTTCCAAGTGCACAGTGGATGGGTTACCTTTGAACTGGAAGGGCACCAAGCCACCAATATGGAGAAGATTATGAGTAAGTTGGTTTAGTTTAAACCAGGGAATTGAGGGCAGGGAGTTTAGGGCTGGCTAGGTTTAGAACTATACATGAGGTGACAAACCACAGTGTAAAAATAAATATGCATTGTAACACAGATTTTAACTTAAAGTTTAAGTGCAACACATTAACTTAATCAAATATTAAACAAGTGAGTTTTAGTTGTATGTAGCTGAGCATAATTATGATATTATAGTGATAATAGAAACCTGGCAAAATAACAAAAATGAGGATGAGTATAACATAGGCACACATTTTTAAGGAAAGACAGACAGAACATCAAAGGAGGAGATGTTGCTGTTTATGTAAAACAGAATTTAAATGGATCTTTTCTTCAGTTGGACGATGGGCCACATCTTAGTGAGGACATCTGGATTTGTCTGGACAGCCTTAGGCAAAGGGGCCTTATTTTATTAGTGTACATCATACCCCACAAATGCAGATAGTAATTTCAATGTGCATCTTTTTCATAATACCAATCACAGTTTTTCAAAACAGTTGAACCCTTTCTGTTTAGGCAAAAGGGATTAAGTGGAGACAAGACTAATGTATTTAAAGTTATGAAGAGAATTCGTGCAGTGGATCAAGACTCTTACTTTATATTGAGTTCAACAAGAACACGGGAACACAGTTGGAAACTTATTAAGGGGAAATCTTGTACAAATATTAGGACGTTTTTCTTCGCACAGAGAACCAGAGACACCTGGAATAAGCTACCAAGTAGTGTGGCAGACAGTAGGACTTTAGGGACCGTCAAAACTCGACTTGATGGTATTTTGGAGGAATTAAGTGGATAAGACTGGTGAGCTTTGATGGGCTGAATGGCCTGTTCTTGTCTAA
This sequence comes from Polypterus senegalus, assembly GCF_016835505.1. NCBI lineage: Eukaryota > Metazoa > Chordata > Cladistia > Polypteriformes > Polypteridae > Polypterus > Polypterus senegalus. The sequence goes on from NC_053154.1 coordinate 42,277,887, forward strand.
ATCTTTTTAATATTCTAATATACCCCTTTGTTGGCATCCTTTTTTGCTTCTAAATTTTGGGATAAATTTGTCCTGCATTATTTATAAAACACTTTTGAACCTGCCCCACATGTCCTTAAGTGTCTCCACACTTAAAGGCTTATCTCAATTTATTTTACTGAGGCTTTGTTACATCTGCTCAAAATTTACCTTACTAAAATTTAATGTAACTGTTCGATTGAACTTATTTTGGCAATTTTCTAGTTGCCTTAAATGTAAGCACTGTTTACCCTAACCGTGAATATTTGACTTATGGATTTTGCTTCCAGGGTGTTTTGACTGAAGGTCTTGAATGTCTTACGCAACAGCTGAACTGTTAAAGAAGCAGAATATACTGCAATGAGGGGGCTTCCCCTTTAGCTTTAAGTTAGACAGCATACTTCACCAAGTTGTGTCATGTTATATGATGAAAGGTCTGGTATTTTTATATTTTTTTTAATTTTAATACAGTCAAAGAGAACAAATTTTACTTTTGCTATTTTGTTTTTGATGATATTTATGGTGAAGAATGCGCATACAGTTAATATATTACCCAGCAAACCAAGCGGTGTTTAGTGAGCGGTCTTGCTTCTGTGTTGTATATTTAATGAGTTATCATATTGGTCTAGCATGCAGCCTTGAAATAACTTTTTAATCAGGCCTTATACCCAGAATTTCTTTTAACTTCCTTAATAATGGATACTGATGATATGTCCAATTTTTCATGAATTTATAACATACAGCAGGTCAAGCTTGTTTTATACTCCTAATCCATTATTCCTAATCTTCTAATGTCACAAGAATTTTGAAAGATTGCATCTGACTGACTGTTATTAATTCTTTTATTGTAATGTATATATTTTGACATGTGGACTCATTATCAAGGCGGAGTTTGCCTCTTCCTCTTGTCAGCCTCATCCTTTTCTTCACATAACAACTTCAGCACAGCATTTTACAGTTTTGTCATCAATCCTGTCCCTTAGCTTTTCACATTCTTCTGATCTTTCTCATTATGGCCCTTATTTAACTTTGTTTCAGTTTGAGTCTCATTATTTGCATCTCAAACCCAAACAACGCCTTACATCAGGTTTGAGCTGGTTTGCGTTTTCTATTAAATAGAAGGAACTTGTGTGTTTAAACACCTTCTTGCCATGGCACCAGTGAGTGGCAATGTGTTACATGTTTGTTTGACATACAAGTAAGAATTCCACTGCACTCTACACATTTGACAGTACTACTACTAACACTAAGTGGCTTGTTTCAGACTTCCTCCTGAATGCTGTGTGTATCTGTTGGTATCGATGTCCATCCAAATCCACTCAACAGGTGAGGTAAGCAACACAGGGTCACAGCTTTCCTCCCATGTTAATAAGTTCATTTTAGTTAGATTAGTTCAATATACATATATACATATATATATATATATATATATATATATATATATATATATATATATATATATATATATATATATATATATATATATATATATATATAACTGCTCAAAAAATTAAAGGAACACTTTGAAAACACATCAGATCTCAATGGGAAAAAGAAATCCTCCTGGATATCTATACTGATATAGACTGGGTAATGTGTAGGAACGAAAGGATGCCACATCGTTTGATGGAAATGAAAATGATCAACCTACAGAGCCCTGAATTCAAAGACGCCCCAAAAATCAGAGTGAAAAAATTATGTGGCAGGCTAGTCCATTTTGCCAAAATTTAATTGCAGCAACTCAAAATTGTACGCAGCACTTTGTATGGCCCCTGTGTTCTTGTATACATGCCTGACAACATCGGTGCATGCTTCTAATGAGATGACAGATGGTGTTGTGGGGATCTCCTCCCAGATCTGGACCAGGGCATCACTGAGCTCCTGGACAGTCTGAGGTGCAACCTGGTGGCATTGGATGGACCAAAACATAATGTCCCAGAGGTGTTCTATTGGATTTAGGTCAGGAAAGTGTGGTGGCCAGTCAATGGTATCAATTCCTTCATCCTCCAGGAACTGCCTGCATACTCTCACCACATGAGGCCAGGAATTGTCGTGCACCAGGAGCCACTGTACCAGCATAGGGTCTGACAATGGGTCCAAGGATTTCATCCTGATACCTAATGGCAGCCAAGGTGCCTTTGTCAAGCCTGTAGCGGTCTGTGTGACCCTCCATGGATATGCCTCCCCAGACAATCATTAACCCACCACCAAACTGCTCATGCTGAATGATGTTACAGGCAGCATAATGTTCTCCATGGCTTCTCCAGACCCTTTCACTTCTGTCACGTGCTCAGGGTGAACCTGCCTCATCTGTAAAAGCACAGGGCACCAGTGGTGCATCTGCCAATTCTGGTATTCTATGGCGAATGCCAATCGAGCTGCATGCTGCTGGGCAGTGAGCTCAGGGCCCATTAGAGGACATGGGGCCTTGGGTCGCCCTCATGAAGTCTTTCTGGTTGTTTGGTCAGAGACATTCACACCAGTGGCCTGCTGGAGGTCATTTTGTAGGGCTCTGGCAGTGCTCATCCTGTTCCTCCTTGCCCAAAGGAGCAGATACTGGTCCTGTTGATGGGTTATGGACCTTCTATGGCCCTCTCCAGCTCTCCTAGAGTAACTGCTTGTCTCCTAGAATCTCCTCCATGCCCTTGAGACTGTGCAGGGAGACGCAGCAAACCTTCTGGCAATGACACGTATTGATGTGCCATCCTGGAGAAGTTGGACTACCTGTGCAACCTCTGTAGGGTCCAGGTATCGCCTCATGCTACCAGTAGTGACACTGACTGTAGCCAAATGCAAAACTAGTGAAGAAACAGTCAGAAAAGATGAGGAGGGAAAAATGTCAGTGGCCTCCACCTGTTAAACCATTCCTGTTTTGGGGTCATCTCATTGTTGCCCCTCTAGTGCATCTGTTGTTAATTTCATTAACACCACAGCAGCTGAAACTGATTAACAACCCCTCTGCTACTTAACTGACCAGATTAATATCCCATAAGTTTCATTGACTTTATGCTATACTCTGATTAAAAAGTGTTCCTTTATATTCTTATATATATATATATATATATATATATATATATATATATATATATATATATACATATATATATATATATATTCATGGCATTCGTAGTCTGAATCACAATCTGATTGTATGAATGGTTACCTACCAGGTAACACTTGCGGTTGGTCTGCAAGTCGGCAAACATCTGCCACAGTTCTCTCTTTCAGTTGTGAGAAGCAGATCATAGAATCATAGACGTCCGAGGTTCGATTCCCCGAGAGGGGGTGCAATGAGTGTGTACACCTGATGAGCCCAGAATTAGGGCGAAACACGTGTCGCGTACTCTTTGCATTATTTGACAGTAAAACTATTCAACCATATATATATATATGGGTCAATCTCTCTTTCATTAATTTACAGAAGCCTACGTTCCCCTTACAGAGAGTTACAAACACGATGGCAGGGACGGACAGTCACAGTGGCCAAGTGCCACATCTTTGTGATAATGGAGAAGACTGACAGAAGCACAAGCAGAATGTGCAGCTTCCCAGGCAATGGCCAGAGTTAAAGCCAATCACTGTGGCTGTCAGGGAGTCACAGTACCCAATATAGTTAATAGTTTTATTTATAAGAGCATAAGAAGTTTGACAAACGAGAGGAGACCATTCAGTTCCTCAGACTCATTTGTGTAGTTAACATAACACTACATTCTCTTAATATCTCATCCAGATTCTTCTCAAAGGTTGTTAAGGTTGTCTCGGTAGTGTCTCCCATCTTTTATTTATATTTGAAGTTCCTTTTGTCCTTGTGTAACATTTTGCACTTTTTTTTTTTGCTAAACTGAATTTTCCGGGTGTTCCCCCACTTCTGAAGTTTGTGCAGGTCTTCTTGAAGTGTTTTTGCTGCCAACTCAGTGTCTGCCATTTTTCCAATATTAGAATCATTTAAAATACAATTATATTTGATAAATAATGAAGAAAAAAAAGTAACTTTGCACCAGTAATAATTTATCCTACTACTTTGTCTTACTTCCTGAAGGAGAATTGCAGACCTACCCTTCTGTGGATGCAGTGACCACAGCCACCTTGCCTTGGAGCTTTCCATCCTTCTGTGAATTCGAGTCCACAATACCGTGCAGGGCCATCGCTTGCACACTGGGCCTCTGAAGGGAAAAAATGTTGCGGGTCCAAACCGTCAGCTGTCGAGCTGGTCTGCTGAACATCCTGTACAGAAAAAAGAATTATGGTCAACAGTTAAACACGAGAAGAGCAAAAGAACAACAGTAAGGCAGCAATTCCCTCTTCACTTACAGCAGGGACCAAAAGTGGCTGGAATGGAAATGAATCTACAAGACACTGGGCCAGAGCAACGCCATCCTGATACAGCAGAACCTCGGTTCACAACCATAATTCGTTCCAAAACTCTGGTTGTAACCCGATTTGGTCATGAACTGAAGTCATTTCCTCCATAGGATTGTATGTAAATACAATTAATCCATTCCAGACCGTATGAACTGTATGTAAATATATTTTTTTAAAGATTTTTAAGCACAAATATTGTTAATTATACCATAGAATACACAGCGTAATAGTAAACTAAATGTAAAAACATAGAATAACACTGAGAAAACCTTGAACAGCAGAGAAAACCAACACTGCAAGAGTTCGCGCTATAGCGCTACGAACCGCTCGCTAAAAACACATTTTTTTTAATGAGTGTTAAGTACAGGGAAAAAACGAACATTTGAAAAATCCGTAATTTAATAAACAACCAAGAAAAGTAACATTGCAACAATGCACGCTACGAACCGATCACTGTAAACAGAAGTGAAGTGGAGGTTAAAATCAAATAGAAAAAAGTCTTCATTAAATACAACGAGGTTAAAACAATACTCGGATCTGTCTCTCTAAAAACAAGCCCAGTGCATTCTTTCACTGCCTTCTTCGCTCGCTCGCGTGCATGCGTGTGTGTGTGTCTCTCTCTCGTGTGTGTGTGTCTCTCTCTCTCTCTCTCTCTCGCCGCGTGTGTGTGTGTGTGTGTGTCTCTCTCACTGCGTGTGTGTGTGTGTCTCTCTCTCTCTCACACGTGTGTGTGTGTGTGTGTGTCTCTCTCTCTCTCTCTCTCTCTCTCTCTCTCTCTCTCGCTCTCGCTCGCTCGCTCGCTGCACAGGGAGAGACTGAACACATGCTGAAATCATCGGCGCGCACAAACCCAAAGGGAAACTGGCTTGTTCGTATACCAAGTCTGTGGTCGTAAACCGATTTGTACGTGTTCCGAGACGTTCGTGAACCGAGGTTCACTATACACACCATTCAGCTCTTTTGCCACTGCTGGGGGTTTTATTTTTTCTTTTTCATTTCATTTGATGAATACCACTTATCTGCAGTGGCCAGGAGTGGCTGAACTTTCTTTTTCAGGACCCAACAATTCTATTTCTTCTTTTGTGCTCCACATATGAAAGATTTTAACACTTCTGGGAATGAGACAATCCTATTAAACATACAATCAGACTTGAACGAGTATCAACCTGGTATGAGAGAGTTGTATGAAAAATGATCTCAGCAACTGAAGCTACTGAAACTTCTCATAACAGCTACTGCTTCGTCTGTCACCCTTAATCTCTGTGAAATATATTCCAAGAATACAAAATCCTCCTTTATGATTAAAAGCCACACTAAAGGGTTCGCATTGAGCGAACGGAAAAACAACCATAAAAGCCTGAAGGTTAGTTAAAACTTTGAGAAAAAGACTCCAACTTGATTGGTCGAACTGTTCACTGAAACTCTCAAATGCTGCCCTTTCATTACCATGACAACGGTCATTCCTGACTTTGCGCCAGAAGCCTGATTTGGACCTCACACGTGTGAAAATGCATCATTTCTGCTACTCAGCTTTACGACAGTACAGCGACTGTGATGATGATGATGTAATTACTGAGCTGATGTGATGAAACGGGTCCAAGATGGCGCCTTGTTAGCAGCTTGATGCAATGCACTCTTTAACTTTGCGTGTCAACTTCGGTTTCTTAAGTCCCACCGTAAGATAGAAATGCCTAATGTTTTAACAGATTAATATGACCTCTTCAGTTAGGATAATTGCAAGGACCCTTTTTAGTTGACTGTTTCATTTTTTATTATTCTGAATCGAGTAAATGACAACCTGCCTAAAATTCACTCACCTCACAGACAGCACTTCTGCACAACATGAAAGACAACATGCATCAGAATTCTTATTGTGAGTGACCTGAAAGCACATAACTATGAAAGAAAACTGGAGTTCCAGACACTCCCTCACCACCCAGATGAGTACCCTGCAGCAAAAAAAACGAGAACGGATGATTTGGACACGGTGCCCATTGGCATTTGAATTGCTGCAATTGATAGACTTGGCAATCTGCAAGAGGAGTCTCTTATAAAGTTACAATCACTTGAATTATTTGTTAAAGAAAATACGACTTCTACTCATAAGCTCAGCTGGGAGAAAGTGGAAGAAAGTGGAAGATGTGTTTGAAAATGTAACTTCTCTTCAGGCAAACGTCGCTGTACTGGAAAAAGAAAACAAAGTTCTAAAGGAGAAAGGTAATGTATTTGATGGTTGTAAGTGCAGGTGAAACCGTCACATGGCAGGTATACCTGAGCGAGAAAGAGAAAATGTGAAGTACACGGTTATTGATCCATTTTAGGAAGTTTCACCACACATTGCAGAGAAACTAAAGGACACAGTGGACACTGCCCACCGTTTGGGACCAAGAAACTGAGTCCCTCAAACATGACGTATAATTGTTCAGTTTACATATACTGTATCTCGTATATAATGGGATGTGATTTGGGAAGATGCAAAAAAAACTGTGACCTATTAAAGCACAGCAAGATACGAATTCTAGAAGATCTAAAGTATGGAGATAAAGAAGCAAGAAATAAGCTATGACCGCTTGTTGAGCAGGCTAGAAAAGAAGGAAAGAAAGCCGAAGTCAAAGGAACTTTTGTTTACATACAGTAAATGGCAGAAAATGTTTAGTTAATGAAATTCAGGGTAATGTTACATAAAATCAGAAGTGTGCATTTTAGTGTCATTATAGTACTTATGTGGGCTTTTGTTTATTTTATTATGCTTATTCTTATTATTATTATTTTCCTTGTAGTCCAGAAATAATAACTCAAGGGCAGCACAGTGGGTAGCACTGCTGCCTCACAGTTAGGAGACCCGGGTTCACTTCCCAGGTCCTCCCTGTGTGGAGTTTGCATGCTCTTCTGTGTCTGCATGGGTTTCTTCCCACAGTCCAAAGACATGCAGGTTAGGTGCATTGGTGATCCTAAATTGTCCTGTGTGTGTGCCCTGCCTAAGGTTTGTTTCCTGCCTTGCTCCCTGTGTTGGCTGGGATTGGCTCCAGCAGACCCCCGTGACCCTGTAGGTAGGATGTAGCGGGTTGGATAATGGATGGATGGAATAATAATTCACTGAAAACACCTCTTGAGTGGGACAATAGGATTTGGAGTTCTACTCAATTATTAAAAGCTTTTCTTCTTTGCTTGCAAAATTCATTGTTAGCTTACAATTTAGTTTTTTTAATTGCAGTTGTAATGTTTTTATTTGGATTTATCATGTTTTTCACTCAATGTTCGGGGATTATGTGACATAATTAAAAGAATGGCCATATTTTTGTTTTGTAAATTTCATAAGAGGGATGTCTACTTTTCACAAGAATCACTTTCATGTGATGGAGATGAAAGGCTCGGGCTCAATCAGTGGGGTAGTGATTATCATATTTAGTTATGGATGCAGTTCAGCTGCTACGGTTCAGATTTTTCCGAGTAACAACTTTTGTGAAAAAATTATAGACTCGTTTTCTTTAATGACAAGTAGATGGATAGTTACTGTTGTTAAAGTTAAAGCTTCACTTTATATTGTGGTTAATATATATGGTTTCAAAAGGTCACATGAGAATATCACAATATTAACAGAAATTTCATCGTATGTTAGTGAAGCTTACATATCCCTTAGCCTTTGTCATTATTGGTGGAGACTTTGTCAAAGCACCAGACTTCCATGCTAATAGATTTCCACTCAGAAGGGTCTCAAACCAGGGTGGCACGGTGGCGCAGTGGGTAGCGCTGCTGCCTCACAGTTAGGAGACCTGGGTTCGCTTCCTGGGTCTTCCCTGTGTGGATTATGCATGTTCTCCCCGTGTCTGCGTGGGTTTCCTCCCAAAGACATGCAGGTTAAGTGCACTGGTGATTCTAAATTGTGCTTGGCGTGTGTGCCCTGCGGGGGGCTGGTGCTCTGCCTGGGATTTGTTCCTGCCTTGTGCCCTGTACTGGCTGGTTTGGATAATGGATGGATGGTCTCAAACTCTGTCAACCCGGTCTTAAGTAACTTTTGTCAAGCCTTGAATCTCACTGATGCCCAGAAAGTTTTGAGCACCTCAGGCCTCATGTCTAAAGAGTACATGCACACAAATATGTCACATACGCCTGTTTGCACACTCACTTCAAGATGTATATAAACTAACCTTAGTGTAAAGCCACACACATTTTCACGGCAACCTCACACCATACGTATGCACATTTCCACTCAGTTTTGCAAACTGACCTCACCCAGCATCAAAGCAGTGCCACTCTTTCTGTGTGGTTTCCCTTTCTTTTTAAGATTCACATCTATGACACAAGCTTTATCAAATATACCAAAATGAATTGCATGTCATTTACAAATTTAAGGTACTTAACTGTAACAATATAACGGTGCACGGTGCAGCCAGGCTACTCTAATAGTGCATTACCGTTGTTATCTCAGTGCACCAAAGAGAGTATTTTTACCCAGTTATTGTATTTTGGGTGTGGTATCACAGCTGCACAGGTTGTGTTGGGAGTGTAGAGGATATACAGCTACCAGCCCAGGAGGACATTTATAGCACACGCTGCTTCAGGAAAGCCACCAGAATCTGCATGGATTCCACTCACCCATACTACAGTCAGTTTGAACTGCCCCCATACGGCAAACACTTCAGAGCCTTTCCTTTATGGACCTCGAGGCTCAGAAACAGTTTCATCTCTAGAATTATAAACACAACCAATCAGTCCATCAAGTGCTCCCGGTAGAACTGTTTGTACTTAGAATTACAATTCCCTCACTGTAAACTTGCACTGCAACTCTAATATTGCACAACTTGAGCCACTTTATAAACCATTTGCATTATCTGTACGATATGCTTTCATATTATACAGGGTGGCCCACAAAAAACTGGCCATGAAAAAATAGTGTGCGAAGGGTGTACATGAACATGCTGAAAACGGGCACAGAGATATATTGACGCACAAGAAGATCACTTTCAGCATCTTCTGTAAATGTGAGTACCAAATCTGATCCTTTTTCTCTTCACCACGTAATGCAGTCATCTTGGTGGAGGTGGGCTACTTTTTCGTGTGTATTTTTCATTGTTTTATTATAATATTATTATTAGTTTTATCATTTTACAGATAAATAAGTTTATGGTGGAGTTGCATAATGATTCTCATTGTACCATACAATTATAATAAAGGAATTCCATCCAATTCAATAGAAGAGAGCGCGGATTTAGAGATGGTTATGACTATCTTCTGAGTCGATTTAGATTTCCAAGAGCTATCCTCTTGAAGCTGTGTACTATTGGAACGCTAAGATGTACTGTATACTTAATATCATTTTTATGATGAAATGCATTAAAGTATGTACAGTATATTAGATTTTACAAATAAATTGTTAACTTCATTTAAACAATGTATACTGTTAATAATTAAACATGAGGGGGAAACGGAGGCACATGTGGTAGCGATGAGCTGGCACCTTGTCCAGGGATTGTTCCTTCCTTATGCTCTATGCTTGCTGGGACTGGCCCAACCCTGGATGGATGGAATACTTAAACATGTATAAAAAAAGATTTTTCAATATTCTTTAATAGTTTTGAAAAATTGATGTTCTAAGCTTGCAGCTGGTTTTTCATTTATTACAGATGATTATTGTGTGGCAATTGTTTACGTGGAAAAAGAAACCAGAAGGACAGGAACTGGGAGTTGGTACGTTTGACAGACACAGTACTGCTGCAATAAATTATTCCATCCAGGTTTGAATGCGTCCCAGCAAGCATCTCCAAGCATACCAGGAGGCAGGAACAATCCCTGGATGGGGCGCCAGTTCATCAATACCGCTGTGCCACTGTGCCCCCCACATGTTTAATACATGCTTTAATGCATTTCAACATGAAAATTATATCAAGTATATATCTTAGTATTCTAAAATGTTCAGAGAGCTGTAATATCATGAATATAATGTATTCTGTGTGGCGATCACTGTCTGCACACTCCTGTTGGCGTAAGAGAAAACCCGTTTAAGAAGCATGAAGCAATTAACGAAAGGGTCGAGTAACACATTAAACGCGAAGCATTTAATGTGCTACTTTAGTTATGAAGGGATTTGAGAATTTGAATAATAAATTAAACATTGATTTTAATATGAAGTTTACGACATTCAACTTTAATGACAAAATAAACTACGAGATTAAGATAGAAATTTGGAGATTAAAGTCAACATTTCAACCTTTTTTTCTTTACTGTGTCCCTATTTTTTTTTCTTCTCTGTGGCCCTAATACGCTTCCATATGACACTCAGACATTCGCCTTTTCACATCAACTTTGACATCTGACCAATGCTTTTTTGAAATTAATCTTTTTTATATGTACTTTTACCATTGTCTTTTAACAAAACACAGAATGGAAGGGACTATTTATATTGCATATTAAAATATGAAAAATTCTGGGAGGAGTCGGGACGAGGCTGTAGGCATGTGCATGTGTGTTAAAATTCACGTTGGTTGGTATTTATAAAAGGGAAGTGCATGGATCCTTCCCTATACACCGTTTTATGCTTCTGAATGTTTTTGTGCATCGTGAAAAGTAACAAAAAAACTAATAATGTTAACATAAAATAAATTAGTCCACTGGTCTGCACTATAAAGTTGTTTTCTGTATGATTCCAATAATTTTGATCATTTTTATAGTCAAAATCGCTGAATTTGCACATTTCCTGATTAAATATAAGAGAGAAACGCAAGGTGTGGCAGCGACGAGACAAGCCTCACCTTGGACTACACTCTCCTTCACACACTGGGCTGATGCATGTAATTGGCGGGTTCCTGTTGCTGTGTCCCTGTATGTCGCCAATATAAGGTTTACAGACATGTTTATTATACACCCTGACTTTCCACAGTCGGGCTAATATCTTTGATGAATGCTGATGGGACATAAAAATGCTGTTAAAAGGCACAAGGTGAGGCAGACAGTACCTTTCTGCACTGAAGGGGGTGCATGTGAGCCCAAACAGGTGTTCAGTTGCTGCTGTTCTTTTACACAGAGGCGCCAGTAAGTTAGCGATATCAGAAGGTCAAGTGCACTGCAGTGGTCCGTTTATTTTTATTTTTTGTTCTGACTAACTGCCAAAATAGAAGATTAAAATTTTTCAAAACTAAAGGAAAATAAGGAGGACTTTTACAAGAATATGACAGAGATTTTGATGTAGAAGGATAGGCGCATGGACTTCATTTACAATTAAAGGTAACACCATAAATGGTTTTCAATTTTATAAAAAACAAATGGGATCAAACTAAGAAAAAAACAATCCAATAATTAAAAAAATAAATTTTGACTTTAAATAAAATATTCTTTTGTTTTTCTTGTTATTATTTTGTTGAACAGTCTGTATTAAAATTGATTAAAGCATCATAATTAAAAGCTTTTTAAACAACTAAATATGTCAGTTAAGGCCAAAATTGAAATCCTTTTTTTTTTGTTCACCACTCTGTACTTTCATTTGTATTGAATGAGTGTGAATTGTGGAATTGCAACGGAAAACTTATAACACATGGAGGGTGAGGATCAAATGCGCTCCCTCCGCTCTCTCTCTCGCTCTCTCTCGCCGCTATAAATGGAACGTTTTTTCTCAGCCAAATATGTGCCTTACCTATCTGTGTGTAAAGAATGCTGATGAGATATGAAACATAACCAGTAGTTAATGTGCATGCAGCCACTTGAACAGTGAATAAGCTACTCTTTTGGGTTTATACATTTGTAAATCTGACTCTGAAGGAGTCTGTGCATCACCAGCCATGAACCTCACCTCATCTCACCTCACTGAAGAGATGTAATGCCTGTGTGGTTGGTAGAGTCGTGGCGGTGACACCGTGCATTATTATCTATCGTTATAGTTAGTACAGTGGCCCTGAAGTTCAATGTGAAAAAACAAATTACAACCATGCACAAATCAGAAAACACAAAAACAAATTGGAAACACAAACACAAATCAGAAAACGAAGTTGAATATGTAAAAACAAATTGAATATGCAACAACAAATCACAATATGCAAAAACAAATAAGAAAACGCAAAAACGAATTGAATATACAAAAACAAATCTATCATCCAACCCGCTATATCCGAACACAGGGTCACGGGGGTCTGCTGGAGCCAATCCCAGCCAACACAGGGCGCAAGGCAGGAAACAAACCGCCAGCCCACCACAGGGCGCGCACACACACACACACTAGGGGCAAATTTAGAATCGCCAATGCCTAACCTTCATGTCTTTGGACTGTGGGAGGAAACCGGAGCACCCGGAGGAAACCCACGCAGACACGGGGAGAACACCCAGGTCTCCTTACTGCGAGGCAGCAGCGATACCCACTGTGCCACCCAAAAACAAATCAGAAAAGACAAATGCAAATGGAGCAGCACGCTAACAAAATGAAGACTGCGCGGGCAAACTGAAAAGCTTGAAAACAGAAAGAGCAACGCATAACCCAAATGGAGGCGGATAAAACAGTGAAAAGTTCATCGCGATTTAATCCCAGCTTTTCAAGTGGTGTGAAAGCGAGAACGCTAAAAGTTAAAAGACATCTCTTATGTTTTTTATGTATTTATATACTTTAGTAGAAAATATAACGTTTGCATATAACGTGAAGCTCTCTCTGTCAAAGCAGTGGCATAGCCGACTGGAGATTCACCAGTAAATGGGTTCGTATCCAGGAAAAATCTGACATGTAAGCATAGCAGAACGAATTTGATAGCTTGGTATCAGAGCAGATATAACAGTTTGGTCTAAAATCAGTCAACTAACAAATCACACTTAAAAAGATCAGTTGTCGCTTGTGTCCTAGCCGTTTGTTTTTGGCTGGTTAGGTGTGTCCTGCAACACTCTGGTGAACATTTGCTTGTTGTCACGCACTCAGCATTACGTTCTGGTTTTCTAACCGTCATCAGGACTGACAAACGTGCGTGTGTGTGTGTGTGTGTGTGTAATACTTTAAACGGAACTTCAGCAAGTCTGCAAAAGTTGTAATGCCCAGTTGTTTAAAAATAGCAAATAGCGTCACTGTTTCCTCCACACCACCCGTTAAGTCCCAGTAACTGATTCTTGATGGACTGCCGCCTCGCTTCTTTTTTTCTGTTTTACTTCTGGCTTTTGAAGGTATTTATGGTAACATTTCAAAGAGTAACCAGGCTAAAATGTGAAGATAGACATAAAAGACTTCGGAATTTAACATAAAATTGCCATACACTAAAAGGAATGCCTATCTCTTTTCATACTCACTTTATAAATATGGTATTATCAAAAGTGAAATATAAATAAGTATGGCGCAAAGTATACACTGGATCTGGGACTGAAATAATCAAAAGTGCTCTTGCAACAAACTGCTATGAGAGACTCCACAAAGTGAAATAGTTTTCTGTTTTCATCCACAAATGACGATACTATGGCGCCCCGGGTCTGAATGTGAGAGGGTCGCGCTCCTCCGGTGGCCGCGCATTGTCCAAAGCAACGGGCATACCCGGAGAAGCCGTCTGTAAATAACGGGCACAAGGGGGTGCAGACCGCGCTTCCCCCGGCAGCTAAAGCTCATCGGTTGTGATGCTTGGTCTGTGGACGCTGGCCTTGGGTCGGCTCTTGGAACGAACCGGGGGAGAGGGTGGTGTAGGGGCGAGCCGGGTGGCGTGTATGAGCTGAAGAAGTGACCGGTCATTTTTAGGGCCTCGTCCAGCAATCCGGCTTAAAGCGGCTGATTCCATCTCTCCTTCTCTCTCACCCCGAGTCGTTACAATACATTAGGGTGACGCCAGTTACTACAACGGTGATGACTTGAAAAATGAATAATACCAGGAATACAATTTATCATACAAACACTACATTGTGCATGTTAAATAACACACGTCAGTAGCGTGTATAATAATGAAATAAAAATGGTCAATATCAGAGGTTTTTCAATGCGGAGTGCTGTCGCCATGAAGTTTTAGCTTAACTACTAATTAAAACACTGAAATATGTTTGTAATACTTTAAACAGTGCTCTGGCGGAGAGTGCTCCAAGTTATGCAAACGTTACCATTTCTGCCAAAGTACAAAAATACCAACAAAAGATAAGAAACCTCTATTACCTTACAGCATTCTTGCTTGCTGCACCCCACCATTCGTTGAAAAGCTGCGGGATTAAACCGCGATGAACTTCAGGTTTCTCTGTTTTATCCGCCTTCGTTTGTGTTATGCGCTGCTCTCTTTGTTTTCATGCTTCTCGATATGTTTGCGTGTTGCTCCATTTGCATTTGTTGTTTCTCGTTTGTTTTGTGTATTGTTATTTATTGATGCGCATTCAGTTTGCTTTTGCACATTCAATTCGTTTTTTGATTTTTTTTTTTGCTATTCCAATTTGAATTTGTTTTTGTGTTTTCTCATTTACTTTTGCATTTTCTGATTTGTTTTTGCACAATCAATTTGTTTTTGTGTTTCTTATTTGCTTCTGTATTTTCAATTTGTTTTGCATTTTCTGATTTGTTTTTGCACAATCAATTTGTTTTTGCGGCGGTGGGCTGGCGCCCTGCCCGGGGTTTATTTCCTGCCTTGTGTCCTCTATTGGCTGGGATTGGCTCCGGCAGATCCCCCGTGAGCCTGTAGTTAGGATATAGCGGGTTGGATGATGGATAGATGGATGGAATTTGCTTTTGCACTCTCTGATTTGCTTTTGTGTATTCAATTTCTTATCGCATTTTCTTTTTTTTTTTTTTTTGCGTTTTCTGATTTGTGTTGTGTTTTTGTGTTTTCGGAGAGGTTATGAATAATCACTACACTTCTGTTTCGTATAGAATTGTGTCATAAGAGCAGTCAGCACTCTAAACCAACTGGCAGACCGGCGAGTTAGAGGTACTAGATACTTATTTTTATTTAAGTGCCACTCAAAGATAACTCATTTAGCACTTATGAGGTATAACTTTGATTCAATCTTCTTATAGAAACATGAAATGAAATTTTACCTTCATAACTTCTCTCATGCTTTGTACCAGGACTGCTCCCCCTGCGCCATGTCAATATCGAGATCAGTGCCACGTATTGACATGTGGCGTATCCTTGTAAAATATTTAAAGGTAATATATACGAGGTAAATACTGGATGTGCGTGTAATTCGTTAGGTACTCACTTCACTTTTTCTGTTATTGTTTCTAATGTTCGTGGTCGGCCCTGAAGGATGCAGCAATACTTTAACGTTTAAATCAGACCACGTTAATCACGACCATTAACGTGTTACCTTTCCCGGGGCACAGATTAAACACAGATTTTCTCCCCACATGCACGTGCAAAATTTGGAATAAGGGGTACATATTGTCAGGCAATAAATCTTATTGTAATAGTGGGCTGGCCAGAACATTTTTATGTATTGCCTTTTTAATGAGCAAGGAAATCTGTACACTTTAAATGATCTTGTAGTTTTAACAGGGCAAATGTTTCCTTAAAAGATTACGTAAAGGTGACAAGGAGCATTCCTGCTCGACTGTTGTTTAAAGCCCACTTGAGTTATGTCTCTTTACACTCCACGACTTTTAATAAAAAAAACAGTTTAATATTGTGGACTATCCATCCATCCATTTTCTAACCCGCTGAATCCGAACAGGGTCACGGGGGTCTGCTGGAGCCAATCCCAGCCAACACAGGGCACGAACCAATCCTGGGCAGGGTGCCAACCCACCGCAGGACACACACAAACAGCACACACTAGGGCCAATTTAGAATCGCCAATCCACCTAACCTGCATGTCTTTGGATTGTGGGAGGAACCCACGCAGACACGGGGAGAATATGCAAACTCCACGCAGGGAAGCAAACCCGGGTCTCCTAACTGCGAGGCAGCAGCGCTACCACTGCGCCACCGTGCCGCCCAACACTACAAGAGCTTATGTTAAATAGAAAGTGTTATGAGTAATATGTGGCTTGTCGCACATACTGTACATTTCTTGTCCCCAACAAAGTCGAGGAAATTCATTTTAAAATCCTTTACTTTTATCCTTGTAACAGATGGCTATTTTGTAATGATGTGTCTCCTCTGGGGTCATTTCCCAAAAAGAAGACTCTTAAACTCTTAATTAATCATTTATTTTATACATTCTAATTATGCAGATACAGATCGTCTGGATGACTTTGATTTATGCGGGGATGATTTCAGTTCGGTGCCAAGACGATTCTTCATGTCGTCAGTTCGCACACTTCTCGATGGTCCGGGGTTTTTCGGGTGATTTTCTATGTAATAAACTTAAGTTATAGCGTAATGAAAACTGCATAATTAGATCTGGACCTCCCTATAGTTGTGCCCGCTCAAAAGCAGGGATGCCGACTTACAAGACCGCCCGGAGCTCATCAGACAAATCTCGAGTCCTGCATTGCGTCCGAACAAAAATTGTATGTAGAAAAATATCCAAATTCAGTTTTTATATTTAAATGTCTAGTTAAAGAGGCTCGTTAATTTTTTGTGTGCCACCTTAACATCTTTTTTTTTTTTTCTTTGGTCGCTCGAAATGGTGGCTGTCCCGATCTGTGACTTTGGAAATCTGGCAAGCCCGTTCAAATGTATTTTGGTCAGAGGTTGCTGTTCTGTTGTTTGTTTGTTTCTATAACAGATTTATGAAAATATGGTGTTTATTATGGATGCTCAAAGAAGTGAGATTGATTTCGACAACACTTCAAAACGTATTTGTATCTTTGGTACATATCACATTCATAAAGCCAGAAAACTTTAGATTATTCTCTCGTGATATAGAGTCCCTCTTCGTGGATATACAAAGAATTTCAAGGCCAGTAAACAGAGATGCTGCTAAAACATAATCTTTGCTTCAAATCATTGCTAATAAGTTAATTATGTGAACTCCTAATAATGCACTATTTTTGTATACTCTACTTAAGGTCTATGTATTCCCATCCTATATTTTGAAAACTGGTTATCAATCTTTATTATTGATATTGTGGTATTGTACGTAAATCATTGTGAATAAAGACTTGAAAAGTTTTTGAGATGTGAGACACCGGCAACCAACCCACCAAACGAGACGCTCGACGCCCCCTCAATTGCGCCTTGCGCTACAATTCTGGTGAATCAGGCAATAATAATCCGCGAGATCGCAGGCTCCCCGCGTTGGTTCATTCGGAGCGCATTTAAAAGCGGCCACTTACCTGGCCTTGCTCTGTTTTCTGTCTTCTCTCCTCCAAAATGAGCCTCCTCCAGCTCATCCGCATGCAGCCACTGAACCTGCCTGGCGAGGAAGGCTATCTGTTGTTTTCATCTGAAGAAGGGCGCTAACAAAGGATGACTGCTTGCTGGGTTTTTTGTGTGCTAAAGTGACAGGTCCCGTTTGATCATTTTGCATGTGACTATCCCCGTTTTTACAACAATAAAGCTGATTTTAGACTCACCTCCTTCTCTTTAGTGCAAGTCAAGTTTGAGACCCACACATCACTAATTTATCTATCTATCCATCTATCTATAACCTTTCGCTTTAACCTTTCCAGCCCTAACACACACACACACACATATATCTCTTGGAAAGGTTACAGCATTAATTTTTTACAATTAATGTGGCCTGTTTAATGAGTTAAAAATACTGTCGCATCCAGGACCTACAACGAGGCAGTGCTTTGGTCAGGACAGCGCTTTCATGTCATTTTTTTAACATTACGAAACAATAATATATCAAATGTTAGGTGTAAAGAATTACATGCACATCCAGTACCGTTATGCATATCTATATACTACCTTTCATTTTTTTATGACACACATTTTTCATTTAAAGTTTTAACATTTTATATTGGGCAGCATGGTGGCACAGTGCTAACGCTGCTTCCTCGCAGAATGGAAACCTGCGTTGACTTCCCTGGTCCTCCCTGGGTGGAGTTTGAGTGTTCTCCCCGTGTGTGCGTGGGTTTCCTCCCACAATCCAAAGGTTAGGTGCATTGTCGATCCTAAATTGTCCCTAATGTGTACTTGGCGTGTGGGTGTGTGTGCCCTGCAGTGGGCTGGCGCCCTGCCCAGGGTTTGTTCCTGCCTTGTGCTAGCTGGGATTGGCTCCAGCAGACCCCCGTGACCCTGTGTTAGGATATATGGTGTTCATGTTCTTGATTTATACTGACTGATAGGTACAGGTTCGTGGGAGGAAAGGGAGTGGGGAGAGAGGAGGGGGGTTCATGGCAGTCCTGGTACAGTTGCAAAGGTAAAAATTACCTTCTTTTTTCATTTCATGTTTCTGTAAGTAGATCGAATCAAAGTCATATCAGAAGTGCCAATTAAGTTATCTTTGAGTGGCACTAAAACCAAAATAAGTCTCTAGTACCTCTGTATTTAACTCGCTGGTCTACCAGGTAGCTTACAGTGCTGACTGCCCTAATATATTGAAAAAATTCTACGAAACAGAAGTGTAATGATCATCCATATACATATTGTTCTAGTTTCGCAGTGTGTTTGCTAATTTATGCAAAGAACAGAAAATACCCATCCAAGTAAATCACAATGTCAGGGTTTAAGCGACATCGCAGATTCGGGGATCTTTTTTAGTGTGCCAGGAGCAATGGTGTAGGTAGAGCGGTGTCCTCCAAACTTTTTTCAACAGTGGTACACTTTTCGTAACCCAAAAAACTCCCAAGGTACACCACGACTCTACCAACCACAAAAGCATTAAGCCTCGTAGTAAACCAAACGAACGGACAATCGAGGGGGCGGCAAAAAAGCAGCTTGGAGATTGACGTTTGCTCTGCGAAAGTCGCTGGCGAATACGCACCCAGGCAGACGAACTCCAGACACGTAAAGTGCGAAACGGCGATCACGGAGCTGCTTTTCTTTCGGCTTCTCCAGGTAGTCGCGTTCTCCTCGGACAGGTCTCGACCACCTGAAGGTTTCTAACCTGTTATTTCCAAGGCGTACCAGCTGGGAAGCACTTGTGTTGAGTATAATTATCAAGTCATTGATGGTGATGAACAATTGAGCCTAGTATGTCAAGAGTATTAACACAAGGTGTAATGTACGTCCAGCTAAGAGATGCCTATTGTTTCAGTTAGATCAGTCAGCAGTGCATTCAAAGTCAGTTGTTTGGACCGTTTTTTACTTTGACACGTCTCTGTTTCATATGCCATATCAATTTGTGAATTAATACATTGGCCTCATTTTCTTTTCAACTTACCTTATAGGTAGGCATTCAAATTCAGGTTGCACTTGACCATATACTATTTTATTAAAAGCTCGGGTTTAAGGTCACTGTTTAAGCTTAAACTATGCCATTATTTATTTTTACTCCTTATGTTAATTCTAATTATTTTTGTGATTCGGTCTATATTTCATGATTTATGTATTCATTTTTTAATTACATGTTTTAATGGTAGACGCCATTAATCACGATTAAGTACTGTAAATACATTTATGCGATTAATTAGTTAATATTTTAATCAACTCCCAGCCCTGCTTTTTTCCCTAAAGCTAGTGTCTAGAATGCTTATGCACAGAAGTTCAAACAATCCCTCGTATGCGCTTGGTTTAATAGCGGTCACATTTCATTGTTAAATTAGTTTTTTTTTTTTTAATAACAAATGTCGTGTGCCTCGGATCTGCGCGCGTGCGCTGTTTGCAAGGACGAGTGGGTTTAAGTGTTGCCATGGAAACGCGCCTGTTCTTGCCGCTGCTGCTGTTTTAAACATTTACGCGTTTAGTTATTTAGTTTAATTAACTCTCAGCCACAGAGACAGAGGGAGGAGAGTCTGTAGTTGATGTCCACTTTCCATTCTGAACTGTTGTTGCAGTTTCCCTCTATGGACAAATTGTGTTTGTCCACAGATAGCTTTAAATAAAAACTTTTTTTTTTCAGAAATAAACTTTATTAAATGCTTTGCACATTCAAAAAATATAACATATTGTTACATCTATACTAATAAAAGGCAAAGCCCTCACTGACTCACTCACTCACTCACTCACTCACTCACTCATCACTAATTCTCCAACTTCCCGTGTAGGTAGAAGGCTGAAATTTGGCAGGCTCATTCCTTACAGCTTACTTACAAAAGTTGGGCAGGTGTCATTTAGAAATTCTATGCGTAATGGTCATAACTGGAACGTATTTTCGTCCATATACTGTACTGTAATAGACTGCAGCTCAATAGCCGTGGGAGGCGGAGTTTCGTATTAAAGCATTTAACCAATCACATTTCAGCCATCATTTGTTGCCAGGCAGAGAGGCTTTCACAATCCGTTGTGTAGGCCCTCTAACACAGAATAAATGTCGATTAACCTGTTGTTTCAACCAATCAGATTTTGAGTTGGTGTCAGTCGGGCCCTCTAGCAGGCGTACGGCAACATCACCGTATTCAGACCCATTGATTGGATAGAAGCCGATATGAGGAACTCTACGAGGCCACTGAACGCAACATAAATGCTCCGAGTAAAAGATCGTCGCGCGCACTACGGCCAACTCCATGGCAGGATTCTGGACAATATTATTTGCCAGACACAGACCAGATTTCAAGACCACGAAAACCTGATGTTTGTCACGCTCCTTGAGCCTCAGAAGTTTCGGGAATACAAGAAAAATTTCCCGCATGCAGCCTTCTCCAGTTTAACACAAGAGCCACGGGCGGTTTTGATCTGTCTCGGCTAAAAACAGAACTGACTGTAATGTATGCCATGGATGATTTTTTTAGGAAAATCTCCCACTGATCTCCTTGACTTCCTTCATCAGAAAAATCTGAATGAGAGCTTGGGGCAGCTGTACACATTGGTATATTTGGCGGTGACCATTCCCGTGTACACTGCTTCTGTTGAGCAGACATTTTCAGCCCTAAAGCGAATTAAAACTTATGCCAGAAATACGACAGGGCAGGTTTGACTTTCAGCATTAGCTTCGATGGCGATAGAAAGGGACTTTTTGATGGAACTGAAGCGCACGGATAATCTGTACGACAGAGTAATTGAACTGTTTTTGAGGAAAGAGAGGAGGATGGATTTTGTTTACAAATAATCCGAATTTTTGGTGAGTAAAATGTTGCAATTTTCGTAAATAATATTGCAAGTTTATGAGTTATTATTGATGTTTTTTATGTGATATCGTGGCTGTGGCTGCAGTAGAAAGGAACTTGTTCACGCCGGTTTGTCTATTCAATAAAGGCATATATATATATATATATATATATATATATATATATATATATATATATATATATATCTGCGGTGGGTTGGCACCCTGCCCAGGATTGGTTCCTGCCTTGTGCCCTGTGTTGGCTGGGATTGGCTCCAGCAGACCCTATTCGGATTCAGCAGGTTAGACAATGGATGGATGGATATATATATATATAAAAATAATCTCTCAATCTACATACTGTCAAATAAACGAACCGCACGCCGTGGCACAACTCACGTGACGTCCGAGGTTCGATTTCCGACAGGGGGTGCAGTGAGTGTGTATGCCTGATAAGCCCAGAATTAGGGCAAAACACGTGCTGCGTATTGTTTGCATTATTTGACAGTAAAACTTTCAATATATATAAATCAGCACTTCCCGATTCATTTTACCCTCGCACCCCCTTAGTTTGAGAAGAAGTATGAAAAAATATGAGGTTAATGCAGAAAAACAGATCACCAATTGAAGCTTTATGAATAATGGATACTTTATTCGCCATCAATAATTGTTTTGGTAAAGCCATACTCAGTGTCATCCTCCTTCCATTTTCTAATTTTTTCGCGACTAGCCATGATTAAATGAATGGTAAAAAAGTAAGAGCGAAGCGAGGGTCACTTATTGAGGCAGGTAGGTGACAGCTCAATAGCTTGCAGGCTCGATGTGGTGCGCATGATGTCGATCTACAATGCGCGATCAGATTCGAAAAAATATATCTTTTCAAGTTAATAATTTAATTATTTAGGAATGGATAGATAAATTAAAATTTTGTACAAATAACGTTTTTCATTTTTCTTCCTCGATCGATTCTGGCACCCCCAGCAACAGCTGCTCGCACCCCAAAGGGTATATATATATATGCGTGTGTATATGTATGTGTGTGTGTATATATAGATATAGATATATATTGTAAAAGGCGCTATATAGCGCCCGGACCGGCACAGACCACGCAGAGGCACGTGTACAAAACACACAGGCTTTATTCTTTTCTTCACCGTGCATCGTCTTCCCGTGACCCACAGGCAATACACAGTCCCAAAGCACAAAACACAAACTATAAACAAGCCTTTCTGGCACCATCACTCCTCCCAGGCAACCTCGTCCTCTTCCTCCCGATTCTGGCCAAGAATGAAGGGAGGTTGGCCCGCTTTATAGCCCACTCGGAAGTGCTCCAGGTGCCTGACCAGCTGGTCTTAATTGCACCTCCGGGTGGGGCTGGTAAGTCGTCCAATGTGGCGGCTGGCTCTCCGCAGCACCCCCTAGCGGCCACCCCATCTCCCAACCGGGCTGTGGTGGACTCCATGTCCCATGGAGCCATGGGGGAGACTGTGACTGAGGAAGGACCCACGGCCAGGGAGGCTGCCCCCAGGCACCCTGGGGGAGGCATTGCACTGTCCATGGTGGCTCCCCCGGGACATATGAAGCAGAGGCGTCCCGGCCGGGCATGGGACCCGGCTGTCCGTCACAATATATATATATATATATATATATATATATATATATATATATATACATATATATACAGTACAGGCCAAAAGTTTGGACACACCTCCTCATTCAATGTGTTTTCTTTATTTTCATGACCATTTACATTGATAGATTCTTACTGAAGGCATCAAAACTATGAATGAACACATGTGGAGTTATGTACTTTAAAAAAAAGGTGAAATAACTGAAAACATGTTTTATATTCTAGTTTCTACAAAATAGCCACCCTTTGCTCTGATTACTGCTTTGCACACTCTTGGCATTCTCTTGATGAGCTTCAACAGGTAGTCACCTGAAATGGTTTTCCGACAGTCTTGAAGGAGTTCCCAGAGGTGTTTAGCACTTGTTGACCCCTTTGCCTTCATTCTGCGGTCCAGCTCACCCTAAACCATCTCGATTGGGTTCAGGTCCGGTGACTGTGGAGGCCAGGTCATCTGCTGCAGCACTCCATCACTCTCCTTCTTGGTCAAATAGCCCTTACACAGCCTGGAGGTGTTTTTTTATGGTCAGTGTCCTGTTGAAAAATAAATGATCGTCCAACTAATCTGACTTCTGCACAACACAACTGCTGGTCCCAACCCCATTGATAAAGCAAGAAATTCCACTAAATAACCCTGATAAGGCACACCTGTGAAGTGAAAACCATTTCAGGTGACTACCTATTGAAGCTCATCGAGAGAATGCCAAGAGTGTGCAAAGCAGTAATCAGAGCAAAGGGTGGCTATTTTGAAGAAACTAGAATATAAAACATGTTTTCAGTTATTTTACCTTTTTTTGTTAAGTACATAACTCCACATGTGTTCATTCATAGTTTTGATGCCTTCAGTGAGAATCTACCAATGTAAATGGTCATTAAAATAAAGAAAACACATTGAATGAGGAGGTGTGTCCAAACTTTTGGCCTGCACTGTATATAAATATACATACTCAGCAAAAAAAGAAACGTCCTCTGACTTTCAACTGTTTTTACTTTCAGTAAACTTAATGTGTAAATATTTGTATGAACACTAAAAGAGTCAACACCATAAGACATAAACTAAAAATGTTTCACAATGTGTCCCTGAATGAAGGGAGGCTCAAAATCAAAAGTACCAGTCAGTATCTGGTGTGGCCACCAGCTGCTTGAAGTACTACAGTGCATCTCCTCCTCATGGACTGGACCAGATTTGTCAGTTCTTGCTGTGAGATGTTACCCCACTCTTCCACCAAGGCACCTGCAAGTTCCTGGACATTTCTGGGGGGAATGGCCCTAGCCCTCAGCCTGCGATCCAACAGGTCCCAGACGTGCTCAATTCCTTCGACGATAAACACGAATCCGTCCATCACCCCTGGTGAGACAAAACCGTGACTCATCAGTGAAGAGCACTTTTTGCCACTCCTATCTGGTCAAGCGAAGGTGGGTTTGTGCCCATAGGCGGCGTTGTTGCTGGTGATGTCTGGTAAGGACCTGCCTTACAACAGGCCTACAAGCCCTCAGTCCAGCCTCTCTTAGCCTATTGCGGACAGTCTGAGCACTGATGGAGGGATTGTGTGTCCCTGGTGTGACTCGGGCAGTTGTTGTGGCCATCCTGTACCTGTCACGCGGGTGTGATATTCGGATGTACCGATCCTGTGCAGGTGTTGTTACACGTGGTCTTCCACTGCGGGATGATCAGCTGTCCTTCCTGTCTCCCTGTAGCGCTGTCTTAGGCGTCTCACAGTGCGGACATGGCAGTTTATTGCCCTAGCCACATCAGCATTCCTCATGCCTCCCTGCAGCCTGCCTAATGCACGTTCACGCAGATGAGCAGGGACCCTGGGCATCTTTCTTTGGGTGTTTTTCACAGTCGGTAGACAAGTCTCTTTAGTGTCCTGCGTTTTAGAACTGTGACCTTAAATGCCTACTTTCTGTAAGCTGTTAAGGTCGTAACGACCATTCCACAGGTGCATGTTAATTGATTATGGTTAATTGAACATGCATGGAAAACATTGTTTAAACCCTTTACAATGAAGATCTGTAAAGTTATTTGGATTTTTAAAACATTATTGTTGAAATACACAGTCCTGAAAAAGGGACGTTTCCTTTTTTTGCTGAGTATATATATATATACACACACACACACACAGTATATACAGTAAACACACACATATATATATATATATATATATATATATATATATATATATACACACATATTGTGACAGATAGGGGGCGCTGTCACTCCCTTGAACCCTTGCATCAGACGCCAGACACCAGATGAAAGTCCAAGAATTGACTTTATTATTATAATAATGTGCACCAAGCACCCTACTCTCCACAATACTCATAAATAAACAATACACTACAATAATAAATTCTCCACCACTCCCAGACGCGCAGCCACCCTTCCACCCAGCTCAGCTCATCATCTAGGGCTTTCCCACAATCCTTTATAGTCCCTGACTCGGAAGTGCTTCCAATCCCCCAGTCCATGTGATCTCCTATCAATTCCAGGTCAGATAAAATTTCTTTTTCTTCATCCCTGAAGTACGTCATTCCTCTTGTCCATGTGACTCAGACGTACTTCCGGGGCGTAGGGCAAATATTCTTTGCTCATCCCTGCAGCTCCATCTAGTGGCCCCTGTGGTATCCAGCAGGGCTGTGAATGAAAACTCCATGGTCCATAATTCTCTGCTGGCATTCGTGGGACCTCAGTGCTGGAGGGAGGACTCCAACTGGCAGCCTTGGGGTACTGGCCATGATGACTGGCCGGCCATATTCCACTATATAATATATATATATATACACACACACACAGTATATAGTGAGAGAGAGAGGGGGATCAAAGATAATTTCTATGCTGAAAAGGAAAGAAGGTATGAGACACCATGTTTTGGTTATACAGCCTTCATCAGGTGTGCAACTGAAATGGAAAAAGCCAGTAACAGACATGAAGAAGAAACCTTGACAACCTTTAAGGAGAATCTTGATGAGATACTGGGGCAGCTTAGCTGTTAGCTAAACAAAGGGGCTTGATGGACTGAATGGTCTCCTCTGGTTTGTCAGATCTCTTATGTGACAAAACACTGCCATTAGAGAAGAAAAAGGGAAAGATTAAAAAGTTAGTCAGTCATTAAGACCTGGAGAAACATGTGATCAGTGTGTGAGAATGAGCTGAGCTTCTTCCGTTTTTCTTTGAAAAGTGACTTTGAAGCCCTGTGAAAGAATAAAAACTGATCATGGGATGTGAATTGTCCTACAATTGCTCTATAATAGACTTTGTCAGGCCTTTCGTTTAAACGGCTTGAAGGTGCTCTTTGAAAGTCTCCTAACTATCTCCCTTACTGTATGTAGGTGGCTGGACACTTGCTCTAAGAAATGCAGCAGATAAGAATTTAGATTGTTGGTGACATTATGGCAGGTGACACAGCGGCTCTAGTTACAGCTCAAAGTGCCTGGTGATGAATGTGTCTCTCCTCGGCGAAGTCAGCTGCGGACGAGAAGTTTGCGTAGGTTAGGTGGCTGACAAAAGAAGATCAAGGGAGGGTTAGGAAAAGAGACTTCCATGATAGGATCAGTCTGCAAAACTGGGAAATTTTGTTTGATGACCTATGTGTTGGGGTGGAGTGGGAGGACCAGTGGATTTCATTACTGGGTTTCCTCTTAGAGTGGCTGTTATGAAATCTGCTCCTGGCCTCATTGAGGGTCCTGTCCACAACATGAGAAGGGTACCCTCTATCGATGAACAAACTCCTCATTCTGAGTGCTTCATTACAGAAGTCACCTTCATCACTGCAGAGTTGGTGGAGTCTAAGGAACTGTGAATTCGGCAGAGAGTGTTCAGTATGCCTGGAATGGAAGGAGCTGTAGAGAAGGTAACTATGTGTCAGCTTACTTGTAACAGACTCATTTTAAGTCCTGGAAAGCTGATAAAAAATCTGATATCTAAAGCTGGTAGAGTTGTTGTGCAAACATCAACTATAAACCTGAGAGCTGGATGGAAACTCATAAAATTGTCAGCAGATTTTCATTGCAGAACAGTTTAAATACCTCGGGGTAAACATCACAAGTAAACATAAAGATCTTTATCAACAAAATTTTGCCGTCTGCATGGAAAAAAGTAAGCAACACTTGCATTGATGGTCAACCCTTCCTCTTACTGTAGCTGGAAGAATTAACACTGTTAAGATGAATATTCTTCCTAAGCTCCTTTTTTATTTCAAAACATTCCAATATACATCAATAAATCATTTTTTAAGCAATTAGATTCAACAATAACCTCATTTATTTGGAACTCAAAACATCTACGCATCCAAAGAGCGACCCTACAAAGACAAAAGGCAGAAGGTGGCATGGCTCTACCTAACTTCCAGTTTTATTACTGGACAGCAAACATACAAGCTATAAAAACCAGGACACAAATAGATGAACATACACAGGCCTGGTCCGCAATAGAACTAAAATCCTTTATTACTTCTTTATATTCCCTGCTCTGTGCCCCAATAAATGCAAGTTATCAGCAATATACTAATAACCCAATTGTGCTTCACTCACTCAGAATATGGAACCAAAGTAGAAAGCATTTTAAGATGGAGAAGCTTCTATCTGTGGCACCTCTGCAAGAGAACCACTTCTTTCAACCTTCACAAACATATGCAGTTTTTAATATCTGGAAAAAATTTGGTATTAACTTGCTTAGAGATCTTTATATAGACAACATCTTTGCATCCTATGAACAATTACATTCAAAATTTAACTTCCAGCTACACATTTCTTTTACTATCTTCAAATTAGAAACTTTGTCAAACAGAACCTGCCCGATTTTACTCATCTTGCACCCTCGTCCATGCTGGAAAAAATATTGCTCAATCTCAAGGACTCAGACACCATCTCTGCAATATAAAAAATTATTTTACAGTCCCTCCCTTTCAAAGATCCAAGAGGTCACTGGGAAAAAGATCTCTCAATTAATATATCAGAAAAGGAGTGGAAAATAGCAATGCAGAGAATTCACTAAGGCTCCATATGCGCAAAGCATAAAATTATACAACTCAAAATTATATATTGAGCACATCTGTCTCGACTAAAACTCTCCAAAATGTTTCCAGGGCAGGATCCAACCTGCGAACTCTGCAATCAAGTTCCAGCCTCACTGGGTCACATGTTTTGGTCCTGCAGCAAATTAACATCATTCTGGACCAAAATTTTTAATTACCTTTCAGACAGCCTTGGTGTCACAATCCCTCCTAACCCATTAAAAGCTGTGTTTGAGGTTCCTCCAGATGGGTTTAAAGTGGAGAAGGACAAACAAACTGTGATTGCATTCACTACACTTTTGGCATGCAGAAGAACCCAAACTCTCCTCTTTTAAGTCAGTGGGAAACCAATGTTTTATTCTATTTGAAATTGGAAAAAATCAAATACTCAGTTAGAGGATCTGCACAGATTTTTTTCAAAACATGGCAGGATCTAATCAGTAATATTTTAGAATAAGCTCTTAAAGCACAGAGGAAGCAATTATTTCTGTATTTCTTTTTCTTCTCCATCCATCTCTATTGGCTTATCAAACTCATCAATTTAGGTATTTTTACAAGCCTTAAGTTTTACTCTGTTGGCCTTGCTCTCTCTCTCAGGGGTGGGGATCGACTTGTTCTTAATCCTACTTTTTGTAAAAATTGATTGATTTGTATGGAATGATTGCAATAAATTTAATAAAATTTCAAAAAAAGAAATTGTCAGCAGATTCCTGTAGCAGGCTCTTGGAACAAAGAGGCAACACAAACACAGCCATCAATGGATCTTTTGTACTGGTCTGCTACAAAATCTAGGTAGGAAGAAAAGAAACGCTCTTCTGCCCAGATATGTGAGGGATATTGGCATAGCTAGGTCTCATTTTGCTACCCATACAACTCCACTTAAACAAAGTTATGAAGTGAGAAGGCACAGGGGATAAAACCCAGTTCTACCAGTCTACTGAGGGCGTTTGTGGGCTGGGCATCTGACGAATGCCTGCCTGGGGGCAATGAGACCTTCATCATGAGGGGTGGTTGTGCACACAAAGGTGATGTCCATGGTAAAGATAAAGCAGTCAGGACATTGAAACCTAAAGGTGTCAAATAATCGGAGATTACAGTTAGTATATTTTAAGTATGAAGGGGATCCTTTAGCTAGTGGTCTCATAAGACTGCCGAGGAAAGCTGAAATCTGAGCAGTGAGACAGTTTCATGCAGAAATAATATAAACATTAAGACCCTTTCACTTTCGGCACACTTCATTGTATTGCAGATGCGATTTTAAATTTATTAATTAATTCACATTTTTCCCATCCTAATGAGGAAGTGAAAATATGTTTAAGAAAGGTTTTAAGGTTTTAAGAAAATTTATTAAAAATCAAAAATGGAAATCTCTCATTCATGTAAGCATTCAGACCCTTTGCTATGACACTCTAACTTGTGGTCCAGTCCATCCTGTTTGCTTTAATGTTCCTTGAGATGTGTCTAGAACTTGACTGCTGTCCACCTGTGGCAAACTGAACTGGCTGGACGTCATTTAGGAAACACAAACACCTGTGTATAGAAGGTCCACAATTCACACTGCATGTTGGGACAAAAACCAAAGAACTCTCTGTAGACCAACCCGTAATCAAATTGGGGTGAGGCATAGATCAGGGAAAGAGTAGAAAACCATTTCTAAAACTTGGACTGTTCCCAAGAGCCCAGTAGCCTCAATAATTGTGAAATGAAGAGAGTATGGAAGCCCCAGAAGTCTTCCTAGAGTTGACCATCCAGCCAAGAAGCAAGAAGTGCCTTGGTCAAGGAGGTGACAGAGAACACAACGGTCACTCTAACAGAGCTTCGGAAGTCATCTGCTGAGATAGAAGAACCTGTCAGTTCATAATCAGGGATTAATGGTGGAGTGACTAGATGGAAGCCACTCTTGGTTATAAGGCATAGGATGACATTTAAAGGACTCTGACAGCATGAGGAAAAAGATTCTCTGGTCCAATCAGACAAAAACTGAACTCTATGGGCAGTGTCGCTCAAGCTCTCTGTATGGGGAAGACCAGGCACTGCTTATCACCTGACTAATACCCTATCTTTAGTGAAGCATTGTGGTGGTGCATCATGCTATGGAGGTGCTGGTCAGGGACAGGGAGATGTGTCTGAATTGAGGGAAGAATTAATGCAGCCAAATACAGAAAGGATCTTGAAAAAGACCTGCTGTAGAGTTCATGTGACCTCAGACTGGGGCAACGGTTCATCTTTCAGCACATCAATAAGCTGAGGCATGCAGCCGGAGTAGATCTGTGACAAGTCTCTGAGTGTCCTTGAGTGGCTCAGCCAAAAGCCCAGACTTAGAGCCCATAGAACATCTGTGGAGAGACCTGAAGATGACAGTTTACAGACACTTCCCATCCAGTCTGCCAGATGGAATGGGATAAACTGCCTTGTAGAGACTTCCCAAGAAGACTCAAAGCTATAATTGCTGCTAAAGGGGCTTCTAAAAAGTACTAAATTAAGTATCTGAATACTTATAGGAATGAGAGATTTCAGTTTTTGAATTTTAATGAATTCTAAAAATGTTTTCACTTTGTCATTATGTGTTATAGAATGAAGATTTATGATCAAAATTGACAAATTTACCCATTTAAAATTAAATCTACAACACAATAATGTGTGCAGAAAGTGAAGGAGTCCAAATACTTTATAAATGCACTGTACATATGAACACAGACATGTGTGTGTGTGTGGATGAAAATAACCAATTCACTTAATATATACAAGAGTCCAGTTAAATCAGTCATTAAGAAATGAAATGAGTTTAGCACATCTGGAAATCTGCCAAGAGTAGCTCGTCCATGAAAACTGA
Source organism: Polypterus senegalus (assembly GCF_016835505.1). Taxonomy (NCBI): domain Eukaryota; kingdom Metazoa; phylum Chordata; class Cladistia; order Polypteriformes; family Polypteridae; genus Polypterus; species Polypterus senegalus. The sequence continues at coordinate 42,308,707 of NC_053154.1, forward strand.
GTAATTGTGCAAGAAGGCAATCAGTAAACTAGGCCGCCCAGAGACCTATTAAAAATCTGAAGGAGTTACAAGCTACATGGACTCAGATTGGAGGGTGCGGCAAAGAGAAAGCCACTGAAAAAAGGGAAAAAAGCATGTGACATCTCAGCAGAAGGCACAAGAGAAACTTGAAGCTGGAAGAAGGTTCGTTGGTCTGATGAGATCAAAATAGAGCTGCTGTGGGGATGCTTCTCTGCAGCAGGTTCTGCAAGGCTTCTGAGGGAAGGTGGTAAAATGAATGAAGCAAAATACAGGGAGCTCTTGGAGAAAAACCTGAGGCAGTCTACATCAACAATTTATTTCTTGTATGTCCCAAAATCACACAAGGAGTGCCGCAATGAGCTTTAAATGGCCTGGTTTGTGGACAGCCCCCCAGCCTTGACTCCCTTAGAAGACAAGAAAAAAATCCCAAAACATTACTCTTATATGGAAAAAAAATGGAAGAAATGTTGGGAAAGGCAATTCAGAGAGAGAGAGAGAGAGAGACCCCTTACCACATATGAGGGCCAGATTTGTTCAGAGTCCTGCAGGCTTCAGCCATCAAACCGCCTCCCCCTACTGGACATTCCGCAGCTGAGCCAGTTCTGAGCCAGCAAATCTGATGAAACGACCCTTATACCTGATGATTCCAGCGCTCCTTTACCAGAGTTGACTTTTCCATAAACAGGCAAAACAGTGGCACCAAGTACCACATGAGAATACAGAGAAGAAAAACTGAAGAGCTGAGCGTTAGTAACATTTTATAAATATCACATTATATTTTAGTAATAATGACTAACAACAGAGAGTCAGCATGCACAGCTAGTCAGCAGCTCTAGTCAGGATATGCTAAACTGAAGTAGTGAGTCTTTAGCTGGGATTTAAAAGCTGAGACCAAAAGGGCCTCTTTTATAGTAGCAGGTAGACCACGCCACAGCTTCAGGGCCCTGTAACTAAAAGCTCGACCTCCCACAGTTACTTTATTAATCCTTGGAATCATAAGCGGGATGACTTCTTGAGATCTTAATGTGCGTTCTGGTTTGTAAGTCATGATAAGTTCAGATAAGTAAGCCAGACCTTGCCCATTTAAGTTTTTATGATAAAAGGAGGATTCTGAAATCTGCACTAAACTTAACCAGGAGCCAGAGTAAGGATTTAAGAACTGGAGTTATAAGTTTGTATTTTCTTGTTCTTGTAATTATTCTTGCAGCAACATTTTGAATTAACTAAAAGCTGTATAAAGAACAATCAGAACATCCAGTGATAACCGCATTTCACTAGTCAATCATAACAGAAATTAATTAATTAATTCATTAATTTTTAATTATCCTGCATATTTAGAAAAAGCCTTATAATTTCCACAGTATTTTGTGATGGTAAAAACATGTTTTGGATAGTTTTGTAATGTGTGCTTTAAATGACATTAGTGTGAAAGATAACACCTGATTGCATGCTGATTCAGTAAAAGGAATGGTGATTTCAACTAAGTTAAATGATGACAAAATATTGTTGCGGTCAGAATCATTCCCCCCAATAATTAACATCTCTGTTTTATCTGTATTTAAAGACAAATAGTTCTCATCCATCCACTCCTTTAATTCACTAACACAACTAATTAAAGACAACATCGAAGAAACGTCATTTGGTCTAAAAGAAAGGTGTCATTTCAGTATGAGTGAAAATTAACATTATGTTTTTTAATGATACATCCCAGTGGAAGCATGTAAATTGACAACAGTAAAGGTCCCAGTACTGAGCCCTGCGGGACACCATATTTAATTTCTGTGTTTAATGATGGAATATTGTCAGCACATTCCTGTATGTACTGGAGTCAACTTGATATATAAGAACTAAACCAGGCAAGCACAGTGCCTGTCAGCCCAATGTCATTTTCTAGCCCGTGTAGTAAAATAAAATGGATTGTGTTGTCAAATGTGGCAATTAAGTCTATCTACATAATTATAGCAGAATTTCCTTCATCAGAGGATATCAGAATGTCGTTTACAAAATGGATTAGTGCCATTTCTGTACCATGACCAGTGCGGAAGACAGACTGGAATTTCTCAAATAAATTGTGATACATAAGGTGTGACTGAAGCTGATTGGTGAATACCAAGTATTTTAAAGAGAAAGGGTACATTTGATATGGTCTATAATTATTAAGTATATGTGGGTCTATGTCTGACTTTTTAAATAATGGTTTGATAACCGACACTTTTAGTGAATCAGGTACTGCATCATTCAGTAATAAGCTATTGATAATGCTAAGAAGAGGTACTGCAAGAACATCCATTTCACATTTTACTAGTAAAAATTTGTTGTCACTGGATCTTGGGAATAGGTAGTAGGTTTCATTTTAGAAATGAAAGTTAAGACTTCCTGTTCTGTTACAGGATTAAAATTTCTTAAGTGTTGAAAGCAAGGCGAGACAGGGTTTGCCAAGTTAGTATGCGTTTTGCACTGTGATGCTGAGATCTTATATTTTTAATTTTCTCATTAAAGATGTTCATAAAGTATATGCTGCTAATGTCTGTTGGTATTTTACACTGTAGATCTGAATTCTCATTTGTCAAGTTAGCCACTGTTCTAAACAGTACATAAGGATTATTATTGTTGTTATCTATTATTTTATAATAGTAGTCTGAGCAAGCTTTAAAGAGAGCTTTTTTATATATTTTTAACACTCCTCTGTCCATACAATTTGAAATACCTGCAGCTTTGTTGTTCTCCATCTACGCTCCAGTTTTCAACACTCTGATTTAATAGCTCGGGTGCTCTCATTAAACCAGGGAGAGTTTCTATGTGCTTTGATCACTTTTGTTTTAAGGTTAGCCACTGCTTCCAGAGCATCTCTTAAAGTCATATTATGATGTGATGTTAGTTGATCTAAACTGCATTCCATGCGACTTACTCAAAGTGAAGCAGAATTGCAATCTAAATGCTGCAATGCCTTTGCTTAATCTGTGAATGTATTGGTAATGGTAGAACCAAATCAAACATAATTAAGTTGTGATCTGAAAAAACAATTTAATGGCATAATATTTAAAATTTGAATTTCAACTCTGTGAGTTATAATTACATCAAATGTGTAGTTATGATTATAAGTTGGACCATTGACAATCCAACAAAAGCCTACTGAATTTAACAAAGAGGTAAAACATTTGCTAAAAGTGTCAGTTTCCACATCAGTGTTGTGTACATTAAAATCCCTCATCATCACTACTTGATCATAATTTATAGCCAAATCAAATACAAAGTTGTCAAATTTAGTAATGAATAATGAATATGACCCTGGTGGTCTGTAGACTACCACTACAATTGTGCTGGAATCTGTTTCAATATTTAAAATGAGTGCCTCAAAGGATGTGAAGTCACCTACATTTTTAGAAGTGATTTGCATGTTATTACAATGAGTTATTCCAAGGCCTCCTCCTTAACCAGAATCTCCAGATTTATGATTTTGTACTTAGTTTAGTATAATTTACCAAAGCAGCTTTACTTCCAAAAGAGCAAATGTTTAATAAGCATTACTTAAATCTGCATAATTCTTTGTAAAGTGGTGATATATTTTTTGTTTTAATATGAACTAAGTTACTATTACAGGTGCCCCTGGTGGAGAATCAGGCTTTACTTCTTGGTCTAATTATACACTTTACTTTTTGGTTATCAAGTAATCTAAGGTTTCTATCATGACTAAATTTGTAAAATGCCCTGCAGCAGGGATTATGTGTAACCGCTTCAGGATAGTAACAGATAGGATAAATAAGAGACTGTGATTTAAGATCACACAACTGTGGCCTGGATGGTGCTGTGATCAATCAACCAAGCAGTTTTGCTGCCATATTTTGGGATAAAACAAAAGATCCCCTCCAGTTTGGATGAAGACCATCTCTCTTGAAAAATCCAGGCCTTTCCCAAAAATCATCCCAATTGTTCACAAAGACTTTTATTTGCATGCCAGGTTCCTACCCAGTAGTGAAGGGAACACAAAGTGCAATACTGAAAAATCACATCCTCTCTATATAATCTTGGTAAGGGCCAGACACAATTGAATTCTGACATTTTCTTTTAGCTTTGGTGCATAGAGAGATGAAGTTCCCCTTTAATAACTCAGATTGCAGTAAATAAATATTATTAGTGCCATCATGCAGCTTTAAGGTTGGTACTTCATTGTTGGCCAGAAGATCCAATTGAGCCTCTGTGTCAGAACTCTTAGCCCCTGGAAGGCATTTAACATTAACTGCTGGTTTAACATTGTCTGGAATTCTAACATTCTGCACTATGGAATCGTCAATTAGGACCACTTTATTGTTCTCAGGATCCACAAGCATGCTGCAGAGTGCTGAGAATCTGTTCTGGGTCTGAATTGATGACCTGGGTGCCAAGGGACTAAATTTTGGCTTCTTAGATCCCAGTCTATTATCCACTTGCCCTGTGGCTGAGTTGTTACTGCCGATTTCAGCCATACACTGACTGCAGTGAGACCTGGAGAGACTGAAGCCAAATCAGGAGACGAATTGTCTAAACAAACCGAGTCGATCCAATTTTCAGTTTGCTGAATTGTTATTAAGTACCTAACTTGGTACTCCAAATCGTATATTTTCCCAACCAACTCTAAATTAACTAAGCACTTTTGGTAGGTGAAGCTGCCTGTACTGTCAGCTGGAAAACCTGAACTGTACATGCTGCAAGACACACAACATATAAATGTGCCCTCAATGGGCAGAGAACAGATGGAACTTACATTCAGTGGCGAGTTCATCTTTATCACTTTCTGCAGTAGCTCCGGTGCTTTCTGCTGAGCCAGTAGTAGACAGTTGGCTTTAAGCTTTCACCACCCACTAGGCAATCAACATCAACTTTGCGCCATTGGTTACTTCTCCTCGTCAGATGTCGGCTTTACTACAAGAAACTTGTCCCTTGGAAGATTTGCTTTGCAGCAAGACAACAACCCCAAGCATAAAACCAAAGCCACACATGAATGACTTAAAGATAACAATGTTAATGTCCTTCGAGAGGATAAGTCAGAGTCCAGATCTCAATCCCATTAACGATTGGTTTCTGAACTTAACAATAAGGCTGTTCACTCACAATCCCCATGCAACATGACAGAGCTTAAGCAGTCTGCAAAGAAGAATGGGGAGAAATGTCAGTGTTCAGATGTGCAAAGCTGACAGACAGGAACCTGCACATAAGATTCAAGGCTGTCATGACTGACAATGGCACATCTACTAAATCATGACTTTGAAAAGGGTCAATAATTATGTGATTGATTATTTTGTGATTCAAATTTGTAATTAATTTAGACCACTTTGCAGAGCTCAGAATTCACTTCGATATTAAAGAGTTTTTTTCTGTTGGTCAGTGTCAAAAATGGCAAATTAAATCCACTGTAATTCAATGTTTTATAGGACCTGTATTATGCAGAAAACTGCCATTACTTTATTTAAGTCTTGATACTTCATGAGCAGAAGTCACTGTTGATTGTATCTTCCATAGAAAAATAAGCTGTCCTTGTGAATAAATGACTTGCAGTTAGCACAGGGTTCAGGGGATTCCTATGTTGACACATTTTTTCACCAATTAATGACACCCGTGCACAGTGTCTATACTTTATTAATGTTTCAGGAACAAAATACAAAATCAAACTGATGAAAAGTCATCTTCAGTCTACAATCGTGCGTTCATTCCACCAGCTGCAACTATGGTCTCTCCAGTTATGTAGCTGGCATCATCAGAACATAAGAAAGAGATCACTGCAGAAATCTCCTTGGGTTCACCAATCCTATTAAACAATCAGGAGGCCATCGTTAGTACTATAGAACAGAAAAACAACAAGGCTCTCCAAAATACAAGAAATGCTTTAATTCAATGGTACATGTCAATGATGAACTATAAATAATGGGAAAACAGAAAAGCAGACAGAAAAGACTAAACAGAGCTTCCGAAATTCTAAATTATTGTCCCATCTCACCTCTTAATGCTTAAATTCTTCAAAAATTCCTCTTTGACACTTTCATTTTTCCACAGCTGAAAACAGGAAGAAAATAAATGTTCAACTGCTCAAGAACAATTAAGAGAAGCAAAATGTTTTAAAAACAGGAAACTTACCGCAGCACTGAACTTTGTTTTGATCAATCCTGGTGCCACACAGTTCACACGGATATTCAAAGGAGCCAGCTCAGGTGCCAGTGCCTTTGTCAAGCCCAACAAGGCTGTTTTACTAACGCTGTAGGGACCCAGGGCCTACAAAACAGTTTCATATTACACACATAGATTAGCACTTAAACACTAAAAGGGGAAACTAACATGACACATGTTGTCTGTTTAATACACACCTGGAAAGGCTGAAAGCCAGCAATCGAGGACACTATGACAACTGAGCCCCCACTGCATAACAGAAAAGAGAATTATTTACAAAAATTCAAAGAACTACCCAAATAAAAATGATATCATTGTTTCATAAGAACATCTGCATAAAGTTGGGAAGAAACCAACCCTCGTTTTTCCATATGCGGCACAACCAGTTTTGTCAGCAGGAATGTAGCTTTGACATTGACATCCAAGATCTGAAGAACACAAAGCAAAGTGATGAAAGTGTTGAGCTAGTTGATACAATTGACACCGATATAAATCTGTAGGACAATGGACAATATTAAACAGGTTTTGGTTTGGACTTTTAACTTTCCATTCATCCATCCATTGTGTAACCTACTATAGGATGAGGAGACACGACTCTAATTCAGCAGCATCAACCACAAGCCAGAAAGCAGCCATGGAATGGACTTCAGCCCACTGCTGGGCTCATTCAGAAATACACACACACGCATGGAGTTTTAAGGGCTCATTTAAGGAAAATGGATGCCTTTGGGATAGGGGAGGAAATCTGATGTACACAAAATAAAATGCACATAAACACAGGGATAATATGAATGCTCCACCCAGATAGTGCCTTGTCCTGGATTTAAACATAAGGCTGTGGACTTGAGGCCTAAGCTCGATCTACAGTGATATCAGATGGGCCCGTTTAAATTCATGCAGGCCAAATAAGCAGAGCTATGTGCACAGTGTTGTTAAATTATAAAAATGTATTTGAATGGAAGACTACAAAAACATTACTTGTTCCATCATCTTAACATAGCAAGACTTTGTTTATGATCAGGTTAATGTGCCTCATCAGGAGCACTAATAGGCGGCACAGTACTAAGCATTTCTATCCCACTGATTTGGTCCCCAGCCCTTGTGATACTATATTGCATTAAGTAAGTGTGAGAATGTTATTTTTTGATGATCATAAAAACTGCAGAAGATTATTGTTTGCTGTTCTGCAGCATCTGTGAGCAAATGGTCTTGGTGGTCAGGGTCTTATGTTAAATTTCAGCACCTGCATTACTGGGATCACAGTCTGCATGTGTGTGTGGAACGGTAAACATTCAAGAAGTCACCACTTTCTAATTTTCCACTTGCGGAACCAATCTGCCCATAAAACGGATATTGGGGATTGGGGACTGATGCCCTACACAGTAATTAGTGTGAACGCCACCCGGGCACAGACAGGCGGACATCTTGTTTTAAAACACCACACGTTTATTATACAAATTATTTACAGTCCGTCGGTCACAAAGACCCCCAAATAATGGTCACAAAGACCCAGTTCAGTGCACAATACCCCAAAACAGTCACAGTCCTGGCCACAATGCCTTTCTTCGGGCCGCCTCCACACTCCTCTTGCTTCGTCCTACTTCCACCCGACTCCAGCCCCGAATGAATGGAGACGGCCCCTTTTATAGACGACCCGGATGAGCACCTGGTGTTCCCGGCATTCCTTCTCTGACCACGCCCCAGCGTGGCGGAAGTGTCGGCTGTCCTCCCGGCTGCTCTCCGGCATCCTCCAGTCTTCCCCCAGCACTTCCTGGTGTGGCGGGAGTGCTGGGGAAACAAGTCCCAAGGCATTGGGGCGCTCCTGGCGGTGACCACGGGCTCCTACAGGCAAGGGCTTCCATGCCCTTGACCCGTGGCCCCCAAAGCAACCCGGAAGGCAAACCCCACGTGATCCAGGCAGGGCTCTGACCCTCTTCCGGTCCCTCCTGGCGTCCCGGCCGGGTCATGGCCCCTGGCATCCCTGACAGTAGAAACTCACATTGTGATACTGCAGGTTACACATACACATGTGCTTATTATGTCAAATTAAACACATCAGGTACACGCCTTCAGGGTGTGGGAGAGTCCCAGCGTACCTTCAGAAAAGCCACGCAAACAAGATGAGCATGAGAGGAGGTGAGAAATGGACCCATCTCCCAGTTCAAGAGATAATCATTTTTATGAGGATGCTTAACTTTAATTATTATTTAATGTTCAAAGTAACCCCTGTAACCATGACACTTGATGGCACCATTTCAACAACAAACAAATAAATGTAATACAAAAATACATATAAGAGTACATTTCCATTGCACTTTTGCTTAACCTGCAAGTAGTTCAATGTCTCAGTAAGTAACGATACTTCAGCCAACATTTTATTTAATGAACTGCACACTTTGTGTCTATTAGTCAAATTTTATTTCTATTCTGTAGAAGACAATCTGGCTCAGAAAACGCACTTGTACTTAAAATATTCATCTAAACTTGAACTTGAAAATTTTCTTGGCCCCTCACCAGCTGTTGTTTGGCTTTAGAGCGGTTCAGACCCTTTTGGGTCTATACGTGCTATGGTGGTGCCCACTCCAGCTAGAGATTACTAAAGTTACGTTCAGTATTATTTTATATTTGTTTATTCCTGGAACTTAGTTGAGACCACACATAGTTAGTTATTTATTGCCAAACAAGAGCCTGAATTTAATATTGTAAACTGAATACTTAAAGACAATAATTATAGGTTTTCGGCACTGCTCCACCACTGCACCATTAGTTTAGGTTCATGTTCTGCTCATTCCAGCACTGGCCTTTTTCTTCAGATTTTCCCAGATCTTAAAGACGCGCTGTTCAGGTTAAGTGTGCAAACTGCCCCATTATGAGGAGTGTGTGTGTGAGGGTGCGGGAGTGTGCCCTGCCATCGACTGGTGCTCTTTCTTGGGCTGCTAAGACAGACTCTTGGTCTCACAGCCATGGAATAGACAATGCAGATAAAAACAAAAAATGTATGGATTATTAAAGGATACTTATTTCTAAACTGCTTACGGTGTGCATATTGAAAACAAGAACATCCTAAAAATGATTCAAATGTTCTGTACATTTGTGAGGTACAATACAAAATCTTGTTTATGAATCAAGGAAAATTATCTTGTTAAGCAATGTGTGCAAATACTAATGTGCCTCTTAGTACTTATACTATAAAACACATACTCCATTTGTGACAGGCTGTGGTGAGCAGTGCACTGTTTAATGTTCTCAATAGTTAGATGGCTGACTATAGGTCATTTATAACTCTATGAATGTTTTATCAGTACCTTTCATTAAATATATATTTTTGACCACAGGGTCATCATTGGCTGAAAATTCTGTCCTTTTCTTGATACTTCCTTAATAATGATAGGTATTAAGTATTCAATTTCTAACAAGTTCACTGACCTTGACCCACTCAACACTTTCCTTCTATGGTAACTTAACATGTGGTGTTCAAACACACCCAAATCTTCAGCCTTTCCCTTTCATCCCCTGAAATGCACACACAAACACACACAGATACCTGCCTACCTGCTTTAGGACTTGTTCAAGAGTGTATTGTCATACGTAAATAGTACAATAAAATTTGTAATTGCATGTCCACTCAGGGCGGTACGTTGGTGCAGTGGTAGCGCTGCTGCCTCGCAGTTAGGAGACCCGGTTTTCACTTCCCGGGTACTCCCTGCGTGGAGTTTGCATGTTCTCCCCGTGTCTGCGTGGGTTTCCTCCCACAGTCCAAAGACATGCAGGTTAGGTGGATTGGTGATTCTAAATTGTCCCTGGTGTGTGCTTGGTGTGTGTGTGTGTGTGTGTCCTGCGGTGGGTTGGCGCCCTGCCCTGGATTGGTTCCTGCCTTGCGCCCTGGGATTGGCTCCAGCGGACCCCCGTGACCCTGTGTTCGGATTCAACGGTTGGAAAATGGATGTCCACTCAAAACAAAATACCAACAAAGAGACACCTACACACAAAAAGTTTAAATAGCATGTTATATACATATATAGTCACGCATGCGTGATGTAGGACCTCCTCATGGGCTTTATAAGAGAGTCCCCACAGCTCAGAGAAACCACCCGGCTCTGGCACTTAGCCCCGCTCCCTCTGACCTGCCCCCCCATAAGGAAGCCAGGCTGCCTGGTAAGAGTCTTCTATCTTGCAAGTGAATTGTCAGAAAGACAATCTATCTATCTATCTATCTATCTATATCTATATCTATATTATCTATCTCACGTCTTTCAAAGTGTCTTCTTTTGTGTGTTCCCCCAGTGGTTAATTTTCTTTTTGCTTTAAAGGACATTTTGAGTTGGACTTCTAACAATTAAATATGACAATACAGTTGGTGTCCCAACCTTTCAACATTGCCCTCCTGTCATTTCTGCACACATCCACATAATATAGTATATACAATCATATACAACACATTTTTGCAAGACATTATCAGCACAGACAGTATAATGAGGTCAGTCACATGAGAATGTCTGATGTACCTATGGAAGTGGCAGTTCAGTGTATTTACTTACAAATTAGTATTTTTAATTTCTATATGGAATGCGAAGCTTACAAATCTACATTCCAAATAGAAAAATTACAACATATAATAATTTCTATAAATGTGCACAGAATAAACAGTTTAAATGTAAGTTACAAACAAATTATTTTAATAGAGCAGAATGGCAGTACTGTGGGTTTCGCTCCCAGTCATTGTCTTTAGGGAGTCCGCACTTTTCACAGCAAATGCCTGGATTTTTCTCCAGGTATTCTGGTTTTCTTCCCACATCCCTAAAATAGGTATGTTAGTTTTGAATGTCCTGTTAATCTGTCTCTGTATGAGTGTGGGTGTGGAAGGCCCTTATGATGGGTTTCCGTGCAGCTAACGCTACCAAGATTAGCACCAGTTCTCTGTAAAACTGAACTAGATTAACTGGGTTTGTAGACTTCTATCATTTGTTTGAAAGCAACTCAAGCTTGAAGCACAATGCTGTCCAAAAATAGACACCACAGGCAGTATCAAGGTAACCGAGCATGTCATGTGCAAAACAAATTCAAAAGATAATGGAGACAGTTAGAACCCCAGCACTTTACCTAACATAATGAAGTTAATGCAAATCACCATTTATATAAATTATACTTTTGTCCACTTTAAGACAATTTAACAGAAGTACTTGGCTATTGATTATTTAATTTTACTTTGAGTAATTTTTATCCTTTTAATTTACCAACAGGTGTCATGGGAGTCCTCTTTTTTGAGTTCAAGCGGTTCTCACCATTTGCTCACAACAAATAAAGCAAGTTGCAACATTTTACTGAATATAGTTACCAGTATTATATTGTCAAAACGAAGTATCCCACCTTGTCCCACTCTGCCTCAGTGGAGTCCAGAATATTACCGAAAAATGGATTGACCGCTGCATTTGTGACCAAAATATCAATTCCACCATACTCTTTCACCGCCTGAAAATGCAACACACAAATAATATTCATCTTGTACAAAGCATTTTCTTTTAAGGCAAAATTTCTTCCTAAAGTGTAAAGCATAGATAGGATGACAACAACACAGCTAGCAAACTAAAAGGTATGTTAAACATCCAAGTCCCTAAATTCAGTCATTACTGAAAGCATCTGTGGAGAATATACTTAAAAATGTGATGATTTTCATCAAAATTTAGCATCAAGTATCATATTACCATGCTGACAAGTCTCTCCCTGTCCTCACTTTTGCCAACATGGCAAGTGGTGCCAGTGACACTGAGATTCTCACGGCGTAGTTCAGCTACAGCACGCTCCACATTCTCTCTACGGCGGCTGCTGAGGACTACTGATGCTCCTTCCTGAGCCAGGCTATGAGCGGCTGCAAAACCGATTCTGTAAGAAGCACAGAGAGTTTAGGGCCAGGATAAATACCCAAAAAGTAAAACAATACAGAAATGTCACTGTTTCATAATAATCAAAAAATAATCCATCAATATACTGTATCTAGGATCATCAATTAGCAGCTCACATGCAGTTTTCATCTGATTCCCCAAGTCACCCTCCAACACATTTTTTAAAGTTACATTAAAATTATGTAGACTCTACACAAGTATACAGATATATATATATATAAATAAACACACAGTAGCCCCAAATCCGTTTTGTTAATCAATTCATCAATAGCTAGGGATTTATGATCAGCCTGACTGACACCATCTTCCATACAGGTTTGAATATTCTCTATCAAAAGAACACAATATGCAACAGTTTCAGCTAAGAAAGGTACAGTTTTTACAAATTCAGTAACTTTTTTGTTAATTTATCACTAGTAAACTCTTACATAATGCCAACAGTACAATCTTTTAATACCTCCACAACAGTGATGGTTTTATGGTCCTTGGCCAGTATCCATATAGCTCAGAGGAAGGCAGCTCTTGCTTATTCTAATTTGCTTAGTTGAAGAACGTGTCACAGCATTATAAAGACATACTACTCAGTCCATTCACCACTGAAATGACAATTCTTAGTATCGATATTCCTCTTAAGATGCTTTAACAGAAACATTTTTGTTAGCTTTCTTGCAATGTGAATTTTGAATATTACTTCCTGGAAAATCAGTCAAAGTTACACGATTGGATACAACCACTGTGGATTTTTGTGGAAAAAAAAAAAATAAACACAATTTAAATACATGGGTTTGCTCATTTATAAGGCTAACAATAAGAGAATGAATCACCGGTAAGCTCAACATATGTTTCATAACTGAGGGGTGTGTGGTGGGTGTGTTTGTGTGAGGGGCAAGTCAAAGTGTACTTGCTCTATATATTTTTGACCCACCCATACAAACATTGGAAATTTACAAATAAGCAGCTTTTGGGCAATTACCAATAACTGACCTTTCCCGTGTTACATGAGATGATTCTGATGCCAATATCGACAAGTGTCTCAGGTATTTTGTGTGAATAAAATCTTTTTAACCTTTGTGCAAAATCTGCCCTTAACAGGTTTCCAAGTGTCTCTGCGTTCTTATTGCAGAATTTATTTAAAGGCAACAACTGGGATGTTCTGCCCTTCTTAATCTCACCTTTCTTAAACTTTCTTTCTTGACTGAATTCAGCAACCTTTTATCTGATTTGGCTATAAATTATGATCACGTAGTACTGACGGGGGATTTTAATGTACACATTGATGTGAAAACTGACACTTTTAGCAAATTTTTTACTTATTTGTTAAATTCAGTAGGATTTTGTCAGATTGTCAAAGGTCCAACTCATAATCATAACCACACATTAGATTTAAATATAACTTACAAAGTTCAGTCAGTCAGTCATTCTCCAACCTGCTATAATCTAACACAGGGTCACGGGAGCACATGGCGCAAGGCAGGAACAAACCCTGGGCAACACTCCAGCCCACCGCAGGGCAACTTACAAAGTTGAAATTCAAAATTTAAATATTACTTCATTAAATGAAGTTATTTCCATTCACTACTTAATTACATTTGATTTAGTCCTGCCCTTGCCAACACACTCACAGATTAAAACAAAGACAGTGCAACATCCAGATTGTAATTCTGCTTCAAAATTTATAGATACTTTGAGTAAGTTGAGTGTAATTGTGGAAAACCATTTACTGTAGATCAGTTAACATCAAATGTAAACGTGGAAAACAACTTATCAGCTAACATCACTTTATAATGTGACATTGAGAGATGCTCTGGACGCTGTGGCTCCCCTTAAAACAAAAGTAATCAAAGCACATAGAAACTCACCCTGGTTTAATGAAAACACTCGAGCTCTTAAATTAGAGTGTCGAAAACTGGAGCCCAGATGGAGAACAAAGCTACGTTAGAATTAAGTGCAGTATTTGACACCATTGACCATTCTATTTTACTGTACCGGCTAGAAAATGATGTTGGGCTTGCAGGCACTGTGTTCGCTTGGTTTAGTTCCTATTTATAAAAACGATTCCAATATGTACAGAAATGTGCTGACAGTACTCCATCATTATACACAGAAGTGAGATATGTTGTCCCGCAGGGCTCAGTACTGGGACCTTTACTGTTTTCACTTTACACGCTTCCACTGGGATCTCTCATTAGGAAACATAATGTTAATTTTCACTAGTATGCAGATGACACCCAGTTCTACCTTTCATTTAGATCAAATGAAGATTCTCCGATGTTGTCTTTAATTATTTGTGTTAGTAAATTAAAGGAGTGGATGGATGAGAACTACTACTCTTGAAACACCAATAAAAGAGATGTTAATTGTTAGAGGGAATGACGTTGATTACAATAATGTTTTGTCATCATTTAACTCAGTTGGAATCACCATTAATTTTTCTGAATCAGCCCGCAATCTAGGAGTTATCTTTGACTCCAGCATGTCATTTAAAGCGCATATTACAAAGTTGTCCAAATCATGTTTCTTCCAACTTAAAAATGTTGGGAAATTAAGGCGCTTTCTAAATAAACAGGATTCTAGGAATTCATGCATTTATTTCTAGTAGGATTGACTACTGCAATACAGCGTTCACTGGATGTTCAAACTGTTCTTTATACAGCCTCCAGTTACTCCAAAATGCTGCTGCAAGAATTATTATAAAAACAACAAAATACGAACACATAACGCCAGTTCTTAAATCCTTACACTGGCTCTCGGTTAAGTTTAGGGCAGATTTCAAAATCCTCCTTTTAACATATAAAGCATTAAATGACCAAGGTCCGGCTTACTTGTCTGAACTTATCATGATTTTACAAACCAGATCGCACATTAAGATCTCAAGATGCCGGACTGCTTATGATTCCAAGTATTAATAAAACAACAGTGGGAGGTCGAGCTTTTAGTTACAGGGCCCTTAAACTGTGGAGTGGTCGGCCTGCTACAATAAGAGATGCCCCTTCAGTCTCAGCTTTTAAATCCCAGCTGAAGACTCACTACTTCAGTTTAGCATATCCTGACTAGAGCTGCTGATTAACTGTACAGACTGCATCTCTGCTGTTAGTCATTAGCACTAAAACATAAGTAACATGATAGTTATAATTTGTTGCTAACCCTCACCTATTCGGTTTCTCTTCTCGGTACTCAAATGTGGCACTTGGTGCCGCAACCCGCCTGCCAAGTTGTTTTGCCTGCCTAAGGTAAAGTCATCCCTGATGAAGGATCACAGGAATCGTGGGGTAGAAGGGTTCTTTCATTGGATTGTCTGGCCCAGCACTGTTTCAGCTGTGGAATGGTCAAATGGGGGAGGCAGCTTGATGGATGAGGTCTCCAGGACTCTAAACAAATCCATTATTATGTGATATCATCTACTGTTAAATTCTGTGCCGTACTTGTAATTTTTTTATTTTTATACTGTATTGAGGATTTGTTCTGTTCTGTGTATTGTATTGTATTGACCCCCTTCTTTTTGACACCCATAGCACGCCCAACCTACCTGGAAAGGGGTCTCTTTTTGAACTGCCTTTCCCAAGGTTTCTTCCATTTTTTCCCTATAAGGGTTTTTTTGGGAGTTTTTTTTTTTTTTTGTCTTCTTAGAGAGTCAAGGCTGGGGGGCTGTCAAGAGGTCAAGCCTGTTAAAGTCCACTGCGGCAGTTGTGTAATTTTGGGCTACATAAAAATAAATTGTGTAGTATTGTATTAAACTGAAAAGGTTTAACACCTTCAATGTCTCCTCATAGATCACACCTGTTAATCCCACGATCAGCCTGCTTGCTCTTCTCTATACTTGTTCTACTGGAGCTAGGTCTTTCTTAGGAATATAGAAACTAAAAATGTACACAGTACTCCAGGTGAGGCCTCACTAGTGCATTATACAACATAAGGAAGTGAAATGTATCAGGAATAGTAAAGGGGAATTTAATACAGACAGTGAAACAGTAGATGATTTAAACTCACACTTTTCTAACGTTTTCACATATGAGGAAGTAGATAACCTCCCAGCAGTAAAAATGACTACTAATGAGGTACTAAGAGATACTTGGAAATTGTAGAGGGAGAAGTGCTGTTCAGATAAAATAGGCTGAAACCAAACAAATCACCAGGACCAAATAATATTTACCCTCGAGTTCTTAAGGAGGCTAGCAAGTACATATGTAAGAGCCATTTTTAGAAAGTGCTTCAATGCTTTAAGTTAAACTCATATTAGTGTTTGTTAATTTGAAGTAGAATGTAATTTTCTTTCATAGACATAGACAATGGTATAGTCTTTTACCCCCATAACTTAATATGAGATAGAACTTTCTTGCTATATCTGAGATACGATGTGTTAAGACTGAAACACCCATTTACAGCATGAAAATAGGATAAGCATACAGTTTTCTGACTGTTTAGAAATGGTTCAATTGTAAGCAAACTTAAAGAATGAAACAAGATATATAAGCTTTAAACAGAATGCTTCTTAAACAAGAACTTTTTTTTGCTATTATCAATTTTTTCTCTATTTTTGTGTGAACTGTTTTACTTTGAATTTTTACTAAAGTTTTTAAAACGAAGCTATTTTGTCTGTGGACATTTCGACGTGTCAAGCTTTTTGCAAAATCCCATGCAGCATACTGAAGGTGCAGAACTTTGGTAATTTTGGGTAAGTGCAGCTACAACATACTGTACATAAACCATTTTTAAGATTTTTAAGAAGTCATTACGCACTGAGGAAATTCCAACAGACTGGAAAATACTGTATTATCTCATTACATCAAAAGGGTGATTGGGACAATCGAAGCACCTATAGACCAGTAAGCTTAAAGTGCACAACAGGTAAATTAATGGACGGAATTATTAAGGCTAATATTAAGCAACACGTGGCAAGAACAGGAGTTTTACTGAACAATCAGCACGGGTTCAGAAGAGGGAGGTCATGTTTTACTAACATCCTGGAATTCTATGAGGAAACAACAAAAGGATATGACCAGAGAAGTGCATATGGTATTTATTTTGACTTTCAGAAAACACTTGATAAGATCCCACATAAGAGGCTGGCCATTAAGCTAAAAGAAGTGGAAGTTCAGGGTGTAGTGCAGAGATGGGTGCAGAATTGGGTCAAACACATGAAACAAAAGGTGAAACAATGCCAACCTTGGTTGAGTCTGCAGGTGATACCAAGCTATGTGGAATGGCATATAATCTGAAATCCGTTGAATCATTACAGAGGGACTTGGACAGCATACAGGTTTGGGCAGATTTGTGGCAGAAGAAATTTTATGTAAGTAAATGTGAAATATTACACATAAGAAGAATAAATCTTAGATTTAAATAAAATATGAGAGGTCTGAAAATTGAAAGTACATCTTATGAGAAGGACTTAGGAGTTGTGGTGCACTCGACACTATCAACAGCAGACTGTATTCAGAAGCCATTAACAAAGCCAACATAATGTTAGGTTATATAGCACAATGTGTAGAGTACAATTCCAAAGAGGATATGCTCAAGCTTTATAATACACTGCTGGGAACTTGGCTGGAGAACTGTTAGTATAAAGTATCTATCTATCTATCTAGTTCTGGAGAAACTAGGCCAATTCCAACACTGCAGGGGAACAGTTGAACCTTTTCAGTTTAGGCAAAAAAAGATTATCAGGAGACATTATTGAAGTGTTTAAAATAATGAAGGGAATTAGTACAGTGGTTTGAGACTGTTATTTTAAAATGAGTTTATCAAGAACACAGGGACACAATTAGAAATTTGTTAAGGGTAAATTTCGTACAAACATTAGGAAGGTTTTCTTCACGTAGAGAACCACAGACACATGGAATAAGTTACCAAGTAGTGTGGTGCACAGTAGGATTTTATAGACTTCCAAAACTCAGCTTAATGTTATTTTGGATAGGACTGGTGAGCTTTGAGGGGCTGAATGGCCTATTCTCATCTAAATCTTTCTAATGATCTAACATGCACCTCTGATCGTATCTTTTTACTGCTCCACCTTTTGGGATGAACTTGAAAATGCAACACATTTTTGAACCTGCCCCACATGCCCTTAACTGTCTCCACACTTAAAAGCTTATCTCAATTTATCTTACTGAGAATTTGTCACATTTGCTCAAAGTTACTAAGCTGTTAATTTTAGCTTTTTTGCAATTTGGTAATTATCTTAACTACAAGAACTGTTTACTATAGCCATGAATATTTCAGTTATGGATTTTGCTTCCAGGGTGTTTTGACTGAAGGTCTTCAATTTGTTATGCAAAAGCTGAACTGTCAAAGAATTAGAATATACTGCAATGAGGGGTTTTCCCCTTTAGCTTTGCGTTAGACAGCATACTTCACCAAGTTGTGTCATTTTACATGATGAAAAGTCTGGTATTTTATATTTTTTTAACTTTTAATACAGCCAAACAGAGCACATTTTATTATTGCCATTTTGTTGTTGCTGATACTCATGGTGAAAAATAACCATCAATTTGACATATTACCCAGCAAACCAAGCAGTGTTTAGTGAGCGGTCTTGCTTCTGTGTTGTATATTTAATGAGTTATCATATTGGTCTAGCATGCAGCCTTGAAATAACCTTTTAATCAGGCCTTATACCAATAATTTCTTTTAATGTCCATAATAGTGGATACTGATGGTTTGTTCAATTTTCCATGAATTTATAAAATACAGTAGGCCATGCTTGACATACACCTACTTCATTATTCCTAATCTTCTAACACCGTGGGATTTTTATAATATTGTGTCTGTTTGACTGGTTATTAATTCTTTTATTGTAATGTATATATTTTTAAAAATGGATTCATTATAAAGGTGGAGTTCACCTCTTCCTCTTGTCACTCTCATCCTATTCTTTACACAACAATTTCAGCCCAACATTTTACAGTTTTGTCATCAATCCTGTCCCTTAGCTTCTCACATTCACTTGATCCTCCTCATTATGGCCCTTTTTTTAACTTTGATTCAATTTCACTCTCGTTATTTGCATCTCAAACCCAAACAATTCCTCACACAAGTACATCAGCTAAGCTGATTTGTGTTTTCTATTAAATAAAAAAGTTATGTGTTTAAATGCATTCATTTCATGGCAATGTGCTGCATGTTGGCTTGACATGCAAGTAAGAATTATACTGTAATCTGTATATATGGCAGTACTACTACTAACACAAAAACCGAATGCTGTTTTTATTTCTTAGTATCGATGTCCATTCATCTCCACTAAACAGGTGAGATAAGCAACTGAACGTCACAGCTTCCAAGTTAATAACTTGTTTTAATTAGATTAGGGCTAGATGCATTTGTTTGTTTATGCATTTTTATCTTGTTTCATCTGAAATGCCTTCAGTAGTGTCTTGCATGCAATAAACCATCTATCTATCATTGTCAGTCCTCAAATCCACATTTACTACATCACCATCTGTTAGCTTTCTCTCCCCCTCTATCTCTTACACACACTTTCAACACACTGTGGTGGCACAATTCACATTTTAGTGAGTCATTTTGCCCCTAAAATGTTTAACTTTTCAAAGAGAGGATTGCATAGTCAATTATTTATGATTAAATTGTTGATTTGTGATATTAATATATGTGATCAATATGGACACACCACCTTATTTTTAGATCTAAACGTCCCACCTACTCATACAACTCCACTGCAGATATACTCCATGAATGCCTCAAGTCAATCTCTCTTTCATTAATTTACAGAAGCCTACGTTCCCCTTATAGACAGTCACAAACACGATGGCAGGGACGGACAGTCACAGTGGCCAATTGCCACATCTTTGTGATAATGGAGAAAACTGACAGAAGCACAAGCAGAATGTGCAGACTTCCCAGGCAATGGCCAGAGTTAAAGCCAATCACTGTAGCTGTCAGGGAGTCGTGCTGCGCTGCCTGACCACCATCCTGTGTTTCAAACTCCTGCCTGGTGGGTGTGCTATTACAGTACCCGATATAGTTAATAGTTTTATTTTTTAAGAACATAAGAAGTTTGACAAATGAGATGACCATTCAGATCTTCAGGCTCATTTGCTTAGTTAACATAACAGCTACATTCTCTTTAATATTTCATCCAGATTTTTTAAAAAGGTTGTCAGGGTTTCTGCTTCAACTCCATGTCTCAGTCATTTGTTTCAGATTCCCACAACTCTTTGCATAAAAAAGTTCTTCCTGGCTTCGGTTTCAAATGCACTTCTCCTTAATTTCTACGGATATCCTTGAGTGTGTGATTTACTGTTAAGCTGAAAGAATTCTGCCTGATCTACTTTAAATGCCTTTGAGCATTTTGAAGACCTGGATTAGATCCCCATACAGTCCCTTCTGCTCGAGACTAAACAGGTTTGATTCTCTAAGTCTGTAACATTAGGATACGTCCTTAACTCCTGGAATGATCCTGGTTGTTCTCCACTGCACATCTTCAAATGATGCCATGTCTTTGTTGTAGTGTGGTGACTAAGACTGCACACAATACCCCAGATGTGGTCGCACTAGTGCATTATATAGTTTGACCACTACATCCTTTGACTTAAAGTCAAGTTTTTATGGTAGAACCTAACATTTTATTTGCCTTTTTAATGGCTGATGCACTCTCCTTAGATGATCAAATCATTGTGTCAACACCAACCCCTAAACCTTTTTCACAGGTTGCTTCCTTTAGGACTGTGTCTCTAACTTTGTATTTATAATTGACTTTCCTTTTGTGTAGCACTTTGCATTCTGTTTATGTTAAACTGCATTTTCCAGGTATTCACCAACTTCTGAAGCTTGCCCAGGGCTTCTTGAAGTGTTTTTGCTGCCTCTTCTGTGACTACCATTCCTCCAATTTTAGAGTCATTTAAAATACAACTAGACTTTATAAACATTGAAGTAAAAACTAACTTTGCACCAGTAACAGCAGGCCTGCGACGGAAAATATTTTTCCAAAGTTTTCACTAATTCTTATTTTTTTGGTGCAC
Organism: Polypterus senegalus; assembly: GCF_016835505.1. NCBI lineage: Eukaryota > Metazoa > Chordata > Cladistia > Polypteriformes > Polypteridae > Polypterus > Polypterus senegalus. The sequence continues at coordinate 42,329,741 of NC_053154.1, forward strand.
TGAATCCAAAAATGATATCCATTTTTTCCGATCATGTAAGGTTTTCTCACAAATTGCCATATTCAACTTGGCCATTTGTTATTATTCCCTGAGGGTCTATACTGTACTCACAGAGTATTTAGACCAGGCATGTCAAGCACATGGCCCCCGGGCCGTATGCGGCCCGCATGACAGATCCTAGTTAGCACTAAACTTGTACAAAATTATATCGTTCGTGATTGAATCATTCTGCATCTTCGGCATTACTTATTGACTTTTCTTACTTCTGCCTTCTGACAAAAGCACGTTTTCCCATGGCATTACGGTACCGGAAACGTCATCTGCTAGTATAGTTGCAGCCGCCAAGTCGCAACTGAAGTGCTAGGCTGCGGTCCGTGGCCCACTACCGGGCCGCGAGAGTACTGCCAGCAACGGAGACTCACTCAGTGAAGGGTAACAGCAAAAAGGCTGCCCCCTTCACTGAGGACACTTATCAGAACGTTAGGCGGGCGGGGCTTTTCAGCGGGGCAGAAAGAGGAGAGAGACCGCGGTAAGAGAGTATTACAACAAAGTATTTTTACGTTTCTGACAGTTTCCCCATATGACACGAGTCCACAGAAATCTCGTTACTATGAAGTACATTCAGCAGCAGATACTTTCATTACAACGAAGTGACCTAGAAATGCTTGAATGAATCATCCACAGAGCAGTTAGTTCTGTGGTCACAGCTCAGTTGTGGACATTTGCACAACGATCCCCAAACAGAAACACTGTAAAAAAAAAACGTTCTTTCTTCGAACATTCCTCGTACTGTTTTTTTGCTGTTTTTGTTTTGTGTGGTTTTAAGTGATACCTTTTCCTTATTGCTCGTCAACATTTGAAAAACATCCATTAGAATTTAACTCATTATCACCCTTCTATAGAAACGGCATACTTGTTATATGCAAAAAAGAAGAAAAATCTCGGGTTGCAGACGTATGCGAACTACTGCATTTGAAGACGCCGAAAAAGCTGTTTTTATGTGGTTGCAGTGATGCTTGTTCAAGAAACATTCATATTAATGCGGCACTCATTCAAGAATATATGATGTTTTTAAACTCTCTTGGGACCCGGACCAACAATCTCACACGTGGCAACAGCGCTTCGGGACGCACTTCAGCGTATCGTTCCAGTTGGGTGGGGGGGATCCCAGATCCCAAAAGAGTTCAGAAACCTCACAATATGAAGAAGAATAAAAGGATAATTTGGCTTATGATTGATAACGGTGCTGACCACAACATGTTTCCGCACTTAGGTAATGTTCACATTGAATTCCTCCCACCCAATTGCACGGCAGTGCTTCAGCCATTGGATTTGGGCATCATTCGCACCCTGAAAATGTATCATCGCAAGGAAATGCTGAAAATAATTCTCGTCAGCATAACCTTTAGACAGGAGAAGATTAAAATAATGTGAATGAAGCTATTGAAGCTGCTTCCATTTTCAACATCCTATCTTTGTGATGCATGTTTTCTGCAGTGACAGCAACCAAAACGAGATTACGGAGTATACTGAACATAAGCAACACACTTTGCGTGTCACTGTCTTCCATCCTCCCCAGATGGAATAATTTGGTTGCAGGAAAACAAGCTCAGGGCTCTCACTGATTCTGCATTATGGTAAGCTGTATAATTTCTATTACTAAATTATAACTTAATAATAATAGAAATGTAATGTAAATTGCGTATAAAACTGCCCTACTAACCCCCATAATCACCCCATAAACTCCAACCTCCAACAACCCACCGGTCCCTGGAAAAATTTGCTTCTAGTAAAGCGGTCCTTGGTGTCAAACAGGTTGCGGACCACTGGGCTACACTACTGGCTGGGCTGCTGAGACTGGCCACTGGGCAGAACTGACCATCACAAGTAGTAATAACTCGCATATTTTCACGTTCTTTTGCTCTAGTTTTATGTAATTTTGTGCTAGTATTGTAACGAACAGTTAGTGCAGACTACAGCTGAAGATCTGAAGTGGACGCGAGAGGTTGGTGAGTTGTTTATTAACAGATTTTTGTGATTTTGAGTTTGTATAATTAGTGTAGGTCAGGGGGCTTTTTGCATATCGGATTTCAATTCACACGAACAGGACTTTGTGCTGTTTACGTCACCATACTCTTACAACGTTGAGAATGCGCCTGAGAATATCCAAATGGAATTGACTGAACTGCAGTCAGATTCTATAATGATGGCAAAATACAGCGAAGTTGGTGTGCCAGGCTTGTATGCTTACCTGCCACCCTTGTACTGTATGTGCAGATCCATAAGTTGGCATCGAGAGTACTGTCTATGTTTGGAAACACTTACCTTTGTGAGCAATTGTTTTCGTTAATGAAAGCTACCAAAACCCCACATCACTTAAGACTTACTGTCGAGCACCTTTCATCCCTCGTAAAAGTGCAGCTGCACAAGATTTCAAGCCTGATATTGACAAACTGGTTACTAATAAGAGATGCCAAGTGTCGGGACAAAAGAAATAAATCTCACACTGTAAGACTCCTATATAAGCAATGAATATAATATATAATAATATAAGGACCTAGCTAAGAGTACTCTGTTGTACGGAGATTGTATGGAAATAAATTGCTTTTCTTTAAACTTTAAGTGTTACATTTTTTAAAGTTTTCAGTATTGGAAAGAAAGCTACAGTAACTTTGTATAATAGTATAATACAGTAGCATTTGTTACAGTGTGGCCCGCTGACGGACATATGGCAGTCGAAGCGGCCCACCAATGGTAGTAAATTTGACATGCCTGATTTAGAACATTTCTAACCAAATGACTGAATATTTTTCTTTTTCAACCAGCAGGAGTCATGAGAGAGCAATAAATAAGACAAAGCATGAGTAAATGCAAGCAAAGACAGTGTTCAAGACAAAAGGAACACTGTGCTCACATGAATATGGCTACTCAAGGTTGTCGCACTTCACCACATGTGTGAGAACTATCTTGTGAAAAAACAGCACAGGAAAACCACTGCTTTTGGTAAGAAACTTTATTTCACATATATTGTGGAGTGTAACTTGGTGATCAGTACAAAAATGGTTGAGAAGGACAAATCAGCTTGGCTTTCGTTTAAGGAATTGGTCACCAAAATTCCTTGGTAACCATAAAGTCCCAAACTTTGAGGCCATTGCTGAAAAAATGTGAACAAAATTAGAAGAACTGGGTTGTTCAATGAGCCTCAAGCAGCATTCCCTCCACTCTCATTTGGACTACTTCCCGGAGAACATGGGTGTGGTGAGCGAAAAGCAAGGCAAGGGGTTCCATCAAGATATCAAAGAAATGGAAAGGAGCTACCAGGGGAAATCGAACGTTAGCATGATTGCGTGACTATTGTTGAGGGCTGCAGTGAGAAACTGTGGACAAAAAACATAAAAGGAGAAGCCTCAAGAGAAGTTTTGAAGGACAGTGAAAACACCATGGAGTATATGTGTATAGACCTGCTGTTTAAGACTGTTTAATTCTATTCTTCAATTTTTTCTGGTTCTACTTTGGATGGTTGTCTTGAAAATAATTTACAACAGAGATTTTTCATAAAATTTGCTAAACTGCATTTTCCGGGTGTTCCCCCACTTCTCAAGTTTGTGCAGGTCTTCTTGAAGTGTTTTGCTGCCTCCTCAGTGTCTGCCATTCCTCCAATTTTAGAATCATTTAAAATACAATTACACTTTATAAACATAGAAATAAAAAAACAACTTTGCACCAGTAATAATTTATCCTACTACTTTGTCTCACTGCCTGTAGAAGGAAAATTGCAGACCTACCCTTCTGTGGATGCAGTGACCACAGCCACCTTGCCTTGAAGCTTTCCACCCCTCTGTGATTTCGAGTCCACAATACCGCGCAGGGTCATCGCTTGCACACTGGGCTTCTGAAGGGAAAAAACGTTGCGGGTCCAAATCGTCAACGGTCGAGCTGGTCTGCTGCAGAACATCCTGTACAGAAAAAAGAATTATGGTCAACAGTTAAACACGAGAAGAGCAAAAGAATAACAGTAAGGCAGCAATTCCCTCTTCACTTACAGCAGGGGCCAAAAGTGGCTGGAATGGAAATGAATCTACAAGACACTGGGCCAGAGCAACGCCATCCTGATAGTCGCCATTCAGCTCTTTTCTCACTGGCGTTTTTTGTTTTTTTAATTAATAAACACATATCTGCAGTGACCAACAATTTTGTTTTGTGAAAGATTTGAAAGATTCTAACACTTCTGGCTATGTAACAATCTCATGAGATAAAATACATTTAAGAAAACAGCTTCTGTACATTTCTGGTAGCTTTTTATGTAAGCACAGTCGTCAAAAAAATTGTACTTGGCCACCACAGCAACTGCAGTCTCCAGTAATGAATCTCAATGAATGATAATCAAGACTAAAATTCTTTGCTGGCATCCTACCCAGAGTTGGCTATTGACTTGTGCCCACTGCTGCCAGGATTAAGGTGGATCGCAAACATATAGTTTGGTTAGACGAACTAGAATTCTCCAGGACGTACACATTTCAAAAGGTAAGAAAATGTCAGTCATGGTAGGAATTACGTATCTGCCGTTATATATGAATAATGCTGTATTTTGTTGTTTAGTTTTTATGCTGTCACTGCAATTTATGTTTACACACAAAACTCTTCACTCCAGTATGTGTAATAAAGGGTACCATTATCTACTGTGTTCTGAGACTTTACAGGTCAGAAAGACTGACGTTTCAAGGTATGGCAGTAAGACTCGCTTATCATGACATCGGAAAGTCACACACGTGAGTAAGAATCTCCCAGAATCACTCTGTACACAGGACAGTAATGACACCTAAGCAAGAACCACGAGGAAATAAAAAAGCAACGAGAAACAAGGGGATGATCTTCTAAATACTGGACTAGAAACTGGGGATCTTGCAAGTCACAGAATATGCGCAAGACCTCCCTAATTCCTGGTAGCATACAATGATAAACTTGTTTTAATACTTGACAGTATTACTTTAATTATACAAGGCAATTTAAAGTAATTTAGAGTAACAAGTTACAGATGACCCTATGATGGACCTGCTGCCACAATCAATGCATTTTAAACTGCTTTTGAACATTCAGGTTTGGAGGTTAGAGTCCAACTTATATATACACTTGGAAAAAAAATGATTTTAATATGCACTAATATCAGTAAAATGATTCTTACCATTGCATAATAATATACACAGTTAAATACAGACATGAAAAGTGTTAACTTTTGTTGTATTTCAGGCCCCCATGTGCCTCATTATAGCATACATTAATTAAAACAAGAGTGTATGTTACATATTCATCTTTTCTGTCGTTTTTTCAATGTTTATCAAGGGTTGCTGAAGTGCCGGTGCATATCCTGGCAGCCATGGGCACAAAGTTGAAACAACTCCTGGATAAGGCGCCAGTCTGTCACCGGGTATACTCACGCATAGCATTTTCAAAAGGCTTTTCATTGAATTTTCAACAATAAATCCAATAGGTCAGCTAAGCGCATCCGTTATTGCCCTCGGTTCGATATTCAAATTCGAAAATTAAATAAAACGGTCTTTGGTGTATGTGAATAATAATGACTGTCACTCTTTAGTTGTAGGAATAGAAAGTTGACTAACCGAAAGACGATGCGATCCTCTTTTCAGTCACAGTTGGGCCTTTCTGCAAGTTGTACGCCGACGAGTGCCTTTTAATTATAATATTGGGAAATGTACGGACTCTTCCCACTTGTAACACATCTGCAACATAACAAACCACGCTCTGGTCACTGCACACCACCGAAACCACATAACACAACTAGCCATACACATGAAATCTTTTCTGCCTGCCTAAGCGAAGTTAAACAGATGTTTGCATACAGCATCGGCTCACATTTGTAATCAGGTATTTAAAATCCACTCGTTTTGAAACGTGCTGAATTAGGAAGTTACATGTTCGATGCAAATATGGTAATGACTGCTGGACCACAAGAAGGTACGCAAGTGTTTAATACTGCGTTAAACGTAAAATTAGACACGAGCCAACACGAGAGAGCCATGGACAAGAGAGTTGCTAAAATGAAGAATGCACCAAAAAAACGACATGGATGGATTTTGGTCGCGTATAAAGTATTATCTTAACAACTGAAGCTACTGAAACTTCTCTATACCTTAGCAGCTACTGCTTTGTCTGTCACCCTGAATCTCTGCAGTCGCAGTAAAATACGTTCCAAGAAAATTATCCTTCAAGCTCAAAGCCCACACTAAAAAAGTTTAAAGGTTGAACGGAAAGCAAAACAAACATAAAAGCACGAAGGTTACTTAAAACTTTGGGGAAAACAAAACAACACAAGCCGATTGGTCGAACTGCTCACTAAAACGCCCCATTGTTGCACTTCCCCCGCGGCGTGTGCCAGATGATAATTACGATGCGCGTGCGTAGAAGCTTTACCCTTATTGGATAATTTTGCGACATGTATCCAATGTGCTACTGAAGACAGGTTAGGAGCATGCGCTGATACATTGCTACTGAAGGTCTGACAAAACGGCTGACGACTGACACTTGTAGTGGATTGGTCGGTATAAATGACTGACAAGAAACCACTAAATATGATCGGAAAATAAAAATGACTGACATGCAGTTCAGGTGGATGATTGGATAATTGAAACGACTGTTAAGGTAGTAACGCCGGCGACTGGCAGAAGTAGCTCCGCGTGCCATTTGTAAGATACCCATTTACCAGGTTACCAGGTGTGTTTTCCAGTGTGAAAAAGTGCAAAGGTAAAAAGAAATTACAAATTAAATAATACCAAATATTATTACTCTGAATACTATCGTTAGTATTGAAAAGCGTAGTTCTTATAGATTATTTGGGGTTTCCTTGCAAACAACTCCATATTTGCGAGGTGGCTTGGTAAAAATTCATCCATCTTCCAGACCCGCATTATTCTGAGAAGTGTCGCAGGAAAGCTGGAACAATCCCTGGATAGACCTACACACACCCACACATTAGACAATCCACCAAACCTGCATGTCATGGACTGTGGGAGTATTTTTAAAGAAAAAGTTTACTATAATAGGCAAGAATCAATGTTGGATATCTTGATTGAAGGTCAAACTCTGTGCTAACCATCAGACCAAGCATGGTGCCAGTTGATCAAACTGTAGTATTTTTGCCACTCTGCCCCTCAACTCATGCTGCACCTCTGGTGGGTACGAGGCTGAACATTATATGTTAAAAACCTGACAGATGGGGAGAGGTAGCTGTGTGCCAAACTTCAAGCCTGTGGCTTGACAAACAAAGCTAAGCAAAAAGAACAAACAACGACAGGATTGTATATAAAAAAGGGAAACTCCATACATTTGACTGCTGATCGACAAGTAATTCGCTCTTTCATAATCGACAGTATCAAATGGTGTAGAGGGCACTCTGCTAATATGAGCACTTAACACACAGTTAGCAAAGCAGTAAAGTAAGGCATTAATGGACTACATAAGGACTACATAAACAATATAATGTTATAACTGACCAGTTCTATGATTGCACTAAGGTGGTCTGCCTGTGCCCCCTTTTCATATTGGATTTCCCTCCCAGGCAGCATGTCTCAGATAGTGTGTATGGTCCTCTGCAGTCTTAGTGTCTTCTTTTTTTGCCTTAAGCCCAAAGTATAGCTTTCCACAGAGAACCAACTCTTTTTTTTTTTAATCTTTACATGGGCTCACTCCTGCCTATTTATCTGAATTATGTGCTTTACGCCAGCCATCCAGAGTGCTTAGATCTTCTGGTCAGTTGTCTCTTGTCGTCCCTCATACCAAGTGTCAAACTAAGGGGGACAGACGGGGCTTTTACAGCTGCTGCTCCTCTCCTGTGGAACTCTTTACCTCATCACATAAAGGAGTCGTCTACAATTGAACTGTTCAAAATAAGATTAAAGACTCATTTCTATTCACTAGCATTCCGTGACCTTCAGTAATACTAAAGGTTTCCTCATTGTGATTATATAACACTAGACATGAAGCCCGTTACAATAACGGGCGCTAGAACAGTAGTGCATAAACATTAGTATGAACAGTCTATATTAAATGGCAAGGGACCTTGTATGTGGCTGTAATGTGCGTCACTGTATCGTGTGCCTTTAATTTTCTCTTTCATTAATACTGTTTTGTATTTCCGTAAAATGCCTGTAATTTGGTCTGACATTAATACAGTGGAACCTCGGTTCACGACCATAAATCATTCCAAAACGCTGGTCGTAACCTGATTTGGTCGTGAACCGAAGTAATTTCCCCCATAGGATTGTATGTAAATACAATTAATCCGTTCTAGACCGTATGAACTGTATGTAAATATATATTTTTTAAGCAGAAAAATAGTTAATTATACCATTGAATGCACAACATAATAGTAAACTAAATGTAAAAACATTGAATAACTCTAAGAAAACCTTGAACAACAGAAAAAACTAACACTGCAAGAGTTCGAGCTACTGTATAGCTTTACGACCCGCTCTGTGTGTGTGTGTGTGTCGCGCGTGCCTGTGTGTGTGTGTGTGTGTGTCTCGCGCGTGTGTGTGCGTCTCCAGCGCGACTGTGTGTGTGTGTATGTGCACGTCTCGCGCATGCCTGTGTGTGTGTGTGTGTGTGTGCGTCTTGCGCGCGCCTTTGCGTGTGTGTGTGCGTCTCGCACACGTCTGTGTGTGTGTGTGTGCGTCTCGCACACGCCTGTGTTTGTGTGTGTGTCTCTATCTCTCTCTCTCTCCCTCTCTCTCTGCACAGGGAATGCACAGGAAGAGACTGAACACGTGCTGTGTGGCCCGCGCATGCACTTCACCAGAAGACACACACGGACACCTGGACGCACACAGGGGTTTTATTAAAGAGGATTACTTCTATTTATTGTGTATTTTATTTATGTTCTTATATTTTATTTCTATTTATGTTATTTGTTTGTTTTCTTTTATTCTATTATTGTAAAGCACTTTGGCCACAGCATTCCTATGTTGTTTTAAATGTGCTATATAAATAAATTGACATTGACATTATTTTGTCCAGCTTTCTCTTGCTGCCCACAGTGAACCAACACACCATCCCCCCACATCCACCCGTGCCAGGCCTGCTATGAAAGGATGTGCCCAGAATGAGAGGTGGACCCTGGAGATACTCTTGTCACAGTTGTTCTAATGTTTTATGACTTTGCTCCTCTGGTTCTTTAGCAAATTGCCACACTTCTGGCACTGTTGCTGCATGCCATACATATAGCGGGTTCAGGAGGTCTTCAGACCCCACCACTTTTTAAATATATTGTTATGCGGCAGACCTCAGCTAAAATTATTTACATTCATTTTTCAACACATCAAGCAACAATGAATACCATAGAATGAAAAAACAAAGATGGGATTTTTGCAAATGTATTTAAAAAACTGCAGATTTTTTTGTTCATTTTTTATTTTTCCCTTTGTTTTTATTGTATGTCTCTCGATTATAAAAAAAAATCTTAGGATGGAGATGAGATGTGATCTTCTCGGAAGACACTTTAACATCACGCGAGAAAAGGCAGTGGGCAGTGAAACAACATTTAAAACAGACATCAAACCTAGCAGTTGTTGGAATGCTTTTGGCAGACAGACATCATGTGCTCTTAAAACAACAACAAGCGATAGGCAGAACACGCAGCTTGCCAGCAGCAGCAAGCCAGCAGATGATCCAACCGTTTCTCCTTATCGTGTGCACTCAGCCCCCCCTTCACAACGCGAGCGGCAGAGATACGAAGTGGCAAAAGGACAGCTGCTGTACAGGCTTTGAGATGAACGACATGCAGCCTGACAAGCAGAAAACGCAGCTCACCAGCAGCAACAAGCCAGCAGATGATCCGACCGCTTCACCTTAGTGTGTGTATAGCGCCCCTGCCCCTTCACAACGCGAGCCTCAGAGACTAGAAATGGCAAAAGGACATCTGCTGTACAGGCTTTTAAATGATCGACATGCAGCGCAACAAAAAGAACATGCAGCTCGCCAGCAGCAGCAGAAAGACAGCAGATGATCCGACGGTATCCCCCTTCACAACGCAAGCAGCATTATATGTCCTGCGAGAAAGAGATGTAACCACTCCCAGGGCCGGAAATAAAGGAAAAGTATTGTTTTTAAAAAATGTTTTAAAGTAAAAGTGAAAATAATCCATATATAACAATTCCATTGAAAATAGCAATCTCTTTAAATTGTATATCCGGTAAACCAAACCCGGAGGTAGGTGAGGAGGGGGCAGAGCCCCCTGGTATTTGTTAAAAGTAAATGGTACTGGTATGTTGTTATTATACGTTTGATTAGGAGAATGCCACTGTAATGTCTTGGTTTTTGAAAATAAAAAATTTAAAACTGAAATGTCACACTGGCAGACCCTTTACTCAGCACTTAGTTGAAGCCTTTTTGGCGGAGATTCCAGTCTGCCTTCTTCTTGGGTCTGATGCGACAGGCTTCACACACCTGGATTAGGGAATTTCCTGCCTTTCTTCTCAACAGTTCCTCTCAGGCTCTGCCATGTTTGATGAAGACCATCAGTGGACAGCTTGGAAACTCAAGGACATTCCTAGAATTGACCCTGAGCCACATCTGGGTCGTCTTTGCTTTGTGCTTAGGGTCATTGTTCTCATGGAGCACAAACACCAGTATCGGCAGAGTTTCTTTGCAGCCTTTGTCGATTTTCATGAACCGTTCAACTCAGTTGATCGAGCTGCCCCGTGGGACATCCTGAGACTTTGCGGGATCCCCTCGAGGTTGCTGGATATCATGGCCGGCCTGTACACTGGTACTGTGAGTGCTGTGCAGAGTGGAGGCAGAACCTCTGTGTTTTTCCCTGTTGATTCTGTGGTTCGTCAGGGGTGTGTTTTTGCTCCTGCTCTGTTCAGTGTTTTCATGGACTGGGTGTTGGACAGGATTGTGGGGTCCAGTGGCTGTGGGGCATCTGTTGGTGAAGGAAAATTCACGGATCTTGACTTTGCTGATGATGCTGTGATCTTCGCAGAGTCAATGGAGGCTCTGATTGGGGCTCTTGAGAATCTGAGCGAGGAGTCTGAGTGTCTGGGCTTGCCTGTGTCCTGGATAAAAACCAAGATCCAGGCCTTTAATGACCTCTTGAAAACAGCCATCAGCAGTGTCTGTTTGCAGAGAGAGTGTTGACTTTGTCGAGAGGTTTACTTACCTTGGCAGTGACATTCATGTCTCTGGTGACAACTATTAAGTCAGTAAATGGAATGGAAGAGTCTGGGGGGTCATGAGGTCACTGGAAAGGGGTGTGTTGTGCTCCTGATATCTCTGTAAAAGGACAAAGGGTCAAGTCTTTAGAGTCCTGGTGCTTCCTGTTTTGCTATATGGTTGCAAGACATGGACGCTATCAAGTGGCCTGAGACGAAGACTGGACTCCTTTGGTACTGTGACTCTTCAGAGAATCCTTGGGTACGGCTGGTTTGACTTTGTGTTGAATGAGCGGTTGCTCACGGAGTCATGAATGTGGCAGGTTATCTGCATTGTGAGGGAGCATCAGTTACGACACTACGGCCAATTCCACAAGGGTGATCAGGCTCACATGACCCTCATTGTTGAGGACCCAAGTGGCTGGACCAGGCCAAGGAGACACCCACATAACACCTGGCTGCGGCAGGTAAAGGTAGATGGTCATTTCATGGCATGGGACTGAACCACATGTCTGCCTGGGGGTTACCAGCCATCATCCCGAGGTGTTTCATCATGTGGTTTGTGGGGAAACGTGCTGTACCAGTGCATGCTCCCCAACCTGACCTGACCTCTCATTGTCCTGGAGCAGATTTTCTTTCTACTTTGCACCATCCTGGCCTTCAACAGTTTCTAGCCTCTGAAAATCAACCCCTGAAGCATGATGTTGCCACCACAATGCTTCATCTTTCAAATGGTATTGCACAGGTGATGAGCAAAGCCTGGTTACCTCCAGACATGACATTTATCTTACTTTCATCAGGCCAGAGAATCCTGTTTCTGTCATTCTGAGAGTCCTTTGCAAACTCCCAGCGAGTATCCATGTGTCTTTTACAGAGGACAGGCTTCTGTCTAGCCACTCAGTTGTAAAGCCCAGATCAGTGGAGTGTTGTAGTGATGGCCGTCCTTCTGGTAGTCTATCCCATCTCCATACAGGTTCTCTGGAATTCAGCCAGATTGACCATCAGGGTCTTGGTTACCCCCTCTTACCATGATCTTCTCCCATTATTACTCAGCTTGGCTGGTGGACAGCTCTAGAAAGAGCTGTGGTTGTCCCAGACTTCTTCGATTTAAGAATTATGAAGGCTGATTTCTTGGAGCCTTCTCCAGATTTGTGGGGAAATAGAGTCCTGATACTGTATATACTGTATTGTATGCTCTAAGAGGAGTCCAATGATAGGGTCAGATAGCCAGGAGGACAGAAAATAGACACTGTCAGCTGTGGTACTTTCAATAGACAGGCCTGCACCTTTCCTAATCAGTCCAATCGCCAAATTCCCCACAGCCGGATTTCAAACAAGGTGTACAAACATCTCAACGGTGATCAACAGAGAGGGATGCACCCGAGCCAAATTTCAGGTGTCATAGCAAAGGGTATGAATACTCGTGTCAATGGAATATTTCAGTTTTTTTATTTTGTAATATATTTGTATACATTTCTAAAATATTGTTTTTGTTTTGTCATTTTGGGTTGTTAAGTGTTGGCTTGACGAAGGAGAAACATTAATTTAAATGATTTTAGCATAAGGCTGCACTGTAACAAAATGGCAAAAATGTAAAGTTACAGTTCTGGAGTTACCCCACTTGATTGTACGGCAGATGAACTCCCCATAACTGATCACTTTCTTATTTCATTCAATGTTAATCTTGCACTTTCCAACACTAAGCTTTCCTGTCTCATGTCTTTCCGTACTATTAAGAATATTAACTTAGACTCTCTTTCCTCTAGTATTGATTCTCTTATGGACATTGATAATTTATCCACTCCTGTAGAACTGGTCTCACACTATAACACTGGACTTAATGGTATTCTTAACTCTGTCGCTCCATTAAAAACTAGATCTGTTTCTTCCTCCTTTTCTGCTCCCTGGTTCACGCCTGAACTTCGGCTTCTGAAAGAAAAGGGCAAGCAACTTGAACAGTTATATAAAAAAACTGGACTCTTTGTTCACAAAGAGACGTACAAAAACCATATACTTTATTACAAGGACACTATTGCCCAAACTAAATTAAACTATTATACTCTCATTATTTCTTCCAATGAAGGAAACACCAAGTCATTGTTTTCACTACTTAACAATATCACACAACCCCCGGATTCTTTATCTTCTCACCTTTACTCAACTGAATTTTGCAATTCCCTTATGTCCTTTTTTAATGAAAAAATCCAGAAGATTCATCAGTCTCTCTGTACAGATTCCTCCAGTACTTCATTTGAATTTCACCCACCAACTCACTCATTTTCCTCTTTTCCGCTTCCTACTTTCTCAGAAATCTCAGATCACGTCTGTAAGTCTAAGCCATCCGCCTGTCAACTGGACCCCCTCCCTACAGTTCTAGTCAAAGCCTGCCTCCCCTCTCTGGTTCCCCTTATCTCTGCTGTAATCCAATCTTCTCTCACTACTGGCACTGTTCCTTCATCTTTTAAAACTGCTGTAATAACCCCAATACTGAAAAAACCTGGTGCCGATCCCTATTTCTAATCTACCCTTCATTTCCAAAATTCTTGAAAAAATAGTGGCTATTCAACTTCATTCTCATTTATCTCAAAATAATCTGTATGAACAGTTCCAGTCTGGTTTTCGTACCCTCCACAGTACAGAAACGACACTTATAAAAATTACTAATGACCTCCTTATGGCAGCTGATTCTGGTTTAATTGCTATTCTCATCCTCCTTGATCTGAGTGCAGCCTTTGATACAATTTGTCACACTACTCCTCTCAATAGATTATCTTCGATTGGCATTACCCACATTCCACTAGACTGGTTCAGATCCTACCTCTCAGGCCTCACTCAGATTGTTCATCTTAAAACTTTCACATCCCAACCCACCGCTGTCACTTCAGGTGTGTCCCACGGCTCTGTCCTGGGGTCCCTCCTTTTCATTATTCACCTCCTTCCCCTTGGAAACATCTTTCATAAATATAATATTAGCTTCCACTGTTATGCTGATGACACCCAGCTCTATCTCACTAGCAAACCTACTGTTTCCTTTCAACCCTCCTTGCATATTGATTGGGTAGCAGAAATCTGACAAAACTGAGGTTCTCCTCGTTGGTACAAAATCAACATTATCCAAAACTGATCATTTTTCATTTGCTGTTGATAATTCCTCTGTATCCCCTTGCCCACAAGTTAAGAGTCTGGGTGTCACCCTTGACAGTACTTTATCCTTTCAGTCCCACATCAGTAACATCTCCTGGTCTGCATATTTCCACCTGTGTAACATTAATCGTATTCGCACCCCCTCACTCCCCACACCACTGCTGTTCTTGTTCATAGCCTTGTCACCTCTCGTCTGGATTACTGCAGTTCCCTTTTCTTTGGTCTTTCTCGCAAATCTCTTTATAAGCTTCAACTGGTCCAGAATTCAGTTGCCCGCATCATTACTAGAACCCCCTCTATTCACCATATCACTCCTGTCTTGCAGCAGCTTCACTGGCTTTCGGTTCAGTTCCAAATTCAGTTCAAAATTCTCCTACTAACTTTTAAGGCTTTAACCCTAACCTTTTTTAACCTTTTTAACCTTGCCCCTCCGTATCTGTCTGACCTCCTCCATGTTGCCATTCCCTCCCGCACCCTCAGATCCTCTTCATCCATCCAATTGACTGTCCCCTTTGTCCGTCTTACCACTATGGGGAGCAGAGCATTCATTTGCTCTGCTCCCCAGCTTTGGAACTCACTGCCATCTGAGCTTAGAAATATTGAATCATTTTCACTTTTCAAATCTAAACTTAAAACTCGTTTGTTTAAGACTGCTTTTTCTCTTTGATTACAATTGCTCTGTCTGAATTTAACTTTTGTATTTACTTTTGTTTATAATCTGTGTTTTGTCTATTGTTCAGTGTCATTGAGTGTTTAGAAAGGCGCCTACAAATAAATAAAATGTATGATTATTATTATTACTACTATTAAAGCAGTCTGAAAACTTTTGAATCCACTGTGTGTGTCTGTATATATATATATATATATATATATATATATATATATATACAGTGGGGAAATAAGCATTTGATCCCCTTCTGAATTTGTACGTTTGCTCATGAACAGTCTCTAATTTTTATGGTAGTTTCATTTTAATGGAGAGAGACAGAAAATCCAGAAAGAACACATTACATAAAAGTTATAAATTGATTTGCATGTCATTGAGAGAAAGAAGTATTTGTTCCCCTGCCACCCCACAACAGAATTCTGGATCCTACAGATTGGATGTGTGCCCATGTGTAACATAAATTACAATCAATCAATCAATCAATTACAGATACTCCTGATCGCAACTCATTATGTGTATAAAGCACACCTGTCCACAGAATCAATTTCTTCCATTCCAACCTCTTCACCACCATGGGCAAAACCAAAGAGCTGTCAAAGGACAAAAGACAATCCATAATGGATTGAAAATTTTGCAGCGCCCGCTAAGTCCCCCTGCTCAAGAAGGCACATGCACAGGCCCGTCTCTAGTTTGCCAGTGAACAGTGTCTTCAGTCCATTACGGTGTGGTGTGTTACCAGTGGTGTTCTTGGTGACTGTGGTCCCAGCTGCCTTCAGATCATTATCATGCGCCTCCCGTGTGGTTTTGGACTAAACCCTTACCTATCTCATGATCATCCTCACCTCATGAGGCAAGATCTTGCATGGAGCTCCAGGCCGAGGGCGGTTGATGGTCATTTTATATTTCTTACATTTCCGAATAATTGCACCAACAGTTGTCACTTTCTAACCAAGCTTCTTGCTGATGGTCTTGTAGCCCATTCCAGCCTTGTGCAGGTCTACAGTCTTGTAAGTGGCGTCCTTTGACAGCTCTTTGGTTTTGCCCATGGTGGGTAAAATTTTGCCAAATCAATATGCGGACAACAATACAAATTTCCATACCGGATCGGTCGAGCCCCGGGTTAACAACAACCGCCACCAGTACTGTTAGCCAACAGGGTGCTTGCAGAAATTGGGCTACTGTTGGCCGAAGAAGAAGAAGAAGAGGCAGGAGGAAAGTAAAGAGAGTGGAACTGAGGGTAGGAACTTTCAATGTTGGCAGTATGACTGGTAAGGGGAGAGAGTTAGCAGATATGATGGAGAGAAGGAAGGCTGATATATTGTGTGTGCAAGAGACTAAATGGAAGGGGAGTAAGGCCAGGTGGATCGGAGGTGGATTCAAATTGTTCTATCATGGTGTGGATGGGAGGAGAAATGGGGTAGGGATTATTCTGAAGGAACAGTATGTCAAGAGTGTTTTGGAGGTGAAAAGAGAATCAGACAGAGTAATGATTATGAAGCTGGAAATTGGGTGAGAAAGAAGATTTAGGGAGTGAGTTGGATGAAATGATGAACAGTGTACCCAAGGGACAGAAAGTGGTGATTGGAGCAGCTTTCAATGGGCATGTTGGTGAAGGGAACAGAGGAGACGAGGAGGTGATGAAGAGGTATGGTGTTAAGGAGAGGAATGAAGAAGGTCAGAGGGTAGTGGATTTTGCCAAAAGGATGGACATGGCTGTGGTGAATACGTATTTTAAGCAGAGGCAGGAACATAGGGTTACGTACAAGAGTGGAGGAAGATGCACACAAGTAGATTACATCCTCTGCAGAAGAATTGATCTGAAGGAGATTGAAGACTGTAAAGTGGTGTCAGGGGAAAGTGTAATTAAGCAGCATAGGATGGTGGTCTGTAGGATGACATTGGCGATCAAGAAGGGGAAGAGAGTGAGGACAGAGCCAACGATCAAATGGTGGAAGTTGTAAAAAGGAAGACTGCAAGGTTGAGTTTAGGGAGGAGGTGAGACAGGCACTGGGTGGCAGTGAAGAGTTACCAGACAGCAGGGAAACTACAGCAGATGTAGTAAGGGTGACAGCAAGAAGGGTGCTTGGCGTGAGATCTGGAAAGAGGAAAGAGGAAAAGGAAAAGGAAACCTGGTGGTGGAATGAGGAAATACAGGAGAGTATACAGAGGAAGAGGATGGCAAAGAAGAAGTGGGATAGTCAGAGAGATGCAGAAAGTTGACAAGAGTACAAGGAGATAAGGTGCAAGGTGAAGAGAGAGGTGGCGAAGGCTAAAGAAAAGGCGTATAATGAGTTGTATGAGAGGTTGGACACTAAGGAGGGAGAAAAGGACCTGTACCGATTGGATAGACAGAAGGACTGAGCTGGGAGACATGTGCAGCAGGTTAGGGTGATAGGATAAATATGGAAATGTACTCACAAGCGAGGAGGGTGTGTTGAGCAGATGGAAAGAGTACTTTGACAGGCTGATGAATGAAGAGAATGAGAGAGAGAAGAGGTTCGATGATGTGGAGATAGTGAATCAGGAAGTGCAATGGATTAGCAAAGGTGGAAGTAAGGACAGCTATGAAGAGGATGAAAAATGGAAAGGTCGTTGGTCTAGATGACATACCTATGGAAGCATGGAGGTGTTTAGGAGAGATGGCAGTGGCGTTTTTAACCAGATTATTTAATGGAATCTTGAAAGTGAGAGGATGCCTGAGGAGTGGAGAAGAAATGTACTGGTGCCGATATTTAAGAATAAGGGGGATGGGCAGGACTTCAGTAACTACAGGGGAATAAAATTGATGAGCCACAGCATGAAGTTATGGGAAAGAGTAGTGGAAGCTAGGTTAAGAAGTGAGGTGATGATTAGTGAGCAGCAGTATGGTTTCATGCCAAGAAAGAGCACCACAGATGCAATGTTTGCTCTGAGGATGTTGATGGAGAAGTTTAGAGAAGGTCAGAAGGAGTTGCATTACGTCTTTGTGGACCTGGAGGAAGCATATGACAGGGTGCCTCAAGAGGAGCTGTGGTATTGTATGAGGAAGTCGGGAGTGGCAGAGAAGTACGTAAGAGTTGTACAGGATATGTACAAGGGAAGTGTGACAATGATGAGGTCTGCGGTAGGAGCCACAGATGCATTCAAGCTGGAGGTGGGATTACATCAGGGATCGGCACTGATCACTTTCTTATTTGTAATGGTGATGTTCAGGTTGACAAACAAGATTAGACAGGAGTCTCTGTGGACTATGATGTTTGCTGATGACATTGTGATCGTAGGGAGCAGGTTGAGGAGACCCCGGAGAGGTGAAGATTTGCTCTAGAGAGGAGAGGAATGAAGGTCAGTAGGAACAAGACAGAATACATGTGTGTAAATGAGAGGGAGGTCAGTGGAATGGTGAGGATGCAGGGAGTAGAGTTGGCGAAGGTGGATGAGTTTCAATACTTGGGATCAACAGTACATAGTAATGGGGATTGTGGAAGAGAGGTGAAAAAGAGAGTGCAGGCATGGTGGAATGGGTGGAGAAGAGTGTCAGGAGTAATTTATGACAGATGGGTATCAGCAAGAGTGATAGGGATGGTCTACAGGATGGTAGTGAGATCAGCTATGTTATATGGGTTGTAGACGGTGGCACTGACCAGAAAGCAGGAGACAGAGCTGGAGGTAGCAGAGTTAAAGGTGCTAAGATTTGCACTGGGCGTGACGAGGATGAACAGGATTAGAAATGAGGACATTAGAGGGTCAGCTCAAGTTGGACGGTTGGGAGACAAAGTCAGAGAGGCGAGATTGCTTTGGACATGTGCAGAGAAGAGATGCTGGGTAAATTGGGAAAAGGATGCTAAGGATAGAGCTGCCAAGGAAGAGGAAAAGAGGAAAGCCTAAGTGAAGATTTATGGATGTGGTGAGAGAGGACATGCAGGTGATGGGTGTAACAGAACAAAATGCAGAAGACAGAAAGATATGAAAGAAGATGATCTGCTGTGGCAACCCCTAACGGGAGCAGCCAAAAGAAGATGTAATGTGTTTGTTAGGATTTTTGGTTGTTATTCTGTCTCTCCATTAAAATGAAATTACCATGAACATTACAGACTGTTCATTTCTTTGTACAGTAAGTGAGCAAGCTTACTTATTCATTTTAAGTCCTGGAAAGCTGGTAGAGTTGTGGTGTAAACATCAGCAATAAACCTGAGAGTTGGATGGAAACTCATAAAATCGTCAGCAGATTCCTGTAGCAGGCTCCTGGAACAAAGAGGCAACACCAACACGATCGTCGATGAATCTTTTGTACTGGTCTGCTACAAAATCAAGGCAGGAAGAAAAGAAATGCTCTTCTACCCACTGCAACTCCACTGACATGGTGGAAAAACAAAGTTATCAAGTGAGAAGGCGCAAGGGATAAGAACCAGTTCTGCCAGTCTGCTGAGGATGTTTGTGGGCTGGACGTCTGACGAATGCCTTCCTGGGGGAAATGAGACCTTCCACTGTCCATGGTAAAGATAAAGCAATCAGGACACTGAAACCTAAAGTTGTCAAACAACTGGAGGTTACGGTTAGTATATTTTAAGTATGACTGGGATCCTTTAGCTAGTGGACTCATAAGACTATCGAGGAAAGCTGAAATCTGAGCAGTGAGACAGTTGCATGCTGAGAGAATGTTAACATTGATAAATTGATAATTGTGTCATTTTTACCCATCAATCTACACTTAGTAACACTTAATGACAAAGTGAAAACATATTTTAGAAAGGTTTGAAAATGTATTAAAAATCAAAAACAGAAATCTCTTATTCATGCAAGTATTCAAACCCTTTGCTATGACACTCCAAATTGTGCTCAGGTCCATCCCGTTTGCTTTAATGCTCCTTGGATGTGTCTCGAACTTGACTGGTGTCCACCTGTGGCAAACTGAACTGACTGGACGTCATTTAGAAAAACACACACCTGTGTATAGTAGGTCTACAATTCAAACTGCATGTTAGGACAAAAACCAAAAAAACTCTTTGGAGCCCACGATCAGATTGAGGCCAGCCATAAATCAGGGAAAGACTAGACATTTCTAAATCTTGGAAGGAGGACAGTGACCTCAATAATTGTTTAAAAGAGGTTTTAGAATCCTCCTAGATTTTGTCATCTTACCAAACTGAGTAACTGGTCGAGAAGAGCAAGAACCCAACGGTCACTGTAACAGAGCTTCAGAAGAATATAAGAACTTCAGCCAGGCATTAAAGGTGGAGTGGCTAGACAGAAACTACTCTCGCTTAAAAGGTATACAAGACTTTAAAGGATTCCAAGAGCTTGAGTGAAAAGATTTTCTGGTCAAGTGAGACAATTGAACTTTTTGGGTAGAACTTCAAACAATACCTTACCAGCCTAATGCCATCCCTACATGGGGTGGTGCATCAGGCTATGGAGCTGCGTGTCAGGGACAGGGAGACTGGTGTGAATTGAGGGAAGAATGAATGCAGCCAAATACAGAGAGGGCCTTAACCTGCTCAACTTTCAGGGTGTCAACAACCCAAAGTATACAGGAAGGATAACAATGGAGTGGCTTTGGGTCACATCTCTGTATATCACCACATAGTCCAACACCTGTGAAGAGATGAAGATGGCAGTTTACAGAGGCTTCCCATCCTGTACACAGGAGCTTGAGAGATCTCCCAAGATGAATGGAATAAACTGCACAAATCCAGGTGTGTTAAAATGAATCCTACAACTCCAAATGTGCAGAAAGTGAAAGGGTCTGAATATGTATGGTCAGTTACACCTCATCACATGAATTGATTACTGCAGGGTCCTCTTCAGGGAGTCTCCCTACTCAAAGTATCAGTTGGATCCAATGGTCCTGCATGCTGCACAACATCACATTTTAAAATTTTTCTTCCAGCTTATAAAATTCTTTACTTGAATTTTAGTTCACAGATTCAACACGAATTGTTCGCAGTCACCCCCATGTGTGTAAACAGCAAGTTAACATGCAGCCAAAAATCAAATATTTCAGCATTATAAACGTGTACGTACGACAGACATTCATCTTCAAGTGGGGCCCTCAATGCTGCTGTACAGTCTGATGGGTTTCAGGGACATCCGGAAGTGCAGTAATTCACAGGGTTTAGCCAACAGAAAGCCGAGTGCAGGAGTCGTGGTCAGATGACTGGAGAGGAGACTGGTGAAATCCAGTATTTTAAAATGTATTCAATATAGCTAACAATTGACAACAATAGGAGGAAAAAAAAAAAAAAAAGTGTGACTCAACTAAACTTTATTACAGGTAGCAACGAGAAATTCTTCTTCAAACCAGGGGGGTGGCACAGTGGTGGGGGCAGTGACCTCACAGGTCCACTGTGTGCAGACCAATGCAGATGTGAGTCTTACACTAACTTGATCTTCCAAATTGGCACATTCATAAGTCGGTCCCTTCGATGAACTGGCACCCTGCACAGTTCTCTTCTCCCGGGCTGCGATCCCAAATCGGATCAAGAAACTTTGGAAATATTACATCTGGAAAAACTCAGATCCACACAAATGTTTTTACAAAAATATATTTATTATTTACAATACCAAGAAGTATCAAGGGAAAGCATTACAGTTCTAAAAACCATAAAGGCACAGGCCAGATTTAGGGATTTGCTCTTCAGGCCCTGTCGGCACCAAAGCAGTTTCACAGTTGGACACACATATTCAAAATGATTTGCAAAAATGCCTGAAGGCCAATTATCTTTAGTGCCTTTAGGATTTTTGCCTGCAAGGTAAAAATTACTTTAACAAACTTATTTACAGTGTTAGGCACATACTGTGCATGGAGAACAACATATATACAAATCCAACAAAATGAGTTCCTGTTTGACTGACAGACATTCAGACACATCACTTCATGCTCAGTATCTGATCAGGCCGAGTACAGGAGATGCTACCATTTCTTAAAGGAGTACTCTTTGAAGACAGATATTCGAGCTAAGAGCAGCTTGTTTGAAAAACTGCACTGCCATGTTGAAGCAACAGACACACTGCTGTGCCCAGTGGGGCTGGGATGTCCTGTGAAGCTCCTGTACAAACCTTCATCTCTGCTTTCCCTAAAATAGAATTGCCTGCTGAAACACAAACCTCCTGCTTAGGTGGTCTTTTAATTTTGTAACGTTCACAGTTTCTATGAATAAACCTACACAAATTTGTTAAACTGTTATGAAAGCAACCTTTTAGGATCAATATAATGTAAGAGTTGCTTTGAATAAGACTCCTAATATAAGAAAACATTCCTTTATATATGATGCTCTTGCACAACAAAATGTTTTCTGGCAGAATGGGGCGATGTCCTTATCGAGCACTATCTGAAACAGCTCTACATCCAATGGAATAACCAAGAACTACAGTACTTTAAAAAAACAGTTTTGTAACCTTAATACTGTCAGCTGGTGCAGTGTTTGCAGTTCTGTCCAAATGCATGGATACAACTGCACATTAACATTCAAAAGCGATACTCCACACATGCATTTTTGCTAAAATATGGATACTTCCAGAATTACGGCAGTACACCACACACAAGAAATCACATTCTCATGACCAATTAATGAGGGAGAGCAGTGGATCTTCCATTTACGGGGGATGTTCTTTTTTTGTGTATCATGTACCCCAGTAACTCTGGAGGGATCTATTTAACAGTTTGAGCATACAACTGGAAAATGGGCATGTGGAGTATGAGACTAATAAAATGAGAAACATGTTTACCTAACTTTAAAAAATGTATGAGCCACATATTCAGAATGTCTACCATCTCTCTCACATTTTCAAAACACCACCGCCATTAAAGAGGTTTTTAAAATTATTTAGACACTCAGTAGGTTATGAAGCCAAATCCTGCAATCTTTCCATTCACTGCACTTATGCATTAAACTGCCACAAAAGTTGTAATCATGTAGTTGTTGGAGGACAACATCAGTCCTGAAGGTAAAGGACACAATGTTCTGAATTGATGGTTTCCTATACTCTATTTACAGCATTATAATTCGTAAAAGCTAAACAAGGAGTTACAAAAGAGAATGTGTGTCTATTATTTATATATAAAATAAAATGAAAAATGTATTGATTCTGAGAATTTGGCAAAATCTATTCAGTTATGGTAGGTTTGCAAAATAAGCCTTTATTGGTGGTGGTGTTTGGGAAATGACAAGTTTGTGGAATGAATGTAGAATTAACTGCTCTTAAATATGGAAGATTGATTTATTATTTATTTTTTTTTAATTTCATTGGCAGTATTCTTCGCAGAAAATGCTTGCAAGTAAGATTAAAAAACAATGTACAAGGCAAATTTCTAACTTGTATGCTACACTGTCAAGTGGATAACATTCTAATATAGTATACTCCTTTTAGATGCTGGTGTGATTTGTTTATATGAGACATTTTTGTGAACTTTTTAAAAGCTCGGGCTATGAACAATGAGTAGACTGTACAAAAACAAAAAATTAAATAAAAGGTTTACTGAGAACAAATGGCACAACAGTAATGACCAGAACACAAAGAGAAGTTAAACAGAATATAAAGTGCCGTACAATGCCACTATTACTGCCTTTCCTGTATCAACAAGCATTTAACAGGAAAAAACTAGAACTGGAATCAAAAGGCATATTTAATGGCAAATGAAAATGAACAGTTATTCTGTGCTAGAAATTGACATCTCTCTCTAGGCAAAGTTATCTTTCTGAGCTGAACAATAGTGTACCTTGAAGAAATTAACAGAATAACCAAAAGCTGTCCAAAATAGTGATTTAAAAAAAAATACAATAAAAATTCATACAGCTGATTAACTGTAAAGTAAAAAGAAAAAAAAAAAAGTTATTCTGAAACTTCTTGAACGGTCAATACCAGAAGATAAAGCAGGCATCTGCTTTAAAACACCTCAGACAAAGTAATCAAGTTGCTATGTGGGTGGGGGGGGATATGGGAAAACAGACAAAAACACACAAAAAGTAACCTGAAAGTATTAACTATAATGCACATCTACATTGTTGTTTGATAAATACTGCACCCCATACTTTAAAAGGGCAAAGAAATGAGACCAAAGAGCCAACCAACAATGTAACTTTCAATTAAGTACATCACGTCCATGTTATACCATAGTGATCACCTGCCCATCCAGATACACTAGTGTTTAATAATCTAATCTGCTTTCTGTAACAATTCATGTTACACATAAATCTTACTATATACACAGCACATTTTAATTCTGATTATTAACTAACTTTTTCTTTAGAAAACGAGGGCGTTAGTCAATCTCTTGATGTACGATTCTGAGTGGGTCTAAATGCATTTTAAATAGGCTATAGACTATAAGAGATTGTTGAGACAAATTGTGTAGTACATTTAGTTAAGCATTTTGAACATTACCTTAATAAAAAGGTACATAACTCCCTATAATAGGCTTTATAATTCTATGTTCGTTCACTATGAAAAACATTTTATGAAGGGCATAAATGGACTGAATGAATACCTGTGGTAATTAAGGCGGGAATGTGGGGCTATATTTAGTCAGAGTCTAGATGACGTGGGGGACAACTGACACTTTTTTTTGAAGATCAAGTGTTTAACTTCATTATACCACTACCTATCAAAATGGAACCAGCTCTGAAATTAAAAAATAAAATTAAAATAAATAAAACCATACAGCTACATGAAGAATTTTAGTCCACTCTGTTTACAATGTTCAGCTTCATCCAGAAGGATAACCATTTTCTTAGACAGGTGTCTACTTGTACTCATGTTACAAAGACTGCAAATTAGTTTAATGCCTTTTGGTGAGCACTCAAGTCCACAGTACTTAAAAGGCCTGCTCTGCTCTCCATTCTGTTGCATATAGTAGCACAAATCTTGCGCTACCTAGGTCTTTTTTTTTTTGCTCCTTGGCCTCAAGCCAACTAGAATATGGTGAAATTTCAGTTTATACATTCTGCCCATACAAGTTGTCTTAATGAAAGTGGCTTACAACTGAAAAGATCCTCAGTGTACTTCAGTAGATCGTAAGACTAACAGAACGATTCATTTTCTTTCCAATCAGTCTGGAAGTCCTGTTACTGGTCAGTGTCAGTGACCTTGTTGTCATTCGGTCCATTAACAAAACTTTTTCTTCTGCTGCTGCTTTAGCTGTCTGTGCCTTTTTCAGTTCTCTATGAGGTTAAAAGAAAAAAGAACTTAATTCACTTCAAATCAGATCTGCACAACTACTTTTTCTATATTGCTCTACAATACTACTTACTTCAAGAGAAGTGCATTTTTGAATTTCTCTGCATTTAGCTCTACTCGAAGTTGATCAGCATTCATTTTGGCTGTTGTTATTAAAACTGGGTGCTTTACCAAAGCTGAAGCAGAAGGTCTCTTCTCTGGATATGGGTTTATCATCAACTAGAGAGGAAACAAACAAAATAGCCGATTACAAAGCACTTTAGTACTGCTGAAATGTTTCAGTAATGGAGGACTACCTGTTCTGTCAAATCATGTTTTACATTTTCATGGAACAATATGGCTTAAAAAATTTCATGAATATTCAATTACACATTGTCTGAACAAGGAAGATTTTGTATTATGACCACTTTTCCCGATCTTAATGTCAGTAGATTAAAAAGGAGGCCAAAAACCACAAGATTCCAAAGCTGAATTATGAAAATAACCCAAAGAGAGGGTTCAGTTTAATTTAACATTTCTTTGTACAATTTATGGAGTTAGTGGTGTGTATAAAAGTGGAAAACAGTAAACTAGTTGAGAAAGAAGAAAAGGTACATTTTAGCTACTAGGTATGAATATCTCCCTCAACATATTAAGGTGAAGGGAACCAAATACTTTACTCAAAAATGTAGGTCTGCAAAGCTATTCTTTAGAATTCCATTTTATTTCACCACACACACACAATTTCCAAACACACAAGGTAAAAGGTGGTTAAAGCAGTTCATAACCTCATAATCCTACACTAATCCAGCTGACCCTCTTCAAAAAAAAAAAAACGGTTAAAGTACTCCTCAAATGATTAAAGATACAACAGCTGCGACACGTGCCTCAGTAACTGCCGCTCTATCATCTTCGGCCTGGAGACACTGTAAGCGGTGACTGGACGGAGGCGATTTCGTGATTGCGCAGTGTAGTGTCCCGCGGGCGGCTCCCCGTGGTTCATAGTCACCGGGGCCACAGCTATCACTCATGTGCAGGACAGAGGGCTTGATGTGGCGGTTCACTACCCGCCCACTACGCCACTGCAGCTACTACTCCTGAATGGACCGGGGGGTGGGTAGTGTTTCATTGCATTCTCGGTGGGCGGCTGGTAAGGCTGCAAGCGGTGACCCAGTTCTGGCTGAATGGGGGTGAACGGGGTGGCAGGGGGGTAGCATTGTAGGGTGGCTTCCTGTTGAATGGGGGCAGTGGCGGGCAATTCACTACCTGCCTTTGGCTGCACCGTGTTCGTTCTCTGTGGGCAGATGCTGCAGGCAACATAATGTAGTGAACTGCCCCTCGCTGCCCCCATTCATTCATTCATTCTCAATAACAAGCCTGCTTGTACTGTTCCACACATAGCAGGAAGTTGTCTCTTGTCAGTACATCAGACATGTTGACGTTGGGTGCCTTCCTGCTGCTATAGCGTGTACAGTGCTGTGCAGAAGAGCTCATCTTAACCTTTTGTCTTCACTCTTCAAGAATGTATCTGAAACACAAATCTGATGCAAGTGCTTTTGATACAGTAAAGAAAAAAAAAAAACCATTGAAAATAAAGTAGAAATAATAAAAAGGTCAGAGAGGTGAAACTCCATTCATTGGCAGAGCACTTGGTTACAGTCGGTCAACAATGGCATTTATTAAACTAATGCACCTGTTCCGACTTACATACAAATTCAACTTAAGTACAAACCTACAGTCCCTATCTCGTACATAACCCGGGGACTGCCTGTACAATTGTTGCTGGATAGTTCACTTACCACATTTAACATGCTACACCAAATAGCTCAACTAAGAAATTTCATGTTATGCAATGTAATGTAAAAAGAGAAAAATCTCTGTATACTTACTTTTAGCAAGTCCAAAAAACCCACAGAAAGGACTTGGGGAATAATGGGTAGTTTTCCTTGCCGTATGTCATGCCATTTTTCTCCATTTGTTGGCAGTGCTTCTGCACCAGCAGCACTTACTACAGTTAGAGCCAGTGCAAAAATGTCTGCTTTTGTTAGGTTACTATAGTCCTGTAAATACAAATCACACATTACCAAGACAGAAACTAGAACATTTTGCCTAATATGCAGTCTGTTAGCTGCCCAATCCTATGATAACTAGCTCCAACACAAACACAGTAAGCATGTCATTCTCCTTGCACACATGAGGAAACTAACAAAGCCTCTAAATAAGAATATTTGATAAATCTGAAGTACTCTGTCATCTTAAACAAATTTTTAAATAACGGAGATGTACCTCTTGTAGAACTTCATTGGCCAAAAATCTACTGTCCCCTTCCTCCACCTGTGGATTGCTAACTCTAGTCACATGTCCAAGGTCACCTATAATTTAAAAAAAGATTACTTCATTTTAGACAGTTACATTTTTATGACAGCTGTATTAGCCAATTTGGAAACCAGCTATTACATTAATTTCATGCAACAAACAGGTGGTCATGGAGTATGGTAGTGCCTGAAACAATACTAAGGCACAGTTCAGTTCAGTTTCTGCCTAATGTACGAAACAGTGATATTCATTGTTTTATGTTTGATCAACTTTTGTAAAAGAGAAAAACACACTTGTAAAAGATTACACATTGACTGAAAGGTCACATGCCTTTTCTAGAATCTTTGCAATATTGAAAGCTGACTAGAAATAAGTCCGCACAAAACCGGATTTAAAACTTGCTTGCATTAGAGGCACAAAAGATGACATTTTGCCAACATACTGCCCCCATCATATTATATACAAAAACAAGACTCTTACCTATTTTGTACACAACCCCTGTCGATAAATGGTCATCATCGTCTATGTCACATACAGATGGAACAGTGCTTCTTGATATAAATATATTACCTAAAAAACAAAAGCATAGCTTAAAATGTTTGAAAAAAAGCACATGCATACTTAAGTACTTCTTTTAACCTAAGCCTATGTCAATTTGGGTAAAAATTAGAAAGATGTTGTACTCACTTGGCTTTATATCCATATGAACAAGTGACATTGAATGAATGTATTTCAATCCTCGAGCAACTTGCAGCAACAGATCTTTTAGCTCCAGCTCATTTAAGTATCGCATCTGCCTATAGTTTTCTGCAATGACATCTGCAAGGCTGCCTCCATTACAGTATTCGTTTTGAATAAGCATGTGATCATCTTCGGCCCAAGCTGAATAATACCGCACCACATGAGTATGCTGGCCCAGAACTGCATGTGCATAAACTTCTCTTAATGCATTTTGCCTACATGGTGAAAAGTGCAGAAAAAGGAAAGAGGGAGGGGGAAAAACCCACATGTAAGTCATTTATTTGTAAAAGGACATACACTGTTGAACTGATTAACCCTTGAGACTTTAAAATAAAATTTCCATATTAAAATATATGGGGCGTTAACTTTCATTGAAATTGTTGTCTAAAATCCATCATTTGTTTAAACAGCTTGATGTATTTCAAATAAATAAACTGTTCACACTTACTCATCCACAGATCCAGCAAGTGGCTTTTTTGACCGTTTAATGGCATAGATACAGCCATCAAGCCTTTTCACACACTTGAAGACTGAACCAAACTCTCCAGACCCAATCTTCTCTAGTTCATGAAATTCTGTTTCATACCGAGACTTCATGTTACTGTCAGTAATGGTAATCCTCTGTTTAAGGGGAAAAAAATGAAAACATTGCAATACCAATAAAAGCAACTCCAAAGAGACGCAACAGCAATGAAAAAATTTTAACCACTTCTGTTAGTACTGAATATTAACATACCTAATTTTACAATTATAGCCTTTAAACAAACATACCTTTGATGGAATGGTTCCATTTTCTATTTCTCCATCACTAGCTTCCATCTCTTCTCCGCATGAGCTGATAGAAGGGGGTCCAAAAAATAAATTTACAATTGCAAAAAAATGGACATGCCAGTAGATGGCAGCACACCACTGAGAAAAAGCACACAGTGAGCAGACCACTCACAGAGAGGCCTTTCATCTTTTGGTTAGTAATGGACTTAAGAAAGTTTCAAAAAGACATGGCATATAATAGGCCATTTGCAGAAATGGAAAATATGTGCAAATAGATATTAAAAAGTCTTTAGATTTAGGGTGATAACAAAAAGTAAACAGTGAAAGAAAGGATAGAATTGCGAATGGAGTACAAAATAGTTATCTTACTCATTCCAGTGAGCTCTCTTCCTGCTTGCCCTCTGAATTGTAGTAGAAGAGATTAATAAGGACTCTGGAGTAAAAGGATTGATGTTCACATGTGGTGCACTGCTTTTCTTGCATTGATGGGAGGTTTTATCAGAAGATTCCAAACTCCGTAATATTCCCCTCCGTCTCACTGATTCAAGATCAGGTGATCTGGCTTTTGAAAGTAAGCTCTGCAATCAAAACAGGAGAACTCCAATGAAAATTGTAATGGACTATCACAACAACAGAACTCTCTGCTTACCACATTTAGCTGCCTAACCTCTACTTATAAAGAGCTTGCCAGCATTTTAGATGGACTATGAAATTATGGAAAATTGCTGATTAAAGATACAAACCTTGGTGAAATAAGCCTGAACTGCACCATAACAAGAATGAAACCTTGAAATTAAGTCTCTCTATAGGTTTATAGCATCCTTGTCACATGTAGAGAACATAGTGACATTCTTACTTGCATACAGTATATTCAAAACCTAAAGCAAACTGCCGATGGGGAGAGATATAGATTCAATTGCAAAACAAAGAAGCATCATTATGCTGTTGAATTAATGAACTGATTTGACATAGGCTGAGCTCTCTCTCTCCATTATCAAGTTACAATTAAAGTTTCTTTACGCGAAAGAACACGCACAGAGGACTACATATTAAATGACTGAACAATCTACAAAATGTTTTAAGGATAATTCAAACAATCAACATAAGTACCAAAAGCAAACAAATTTGAGTGCACCTAATTGTTAAAGCCTCTGCCAAAGGCCAGCTACTTTGAATTAACAGTTTCACAACTTTCAAGTGCAAAGACCTACTAATACAACGTACAAAAACAAAAGTCATCCTGCACAGCAAAGGTATTCAGTCAAGACTTGGAAGAATGAGAAGCTATAGTTGCTATATTCTTCCGTCTTTAGAGTCCCAATTCCGGCACTCAGTCTGCAGATTCAAAGTTTGTAAACATGATTTTTGCATACTAACTTCTACGAGCTAACAGTTTTGAAAAAACTTAACTTGCATCATGTAAGCATTGAAGTTATATACAATGATATGACCATCTGAAGGACACTCAGAAAAAAATAAAAAATCAAAGTACAGTATAGCAGAAACGTCAAACTCGTCTTTTTAAAGAGGGCCACGCAATGTTCAAAGATATCACACCCAATTACTCAGTTTTCTCAAAGACCTCCTTTCAGATCTGCATCAAATATAGATTATATCCAAGTAAAATTTAAAATTACATCCAGGCGTCAGGGTTGGCTTTTGCCTTTTCTGCTGACTTGACTGGTGTATGTGGAGAGGCCGCATTCTGTAAGGTTCACAAGAGTATGCCCAATCCGTCTACGCACATTTTGTGTACAGTATTTGAAAAAAGGCATAGGACTGCGCCCCTTGGGGAGTGCCGAGCCAGCTGTTGGCTATCTGGTCCCTGTACAACCAGAGTAGAACTTGGTTCACATTACTAGCGGTTTTCAGATGGAAAAGGTTGGATTTCCCTCTCCATGCTGGGGATGAGGCGATCAAGAAACATAGTTTAAGTATCAATGCACTGCACAATCACCTTTTAAAAAATAAGCTGGTCCATAACAAGCCTCTTCAGGGGATAAAAAAAAGCCAGTTCTTAAGATTTCCACAAGAAAACACTTTCAGAATGTTAGATTTCAGCCCAGTACATCCAGAAATCGGGAAAATATATACAAATAGGTAGGTAGCTAAAATTTAAAAGGAAATTAACTTTGTTAAAAATTTACCCACAAAAAAATCCTCTCAATACTACAAAGGAACACTCATTTTCTTGGTCAAAATAGTGACAACTGTGTAAGAAGAGAAAACGTTAATAATAGAAATAGTACCTGGACCAATTAGAATCTGGCAGTTCTTGTGTGCAAGAGCCTGAGACAATGAAATGCCCGACATTCAACCATTAAGGAGAACTGGACTCAAGCCTTAGAATGGTGTTGAAGATAGGAGACATACATTAAAAAGTTTGAAGCTTGTTTGTTGTTGACAGAATGACAGCAGTCAGCGCTGATGCCTCATAACTCCAAGACACAGTGTATACAGTGTTCAAGATAAGCCTTCCACTTGCACCGTGAACAAAAATACGAGAAACACCCTTAAAATACAAAAATATCTTAAACAAGCCAGAACTCTAAAGGAGATGTTACTTGTTTATTCAAGCAACATCTGTATACTTAAAAACACAGTTCACAAATGGTACATTATTTTCCTTTTTTCAGTAATTGTTTTTCCCATTACTTTAATTCATATAAGGGCATTTGTCAGCTTTCATATACAGTACTTGTATGCATCGTACTTCAATATGCACTGAATTGTCAAGTTTTGAATACTAAGTACAATCCTACACATTTATCATTTCCCATAAACAGCAGGTAGCATAAAAATCATAACCCTTATAATTAAGCCAAATGTTTCAAAACAGTACACAGAATATTAAAGGTTTGGGCTCATGACCATCATATTCCACATACACAGCAGGAACAAACCATGCACAGCAATGTTGCGTTTCTCAACTAGGGGCACATGGCCCAGTAGGGAGCCCAAGAAACCTCCTGGGGGTGTTTGGTGTCACAAAATAGCTGAATAATTTAAAATTTTACTGCCATTTTAAATTAACACATTAAAAAAATAAAAAATCAAAGTACAGTATAGCAGAAACGTCAAACTCGTCTTTTTAAAGAGGGCCACGCAATGTTCAAAGATATCACACCCAATTACTCAGTTTTCTCAAAGACCTCCTTTCAGATCTGCATCAAATATAGATTACATCCAAGTAAAATTTTAAATTACATCCAGGCGTCAGGGTTGGCTTTTGCCTTTTCTGCTGACTTGACTGGTGTATGTGGAGAGGCCGCATTCTGTAAGGTTCACGAGAGTATGCCCAATAAGTTTACGCACATTTTGTGTACAGTATTTGAAAAAAGGCATAGGACTGCGCCCCTTGGGGAGTGCCGAGCCAGCTGTTGGCTATCTGGTCCCTGTACAACCAGAGTAGAACTTGGTTCACATTACTAGCGGTTTTCAGATGGAAAAGGTTGGATTTCCCTCTCCATGCTGGGGATGAGGTGATCTCAAGAAACATAGTTTAAGTATCTTGTTTATGAATGAATGAAGAAGGGACTTGAAGACTGACAGGTGGATTGGACTCCACAGCATCAAAATCAGTCTGTTATAGTGGATCGGGCATCTGATTCGTATGCCACCTGGACACTTCACTGGTGAAGCATTTCATAAATGTCCAACTGGACAGAGATATTTTCTCAAACCCAGGGCATGCTGAAGAAATTCTCTCTCTCATGCCTGGCCCAGGAAAGTCTTGGTGTTTGGAGAAGGATTTGGAGGAGGTGGCAAGGAAAAGGGATTTCTGAGCATCACTGATTTGAGCCCCCATGACCTAGGCCTGGATAAGCACCAGAAATTGGTTGGATGGAAGGATGGACGGATGGACAGACAGACTTGTGTTAAGTGTCATGATCACTGATAGAAATGCTCCAGTGCTGAATCTATTGGATAATGAAGTACTGTAGCTTTTGCAATTCTGAACCACTAACGCCAGTGTATCTCCAATAGAAAAATTATATCCCACACAGAAAAAAAGGTTGTATGGTATTTATTTTAACCACATACTGTAAGAGCTGTCATAGCTATGAAAAATGGAAGCCTAAATAATACAATTCAATACTTCAAGAGAAGTGGTCAAATATACCTGATACTAACACATTAATGCCCACAACCGACTCCTCAGCATAAAAAAAAAAAAAACTGACCTAAGCAAGACTTTAGGTCAAAACTAAATATACATATTTCAATAATTGATATTTACTGCACCATATATTGATTAAATATTGTAGAAATAAAATTGCATAAAACGATAATAGAGAACAGTTAAAATGTTAGCAAGTCTTGTTAAATGAAACTTTAAATCTTTAGATTATATTTCTTTCCATATCATTAAACAAAAGGCAATTTACAATATCACATTAAGGGTGGTACTTCTGCATATATCCATATACCACTGAAAACACAGATGCCAGCATGCCTTCACTGGAATGAAAGAGAAGGTGGTGGATTTTGAGGATGCTGGAGCATGATACATTTACTTCACACAAAAGCCAACCAATTGCCCAATGGCTTAGAAACAATGCTTGACACATTTTGAATGAGACACTACTTAGAAATGCCAGACAATGGGGACATGGTAGTGAGCTTTAAAAAATCTAAAATGTTGGAAGTTTACGTAAAAGGGTAATGAGCTATTTATATACTAGCTATAGCCCAATCTATCTTACTGACTAAGAGTCATTCTGCAGTGGACAAGCTCAAGCTATGAGTATCTCTCTGCAGATGATCCTTTACATTGAGTCTGCAGTAGGTTTTAGGACCTTTGTCTCACATTTAGATTAATGCTTTAATGGCCAAAATGTAATCTGTTCAAGGAGACTTTTTGTAGTTACCAAATAGAATTTTACTTCATAAAGTGTTGCAGTAAGGGGTAGTACACACACACAAAAAAAAGATACATACATGCACTATAGATTAATAGTAAAAACAACCAATGGTGACAAAAAAAACACCCAAACATCTTAACTCTGACATACTTTGTTAATCCCAGATGGGAAATTGTCTTTTTGCATGACCTTTGGGGGTCAGAGCATAGCATTATTTGTACCTACTTTCAATCTTTTTACATTTTTTTCTTTAAGTACTTCTGCTTGCAAAAGAGGGATTTTGGAGTTGTACTAAACAGCAGTTCAGGGCAGCTCAAAAGAGATGCAAGTGAAGTGGCCTAGTTCATTCACCTTAATAAAAGAGCAAGCGTATGTGCATTTGTGCAATAGTTATGTCTCTATTGTGTACCATTTGGTATGGGATTCCTGAAAGCCAGTGCTAATGTTTGCAATGGACCATCTGTTCAAATGGAAAACGGTTATACATTTTATTACTACATGCATTATGATATACATTCCAATAAAATAGTGCACTGCAAACATTATAGATCTTGTTTAGAATTAATGATTACTTAGATTTCAGCCTGTCTTAAGCTGTAGTACAGCCAGTAAGTATTATTAAATAAATAAATGACAGTAAGATCCCAGTGTGCAAATTAAATCAAAAACAGGCAGACTGAGTTAGGAGAACTGACATGCGAGACTACGAATGGCAGCAAAAGTAAGATGCTTTCCCATTTTAAAGTTTCCTTTTCAAATAATACTCAGCACATGAAAGAGCTTTAGAGAGGTTATCGGAGGTCTGGGTGAAACTGACATGAAGTTTCTATTATCCATGGAAAGCATGCTTATTGTGGACATCAAGACTGCTAACAGAAATTGACCAAAGTAGGAGGAATGGAATGAACAGATCCGAGAGACTACCATACACAGCTTGGTCTGGGCTCAGCTAAAGGATTTTAGGTCAGAAACCAAGGAAACTAGTAAGGTTCAATTGTGCATCCTGTAATAACCACCTTTAAATTGATAAAACAATTATGAACATTTTGTAAACTTCCACTGTCATAGCCACCTGTTGCAATGGTAACATCTTGATTAACTGTAAGAAAAAGAAACTAATAAAACACATACACCACTGATAGGCAGAATTACACAAATACTGTATATGCTACATGGACTATTCTTACTTCTGTCGCACTATACACATTTACGTATAACTAAAAATTACCATGCAATATTTATACGTAGATCTAAACTTGGATTTCTCTATCCTCCCTACTTATTATCACAAAAAATAAATTGCATATAAAGTCATATCAATTATACACACACACCCACAACAGTACCATGAAAAATAAAAAATGGCACACTGACTTTCAGTGACCTTAAGCATAAAGAACTGCACCATAAACCAAACCACCATCAATTCAGCCTCAATCATCACCTTAAAACGTAATGTAAAACATTTAGTGTACCTTCCTGTGCTTCAACCGTGTGAATGTGCCGATATACAAAATTTTGTAATTTGGTTCTGTGCTAATTTAAGCATGTCTGACTGATGTTCACTATAAATATGTATATTTACTTGCTTAGCTGATACATTTATTCAAAACAACTTATAAAGGAGGTCAACAAAATCAAATCAACCTCAGTCTGGGGGACAGTTTAAGAACAACTGTTACAAGACCGGGACACAAACAAGTTCTGGACAAAATTCAAGAAAGGTTTAATACATGGGTTACAAACACCTAACCACTAATAATCAGTTAGACAGATACTCGCTAAACAAGACAGTCTTCAAAGGCCACTTAAGCAAAAAATAATATATTTGTATTGCATGCAAAACTGTGCCGGTAAAAAGAAAAAAATACTCAGTACAAATGCACTAAGCTCAGTTAAGTGAAAACTCACACTTACCAAAAGGAAAAAAAAGTTATTTCTAGAGTCACTATTGTCATGTTGTTTACTAAAATATGTCGAAAAGAATTCACAAAGTAAAAACAAACAGAAATAAACTGCAGTCAGACGAAGAGGCTGCTCAGAAGAATGTGCGTCACATAACAGTCGACTTAATAGACTTCATTTTGCTAAAATATTTCTGTCTTAGCACGAAGAAATGTTACTGGACTACTAGTGAGTTGAATTAGATTAGGTGGGCTTGAAAATTGTTGAGGGTGGAGCAGCCATTAAAATTTGTAGAAATTAGAAGTCAAAAAAACTTCACTAAAGTGGGAAAAGCTCTCATAATTTATTATTTAATTAGTCACTTGCTTTTAGATCGCACTGATGAACTCTTAGTTGTGTAATTTCCCTAATGTATATGCATTGTTGACTGTTTACTGTATGGCATCTTTTACTTTTTTGATTTAAACCTGCGATCAATATTGTTGGAAAAAACGTTGGCCAAATTTGTTTTAAAAG